>NC_140450.1:15245759-15890134 GCF_963576455.1 Neolamprologus multifasciatus
ATAGTCCTGCAGGCTTTTAAAAGGATGTCTAAAAGCTCTTCTTTTGGATGAAAGCTGACTTCTGCACTGCTTTCTGACAGGTTTTTTTTATTACACACACTGTGGCACAGTATGGTAACAGGTAGTTTTTACATACTTTCACACTGAAGATTACAGATAGTCTGACCAAGGGAATGGTGTGGACAGTCACACCTTATCTAATCGAGGTACTTTAAGTTCTTAAAGGACTGTATTGTAAACAAAAGAGAATGTGTGGCATGGAATAAAATGAAAGGACGTGCATTGAAATGAAATGAGAAAGAACAGCCTGACAAGAGTTAGAAGAAGAGGCATGATATGCCAGAGGAATGATGGCATATCAAACCAATACAAATCTGCCCACCCCCAGCCCCCACTATAATCCCTTTATAATGTGCAACAACACAGACACATACACACAAACTGGAACAGGCACACCATAAATCCTTCTTGTCTTTGCTTATCAAGCCTATGAGAAGATCTACTGTAGGCATGTGGTGATTTACTCAGAGATTATCAACCAATGATACCATTGTGTTTTTCAGTCCTCTGGTAGTTTCTGCTTCTGTATGCCAAAGACTGAAGTCAGGGGTAACTAAAAATGAAGATGAAGAGAATGAAGATGAATGAAGATGAAGAGAAATGAATTTAATTTCTTAAGACGAATACAAATAGATTATTATATTGTCATTAACAGGATATACACACACACACACACACACACACACACACACACACACACACACACAGGGCATATACTTGTTAGCTCATTTCTTAATTCTTAGTACTTTACTACTGTCTAGGCTATCTTTGTGGGCTAGATTCAACAACTTGCTCGAGCCATTCCTCACAGACATTGGTCCATATTGATATTATTTACTGGCTACAAATCCATAATGTTAATATCCAAAATATGAATTTTATCTAAAAATTAATGAAACTGCCATTGCTTTTAAAAACTAGTGAAAAAGACCTTGTTATTTATTAAGACTGTTATAAGGAGACCAAAGTATGGCATAGTGTGAGATATATATTCCGATAAATTTGCTGAATTTTAAATAAGGTGATTTATCAAATACTGCTCAAACAAACTTTTGGTTAAACAAGATAGATGAGCTGTAGAGACAAGAAAGCATCAAGTTACTGCTAGGTGATTGGCTGACTGGATATTTGTGTTGACAAGCTGTTGACCAGTACCTAATACCTAATAAAGTGCCCAGTGAGTGCTGAAAATCATGAATAAAATGGGAATAAATGGTGCAACATTATAATGAAAGAAGTCATGTAGCTACTTGTAAAACTCTCTATACAGTGTTTGAGTGCCTTTAAATTTATGTGTAAACCAATTAACCAATAAACTAATAAACAGGGGCAAAATTACAGAAGAAAAATAAAACTTTTTGGTGGTGAAATTGTGACTAAAACTGTGATCATAGAGGGTGCTCATTTTAAATAGAAGCAATATCTCTGGCGGGATAATGTAGTTAAGAACAGGATGTTGAAGCCAGAACTGTGCAAGACTGATGTGCTGATAGGTTCCATCAGTTCACGTAACTCCTTCATCAGTTCCATCACTGCAGCAGCCTCTGCTTCTGCTGGTGCCAGCAGTAATATTTGTCACAGAGCCAGCACAGATTTAGCTTGAAGAAAATGTGGAAAGTTTATGGGAAATTTGCCAATTTCATGGTGAAATAAGGTAATGTTAGGTAATGGTATTCCACATCAATACACTAGTCCAGTTTGCCGCAGGTCCTCCTAATACAACTCAATTTCAGGCTGTGCCTTGCTATTCGTTTTCACCATTGTGTGCTGCTAATCAAGGCCATAGTTAATTTGAATGATTGAATGACCGTCTAGCCAATTTGTGTACTATATGACGTTTATTTCCAATGTCACTATTTTTAGGTAGGCATACATAAGTCTGTTATTTATTTAAAAAATATATTGTAAAAACATATTTTTCTACATGAGATCTACACCCCCTCTGGCACCAGTTGCCACTATTCAGAAATCCACTGTATGCTTAAGACAAGGAAACAAACCTGGTGTCAGATCCCACTGATCAATCACCTTCACTTCTTTGCTAATGATCTCTCAGTCATTCTCAGCTGTCACCTTACTTGTGCTATGTTTACAACCAGGTCACAGGCAATTAGGCATCCTCCCTTATGTCTCCTCCTGATCCTGTCAATCCATTTATCCATCCATCAATCCATCCATCCACTACATAGCAAAGATTAACCCAAGGACTGATAACCCACCTCATTTCCCTACTCCACTTCTCTGCTGTCCATCTATCACTCTCTCTCCATACTCATCCATCCATACATCTCTCTGGCTTAAAAAACATTAGCTTGAGGGCAAAACAGGGCTGCTTCTTGTTTCCTTTTTCTCCTTCGTATAACCATCCTCTTATCCTTTCACAATTTTACATGTTACTCATACCTCGCTGAGCTGTTATTCTTCCATCCACTCAGGCGCATCAGTCTAACCTTTTCTTTCCCTCTCACTGCTATATGCCTTATATTAATAACATAACATCCACGATTTGACAGTGATCTCTGTACCTCGGTGGCACTGGTGCACATGCAGCCCGACTATGTCCAAAAGACATAAAGAATGGATAGAGAATATATAGAGTATTGCAGTACACTGTAGAATAACACAACTAATCTAAAGACTTCTAGTTACTTTTTCTTTTGTAAGCTAATAAATTTAAAGATGTATAGCTGTTCATAGTTTTTATATATATATATATATATATATATATATATATATATATATATATATATATATATATATATATATATATATATTGCCCCTTTGCAAGACCAAACACTCTTATGTTTGGTCTTGTAGGCTTGTATGTTTTAAATAGGGGCAATTCAAGCTCATGCGGAGACAAGACAATTTCATACTTTACTACAGCAGAATGGAAATAAAGAGGATAGGGTTGGGTGAAGGGTTCTGACATCGGAGATATTTAATTCTGTCTTTTTTTCAGTACTCCTTTGCATGTTTTTTTTCCTTCAGGGGTAAGGGTTTATAGAGACAATAGTGCCTGCAGTATTCCAGAAATAGGTATGGAGCAGAATGTAAAACTTTTATAATGCACACACAATAACACTGCTGTTCTTTTATCCCTTCTTTTGTGCTCACTTTCTGTCTTTCTGTCTTTCCTTAAAACTCAGGGAGCCGCTTCAGTACATCACGCTCCCAAATTCTTTAAATGATAATACACAGCGGAACCTCAGTATATGCAGCCACCTATTACAGTTTCTTAAAAATCAGCGTGCTTATGCTCAGATTCCCTATGTCACAGCACAGAATCTGCCTTGGAGGAGACATGAGACGGGATTGACAGTTGAGTACCTGGGGAATAAAACTTCTCCTGGCTTGTCTCAACAAACGGAAAAGCAGAAGAGTGGCTGTCGGGCTAGTGTTTGGTGTTACCCATACTGTTTGCACAACGGATGTTTTTGTTTGGCACCACAATGAAGTTCCCAATGGGGTTTGTTTGACAGCAAGTAATAGTTAAAAATGCTGTTTCCCTCTCCTCTGTATTTTCACATTTGTTTGCCTCACTTATCTGATTCTCTTCTTTTTCTCCACCCGGCTCTTCATTCTGCCTCTCTCTATGTTTTTTTTTTTTTTTTCTTTGGGGGGGGGGGGGGGGGGAGCTATTCAGTCACAAGTACACACACAGATAATATTCACATGCGCTGCCAAACTTAAACTGATCCATGGACACCAGAGGCACGTCGTCAGCTTCAGTTAGCATCCAGTGTCCACTGTGCTGTGGTCACCCGGATTATAACTTGCTGGTCAGTGCATGTGTGTTAACTCTTGACTGACACGACCTTCCAGCTAAAACAAATGGAAGACATCCATCAGTCCCACAGAGGAAGCCTGCAAATACTCTAGTATTCATGAGTTCACAAGGGTAAAAGCTGTTACCACAAAGGTTGAAAAAAAAAAAATCTGGTGTGCTCTTGCCCTGACCACACTGGAAATGGACAGAATAATGTGATAGGACTGAGGACTTGAATGGATACTTTGACATTTTACCAAGTACAGTGGGGCAAAAAAGTATTTAGTCAGCCACCGATTGTGCAAGTTCCCCCACTTAAAATGATGACAGAGGTCAGTAATTTGCACCAGAGGTACACTTCAACTGTGAGAGACAGAATGTGAAAAAAAAAATCCATGAATTCACATGGTAGGATTTGTAAAGAATTTATTCGTAAATCAGGGTGGAAAATAAGTATTTGGTCACCTCAAACAAGGAAAATCCCTGGCTCTCACAGACCTGTAACGTCTTCTGTAAGAAGCTTTTCTGTCCCCCACTCGTTACCTGTATGAATGGCACCTGTTTGACCTCATCATCTGTATAAAAGACACCTGTCCACAGCCTCAACCAGTCAGACTCCAAACTCCGCCATGGCCAAGACCAAAGAGGTTTCGAAGGACACCAGGAAAGAATTGTAGACCTGCACCAGACTGGGAAGAGTGAATCTACAATAGGCAAGCAGCTTGGTGTGAAAAAATCAACTGTGGGAGCAATCATCAGAAAATGGAAGACATACAAGACCACTGATAATCTCCCTCGATCTGGGGCTCCACGCAAGATCTCATCCCGTGGGGTCAAAATGATCATGAGAACGGTGAGCAAAGATCCCAGAACCACACGGGGGGACCTGGTGAATGACCTGCAGAGAGCTGGGACCAAAGTAACAAAGGTCACCATCAGTAACACACTACAACGGCAGGGAATCAAATCCCGCAGTGCCAGACGTGTTCCGCTGCTGAAGCCAGTGCATGTCCAGGCCCGTCTGAAGTTTGCCAGAGAGCACATGGATGATACAGCAGAGGATTGGGAGAATGTCATGTGGTCAGATGAAACCAAAGTAGAACTTTTTGGTATAAACGCAACTCGTCGTGTTTGGAGGAAGAAGAATACTGAGTTGCATCCCAAGAACACCATACCTACTGTGACGCATGGGGGTGGAAACATCATGCTATGGGGCTGTTTTTCTGCCAAGGGGACAGGACGACTGATCCGTGTTAAGGACAGAATGAATGGGGCCAAGTATCGTGAGATTTTGAGCCAAAACCTCCTTCCATCAGTGAGAACTTTGAAGATGAAACGAGGCTGGGTCTTCCAACATGACAATGATCCAAAACACACCGCCCGGGCAACAAAAGAGTGGCTCCGTAAGAAGCATTTGAAAGTCCTGGAGTGGCCTAGCCAGTCTCCAGACCTCAACCCCATAGAAAATCTGTGGCGGGAGTTGAAAGTCCGTGTTGCTCGGCGACAGCCCCAAAACATCACTGCTCTTGAGAAGATCTGCATGGAGGAATGGGCCAAAATACCAGCTACTGTGTGTGCAAACCTGGTAAAGACCTATAGTAAACGTTTGACCTCTGTTATTGCCAACAAAGGTTATGTTACAAAGTATTGAGTTGTATTTTTGTTATTGACCAAATACTTATTTTCCACCCTGATTTACAAATAAATTCTTTACAAATCCTACCATGTGAATTCATGGATTTTTTTTTTTCACATTCTGTCTCTCACAGTTGAAGTTTACCTCTGGTGCAAATTACTGACCTCTGTCATCATTTTAAGTGGGGGAACTTGCACAATCGGTGGCTGACTAAATACTTTTTTGCCCCACTGTATGTTTGACTGACACCTCGCAGATCAGATGGTGTATGCTATCACTGAGGTTATCACTATTAATAGTAAGCTTACTCCTTGTTAAAGTAACATGTTTTGTTTTGTTTTTTTCCCCGTCATCTGCATGCAATCATTCACAATTTGTTATTGTTCTACTGTGCTTGTACTTCTACTATTTTGGGCTTCTGATGTCTTTTCATTGAAAATTATGTACTGACCAGGTTATTTTAACTTCCCTCTCACAATATGTCATACATCTTTTTTTAATCAGAAATAACTAAAGTCTATTTGTTATGTTATTTTGTACCACTTACTGGGATCTGAGTACATAAACACTTTGCTGTAATAAAATCTTTGTACATAACGGCCAGTTTTACTTAAGAGCCAGGCGATTAGGGATGAAATGTTAAGCCTTGAAATATACATGTTCATTTGAATTACATATTTTTAAATTCCCTTAATTCCTATGTTTTTAATGTATCTTCATATTTCAAAAATATCTGCAAAAATTTTACATCTCTTTATTTTCTACCATTTATCAAGATCTGAGTCACAAGGGTAGCAGTCTAAGCAGAGAAGCCCAGAGCTCCCACTCCCTGTCTACCTCCTCCAGCTCATCCAGAGGGTACTGAGCGATCCCAAGTCAACCAAGAGTTGTAATCTCTCCAGCATGTCCTGTATCTGACCCACAACCTCTTCCTGGTACGACATGCCCAGAACCTCTCATCTAGGAGGCACCCAGAATTTATCCTATTCAGAGGCCTTGACCATCTCAACCTGTTCCTTTTGATGTGGAGGAGTAGTGGCTGCACTCTGAGTCCCTCCCGATTGATCAAACTCCTCACCCTATCTGGGGAAGCTCATTTGCTTGTCTCTGTGATCTCAGTTGGACACAATCCAGAGCGCGTGGCCATAGGATAGGGTAGGAATGTGGATTAACCAATAAACTGACACCTTCGCTTTCATGCTCAGCTTTCTAATTTGTTACAACGATTGGCCAAGAGTTGCTCCAGACACGACACCAATCTGTCAGTCAATCTCCCACACCCGAGATCCCAAGATGCTTAAACTCCTCCACTTGGAGCAGGAACTTGTCCCTAAATTTGAGCAGACACTTCTCCATATTTCAGCTGAGAATCATGCACTCAGACTTGGAGGTGCTAATTCTTATTCCCACCACAAAAAACAGAGGCGAGATCATGACAAACACTTGGCTGTGCCTAGACATTCTGTCCATAAAACCTATGGACGGAATCAGCAAAAGTGCACAGGGCAGCCTTGGCAGATTCCAACACCAACCAGGAATGGGTAAGACTTATTACTGGCAACATGGACCAAACACTCACTGTGGTTGTACAGCGATAGATGTTTTCTGTCACACCAACTGTGTGCATGTCCTCCTTCACTACATCTATGAATCTCATCTGAATGATTGTTCAATGTTGTTGTATTAAAATTCTAACTTGCTGAAAAAGTTTGGTTGTTCACTAGTGGCGCCTGAAACATATACACTAAATATCTTTTGTGAAATCGCAACTTTGTTTTCTGTTACTTATCCAGGTTCTGTCATCCCACACTACAATACAGCATCAGCAACATGCGAGAACATTACACAAGGCAAAGGAAGCCATACACAAGTGCATGGATGCATATGCACAATGCTAACAGTTGAGAGAACCAGAGAAGTGGAGAGGAAGGAACCTGCAAGCAGGATAAATCAATGACATCCTCTTGTCTCTCTGTCTCTCCCTCTCTCTCCATCACTCTGCTCCTATGTCTATCTCTCCTGTTTCCATGCCCTTTTCCATCTTTCTTTCACTCATGCATCTTTTACAGCTTCCTCTTTCCATCCTTTCTGCAATCTCCCACCTGGCCTGGAGGTGGGGGACATGGTGAATGAAGATTCATGCAAATCTACTTAATACGATGGGAAAAAAATGAGAAAAATAGAGATTTTTCTCCTTGGAGACATTTTTGTCTATCACTGTCTTCCATCCTTCGCTTACCTTAACGCTGCATGTTTCCAACCAGACTAGCTTTCTGCAGCTTATTTATAAAATTTTACTTTACTTCACGAGCCAATCAAAATGTCGTTTTTTTTTCACATCAATCACTCTAACCTCTCTCTGTGTTTTACCATTACCTTATTTGTCTCACCCTGGACCTTTTCATATACCATTGACAGTCAGTTTCAGTGGTATTAGCCCTCATCCATAGAGCTTGGTAACTTGCCCTTCAGGGCTGTTGCCTCTCAGATGTGTTCCATAATCACAGATAATCTGAAGCGCTGCTCAACATGCTGTGCATGAATAATCCAAATTAATTAAACATTTTAATATGCCTATTTCTGTGTTATCAGCTATAATGTATTTGATGTTATCAGGAATCTTTATCTGGCCTGTAGGTCTTAGGATTTCAGTTTTGTCTCAGATGAGCTACAAATGCATATTTATTTAAAAAGAACAAACTACTACCTCAATCTTCCTCAGGGGTGTCCCTTTATTTATATATATATGCATTTTCTTTCTCTTCAGGTGAACCATTTCATGACATGTTAAACAACACTTAATGCTGGTTAGAAAAAAAAAGTGATAAGTCAGGTAACATTAGTTTAGGCTCTGAATCCAGTAAAAAGCTATTTCAGCAGATATATGGAGGATTCCTGTTGGGACACTGCACTGCCAACATCAAAACAGAGACAAACCACAGGATATTAGTCTGTGAGCCAATAACAGGTGTGTTATTGAAAGGAAACACAAGACAGTGCTCAATTTTGTCTGACATTTTTCTGCTTACTGAAGTGGTATTGAAGTAAAAATATATCTGGGACATGTGTTCAGAATAAAAATTCACCATTGTTGTCCCTTTAAAACACTACATAGAAGATTTTGTTAATTCATCTGTCTGTGGAGTGCTGATGAAAAACAGCTTTGTGTGTCACTGTTGCTTGGATTTATCAAATTTTAACAGTAATTAACCCTGTCTGGAACTCAGTTTCTGGTTTTGTTTCTATAGCAGAATCTCTCTGTGTGTTTATGTGCTAAACGAGAGGAAACTCTGCGTCTCCCTCTCAGTGTCACGCATTTATGGTCATGCAGACTGACATAAATTGTTATGCAAAAAGAAAAAGGGTTAACTGAACATTTTCAAACATGTCAGAAGATTTATGCAAATGCGCGTGTGAATGGGCTTGCATGTGTTCCCAAGTGACTGCAGCTATTAAGGGTATTTGAGCTTGTGCGCGCATTAAGAGATCGCATAAAAGAAAAATGTCTTTCAATCATTCAAAACATGTAATGGTGGGGGATGTTTTTCACATGGTGGCGGGACTGTGAAAAGGCTCCCAGGGTCCCATGACTCTCTGAAGTCACTTAACATAATTTACCACATATGTCAAATAAGACTGGAGATGATAATTGAAGTGACCTCAATTTAGGAACACTGCAGTTTGCAGGCCATTGATTCTCATAAAGAGGGAGAACGTTTCAATCTCTCCTCCAAAAGATGGAGAATATGAGCCTGTGTGTGAGTGGAAGGAGACCATGGGCACATGTGAGAGTAAGAATGTAATGATTGTGACTCTATTATGACCTGAGCTGCTGTTTCTATCGCTTGCATGGGATCTGAAAGGATTAGGTCATCTATCTCCTTTCTAGCTGTCTCTCGTGCTGTTCAGCTTGTTTCACTTTATCTCTCTTTTCTTCAAATCTAAACCTCCTTCCTTCTTATCTCCTCAGTTAGCCACAAGCCTTTTTTTATTGTGGCTGTTTTAAAGTACTCAATGCCGTTTTCTTTC
Source organism: Neolamprologus multifasciatus (assembly GCF_963576455.1). Classification (NCBI taxonomy): domain Eukaryota; kingdom Metazoa; phylum Chordata; class Actinopteri; order Cichliformes; family Cichlidae; genus Neolamprologus; species Neolamprologus multifasciatus. Next base: position 15,255,254 of record NC_140450.1, read on the forward strand.
TCTCTAACGAAGCAATTACACATGGCAGTCTTGTCGCCTCTCTGTAAGAGATCAGTGGAGCCTGAAATGCCTGTATATGTATATATAGAGAGATATATAGGCTCTGTGTATAGAAACCGAAGGTAATGGAGCAAAAATCCAATTCTACCACAGTGTAGTGGTAATAATTATGACTGATCTCAGGTATTTGCTACTATTATTATCGCTCGATAGCTGTATGCATCTGTGTGAAGTATGATGGGGATAAAGTCAAAGTGGATTGGTGAAGAAAAATATAACAGGGAGATGACGAAGGAGGAAGTCGTAAAAGAGAAAGGCGCTCAGAAGAATACATTAATTAAGTAAAAAACAACAACAACAAAAAAAACCAAAAGTTATTAATGAAACTGTGAGCAGGCCTAGGAAAGCTCAAAGAGAAACCACGAGGAAGGAGAGAAAAGAAAGGTTAGGTTAAGTGGTATGCTCACATGAAACCAGTGGTATTACTATAATTAAGGGAATAAGCATGTATTGTTAATGGTTCGGTTAGGTCAAAAAGGCACACAATCCCATTGATTGCAATTTAGCTGGGCTTTTTGAGGACTTGTCAAAAACAGAGAAAGCTTTCATGCAGAACCGTACTCAGGTACAAGAAAAACACATTAAACTTCATATGGCATGATTAATATATATGTTCTACAGATGAAGTGTGAAAAGGGAGATGATCTATAATTTATGCAGGAATATAACCAATGGTAATTGCGTTTGGTTCCAAAGTTAGACTCTTTTTTTTTTTCATTTTTTATGGGAAATGTCATGTGACTTCATCACCTATGTTAAAATACAAGATAACCACAAAGCAATTCATAAATAACGAATCAAAAGTTTCTATAAGGGATGTGGTCCCTTTATTTGTTTACACTTCTGTAACACAGGTCACCAGACCTCAGGGGTGGTTAAATAAATATGTTACAACATTTCAGCAGTGAACAGAACACGTGGGTTTATTTGAGTTTCAAGAATTTTCTTTTCAGCAAACGTATGACAAAGTTTATACAAAAGCTTCCTTTTCTCTGTTTGCTCTGAAGTGTAAATGACCCAGAGTCTATGAAACTGAGGAACTTTATCAGTAATTTGTACAAATGAAAGAAACTGTTTTTGTTCCTTTTATTTCACGGCTGTTTTTTACTTTGCCATTATTATTTCTTTCATAAGAATACCAGCTTGGATTGAAAATTATAGAGTGCGAGCCTTTTTCTTCCAGCTTTTTCTTTCTGATGGCTCAGTTTTTTAACCATGATAAAAAAATTGGATGTTGGTGACGAATATATATTTTTATTACAGTGTTTTTTTGCACTAGTTTTTTTTTTATTATTATAATTTTTTGTAGTATATGTGCACCTAACACATAACAGTTATTGGCTTGGTTTACATATTTTAGAAATTTAGAAAATTATGCAGTAATTTTCAGATTTACACTGATTTAAGTTACTTTATTTTAACATGCTGTACATTTTACTTTGCAAATAAAACAAGACCTATGTATCACTTAAGCACATAGTACAAAAGAAAAAAAATGACTTGAGTGAGAGAAACAGATAGCTTTCATAATATTAAGTATATTTCAATTAAGTATATTCTTTCTTAGCTTTTTTTTTTTTTAGCACACAATCCAGAGGAGAAAGGAAAAATAACAGCTCTTGGTTTTCATTGCAATCAGCATGCATTGGTGAAACTTCTGCAACGTACCCACATTTGCATTCAGGGACTACAACTAATTGAATGACTGCTGTATTGGTGATAGTTCTTTTTCTGCTGATATACCAGGATATTAATTTCTTTTATAGTTTTTCTTCTCCATGGAATTATATACATAAAAAGGTTCCAGCAGGACTTTCCTCTTGCTTTTTTTCTGTTTCTGAGTGAATATTTCAGTATATTTCACTATATTTCCAGCCGTACACACTGGCTCATTGACATGCTTTTATTGAAGGTTAGATGCTCAGTATGAACAACATTTAAGAGGGCCACATGATTTGGAAGGGTTTGGTCTAGCTGCAAAAAAAGGTTACTATCCAGACCCTCTGAGCGGAATAGCAGCCTTTCTTTAGTCTTTTTTTTAATGCCATGTATGAATTTAATTGAATCCCAATGACAAATGAACAAATGTTCAGAGAATTAAGGGAGACTGTGGCAGGAATACTGTATAACAAGTGCTTGAATTCCCTAAGAAGTAATTATGCTCTGCGATTAGGGAATTGTGCCTTAATGTAATTATCCTGTGCTTTAAAGATTAATTTTGTCTGTGATGGCATGCTGTGTTATGTTGGTGCCTCATCACATTATCCATAATCACAGATCACTGTTATCTGTGAAGAGATCCCTCTGGTACAGAGGGACAGACGCACTGTGCATATGTGTCTGAGGACATAATTTTTGTGTCCCGTTTCTATAAGTGTATTGGAAACAAGAACATGGACTGAGAACGTCTTCAAGCAACTCAAAGAAGTCCAGACGCTTTTCTTTCCAAGCTCCTTAGACTACGATGACCTGGATGACTGAGAACCTTCACAGACACTGAAGCTGTTCATAGCACTGTCCAGTAGAAAGTTATCAGCATTACGCATAAAACAATAACCAAGTAATTTATTTATCAGCGGTTTTTCACAGAAGTGTGTTCTTTACCAGAGATGTTTAGATCATCTTAAAAATAAAAATTTGAATGATTTGATTTGAATGTACAACATCTTTTTTTTAATATAGCCTGCAAAACATAACTAAGTGCACACATACACCCACAACCACACACTTGCACACAATCCATGAACAAACAATGTTATGAATATGTGGGTGCGTGGCTGTCTTTTATGATGCCTGTTAAAATTCATTATGCACGTATCATTACCAGATAGCATTTGAAGATGCTTCTAATGAATCCAATTAACACCATGCTTTATTGAAGAGGAGGTGAGCTGCAGTGCTCAGGCTTTATCCGACGGGTGGATAGAAAACATAAAAAATGAAAACAGAAAAAAATCATTTGTTCTGTTCAAGACGTTAATGGCTTGGGAAAGAAAGAAAAAAAGAAAGACAGAGAAAGAAAGAATACAGGTGTAAATATAAAAGAGCAGCTGGACTATGCTGCGGTGACAGGCAAAATGAAGAAATACCTGTGTAAATATGAGACACCATTTAGAGACTAGGTGCAATGGAATTCCCCAGTAAATCAAGGAATTACGCAAATCTACTCTACGCATTTGAAGAAATTATCCTCCCTTCACCCACAGTAGAACACCACACAGAGGTTCTGTTTTAACTACTTACCCTACTGACTCCCCGTCCTCTATCTTCTCCATAATTTGTGCCCAGGATTTCAAAGAAGATGTTGGGGTTAGTGCCGTTGTCAGTGAACTCCAAGAAACTGGTCAAGCCGCTCACCCCGAACTGCAAGGAAAAGATTTAGGATGTGTTATATTTGGTTTATCTTACAATTATTGTTGTTATTGTCAAAATTACTGTAATTATTATTGTGATTTTCATCACTATAATGATGTCAGCTTTTTTTTTTTGTCACTTCTCCCTACATATATTAGAAAACTAACAGTTTTTTCAGCAAAAAAAAGAAAGAAATGGTAACTGTACACAGCAAAACCGAGACACGTATAATTTTTACTTCACATTTATCACAGTCGTAGGTACTGTGTGTGACATTTGACAGTGATACATAATACAGGTGGTCTCTTGTGATTTTTTTTTCTCATCATGGAGACATTACTTTCTCAGTTACTGTGATAGCAAAAGAAGAAACATTCCATTTCACCTACATACACTTTAGTAACCTTCGGTGAATGGACCAGAACATTATTGATCTGTAGCGTATAAACTGCGAGTCTGCAGACAGGCCAATGTCATACCTCGTGTCATTTTTAGGGATAATTATTTAAGTTACTGTGGTTTCGCCACGCGGATAAATTTGTGCAACTGTCATACGCTGGAGAAGGACTGAAAGGGCATGCCGTTGTCTCATGCTGCTGTCATATATTCAGTGAGAAAACTTCAGCTTCTGTTGATGTTTGTCAGGATAGAAATTACAGTGATTTGAACTGATGAACGCAACAACTGTTTATATTTTAGGAAAGTCAAATAAATGCGCTTATGGTTAATTTCAATAAGGAAGATCTATATTCACTCATCTGCCTGCTCTACACGGTGTTAGGCTGCTTTTGTGTTTTCTACATCACTTTCACTTTCCCCCGCTGTTAATCTCAATACTGACATCATCATTCTAGTCCAATCGTCTTTTTACCCGTCTTGGGGCGATCAGCCTCCAGTTTGCACAGTTTAAATCTTTGCTCTCCATCATTCTCGCTTTCAGACTCTCATTCATGCAACCCACCTCATCCCCAACTTCACCTCACTGACACCTCAGTCAGAGCTTTTCATCTTCACCACCACCAGTGTCTAGACTCCCGGGGGTCCTCCAATAAATCCTTTCACGGCTGATCGGCGGAGTGTAATCGCCATATACATTAATATCTCTATCTAAATAAACCAAGTTCAATTCTTTCAAGTAATCTCTTTTTATTGAACCCTCCTTATTTGATATCTGATGTCTGAGTTATAGAATAGTGACAGTCTTCCCAATATTCTGAGAATTTGTTCAGTAATATCTCTCTTTCTGTACTCAAACACACCAGATGTATATGTGTGTCTGTCATAAGCGTGCATACACTTAAATCTGATATGCTTTGAAGAACAACTAGTTATATTTGTATGTCTATGGCACTTCATAAGATATGGTAATGTGCTATTGGGATTACTAATCTATGTAAATATTTTATTCACCTGGGATGACTGCACGTACTTAGACGCACACTCAGTATATTGCGTGTTTACATCTCTGCATCAACAGCTGAGGTTGAAACATGCCCTTAATATCATTTAGGAGAACCTGGATGGAAAATATGTTTTATTAGGTCTAAGAAGAGAAATAAAATAACAGCGAAATGAAAAAAAAAAAGACTTTTTAATTTTTGGATGCTTGACAGAACTAAGATGAAAGTAACAGCGTATGTGTGTTATAATAACAGCAAAAATAAATTGAGAATCGTTAAGCCTAGATTTGAAAACAGTCTCCCAGGTGCTGCAGAAGATGTAGGGGCTGGGTCACAGGCCTTACAATGCCTTTAAAGTAATCAATACAATTTTAAAATGAGTCCTAAACCTTAACAGTTTATGTCGCAGAGATTCAAAGGTGGAAATGTAGCAGGCAATACATAGTCTTCTAAGCACAAACACAACACGCACTTCAGGTGTAACAGCAGCATTTATTCTCCACTCTGAGTTTGTCAATGAACACCAGACAACAACATCAATAGAGCTCCTCATCAACACCTGCAAATTAGTATTTATCATTACCATATTGGCCCCACATACCAAAACACTGATTAAACACACAGGCACGCACAGCAAGTAAAGAACACTGCTGATACAGTGCGAAATGGAACTGATGCCAGGCTGTTGAAATCAACTCTATTACTGCTTAGGGCTCTTTAACAGAGCTCTGCTGAGACAGTCATCAAGGTTGGTTTAGCAGCCGGGGCTGGCTGATGAAAGTGTTGCCAAACCCCAGCCTGATCGCAAGGTGAAGTGCAGAGATAGATATGAAAGCCATTGCGCTGCATTTATTATTGTCTGACACTAATCCTAAATTAGCATTTCACTTGGCTTCATCATTCAGTCAAACTGTCATCCCTGGAGTATTTTTTTTTATTATTGATATCAAAACAGGGGGCATTGATCCAATTGGATTTAACAGTGATGAAAGTGTTGCCAAACCCACGCTTAAACTCAAGGTGAAATGTTGAGATTCCTAAAATCACAACTGCAGAATGAAGTCCTCTACCTGCCAAAAGCCAAATATGCAGGAACTGAGAAGAACTTGCCGATTGGTGGATTTACTTTGTTCATGCAGTCCTTTGAATGCACGATCACTTGGTGTGTAAGGTGTACTCAGGACAAAGGTAGAAAGCTATCATTAGATTTATTGATAAAAAAAAATTGATCTCTCTGTGATGAGAACAATATAAAAGTTAAGACAGAGTTTTTTCAGAACCTTATCCATTTGCATTCTTCAGTTACAGGTGACGCTAATGTATTAGTCAATTTAGCTATGACTACATCTTGCTGTTTCAGCCAAGGAACAATAAGAGCTGTAAAAAGGTGTCTTGAATTGCAGATTAGATTGTATCTAAAAGAAAAGTTGATATATTTCAAAAAGAAGGATACATATCATTTGATTTTTTTTTAAAGAGATTGATTCATAAAATGTATTATTATTATTATTATTATTATTATTATTATTATTATTACAGAATACACCCTGGACAGGTCAACAATTCAGTCAACCCCACAGAGAAAGGCCTCAGGCTAGATGATGGCGTCTAACTCAGGACCTTCATGCTGTGAGCCAACAGTGCTACTATTATTATTATTGTTGTTATCATTATTATTACTATGATTATTATTATCCTGGGTTTGAATACACCATCTGGTCAGGGGACATGTAAACTCTGTGAAGTTTGTTCTCCCTGTGTATATAGGGGTTGTGTGGTTTCTCACCAAGTACTTTCTGGCTGGCTGGCTGGCTGGCTGGCTGGATGGATGGATGATTATTTAAACAAAGATTTTTTTCCAAACTGGCATATACACACATATGCTGCAGGAGACTGATGAAATAGATGGATTGTTTAAAAAAAATAATCCTTGGGATAGTAAAAGTTTGAATAAAATTCCAATATTAATCACAGATTATAGTGTTGGTATTACAACATAAATCAATATAAACAGGCTAATAAAATATCCAAGCATTAGTCAGATAGTAGAAGTAGTGACTGCAATGTAAAAACACCAAATTAAATCTGAAATTAATTGGAAAACTGAAGATGAAATGAGAAAATGAGAAAACTCATCAGTCCCTCACTCCCAGTGTTCCCCAAAGCAGAACTTCAGTCCTTGATATTGACCACTTGACTCCTAGATGCCATCACATTTTCCCACCAGTTCCAGTCACTTGTCTTTTACACCAGACTCACCTTACCCTCATCCCTCATTTCCGTTTCCTTGGCCATTTCTGCCTGCTCTCTGCCATATCATCTTGATTACAAGGGGCTTGTTCAAAATCCCTCATCTGAAGAAAGCTCCAAGCCAAGTTCATGCATACGGTAGTACCATGTCCATCTGTATACAACAGAAACTACAGTTCTGCACTATTTGAGACTATAAAAGCCCAAACCGTTATGGAGTCACTTTTGAGTATCGTTACAAGTGCTCCTCAGCATTTTCACACTGATTTGGCCTCAAAGCCAGGAATTGTGCTCATTAATAACAAATAAACAAATAAAAAATGTATTTGGCAAAGACAGTGACACAGCAAATACTGAAATATTATGAAATAAATAACGCAGAGATTTCAAATGTGAGAAGGAAATGCAGGCAGCACTGATAGTAAAAAGCATTGAGATGCCAGGGGGGGTGTGGAGTTGCAGTTGACACAGCTCATTGGCAACCCTTGGGATCCATGTCCAAAACATTATTCTTAGCACAGCATCCGAATGTATATATTACAGATGCCTACAGTGTGGGATACGTCATGCTGATCTAGTGTGTCTGGTACCTCATAATTTCTAAATGTTAAAAAACTGATGGTCTAAATCCAAAAGCACTTCATAACATGAGTAAATGCCAATGTTTTGATGAAGACAAAACAGTCAGGAATTTACAGTCTGGGCTGTCCAGGCTTCAACACACACCAGGGCTACTGAAAAAATCTCCACTGAATGAATACGCAGACTGTCACAGCCTGCGTGAGAGATGGGGGATCGTGTGATGGACACAGATTAAAAAGAAATTGATATTCAGCATGCAGAAACTGTGCTCCTCTTTTCTCCTGCAGTAGTTGAACACAGGGTTCACAGGGTGTATCACACAATAGATTTTGTCTAAACATTTTTGATGACCCTCTTCTGCACAATGAAATTGATCAAGTATTCAACTCAGGAGCAGAATTTGGAGGGTTTTATACTCATAGCCATTGGGAAATGAATGCTAATGAAATATGGACAATGTCAGAAAACAGCAAACACTTTTTTAGCTTGTTAAAAAAATGGTTAGGCTCTGTTTTTTATATACATAACGACAGTGTAATATGCCTTTTTTATATTCTGGTGAAGGTATTGCAATAAAAAACTGTGGTGCCTTACTGCTCTTTTTATGATTTAAGAGAGCAAGTGTATTATTGAGTGCTGTGCACTAATTTGTATTTCGTCTTAGCACCTAGTTATATGCTACGTTTATAGCATGTGAATCTGAATCTGTTTCATTTCTGCATTCTAATCAGTCTGTAAGGTTTTATATGCATGTCTGTATGGTTTTAAAGTTACACATTTGGGTGCAATGGTGTTGGATTTGAAAACCCATCAGCTGTAAATACAAAAGCTGTTTATTAACCTCAGCATGTGACTCATCTTAAACTGGATTGGTTCGTTTTTTTGTTGAACTGCATCCTGACTTACTCTGAATTAATGCAAACACAGTTAAAGACTAACTCCATGTTCAAGCTGGTTATAAGTTTAGGAACCTAGATCTATTCTGCTCTCCACTGACTGCACAACTATCTGAACTAACATGCCACAGATTTTAATATTGGAAAGAAAATACAATGTTTTATGGAAACTGAATTGGATGTTGCAACACGTAGGCTTATTCTGTGATAGAACAGGTGTTCTATGGCGAGGTCTGTCCGCCATTCATATAACAGTATACGGCTCTCACCGTGGTTTGCTGGAGTTCTAAAGGGTTATGAATGCTTTTTGACACCTTTCAGACTGATACACTGATAATCTAATTGGATACACCTTGAGGCGACTTTTGTTGTGATTTGGCGCTATATAAATAAAATTGAATTGAATTGAATTGATACAAACATTGGACAGCTGGCTGTATTTGTGAAGTAGTTAGCAGTAAACAAATCTCTGGATCTTATTAAACTGGGATCAGATTTAATAGGATATAGTTGTTTTCTTGACTAAAAGCCACAGGAAGCTGTAGGTACTGACTCCATATTAATGTCTTAAATGTATCGTACCTCAAGCACCATTAATCTCAAATACTAATTATTAGCCATTCTGGTTGTTTCAACCTGTCAGGAAGCTATTGTTTATTTTCACCAATAATCACCATCTTCACTGTCTCTGCTTGCACTCCTGTGACACATGCGCTGCATTACTGCGTGAACTTCTCATTAATGGTAATTGATGTGTTTAAGACATTGCGAAATGAAGTGAACAGAATACGTTGCAAGTATGCTCCCTAAAAAAGGTTCACAAGTCTTTAACCACATATGAAAAGTTCTTACTGTATGAACTGAGGATGCTTGCTTGCAGAACAACAGCCAGCTTACCTCTGTGCCTACATCTGTGTATACTCAGGTAGACTGACCAGAGCAGCCAAGTACACATTATGCTTGCACACTTGGTGAAACACCTTCCTGTAAGCCTTGAGAGGAAAAAACACAGTGTGGATTTCTTCACCATTTTATACCTTTTTGACAGTATCCAGCATACTCTTGCCTCCCTGCCATGGTTTGGAGTTCTTCCTGATGCAGCTCAGACTGGCCATGCTGTGCCATTTCCTGTCCTCCAACTTTCTGTGGAAGGTATTGGCCAGCAGTAAGACTGTATCATAGATGTAGCGGTTGGTGATCTACAGAAAGAAACATAAAAAGGAAGATAAAACAAGGCAATGCAACTTGAATTGTGTGAGAAAATAAAGACAAACTTGTAATTAGTAATAAGTTTCACAAAACAAACAGTCCAAGCCTTTCCAGGTTGAAATGCTATTAAAATTAAACAATTTATTTCCAGACAAATCCAGCAGCTTCTTGATCAAAAAAGAAAAATATTACCTTGTCTCCGTCTCCTTAAAATCAACAGTATACACCCTGACTACGCAGCCAACATTGTTTTTGGGTACACAGATGCTTATAAGTAAGAACAAAAAAAAAGCTTTCAATATTAAATTCATTAATGTACTGAAAGGTTATTGACACCAAAACAAAAACAAGTAGGAGACGGGAGGAGTCCACTCATTCTGTGATTGATCATTGTGTAATGTACAGTACCAAGCCTCTTGTCTCTGTGTAAATGGGAATGGGGTAAAATAAATGAACTACAATGATTCCACGCCTACACACAAAAAAGCAAGCAAGCAGTGTGGATCCACTCACATTAATGGACAAATGAATACAATCACACAACACAAGCAGAAGCCTTGATCTCTCTAATATTGCATTTTGCACACCAAAAAGAGGCTTTGAACACAATATATTTTTAATATATTATACTACACAGTGTTTAAATCTTCTCCAACCTTTCAGCCAGTACTTCAATTGCTGTGAAAAAGTATTTGCCAACATCCTGATTTATTAGTTTTTTTAATATCTGTCACACTTAAACGTTTCAGATCACCAAACTGATTTTAATATTAGACAAAGATAGCCCGAGGAAATACATAATGCCCATAGCTCTGAATGAACTTTAACCCACTCTTCTTTGGAGAATTGGGGGGGTGCTTTGTTTTGAGTCATGCTTTGTTTTGAGTCATTCAGAGGTGGAACTGTTGCAGTACACTTGACCTTTATGATGGTCGAATATGCTCCTTCATTATTTTCTTCTTTTCTGGTAGAGAGCAGAATTCATGGTTCCATTATCTGTCCAGGTCCTGAAACAGCAAAACCCAGACCATCACACCACCACCACCACGTTTGAGTGCCGGTGTGACGTTCTTTTATGAAAAACTCCTGTACTAGTTTTAGGCAAAATACAACTGGACAAAAACCTTCCAAAAAGTTCAACTTTTGTCTCGTTAGTCCACAGAATATTTTTCCCAAAAGTCTTGGGGATCATCAAGATATTTTTTGAGAAATATGAAACGAACCCTGGTATTGTTTATGGCCACCAGTAAATTTCTCATTGGAACTCTCCCATGGATGCCATTTTTGCCCAGTCTCTTTCTGACTGCTGAATCATGAATTTTGACCTTAACTGAGACAAGTGGGGCCTGCAGTTTTTTAAATGTTGTTCTGGGTTCTTTTGTGACCTCCTGGATGAGTTGCCGATGAGGTCTTGGAGTAATGCTGATAGACTCCAGGGAAGTTTTCTCTATTTGTGGATAGTGGCTCTCAGTGTGGTTTGCTAGTGTTCCAAAGGCTTACAAATACTTTTCTAACCCCTTTCAGGCTGATAGATGTCGCCTAGAAAAATGTGATTACATTTTTAATTTGTGATTTAAAAGAGGGGTCTAATTACTTTTATCACACAAGACCAGGAAAGTTTGGATAGCTTTTTTCCCTTAACAAATGAAATCATTTGTTAAGGGAAAAAAGTTGTATTTGCTTGGGTTATCTTTGTCTAATAAAACAAATTCTTTAATTATCAGAAACATGCCAGTCAGACAAACATTAAAAAAAAAGAATCAAAGACGGGGACAGATACTTTATCCCAGCGCTATAATTAGCCATTTTTGCATGGCAACAAACCCTTGTGTTTGATTCATTCCTACTCAGGTCAAAGATGTTATTCACTGAATAATCTTCAGATATTGTTAAAGTAAAAAAAAACAACAACCAGCAAAACATGAAAGCTATGAAAACATAGCTGTTTATATTAGATGGGATATTGTAATTCAGACGCAGACATTCATGGCCAAAGCCTCACAGTATATAACAGCCAAGCTTACAGGTACACCTCATACAGAATAAAAACATTAAATCATAAAATGTAAGGGATGGAACCAGGTTTTTTGGTTTCTTAAAAAGTTGGCATGGGGGATGAAAGGATAACAAAAGATATTGTCTTTCTTACTGCTTATCAAATTGTTTACTGACAGTCAGGACAAAAGGACATGCCAAATTTTCCTCACATCTAACTTCTTTCAAAGTATCTTAGCTTTCACAGCATTGTTTTATGTCTTCCACGTGGTGATTTTCTTTATCGTTCTTTTTCTTTTAAAATTAAAGGGAAACTCTACTGCTCCGTGGGGAGCTTGGTTTTGGCTCTCCGAGCAAGCTTTGTATGAGAGTGTGTGTGCGTGTGCTTGTGTGGTCAGCCTGAGTTGATGTGCTTCATTGCAGTGTGAAATTGGGCTTCTGGGCCACTCTCTGACCACTGAGCTGATCTGCTTCCTCAATCTCAAGCTCGCTCTCTCCCACTCGCTCTCTCTCATGTCCTCCTCATCCTCATCATTGTTTTGTTTTTCATTCAGCCATTCATCAGTATGCATATGGAAATGAACATGCATGCAGCAAGTGCATGACTTTTGAGATCACTCTTTTTGCTAGACACCCAAAAACACATTGCCCTTGACTTAAACGACTTACACTTGCATGTTGACACCTATATTACATAAACACATGCATTTCCTTATCTTTCCTCTATGAACGTCTACAAGCAGCTAGCAGGCAAAAGTCTAGAAACAAACTCTTCCAGATATCCAAATGTTTCAATGTGATTCTAACATTCATCAAACATGTTCCTCCAGGGTCTTGTGCATCTACATAAATCAACAGCATATTAATTTAATTTGATATTTTTGTCTTGACACATAAATGAGACTGTGCTCCCTTTTCTCTGTTCATTTGATGGCAGCTTGATGAGTCACATAAAAATAAAAAAAATACATATATTGCGTATGTATTGCCACCCCAGGGGCCATTTACAAAAATAGTAAACAAAATGTGAAGATGGAAAAATAAACTGTCACTCTGTGTTTTCCATTGCCGTACTGTAAATGAAATGTGAGGTCTTACATAAAACTGCATAAGGATGTGGTCAAAAATAATTCATTTTACAGGTTAAAAAAAGCCTCAGTAACAATGGATGGATGACTGGACAACATCAAACCAGCAGGCCTGCTGTAATTGAAAGCTTTAGGATCAAGTGACATATTTAAATGTCATACTGAAACACCTGTTGCATGTTTAAAAGATGCAAAAACAGAGCAAGGCAGAGGAACATTTGCCCATAGTAGTTTCTGTCTCTGTTTAAATAAACCCACATTATTCAGACACAGTGTGAACCAGTATATGTAATGATACTGGAATCTACTGCATGGGTCAAAATTAAATACAGCCATCACACATATAATTACATGCCCCCCCCCCCCCCCCCCCCCCCCCCCCCCCGCCCTGTGTTTGCATCCTCTTTCCTTCGTTCCTATCTGCTCCCATCTCTCTACTCCCTTACCTATCTCGTCATTCTTTTCTTGGTGTGACCGGGCGAAGTAAATGATAATTGCTTTGCCCCAATCTAAAGGAGGCTAAGAAAGGATTTTTTCTGTCACCCAGACCAAGGAGCTGTCTAGCATCTCCAGTCCCCTTCTTCTCTTTGGGAATTTATTTTTTCTTCTTTTTGGGATAAAGGTCCTGGTACTCTGTTTTTCCAAGGCTTTATTTATTTAGCTTTCCTGCCTCATTAGTTTGGGAAGGGAAGTTTTGGGTCATAAGGCTCATTTCATGGATGGCCAGTCTTTTTGTCTTTTTTGCTGCTAAAAACAAATTGGGGTGGCATCATTTTCACTGAGAGTCACAAAAAAAATAGCTTTTACTTTTTGTACACTTTGTTCTGTTCTAGAGAGAAATTAAAGTGGAAATGAAAAAGTGACAATTTCTGAAATTTTCTGGAAACCTATTGGAAGTTCAAAATGTGAAATTTCCCTTTTATAAATATATCCGGTCTTTAAGTGATGACATGATGATTCCTCCTTCCGGGCCCAAACTACCCTGTGTTTAATAGCGCTGTTGTGTTTTTAACATGTTTTAAAGCTTTGTATCTTGTTCTATTTAATCTCAACAAGCACCTAAAAACAGCCAGTGATCACTGTCGGCATCTCTCGGTTTTTATTACCGCTATTCATTTTAAACGTCTTGATGCATTCTCAATCATCCAGGAAAGTAAATCTCCAAAAGTTGATTCTGTTCATCTGGATGTAGCGTTTTCAGTGGAAGAAACGTTACATTATAAACAGTACATTATGCAAATGTACTGTTTATGACATTGGAGAAACCTGCAGTCAGCTGAGACTGAAGAAGTCACTTGGATGAGTGACGATACCTTTCTTCCACTGAAAACGCTACGTCCAGATGAACAGAATCAACATTTGGATATTCATTTTAAAGCTTAGTTTTAAAAAAACTTACAATGCAACTACAGCCCAGCCCATGCAGCAGTATATGAATGACTAACCTGTATTGCCGATGGATTATCTCAGTTGTTCTCCTGGCTGAAGTTTGGTCCGTTTACAGCATCCTGATTGACTGCATTTGTCCCTGACCATCGAGAATCCTCACGTTAACTTTTATCAAGTGGAAAAAAGTTGGCGTTCATCCTCCAGCTTCACTGTTTATATTATGCTAACATAGCTGTGTCACTAGCGATCACGTAGCACATCGTTATATACTAGCCAAACCTCAGTAACCCTACAATCGCCACTGCTGTTTACTTTCCTGTCTTCATTTATGTTGGAAGTGATAGCAGAGCTGTACGTTTTAATTTGTTTCAGAAATCCCTCAGTCAGAACATGGTATATTTATATTTAGATGGAAACTAGCGAGCTAACTTCCTGCTAACCTCTAACTTTCATAGATTTTATAAATTCTGTTTTGGTGGATGTCTGGATGCTAAACCTAATTGTTACACCCGGTAGAGCAGCCACACTGATTATTTTATTACAGATGAAATAATTTAGACAGTTTTTCAACTCTCAGTGATGCCGACTTTGGGACCTGCAGCGGAGTTTGGGCCTAGACACAGCTAATTACGTCCGACATAAAAACCGGATTCTCAGCTCAGTCTTTTGTCAGATAGAAGTTTTAGGTTTAAGTGTAGGGTAAGTCTCTGTCAGCTTTCCATACAAGGAACTGTACAGTTTGTCCAATTCTTTATGAAAGAGCCTCTCAAGCTGCATCGATTTGAAAAGAAAGGATCTTCAGGCCTCTCCACAGATGGTAAATGGGCTTGTAGTCTGCTAAACCATGTCTTTCTATATTTGGCTTCATTCTTCTTTTCTTCTTTTCACACGTTTCAGTTCCCATAGCTAATGTCCATAGCTTTTCTTTCGTCAGACCAGAGAATCTTCTTTCTCGTGCTTCCTTTAAATTATGTTTGTCAAACTCATCAAGCAGTCACGTGCATTGTAATCAAAAGCTATTGAGTTTTACAATTCTTCTCTTTTACCATTGTGATTTTTAATCAAAATATAGGAGTTTCTTTTGTTTGCCACTGAGCCACACTTTTTTGTCTATAGAGAGTGGACATTGTGGCTTGGTTTTTGTGGTCACATGTGGAAAAAAAAACAATATATGCACAGCTACTTGGTGGACTGGAGCAGGTGGATTTCTGTATACACATCAAAGGTAAAGCGAAGCAAACAGGATGCAACTCAGGACAATAAGTTGGCAAGTAAAACTTCACCATGACAACGATCTGCCTTGACAGTATCAAAACAAAAGGAAACAAAAAAAAATATTACATCATTAAAAGCAGAATGTGTTAGAGGTTTGCATTTAATGATACACTAGAGCTATACCAAGTGTATTTAAAGTCACTTATTCTCATTCACAATGTCATCAATGACTGGGGGCAAAGATTTCCATCGACTCGACTGTATTCCCACTGAACATCCATCTTTTCTTACCCGATTTAATTAAACTGGAAGGGGACAACTTGTCAAAGACTAAGCCACAAGCCACTCATCTCAACTCCCTACAATAGCTTGAATTTTGTTGACAGTTTTTGTGAGCAAATTTTCTGCTCGCTGTGAGTGTACGTCAGCCAGTAACCGTTTCTGCACAATTTTTCAGCTAAAAATTAAAAACAAATGATTAGAATACACATATTTTTCAGTGAGTCATCTGTTGCGTTATAATCAATCATCTGTCGATTTCTTTCTGTAACATTAGGCAAGCCTACTTCTCAAAACAATCACTCTTTTCACAACTCCTTAATGGGTGTAATAACTGTTCTGAGTAATGAACCCTTGTTGATTTTGAAGTTATTTATTTCATAGCTTGAAATATAAAAGACATGTATGAAGAAAAACAAAAAAACAAATGTATGCCACATATTTGAGTATTACTTAAAAAAATCACAAATAACAGAAAAGTGTTCTTGGCAGTGAGCAACAGAATTTGGACAATTAAGCTAGTATTCAACATAATACTGAAAATCAATAACCTGTCAACTCACCTCTAGCTGCTGAGCCTTTGGGTTTTTAGGGTCACAGAGGGAAGTGTTAATTCTATGGTTGTGTTTGACACAGCGCTGGGTTGTGTTCTGGGGCATTGGGAACATCTGGCGCACCAACGTCAGCCGACCGATAGACTTCATGACTAACTCCTGCAAGTCGTAGTCCGAGATCTCCTGAAAAAGGGTAGAATAGAGGAATAGGTATAGGAAAGGAAAGAAGGGATGAAGTAAATGTAGGTATGTAATTAACAACTTCATTATGCAGACATAAAGCCAGCATGAACAAAATACAAAAGAACTGTAACTGCGCACACAAAATAAAAGCAAAAAAAAGAAAAACATGGTTGAATATTACACCTCAAAAGCCTCAGATCTAATTCCTAAACAAGTAAAAGTTAGGCCTTGTTTTAGATACCCTATGTTTCTCATTATCGCCACACTGAGCGATGAAAAGCTGTCTACATCATATGCAAAAATAGTTATTAGATATGAAAAGTACAAGTCAGCCTATGGAAAGAGGAAGAGAGAAGGGTAAAAAATATCCGCGTGTTGGTCTGACTGTGCGCATATGTTTGTTATGTGCACACATGTGCGTTTGCACGTACTCTGTATGTCCTTGCAAAACCTTGGGGGAGGAATCACTGCTAATTTTAGCCCTAGGACACACACTCTCCTTCCCCGCTCTCCATCCATGGATCTCCATCCATCCTCCATGCAGAGGGTCATGTGGTGATGAGATGAGAACTGACGTTTATCGTCCCTGGTGGAGGTAATGCTGCCATCAACTGAAACAGCTTTTACTTCCTTTGTATGTGTATGCAGTGATTGTGTTTGTGTGTGATTTCATGTGTCTTTTGTGCCCATGCCAGTCTGTGCATAAATCAGTCAGGTTTTTTTTTTATATTTATGAGATTGTTTTTAAGCCGTACAATCATGAAAAACCCTTATGATTCCCTTGTGTATGCACCTGAGTCTGCTTGATAGGATTGAAAGGACTCAGATTATGCACATGCACAAACAATCCATCACACACACACTTTGTATTAGTGAAGGGTAATATTATAGATAACACACCTCATTGACTAATAGGAATGGATTTTAATTGAGTGTAATTAACGTCCATTAAGACCCGTGAGTCCTCATGGGATATGATCAATGGTGATTAGAGGTTGTTTTATATGGACTTTATTAGTATACCCAGTGTCATCTGCACTAATAAGGATGATGTATTGCCTTTGCAATGGCCCCTAGGTCTCCACATCCACCACCAGACACAAAAGTATTCATTTGCTTCTGCTTAGAAGTTGATTTTCAAGTTTCTGCTTTCTATACTTTTTCCTCTGTGGTCATATTTTACTGGAACCAGATGTAGTTCTACAGTTGATTTAAATTATTTCTAAAAGTTAACAACAAAAGAATGGAATTTATACCTTGACAAATTACTCAAACAACTTAACATGTTTAACCTTGCATTAACACTCTGCGCTCTGAAATATCTACTTTCTAAACAGTCCAAGTAAGGAATTCGTTTGCTGGCTTAGGGGCGAAAACGTGGCAAAAATCCCAAACAGCTGAAGACATAAAACCCTGAAGGGGACTGAATTACAAAGCCAACAAAAAAAAGAAGATCCAGAGCAGAGAGAAAATGCTGAAAATTGCTAAAAAGGCAGATTTGTGGGCCGAAAGAGAATTAAGATGCACAGCAGGCTGTCAAGGGCATGCAAAGAAAGATCGGTAGACAAAAATTATCCAGAGTGCACCACTCAAAGGATCAAATGCAAACAAATATAGATGAACCAACACACAGCAAAAACAGAGACAAAGACACACTTAATTGGGAGGTTTGAGGTTTGCCCTCTAAAGGGGGATTTGTTCCTCTTCCTTTGTCATGTTCTGTTTGGCTCTTTGTCTGGATCTCCCTGGGGATAAACTAAAGTGACATCACCCAGTGTGACTTTCAGTGCTCTGAAAGTTGTTAGCCTTTTAACAGCTAAGACAAAATGAATATGACACATGGATGCACATACAGTAGACTGGCGTGAAGAAACACACATGCTCTCATCTACAACCCAAGAGTCTCGGGAAGGAGAGGGTACTGCTACACAGTTGATATTAACCTCGTATAATCACTTCGCTCTTTTTCACGAGTTTCACTTTACCCCAACCTTCCCTCAGGCCACTAACCATTAACCTTTCATGGACTTCTTCAATCAAAACATTATAAGACCAATGCTAAATGTCTCCGCAACACTGAGTTAAAATAGGGGTGAGGTTCGAGTTGGATTTACAACAATGACCCTGAAACATCCATGAAATAATTACTGCTCATTATCTAATTACCAGCTCAAAATTTTAATTCTTTAATTCCCTCTTTCATGCCCATCGTCATTTTTGTCTAGTTTCAAATTACTTACTCAGTCTTTTAGTCCTAACCAACAACTGAACAAAGGTGAGATTGTTTTATCACTCATTCCTTTTAATCCTCTTAAAGATTAGCATTTAATTACAATATCATTTGGTCCTTATGTCAGTGTTGTGGGCTTAAATTCTACACACCAAGGCCAGCTACCTCAAACTAAACACACTAGGTCAGTCATGACAGCCAGAATGACCTAAACCTAATTTCTGGAGTTCATCATGAGCTGTTTACTCTGTAAACCAAATCCGTTCAATTTGCAAATGCACAACACACCAACACTATGCAGACAAGTTATGAGGCAGGAGCAAGGACAAAATTATGATCAAATGTGTTCTAATTCAGATTTCCAAGCCATGCAGGGAAAGGTGGATAAGAGAGGTGCCACATTTTCCTTCAACAAGGCAAAAAAAAAAAGAAGATCCGACAGTTTCGGCGTAGCCACTTATTAACAACAAGGGTATGAGATAGCTGAAGTCATAGCGAGCAATTTCAAGCTGTGGACACAGTATGCACAAATGTTGACTCATTCTCTCCCAGCAAGTCCTTCTGGAGCAGCAAATAAAATTGTTCTTTAACTTAGCTGAGATTGCAGCCTTAAGTTAGAGTCACTTTGTATCCTTAATCTGTTTCCAAGAACAATAAATGAAACTAACCACCACACAGTAGGCTTTAATAGGGTTCAATTATGCGAAAGTCTGTAGAATGTTCTTAAATTGGACAAGACCTCATAATCCAGCAATTATATTAAAAAAAAAGAAAAAAGAAAATCTGAATAGTTCCAGTTACATGGCTTTCATAGTGACGTGTTAAGCTCCAAATTGACAGAAAATGCTAATCTCAAAGCATCTTATTACTATCCATTTTTCCTCTGAGAGGCAGAAGAGATAGACAAATGGAGCGAAAGAAGAACAAAAAGGAAACGGGTGTGAACATCACAGAAAAGATCAAGAATAACGAATAATGGGGAAATTGTGAAAGAGCGGGGTCAATAGTGGAGTTATCCTCCAAAATGTAAGGGGCAAACAGAGAGAAAGAGAAGTCATGAACATCTCTTATCACTTCTTCTCCCCACACCCCTCATCCTCTTCTCCTGAGAAGAGCAAAGGAGATGGGTAAAGGAAGGATGATCAATTATGAACTGTGAACTCCCCCTCAGTGGGGCTGTCTGACTGTTGGCTGTAGATAAAGCACAGTTATGACAACCATACAGTACCCTCTCATCCATAATAATCTACAGGGATGGAGAGGACTTTCACACATAGGAATATTCATTCTCCACAGAAGAAGTACAAGAGGACATTCTACATGACAAAATATTTTAACCACTCATCTATTTTAAACACCCTCTGAACCATTGCATGTGGCCAATGGAATATAGTGTGTGCATCACAGAAATCTATGACTATATTTTTGTCTTGATCTTTAAATTTTATGCAGGGAGACTTGGTAAGCATTGATTTTTTAGCATAAAAAACTGTGTGTGTGTGTGTGTGAGAGAGAGAAAGAGATATAGGAAACAAAGAAGCGCTGTCATTCACAAAAGTCTGAAATAGCTTAGAAATTAGCTTTTTTTTTTAAAGTCATAGGTGCCTGACCACTCTTTTTTGCTACCCTCAAAGTAAAGGATTATCTTTTTTTTTTTAAATAACTAACAAGCAGCTACTTGAGTTTTGCTTATGAATTTATAATTAGTAACAAACCACAGGCAGTACAAAAAGAATAGCTAATGATTACGCAATTTGTAGAGAATGAATCTATATTAGCTGCGGTGCTTCAAACATATTCATGATCTTATCATCACCTAATGATTCATTCATTCATTCCAATCTGTTCTTTGGAAACGCAGTTTTATCTACTACACACACTGGTGTGAAAAAGTGTTGGCCCCTTCCTGATTTCCTGTTTTGGTTTTTTTTGTATGTTTGTCACTTAAATATTTCAGATAATCAAAGAAATGTAAATATTTGACAAAGATAACAAAAACATTTGAAATGAAGGTCTTTATTATTTACGGGGAAAAAAAAATCCAAACCTCCATGGCCTTGTATGAAAAAGTGATTGCGCCCGCCTCTGGTGTGACATCTTTGGAAAGTTCAATTTCTTTAGTCATACCCAGGCCTGATTACTGCCACTGTTCTCAATCAAGAAATCACTAAAATAGGATCTGCTTTACAAAGTGGAGTAGACCAAAAGTCTCTTAAAAGCCAGACATCATGCTGTGATCCCACGAAATTCAGGAACAAATGAAAAACAAAGCCTTTTCCACATGTGGAAAAGGTTATAAGCCATTTCTAAAGCTGTACAAAGAGTAAGGAGATGGGTAAGGGTTTGTTGTGAGGTCACAAAAACAACCCAAAACATCCCTCCTCCATCACTGTGCTTGACAGTTGTTATGAGGTATTTGTGGTGTGGTTTTATTGTGTTTCGCTAAACGTGACACTGAGCATTATGGCCAAACATTTCCACTTTGGTTTTAGATGTAAAACATGCAGCCATGCTCTTATATAGACCTATTCTGTTCCTGCTGTAGGCAGGAAAACAGCTGTGCCATGGACCAGTCTTTGTTTAGAATTTTTAAGCAGTTAATAAAAGGCTAGAATGTTGCCAGATGACAGCTTACAGTTTCAAGACTTCACCAGTCTTCCCATCTTTGCTTTTTTTGTAACAGAAGCCTACATTTATGTGACTGGTCCAAAAACTCAGACTGAAAGCAAAGTGTAGTTTATTAGGTTGCTGAATCCGTATTTAGCCGAACAGGCATTTAAATAATGATAGTCTTCTTCACAGACTGCTTGCTACTGCCATCAGAAAAACAAAATATACTAAAACATCTTGTAAAAAAAACCAAAAAAAAAACCAAGCTTTTGTCAAAATCCCTAATGGTACATGGAAAATGGACATTATGATATGCATTCTATTTTATTTAGCAGTTAAGTGACATAAAAAGCCCTGTATGAAGTAATTAACTAATTAAGTTGTTTTTGTCTGATTTATTCACATTTTACATCTGAACAATCATGTTGAATAAAAACCAGGGCTCCCTTGGTTTCCTCCACTCTGTTGAAGTGAAAAAATACAATAAATAAATTTAAAATAAAAAAGGTTCAGGGGTTATCTAAGGTACTGGGGGAGATTGTAAGTGTTACTGGAGCCTCAAAGTCTCAAAATCTCCACAAAACATCAAAGAAAAGAAGATTGGCTGTCCTGCGGAATTAATGGATGTCATGCATTCCAATGCATGAAGAGAAACACTCTCTTTGCATAACCGAGCAAATAATAGGACTAGCAGCAGTTAGCAGCAGTGTTATGTTACAGTTAGAGGCTTGAAAATGGAAGAGAGAGAAAAAGAGAGAAACTACAGTACACTCAAGCATCTAGATATATTTTCTTGTTTTGTCTCACATTGCTTTACTTTCTGTTGTTCCCATAGTGAACGCTGCTTTTTGCTCTTCTCCGATGTATCTGCTTGTGTATATGGTTGTGTGTGTTTTAGTGTGTGGCAGAATGGGCTCCCTGTTGTGCCCTGCAAGTTCATTGTAATGCCCGAGGCTACCAAGACACACTGCATTAGCTTGCAGTGCACATACACCCCCTAACATGCACACGCACACGCAAAAAATGTAGCTAATTCTGCTGTTTTTCTAAAAGGCATTTCTCGCGAAGCAAGATCAAAGATCGGCTCCTATTCAAAATTAATAGGAAATTACAGCCAGCATTAAAGTTTCATTATGTTTCGCTTATGACCAGCACTCACTCTGATCAGCGATCATGAACACGGATGAGAAAAATACACAGGGTGATAACTGTATACTCTGAGGAACAGGAAATTGACTTTGTGAACTGTTTGGGCTTGTCTACAACTGTTAATCCAAAAAAGCATTGAACTAGAACTGATTGTGAACTTTTAAAGGTCATACACCGATGGCATGTGTGTTTTTGTAAAAACTGATGTGAAACAAAAAGAGCCAAGTTTTCTCTCAAATATCTAAAAGATAGGAGTCAAAAAAGGGTTTTGGATCTACAGCCAGAAGTATTCACAGAATAAATAAAAGAACAAGCTCAACACAAAGCATACAAAGTACATGATACATAAATCACTGTCATGGCACTCACCTCGTTAATCAGGATCCAGTGACAATCGAAGGCCACCAGGTTTGTCTCCACCACCTACGAAAACACAAGACACAACATTTTCTTTTTAAATTGTGCTTAATCTCTGTGACCAACAAAGGCAACAGTGGTCAGGCTTTTTATGATTTACAGTAAAATAAATTATTACAGACTTTCATATAAATGCTACTGTCATTATGAATCACGACTTCTAAAGTGTGAATATGATGGTAAACAATTTAGTGGAAAGCTGCAACGGTGAAGCGTGAAGGTGTGAAGCTCGACACAGAATTTGTATCAAAGGTGCTCAAGGTATCAGTCAAAAATCTTTTCAAACACATGCAAATGTAGTCATGCTTGCCTGTGTGTGACCCGAATACAGACTTCAACATCAAGTATTTTATCAGTTTACACAATTTAAGCAAACTTCAGAGGGGATTTCATTTGCTTTTCCTCCTGCAGTGATCTCTGTGTGTGCGAATAACAGAAGACAATAGCAGGGGCAAACAAAAAATGCCTCAGAATTGTGTGTTTTTCAGCCTAGAGAAAAACAAAACAGTCTCCATGAAGTGCAACTTAAATATTTATAAGTGTCTATCTAACCAGCAGCTACACAAATGTTAAACGCTGCAGTGAGGACACATTGGAAAAGGGCTGTCTACAGCAGAGAACAGAGAGAGAACAGTACTACAGTCAAGGCTAAACCTTCAGACATACCTGCAGTACATTTGCACATATCGTACATTCCTATTAAAAGGCTAATTTGCTCTGCTATATATAGCAGTAACAGTTCTTTGTGTGTGTGTGTGTGTGTGTGTGTGTGTGTGTGTTCCTGTCTAGCTATCTTTGTGAGGACCAAAATCTGCATTCTACTATACTTGTGAGAACCAAGAGTCACTTGTGAGGACGCACAACCTGGTCCTCACAAATTTGAAGGCATTTAAACCAGTTTTTCAGGCTCAAAATGTGGTTTTAGTGTCAGGGTTACAATTAGGCTATGGTTAGGTATAAAGAGAGTTTGATTTAGTTCTCTTTTGTTAAAGCTTTTGGTGCACGGTCCTAGGGGCCGCTGGATCATCCATACTCTCCTTTAAGGTTCCTGATAAACTTTTCTGCTCCTCTTCTCCTTCCCTCGACGGTCCTCTTTGGTGAATACTGTAGTCGTCTCTTCTGACTGACTAGTCCTTGTATTGAGTTATTGTGTAAACATTCAGCTTATGAGCTAACGGGAAGGGTGGTATATATATAAAAATAATAAAAAAATTCCTAAAAATAACTAAAAACATTATATTAAAACCAGAAAGGCAGACAGATTCCTCTATCAATCTGTGGAGGGGATTTAGCCTCCACAGAACACTGAGTCTTTTTGTGTTTTATTTTGTGCTCTTGAAATTAATTGTGAGGCCATGCACTTGTTAGTATTCCACATTTCCACACAATTTTCTGTTAGTTTTTATAAATCACACATTTATTTACAATCTCTATAGTATACATGCAATATCAGTGCCAGAGGAAACTGTCTAGTCCATCTGATATTAATATAATTTTGCTTATATATTTATTTAATATTTAAACTATAAAAGAAATTATAAACTTTATTTCTACCACTAATAGAATTTTTTTTTTAGGGGTTAGGGTTAGGCATTCATTTTTAATGGTTAGGGTAAGGGGCTAGGGAAAGCATTATGTCAATGAAGGTCCTCACTAAGATAGGGTTGTGTGTGTGTGAGTGAGTGTGTGTGTGTTATTCGTCTGTGATCACATTTAACAATGACATATGATATGAGGACATCAATGACATGATAAGTAGATATTTTTGTTTGTGCGTGTGTGAGTGTGTGTGTGTGTGTGTGTTTGAATAAAACAACAGACTTCTCATTAGTATTTGGAGTATTCGGTATTGATCTATTGAAGCTAATCTAATTAGCTTTGTCTTTAACACAGTAATCTAATTCATTACTTTTACCAAAGTCAGTAATCACATTACACTTACTAGCAATTAGTTCAGTTGTGGTAGATAAATGCTCGAGGTTTGCATCAGTGGCAGAAAAAAACAAAACACCCCAAAAAAGACAATTATGAGATGGGAAAAATAAGAAACTGGTAACAGGAACAGTAAAGAGTCTGCACTTATTAGCATTTATATATTATGCATACTATATTTATATCCCATTTAACCTTTGCTAGGATCCACAAAGAGCTTTGTTATGTGTTTCTCATTTAGCCATTCACACACTGGCAAAGGGCTGGAGCTGGCGAGGTGTTTACCTGCTTTCAGGAGCAACATGGGGTTTAGTATCTTTCCCAGGGACTCTTTGGCACATGAGAGCGATCAGCCCTCCAACCCCATAACTAGTGGACAGCCTGCTCTAAAACCTGAGTCATGGCCAACCCCATGCATCTTAAGCAATGTCATGGTGGACTGCAAAATTAAACATTTACTGAACAGACTGAACAGAGATCAGAGGGTTGAGTATTCCTACCTTGCTTTTGATTTTCTTCTGTCAAAAACACTCACCTTTGCTTTTTACCTCTTTTGTCTCTCATTTTCATCCTCCCAGAACCACCCTCTAATTTTTGTTCTCTTATTGTTGCTCTCCCCTCACCTCTCATCCCATCATCGGGCTTTAATTACTCACTTCTCACTCTGTGACTGCTCCTACTCCTTTTCTTCGCTCGCTCTCAGCCCTTCTCCCTTCAATCCCAGAGTAAAAATAGAGTGCCACTCATATTATCATTAGCTATAATTGTCTAGGTGACTATAGCGCATCACGTCATAAAACACTTTTTAAACAAAAGGCAACAGCTGGAGAGGTTGGCAGTGTGTGGCTAATAATGGTTTAATCTCCCACCGAATCGCCATAAAACTTATAACACAGAAGGCTGCTGTAAAACACTCGACAGAAAACATAGTTTCGACACAGACAAGGTGTAAGGCGGGGAGCAGAGTGACTGAGCTGTAAGACACAATATTTTTCTTAATTTTTGTTTTTTCTGTCAGAACCTCTGTTCCCCTCTACTTTCACTTATTCCCTCCATGTATGGGATCTGAAATGTAAGTAATGTGGTTTTTGTCGTTTTGTCCTGTCACAAAGTTTCTGTTTATCTCCACTGAAAAATTGAATGAGTGGGCAGCGATAAAGGCAAAAAGGAGAGGGGAGAAAGACAACACAGGTTTCTCAAACTCAACTTTTCTCGTCAGCTCTCTTTCTGGCTTAATGTCCTTTTTTGCAGTCCTCTCTCTTGGTATTAATTATGAGTATTTGAGTGGGATTGCTTGCAAAATTTCTGCTTTTTAAATATGAAAAACTTCAATCTGATATTTTATTCAAGATCATGGGAAAGTGTATGTGCTTGGACTGCAACATTGCTAAGCCAGGAAGTACACCACAAACAAAGTTTTTACAGCAGAATATTACTTTGTAATGAGCTAATAGATGACCTTCACCTGTCAGCGGTTTCAGTTTTGTGGTTATCTGGTGTCGCTGCTTGTACGCAACTACTGCTGGTTCTGTAGTGAGTGCTTCCACTTTTCCCATTATGACCTCCCTCTAGCATCCGTATGGACAGATGTTTTAAGCTAATTAGTGAAATGGAAGATTCATAGAACTAGACATGACTCCTCAGGGGTTGGAATTGTTCAATACACTGTCTCAGACAAACACACACACACACACATATTCACACTCATACACACACAAGAACCAAACACCCACAGCTACAACAATTACTGCTGCTAAGTCCCGAGGCTAGTTTGTCTGTGTGCTTGCCCTTGTGTATTTGTCCAGATGTACACACACTTACAAAACATCACAGCCTTCGTGTCACCAATGGAGGAAGGTAGGGGGGGGTCACCTGGGCATCATTCCTTTAGTGATAGCAAAGAAATCCTTGTGACCTCTCGGACCACCTTCACAAAAGCTTCAATTCGCCACAGTTCTTCTTCTCTGAAGTCAGAAGATCGCACTAAAACCAGCTCCGTGGTCTGAGACAAATCCAATCACCCAGTGTCGATATAAGTAAGCCTTTTCTCAAAGTCTGAAAGCACACACAAAGAACTAAGACTGATCTGTAACATCATGCTACAGCGCACACCAGTCTTGTACGTGTTTATCAAGCGGCCGTGGGACAGCCAAACACCGTTTTGATCCTGCAAATGACCTCTGCTCACCCGTCACTCCCGAAGGAGTACAACAAAGAGAAATTGTTGATTTTGGCAAATGGTTTAGCTTGACACACAAGTGTCAGGGTTTGCCGCTCACACAGAGGTCTGACTTGACAAAAGAGGGCGTATTGCTAATATTTTACTCACACACGTTATGCTAATGCACACGCATAATAAATATGAGCCTATACAACACATTTTAGACAACTGTTCAAACAAACAAGGATATACGACTTCTTTTACAGACTGCTGTATATTCCCTGTATAGTGGGGCACTCTGTGTGAGAGGTTACGAATGTAAAAGCAGTGGTATGATGCCTGAAGTGAGAGAGTGGGTACTGTTATTGAATAAAGTGCTCTAAATTAAAAATTAGTTGTGTCATTTAATTTCATGCACTATTTGTGATCAAATCAAGCAAACAGCCTACAGCCAACCCTCCAAACTAGGCATATCCAACTTCACATTTAAACATGCAAGCACAAGCTGTGAATTTATAAACACACATACAAAACCACACAAAGAAAAAAAATCTATAAACACAACCACAGTGATCCATTTCTACTTCTTCTTCTTTCACAGACCAGCCCCTGTTGCATTACTTGTCTGGAAAGCAAGATGTGCTATATGATTATGCGCCTACTGACACACACACACACACACATGAACGCTGTGGTTCATCCAAGTGTGTTTCTTGATTACTGTAATTAATTTATGTTCCTGTGCGTGCACATGTGTGTGCCGGTCTGCGCTTGAGATAGGGGTCTGTGATTACTGTTATCATCTACAACCCTTCATTCCACCTGGAATCATAATATGAAAGACACTTGGACTAGAACAGAAGAGAAACTTTAGGAAAACATGAACAGATCAAAGAGAAACAAAGAGACAGATAAAGAAGTTTAAAAACTGATGGAGTGACACAATGCATTGTAACCAGTGTTTCACTTCATCTTTTTTATTTTCCATATTTTCGTATCAATGATATTTCCAGCTTTTTTTATCATCTACTTATCTGCTCAGTCACTGTGCTGCTGGAAAATTAAGCTACCCAGTGATTTGAGAATGCTTAGTTAATCAAATAAAGTTATATTTGTGGCAGGGTTTATTTTCTTACTTAAAATATTATGATGGAAATCAGAGTCAGGACTCAAAAAGCAGAATCAGAATTAAAATCTATTAAATCTAAATTATACACAGTAAAACAATCCTGCTGTGTTGCATTCATATGAATGGTTTCCAGTTTGTTTATTACCAGAGCTGGGAGTCTCTCTAGTTCCCACTTTTGGTTTTGATTAGCATGGTTGTCCCACTGTCAGATCAAGCTAGGGATACTTTCTACATAGTCATCTATCATTAACTTGCTCCTTCTTTAGCGACTCTTCCTGTTTTCAAATCTAAGTTACAAAACATATGAAAACTGCAGCCAGCTTTTACTAACCCATTACCCCCATTTATTCAGCCCGCTACTCAGCCTCCCTGTGCATGAAATAAGCATTTAGCACACACCAACTGAAGCACTTTTCCCCGAAACATACAGTAACTGCTGTATGTCAGCACCTCACCCACATTACTCCCACAGTGTGCTTTATGCATGATGCATGGTTGAGATTGTGTGTCTTGATGTCAAGCACCTCTGTGCGTACTGTGCTAAAAGACAAGATGGCAAGCAAAGGGTGGTGCATTATGACTGTGCTCAGCCTGAGCACTGCCAAAAATGTAATCCACGGAGCAAAGCAAACAGACTTCAGCAATTACAGTGCTAACACACTAGACTTCTAATGTTAAGCCTCTTTTTTGTGTACATAACTGAATTTCAAATGGTGTCCCACACCACATTCACCCAAATACATCATCTTGACATTAGATCCTGTTGTCCTCCTCTTGTGATACCTGCTTGTCATGTAGCGACAAAAACTCGCCTGACATGCATGTATCTCTGCATCTGGGATATGACAGTCATAAATGAAGCACTAAATTGTCATGTTAGATAGTGCCTTTGGGAAATAATACTGTGTATCCTGATTTACTGTATGTCTGTGTATGTAGAGAACAGACACACAAGACACATAAATACCTTTTACACAAGCAACAGGCAGCTGTTTGCTAACACACAGTAACTGTTGTGTTTTCAAGACTTCGGTGTGTCTGAAAACCTGTAGTTATAATGTCACGTCCGGTGTGGCAGACGTGTGGAGTTTGTAGAAAAGGACCCAAAAGGCGGCAGCTCTGGTGCAGGTGAGTATTTATTTACAGGAGTGGGTACAAACAGCAATGGTGGGTGAACATGAAACTGGAAAACTAACAAAACAAACCAGAAACTAAGATGCAGGGAGGTACGGCGAAATACACGGAGAGACGCAGGGAGACTGAGGGGAAACAACACAGACGAACCAGCACGAGGACGAGGTAACACACACTATAAATACACACGGCAGGAATCAGGGGATGGGAAACAGGAGGGGAACACACCTGGAAGACATCACAGCTGACGAGGCAGGGGAAACGTAAACAGAACACACTGACATAAGACACAGACTTTCACAATAAAACAGGAACTTACACATGCAAGGACACAGACTAAGAAATGCGGACTAAACACAGGAATACATGAGCAGAACAGAGTAAACACTAAACAGAGGAAGAACAGAACCAACAATCACACTAATGGAAAACACAAAATGCTGGGTCAAAAGGACCCAGGACCATGACATATAAAAGTGACAAATCCTTTTTTTTTTTTTTTTTTTCGTAAAAAACACTATCCAATAAAAACAATCAGACCACACAGGCATAAACTGTGTAGATGGGTGGCAAATTAAAAGAGAAAAACTGAAACCCTTATATAGATCGTGTAGTTCATTTATGCTGCGGTGAGCATTTTGCTGGCATTGTTTGGACCAACTTGTCCCCTTAGAGGAAAGGGTCACTGCAAATCAATATAAATCTGTTCTGAGCAATCACCTCTATTCTATGTTGAAGCATTTCCTTCCAGGATCAGTGGTCTTGTCATCTGTGGGTCACGAGGGGGTCAATGAAAAGTTTGGTGATTATGAAAATTATATAAATATATGTAATAGCCTCAAAGGTTGCAACTTTAAAGCAACCAATCAATTTGGTTCTTACTAGTTAATTAACTAATACATTTCCAAGGCCATAGTTAAGACACAATCCAAATTTTAAAACATAAACTAAATAACAAATAATTATAACTGTGGCTTTTACTGTATTTACAGTACACGCTGCCAAAGGAAAACAGCCTTCTTTGTGCTGAACGCGCTTGAGAAACGTGACATGAATCACATGGGTGTAAGACCTGTGCGATTCTTCCCAACAGCTAATGACTCTAAATCACGACCATAACTGTTTAATTAGTTTGATCAAGCTGCGGTCACACGCCAATGAACTAAAAAGCCTATAACGGTTGTGCATGCATTGTGAAAACAGAGCGGTAGGTGGAAGAGACACAGAGATACTAAACATTACACAATGTGACTATGCCTGTGTGAGTATTAATTTGTGTGTGTGAGAGTGTGTGTGAGAGTATTTCACTGATTATTGTCTCTTTGGAAATCCTATTTGAATAGTTCTCTCCCGCACACAGCTGTCATCTTGAGTAGATCTCGCACTGTTCACCATCTAATTGCACAAGAAACTGCCATTGCTGATCAATCACTTGCTTTTTGATGAAAACGGGAGAAAAGAGCAGCACAGTCATTCACCTTTGTTAAATGTTGTCTGCAGATGTTTTTTTTTTCAGCAGCAGCTTTCTCTTTCTTTTCTCACTTTCTGTCTTTCTTTAACTCTGACATACTGTATAATGTAAGGCTAGGACAGCAAAGGTCTTGCAAAAGTATGTGTTGTGACGGCAAGGAGTAGCAGGGCCAACATGGAAGGCATCTATCATCCTCAAACTGTGTGTGTTGGTGTGTGTCTGTGTGTGCACAGCGGAGCACACGAGACTTTGCGGGCACTGTATGCGTGTGCTTGTCGGCCTTTCGGTTTATTGATCTGACCACAGATCCGAGCACTGCTGAATCCACAGAGAGATTGTATAACACACGCACAACACAGGGTGCGCGTACAATTGCACGCATACACCACAACCACCACCAGCAAATATGACGATGTCTATTCAACCTGACATTTAGATATGAACGGATCAATGACTGGAACAAATAGAATAAGCTGTCTTGATAGGCCCAAGGTACATATTTGTCTATGCACATGTGTGTGTGTGTGTGTGTGTGTGTGTGTGTGTGTGTGTTTGTGCTTGTTCTTTATATTGTTATAGGACTTTAAATGATTTATAAGCTGCTTTCTCTTGGAGTACAGCAGAAAATGGGGTGTGGTCTTTTCATTTCACACATCACTATTTATGTCCACAACCTATATAAAATATTCCTCTGTCTCTCAAGTTATAGTAGAAAAGTGGCTATTACAGAAAGCTTGGTTCAGCTCACAAGCTTCCTTCTTTTCAAAGGTTCCTTTTATTTTTTTTTGGACTCTATTAAAAAATATTAGCAACTATGGAATTATGGAACTAATTTTATTTTCAGTCCAGTCGTGTACCTGACCATTTTCAAAGGAATCTGTTTTTCTGTTTTGTTTTTGTTTTAATTTAATTTATCAGTTCCACCAAATAGGTAACACATATTATTTGTGTGCATATCATCACTCTGTCTCTAAACAAATAGCTCGATTTTTTTTTTAATACATTCTGAGAAAGCCTTGCAGGGGTGTAGAGTGGAGTCGTGTTAACAATACATTAAAATTTGGTATTAAAGGTCAACTTAATTTTTTAGTGTTTAAAAATAGACTAAAAGACTAATCTGAACTTCAAGTGATATAGTGTTTGTTGACAGTCCGAATGTCTGGAAGTGTGGGAGCTGATTGACCTGAGGCACCGACCAGAGGGCAGCAGGTCCAACAAGTGGTGAGCGGGGTGCAACGGGTCACGCGTGATGGCCCTGCTTTTCCTGAGACAGGAGGATCTGCCGATGGCCTCAAAGGGTGGCAAAGGAAAGCCAGTGATATTTGGGGGGCAGTGTTAATTACAGTGTTAAAGCACAGCTTCCCTGTTCTCAGGTGTGTCCCTGAGCTTGAGTTATGAGTTTTTCTATTGGACATTTTTTTCTTGAGAGATTTTGTTACTAGCAGACACAAATACACATCATGTGTTCCCATATCTTTTGTTGAATCTACAAAAAAAAAAATCACACAGATAACAGACAGGAATAAAACAGTATTTTCGCACAAGGTGATTTCCAAACACCTGTTAGCCAAATGCTTGGCAGCATGGTTTGTAGTCTGTCCTAAAAAAAATGTGAAAACGGCTCAATCATAGGACAAAAGAAGAAGCGACAGCATCTAGAGCAGGTGAATCTGTATCTGAAAGTCATGTCCTTAAGAAATTGTAAAAAATCAAGCAAAGAGCCGACACAAAAACTGGGTGAAGTGAATAGCCCTTTACTTTATTTATTTACTGTTCGCCAGATCCTTGTCAGCATTTGCTCACTGGCTCAACTGCGAGGAGTTCAAGTGAGTACAGAGAAAAACAAAGCAGAAGAGAACAGAACACAAGTGAATTAATTTTGAAACACCAGGTTTATGCTAAATACATATGATTTTCAAAACACAGATACTGAAAGGTTTTTACTTCCAAGTGTAGCAAAGAAAGTAGTGATGCTGCTGCAAGTGAGAGCCCTAACCCTGCACCAAAAAGCCAAAAGGCAGAGGAAAAGTCTGTCTGAAGAAACTGAAAGCATAATGTCCCAAAAAGAAGGCCAGACAATATTAAATACTTCTACCTTCTACTCATCTCCCCAGCTGAACAATAAAAATTGAGCTTCATTCATTGTGCCTCATTAAAGACTACACTTACTTAGTGTATATAAGTATATGTAGTATCTGCATCAATGGCTTGTGAACAAAACACATTGAAATTTAAAATATGACGTCTCAACTTGCACAAAAAATATAAAATAAAAAATAACCAATACTTTAGCTTGAAGGTCCCCTTCATGGCTCAGTCTCAATAGAGTTAATATAGTACAGCATCCTCATTGCAAGTAGAAAAAAATTAATGGTTGCCCAGGGATTACATTTTTTTTTCTTTTTTTTTTGCATTCAGTGACTGATTGAAAGCACTTGCAGTGACCGACTGGTCATCCAGAGGTTGACTATGCAACACTCTTAACCTCTAGATAACCACTTTCAATCACAAGGCGATTAAATGGGTCACCTGTTGGGAAGCAGCCTGGTTCTAAACAAACTCTGTTCAGCTCAGAGTAACTGCAATAACTCTCAGCCAGACTGGGGAAGGTTTTCAAATAAGTGCTGTCTAATTTAAAAACACAGACAGATTGCGAACATCAATCAATTTGAGTCAGTCTGCCTCAATGAGCGTCATACATATGGGACTTTGTAATAGTGGACTCGACTCCCTTGGTTGCTAAGTGTTTGTATTCTGGTGGTATTTCTATATAAAAGCAAGGTTGCTAAACGTCACTTTACAGTTCAGTTGCTGTCCTGCAGCAACTATGTCACTATTTGTGGAGAAATTTCGAAAATTTGACTTTCTGTTTAATGTGAATCTGCTGCAACATATTTGCAATTGATTAATCACAGTTAATTACCTAATTATCCCAAACAAATTGAATGTAATTAATAGCTTTAATCCACTCAATCACAAACTGACGGACTTAACATAGTTGCTCTGAAGATGGCAACTCACCAGGAGTGGCTGACGAACTGCTTCTCGACTGTGAAGCAACAATTTTAAATGCAAAGAAAGTCCAAGCTCATAGTACAGTCATGGTTTTTGTTTTGTTTTTTGGTAGTGCTGTGTTAACCAACCATAGATGGCTAACATGACAGTTTTTAGTGAACATCAAATCCTAATGTCATGGTTTCAAATGACGTTTACTGCTACTTATAGCTGTGACAATGTATTACTTATCCAAACTTAAAGCTAGGACAAAAGATAACTTATGCTAACCAACTGTAAATAGTATTTACAGTACAGATGTATGTAAGTTATGATTTCACATGTGTTATTCCTTCTGCTCCAAATATAACCAGAGAACATCCACTTCTGTCCAAGAAAAGAACATGTTTGCATATGGAGTCAAGGAAAGTCACGTTCTGAATTAGTAATGAATACATAATCATGTAATAACCTTACAACATGAACTTAAGCAATTACCAATGGGGATAAATAAAGAGTTCATATTGGTGTCATGGAATGAAGGGCTGGTGTTTGAGCAAGTAAAGGGAATAACCAGCTGTATATGGTGAGAGCAGCAGCAGCTGTGGTCCTCAGTTACACATCTGATGTGGTCTCCATGGGTTGAAGCATATGTTAAAGTTTTCAGCTGGAGGAGATGATCTCACTCACGCTTTACAGTTAATTCTGTAGACCTTGACATACAGTAGGATTGGTAATTGTTACAAACTTTAATTTCTCCTCAGTTTCAAATAATGAAAAGACTTTAACTTATAAGGCTTATAAGGCCATTTAAGTACTGTAAAATGATGTAAGCAAACAATGTCAGCTGTGAAATTAAGTTACTGAGCTCACATTTTATTGACACAACTTAAAATTAACTGACCCTGTCAAAGTTACTCTGTGGTTAAAATAATTTTGACACATAAATTCAACGTGTCTTTCGTGATTTGATCAGAGTAAACAACCTCTACAGTATGCCTTTTACTTCCAAAGACAGAGGGTAGTCATTTTGTGTTAAATTACCCTTGTCAAAAGACAACAGTTCATCTCCAACATGAGGCATCTGTACAGGAGCAAATCTATACCGTGTGGAATTAAAATAAAAACACTTGAAAGATAAAAGTCACATTTGGGTTATCAAAATAAATGGATGGGAAAGCATGTGACCTTGTGCTGATTCATTGTGTTTTCACAGGAAACCAACTCTAAACAGCTGCGGCCTGTGCCTGAGGTGGGTGGTAATAGGTTACATTTACTCCTCTACATTTACTTAAACAGCTCTTCTCAGTAAATTGTGCTTGTTTTAATGCCACTTAGCTTTCAGTATGTACACCTAGGAACATTTTAACACAGTAATTGTTAGATCATTTTTTTGTGTTATAAGTACTCTTTAGTGAAAGCATTAGCACAGCAGCATTTTGTTGTTTGCATGCTGTGTGCTGTAGCAAACAGGCCTTTTCATGCAGGAGGCCAGAATTTGGATTAAAAGACACAGCTTTTTGAGACTTTTTGGCTCCCCATAGCAGGAGACATGCCATTGTCAAGCAGGAACAGATAGCAAGACAATGATGAGACTTATTTTCTCAGCTATAACTGTACTCCATGTGCCTCACATAATAAGGGGCTTTTACTTCTAACTGACAAGAATTACATGCCTAGAGTAACATAAAGTCCACTTTCAGGTTCTCATTGGTCTTCAGAAGGACTGGAATAAAAAAATGCAGTTTAACCTTTCATTTGTCACTTATACCTCAGTCAAAAGCTGTTTTCACCTGAATTTTGGACAAAACCGGGGAATCAGATCATGATATTTTCCATAGCTGTCTTAAAAATGTCATTTAAAATGGTCAACTTCAGATACATTTACACCAGCTGGACAGAGTGCACAGCAGGAAGTGCGTATGACTAGCAGTAACTGCACTGGAATATTAGCCTCACTATTGACACACAGGTGCGGTCTAAAATGACAAATAATCTGCACTCAAAAACTGGCAGGTTTAATGCCTGATAATTTGAGCTTTTTCATGCACCTCTGTCAGGTCGTAATAAAGTTCAAAAACATCGGGGCTGCTGTGCATGTGTGGTGCTAAAATGGCCACACTTACACTGCAGCTATTTCAGCGTATACCTGGGTATTACATCTAATGAGTACAGCATACTGAGACAAACTAAACAATCTCATTTAGAATTTCAATTACACACTTCATTTACAACAAGAACCTCCCACTATGCTCTTGATCAGAGAGCATGTAGGCTGCTTGATAAATAAGTTATTAACCACAACATGGAGGCAAAATGCCTTCTGCAAAAATCAAATTCACGAGGCACTGTGCCCTGAAACTAAAGCAAAGCTCACATATTAGATCAACTGACCCTAAAGACATATTACATCTTCTGCCTTGTCAATTATCAAATCATTTTAGTCCTCTATTTCCTGCTGGGCCTGTGGGAGGGAGACTTTTTGACACTGAACCTGATCCGATTACAGAGATGAGTGAGAAGTGGATAACGTAGCCGTCTGCAAGTCTGCAAACCACGTTCAAGTGCAGAATTTGTATCTCTTGCATCTGAGAGGAAAAGAGAGACACCCTCAAGTATATTCTGAGAATCTGAAGTTTTATCAAAACACCATCAACCCCTGTGAGGAGAATCTGTTTATAACAAAACACAGGGAAAGGGATAATGAGATTAAGGGACGGGTGGATAAAGACAAGAAGAATAGTAAAAGGAAAAAGGTGATATGAAAAATGCAACCACAAGGCAACAGTGAAAAGGCCACATCTTTCAGCCATCTTCAACTATCAGCTATCTTGTAAGCTCGTAAATAATAAGGTGTAATGCAACTGCTCTGGGAGGTCAAAACACCTTCCAAGCTGAGAAAAAGATCCAAACCACATAAGATAAAACCACAGTTCACAGTTCATAATATTCTCCTCTTGCTACAGTTCAAATATGAAAAAGACTCAAGTTTATTTATATTTATATGAGATTATATACTTAACTGAATTTTAGTAAGGAAACACTTTTTGGAACTGTATTCTTCAGTAGTCAGACATTTTTATCTGTTAGATACTACTTGTACTCTCTGCAAAGAAAAAAAGACTACATTGCACAACAGTGTAAATGTCAGATGTTCTTCTTAAAAGCTACTATGTTGTTTGTGACCATCCAGCCATACACAATAAGAGGCTTTCAGGTAGGCAAGCCTTCTTCTTTATTGTCAGTCATAAGTGGGGTACTGTACTTACAGCAACTCTGTGTTTTCTGCTGAAACATTGCATGCTTTTATCAGTTCCCTGTTACCACCCCACCCCTCCAAGTCTTTCAACCATGATCATATTCCCATTTGTCCTTTTTCACTGCACACTCTTTCTGCATTCTTCCTTTTCATTTATGGTTTTATTGTGCTTCATCTCCCTCTGTTTCTCCTTTTTCAGTCAACCCAGATAATACCATGTATTAACATCTACTACATCTTCAACACCATAAATCCTATTGCAGGCTATGCACAGAGAGATGGGAGAAAAAGTGAAGTAGAAAGCTTCTTTTCATCCTCTATTATTTATCCTTAAACAACACACTTTCATCAGTGGGTGGGTATATCATGGCCAATCTTAAGTTGGGTAACTACTACTGTGTACTCCAACACACGCACTATAATTGGAGGCGGGGGAAGACAGTGGGGGGGACCACCCCAGTATATATTCTGATTTATTTCAGTAACTCACAAGGGCTGCAGAGCAGAACAAGCACTAGCTTCACCAGCTGCTGCTCAAAATGGCAGAATTAGAGTTCATACACCAGATGAGGTACTTATTGTTGCATCAGCATCAGAGTGTATTTGTTCTTATTCATTTATGTGCACAGAGCATGCATATATGTGCAGCCTGTGCCACATTCTCTTTCTGTTGGAAACACGGCACGATTAGGAAATTTCTCCCCTGCTAATTTTTCTGCCGTCAAATATCTGCAACACTGCTCTAATTCTCAGCGTCTGACTTTTCCTAAAATTGTGTTAAGAAATGTCCCCTATTATAAATTGTCCAGATAAAGTCAAATTTGAAAAAATCATTTATAGTGATCATTGCCAGCAGGTACAATTTACCCTGACTGTGCCTAGACCTTTGATTTGGGACATCTTGCATCATGACATGAAACAGCAGTTTCTCACTTGAAGGACGGCCTGTCCACTGAGCACCACAGGAGGACTAATGATTTGCCAATTTGCGCCATGGCTGGTACCATCACCATTATTGTGCAGGGATATTTTAAATATGATTGATCCAGTGTGTCAGCAGGCTTGACATCAGTAATAATTAAGAAGGCATTAGATTCAACAGCATATACTACATTGGTCTCCAGTAACCAATTAGAGAAAACCGAGGCCACTTTCCTTATGGAAATTGGTTTGAGTGCACAGAGTAATCAGTTTTAAGATAGAAACTGAGGATTCTTCCAATTCCTTTAAATTTTGTACTATTTTATTTAAATTATTTAAAGCTGATAAATTTGCATATTTAAAGATTTTGTGTGGATATTGCAACACCTTTTGTGCCAACATTTGTGTTTATTAAACCACAGCCCTTATAATGTCTCCATGTAATTACCATGTAAGACACAAGTCATAGGACAATCTTCAGTATGGAGACAATGTAAATCAGGATTGCACTTGCTCAGTGAATTATGTGAAGAAGAGTTTAATGATCAGGACATTTTAGGACTGCTGCCATTGACAGCAATCCAAAAACTTCACCACAAACAGACCTACTGGAGGCAACTGTCGCCAACCTATTGTTTCTTGTTTTTATTAATACCTATTGCCCTGCTTTATATCGGTAAAAACTAGAGATGGACCGATCCGATATTACGTATCGGTATCGGTCCGATACTGACCTAAATTACTGGATCGGATATCGGAGAGAAATAAAAAATGTAATCCGATCCATTAAATATCAAAAAAGCACCTCAAAAAACTTGCGACATGGCGTAACTCGGCTCATAACCGTAGCACGTCGAAGCAGTGTGGTCACGTGATAGAGCGGCTGTGTGTATTTGTAGCCTGCTAGCAAACATTTTATCTCCGAGGAAGTTATCTCAGATAGAAGTAAAGCAAGTGTGTAAGTTCGTCTCTGAATGTTTGTAAAGCATTCCCGCGTTAAGCTTAACAACCGATATATAGAGCAACTGCCTCTCTCTCTCTCCCTCCCTCCCTCTGCTACTTCAATTGTGAAACTGCTTAATGATCAGCTGATCGGCTTTTCTGTCGCGAGTCCGTCTCTCTTCTTTGTTTTTGGCCCACTTTGCACCAGAAAGAGGAAACCAGCGGCTGAACAACAGCAGCACTATTAAGCTTGATAAGCTGTTGTTAGAATTTTTTTAATATTCCTTTCTAGACCAGGATCTTTTTCTACGCAGCTGACGGCTGTTAACTGTGCAGGGGCGGATCTAGCAAAGTTTAGCCAGGGGGGCCGATAGGGCATGAACAGGGAAAAGGGGCACAAAGACATACTTTTCTTTCTTATTCTCATTTAAAATATCTAGCTTTTAATTATTTAATAATTATCTGAATCTTACACCCAAAGTTTTAATCTGATGTAAAATGTATAGAAGTCCATTACTGTATATAATAACTGTTAAGTCTAATATACCCTAGTAAGCTGTAGTACTTTTTCCTTTGGGAAAGTACCATCTGTGAATTCTGCAATTCTGTTGAAGAAAGATGTTGAATCTATTT
This sequence comes from Neolamprologus multifasciatus, assembly GCF_963576455.1. Lineage (NCBI taxonomy): Eukaryota > Metazoa > Chordata > Actinopteri > Cichliformes > Cichlidae > Neolamprologus > Neolamprologus multifasciatus. The sequence continues at coordinate 15,294,690 of NC_140450.1, forward strand.
AATTATTCTTGAAAAATAATTTATTTCTGTGAATTTTTTTCACCCTGCATCAAATTAAAGTTGATTACATTGATTAAGCATCATGAGGAAGAGGGTGGTTCCCTATTTTCTTTTGCTGGGAGTTTGCAACCCTATTAGTTAGGTTGCTTAATATTTCTGCTAAGTACTCTTTAAAATACCAGAATAGGAAGGATGGTGCAGGTTTAACTTTATTAGATTGATCAGTGTTGCTGATCTATGAAATAGTTTGGGTGCAGTGTGGTTTTTTTGGGTTTTTTTTTAAACATACAGGTATAACAGAATAGCTTTAGTGTTGTTGTTGTTTTTTAACTTGAGTATGAACTTATACAAAAAGTAGCAAGATATTAAAAAAACATTTTTGTTGATTAAAAAACACACTATATCGGATTCATATCGGTATCGGCAGATATCCAAATTTATGATATCGGTATCGGTATCGGACACAAAAAAGTGGTATCGTGCCATCTCTAGTAAAAACACACATGCTAGTTTTACTTTACTTACACTGTTTTCTTGAGTTCAAATCACCCCCACACACAAGTGTAACCCAGTTCAGACGACACAAATGCATCTTGTAAGAAGTGTTATATAACTTCTTACAAGATGCATTTGTAAGAAGTTATATAACTGCACCGACGCTAGAGGGGGCGCCGGTGCAGCCCCCTCTAGCTTCTGCCCGGTGGCTACTGGGTGACCCCTCGTCTGGGGATCCTCAGCCCTTCCCATGAAGGTGGCACGGATGCCCCTCCGGTGGTCCTCCTTGGGCTCTTGCACTCTGGGGCCTCTGGATGTCTGGGGCCCGGATCTCCTCCATGCCTGCTTCATGCCCTGGGGGACAGGGCTATGGCTCTCTACATCCTCTAGCAGACCATTACATGGGGAAACCATTTGAATACAAGCGCGCCGATCCACACAGGTGTGCACATGGGTGTTCACTGTTCGTAGACTTAAATCACACCTTTCTTGGCTGCTACTTCAAAGCACATTGTGCGCTGTCTGTGCTGCACAACAACATTCAATATTTAGTATTTACTGCTGTTTACACTTAGCTAGATTAATGCGATGGTGTTGTGTATAGTATGTTGCTTTGTTTTGTTTTTTTTGCTTGTTTTCTATTCTTTTTCTCTCAACAGGTGATCCCGGAGATATTTTTTCTTCCCCCCTTTTCTCACTGTCCCTCTCCCCTTCTGTTTTTGTTTTCCTTCCTCTTTCTTTCTCCCTTTCCTATCCCTCACTCATGTCTGTCCCGTCTGTAACAACTGAAAATAAAATAAATAATAAAAACAAAGGTCGATCAAATGGACCAATACGGCAATGCCATGATGATCCATTTGGCAAAATAAATCCATTAGGTATCCTTGTTGGTCTTCAGACAACAATTCTGACGGCTAAAGAACCAAATGGGACAGGCGGAAAAAAAAAAAAAAAAAAAGTGTTATATAAATATAGTATATTATTAAATTATTTTATTCCAATAGCAAATAGGGGTGGGGGAAAAATCGATACTGTGTAGTATCGTGATATTTTGTTTGCTAATAATGTATCGATACAGGGACAGCAGAAATTGATATTTTGATCAACATACTCTGACTTCAGAGCATGTTGATCAGCTCCTTTTTCTGAGCAAGAATCCTGACATACCTTCACTGTCCAAATGTGTTTAACTTTTTTTTTGGCAGTAATAAACATGTTTTATTTTAATTAAGTTTAAAACTTTTTTTATTTAATGTAAAATTATATTTTGTTTTAATTTACTTTCAAATTCTTCAGTTGCTGAATGGGCTGCATAGTTTTCATAAATTGCATAGTTCAGAATAGCTATAATTGTACCAGATGGTTGCATTCAGTTAAGTTGGACTAGACTGTAATACAAACCGTTCAGTTTGTCAACAATAAAACTGACTGAAATGAGAGAAAGACTGAGTGTGAGACTTTGTTATTAGATAAAATGAATATTGATAAAGTTTACCTTTATGTACAGAATCTGAATATCGCTAAATATTTTAAAAAATTGCAATAATATCGTATTGTGCGTTAAGTATTGTGATAATATTGTATCAAGGGATGTATGGTGATTCCCACCTCTAATAGCAAATACAAACAACCCTGCATTTTTTAAAGATATCTTATCTCGAGGAAACAGAGAAAAGTTTCAACTATTTGTATGCTTGTAACTATGTTTTGAAAGTGGTTAAAAAAATTGGGAGGGCATAGAGTGCATGAGGAGTGTGCAGGTGAGATTAAGCGTCTATGTGTGTGTGTGTGTTTGCACGAGTATGTAGGTGCTTGTGTACAAAGCAGGAAAACAGAGGAAAGCGAAAGAGGCAACAGATAAGCACATTGCCAAACTGAAAAAAATGTGCAATGACAACCTTACACAGGCCTTCTCCTCCTATACCCAACCCCCGGCTCCTTCACCGACACACACACTTGTATCATTCTGAAGTACTTCCTGGCATCCCCATTAGTGGCTCCACTAGCAGCAGTCAATAGTGCTAACCTTTGGTGCTCTACACACACACACACACACACACACACACACACACACACGCACACGTGTGTATTTATACACACACACACACACACACACAACCTCTCAGTCCTTTAGTTGTAATGCTCTGTAATCATTGTGCTCCCAGCTCCATGGGCACCGATAAAGCCTTAATGTCATCACACATCACACACACACGCACACACACCCTGTTTGTTAAGATAAGAACATAATGCCATCTCTGTCTGGTGATAAAGTTCAAGGAGCCCTTGAAGAGCCCTTTTAAGTACACTGGAAAATGGTGAGCAGAAAATGCTATCTCTCCAGGTAAGCGTGTGTCTGCTTCGTGTGACACCAAACAGACACACGCAGAAAGTACAAATATTATGACATAACCTCAAAGGGACACAAACCTTCAATAGACCCTGCAGCAAAGGAATACTGTAATTATCAACCTTGGGTTATTTTCTTGTGGCCATGTAGTACAGGTGGTGAGAAAGATTGCTTTGCGCTGGCAAAATAATAAACACACACACACACACACACACACACGCACACACACACACACACACACACACAATAAAACAAACTCCTGCTGGGTTGGCACAAAAGATACACACACCACAATTTAGGTTGTTTGTGGTAAATGTTCTCCATCAGAATGCTCAGGATGTTACAGTAGAACTGCACGCTGACAGCCTATCCCCGAGGCTTGAATTCACGCCGCAACCCTATAAATGTCATAAAAACAGCATTCCCCCTAAAAGTGCTGTTCATCTTTTCCATCATAGTCTGAAACCAGTGATGAGAGGTAGATTGGAGAGCTAAAATGTGGGGTCGGTTTTGTCTACGGCAATGTTGCAGCTGCACAAGCAAAAATGGTAGACAGAGAACCTCCAGAGGGTGATTTAGAAAACTGCAGTAGAGGAAGAAGTCAAAAAGTCCAAATGAAGACGTTTAAAGAGAGGTTGCACAATGAAATGTTTTTCATTCTTTTTGAGCAGTTGCCCAAAACACAAATGAAGCTGCGGCTCATTTAAGTCTTCCACTAAATCCACAATAAACCAGAGTTTGGTTTCATCATTATTATCATTATTATTATTATGTCTAGAATCACATCTTCACCGCCTTGGAGTTGTGGGAAGCAATGACACATGTACAGCTCACTCTATGCACTCATGTGAAAAACTAAATATACCCCATGATTCGCTAGCTTGCAGGGCCTCCTTTTGCAGCAATGACATCAAGTAAAAATGTTCAGAATCAGTCTCTCACACCCTTGTGGAGGCCCCACTCTACTGTAGAAAGTTGCTTCAGGTTATTGAGGTTTACAGACAATTTATCTGCACAGTTCTCTTAAGGTCCTACCACAGCATTTCAGGTTGAGGTCTGTAATCTGGCTGGGCCATTGCAACACTTTGACACTCTTTTCTTTTCTATGCATTCTCTTATAAATTTGTTGGCATTGCATTATCCAATTTGGGCAAGTCTTTAGTTTTCAAACATAAACTCATCTGTATACCAAAGGGTGTATGTACAACACAATGACTGCAAGATCCTCAGATTCTGTGGCTGCAAAACAAGCCAAAATCATCACCCTTCTACTATTGTGCTTGACAGTTGCTATGGGGTGTTTGTACCGATATGTTGTGTATTTTGTTATGTTTTTTTGTCAAATGTGGTGTAGTCGTGAAGCTTTTGCACCAGAAGTCTTCAGACCTAAGCCGTGCTGCCGTGTTTTGTTTTTTCTTCTGGCAACCCTTCCAATAAAGGTCATATTTGTGCAATCTTTTTTTAATTGTGCTGTCTTGAACTTAAACATTAAACATGCTAAATGAGGCTTGTCACTTTCGGAAGGAGGAACACCTAAATGCAGCACTTTATTCAGGAGACAAATTTGTCTGTATGTGTTCACATTTATTGACTCTCCTTTGTTCTTGCTCCTTCAGCGTAAGAGAGCACTGTGTGTTTACTCCCGCAGTGTTTACCTCATCCGTTTATTTCATCTCCAAATGTTCACCCTTCACATTCTACATCATCTGTTTATATCTAGTTTTCGACGTCTTGTCTCTGAGTCACTCTTAATCATTCTTCCAGTGACCTGTACCAAGAAATAAATACAATGTTTACAGTCACAAAAGTGCCAGGCATGTACTATTAATCAAAACTAACCTGAATAATCTATATTGTAACTGACAGAAACTCAATGAGTTTCTGTCTTCCCTACAATAACTTAAATCACCACATTTCTGCTCCTCTTTATATCCCACCCCCACATGCCACTTTTTTTACCAGAGTTGCTCTCTCGAGATCTTTTTCATTCTCCTGTCTTTACACACCCACCTCCTTTTCGCAGTAGTCACCTTTACATAACTTTGCTCCGTAAAATAAACTTCATTGCCCTTCACTCTACGCTTTCCCTCCATGCTATACAACTACTTTCCTATTTTTTACGCCGTCTGCTACATTTCCCATAATTATAAGGGTCAAAATTTGCTCCTCAAGCTCCATTGCCAAAGCAAAGATGCCAACAGAGCAGCAAACTGTGTGTAATGCCAAGATGAAGAAAATCTAAATAACTCGAACAACTCACTCAAACTACCCACAAATCATCATGATAATAACTGTCATTTTCTAACCTTCAATTTTATTTTGACAAGGCCCAGCAATGTTTGAGTGGTTAATATGGGAGACATTCAGTAAAAGTTTACTTTAGACTGAGAGAATGCAAAATGGTGCCCTTCATGTGTCAGTAAGCAAAAAGCAAAAAGCAAAAGAGGAAGCACGTGGGAAGATACGAAAAAGGAGATTATATTCAACAATATTGAGTCGCAGTTTGTATAGTTCTGTGCTGGCATTTCTCCAAAATCCTTTAATTTCTTGTATTATTTGATATTTACTCAAATAGTCCAGTAATACTGTGGTTCCCAGTATAATTAACAATTACTGTGTCAGTCAGCCAGAGTATGAATCTACACCAAAGTTATTAAATCAAACCACTGAATGCATTCATTAATACGCTCAGATTAGCCATGACATCTATCTTGTAAATCGATGCATAATGAATGCTTGCTTAGGAGTTCTTTTTCATTCCTAATATAATATGAAAAATGAAATATAATATACATGTAATACAATATGTCCTGTAGAAAATATTGTCTTTTTTTGACTGTAATTGACAGCATACATTGTCTCTCACAAGCATATATTTCACAGCCCTTTGGTCCAAAAAGAATCAGGATAATTTATTATAAATTGTGGAAAATTCATATGCAGAGTGTTGATGAGAAAATACATATTCATCAGTGGCAATGGAGCAAGGCAGAATCACAACACCTGATTTAAGGCTCCATTTGCAGTGGAAACCTCTTAATCCCGTCCCCTCGGGGATGATTATAGCAAATGAATTAAAGGGGACATGCAATGCACATTTCCAGGTCCATATTTTCATTCTGGTGCCCCACTGGTGTATTATTTTGCATGATTTACGATTTACGATTTAAAAAGACACATGTATCTTAAAATGGCCTTCATGTGTTCTCTTGGCTCAGCCTCTGTTAAAAAAAATGCCACTGCAGTGTAATTGTTTGTAAGTCTTCAACCCAGTAAGTCCAATCTATTCTGATAAGCCAGTTTTTAAAACTTGCCCTGGTTTAGGCACAAAAGTATAAAAGATTCTCTGTGCAAACCAAAGTTAATGCTTTATGATGCACAAATGATCTGAGTCATGACAATCTATTTAAACTGACCAATTATATGCTTCCCCTCACTGAAATCAAAATAGGTAAAAAAAATTCTCAAAACAACTGCCCTTTGGTAAAGTATTGTCTACTGTCAGCAGAATTTACAATGAATGAATTGCCAATGAAGCACCAATCTAAAATGTTTTTAAAAAATCCTATAACAAATTCCATTGTGGCTCATGACCTGAATTTCACCCATCGTCACCCCTTTCAGAAAGGCAATTGTTCTCACTGTCTCTCATTCCACTATTTCTCTGACTGTTATTTCTGATAATGCGTACCATTATTTTAAACGGGTAAAATCAGCCCCAACCATAAGTCATTATTTTATATAATAGCTTTTTTAAAGGCTTTTTGTTTGATTAAACTGTACATTTAATATACCTGTTTCATCGCAGACATTTTGACTCATTACAGCAAGAAAGCGCAGTTGTAATAATGATGGCTCATTAATAAGGTTATATTAAGCACCCAAGACATGACAGTGAATCTGTATGCACCAAAGACGGGCGTGCCTCAGTGGAGCACAGCCATTATACCTACCCCCCGCTTTTCCTACTGTGATAGCTGAAGACATCTGCTGTGAGAAGGGTTTATATAAGCATGTGGATGTATTTTAAATCAAAGAGAGTCAGAGGAAATCAACATCTACATCTAAAAGTCCAACTTTTCTACCATCTCATATAGTAGCAGCTGCACAGCTGATGAGTCAGTTAGGTATTCATTTGTCAGCATAAACTTTGATACCACAAAAAATAATGCCAAACAAAGTATAGCGGAGGGAAATGTTATACATACAAATGTGTGTCTGTCTGCGTCAGTTCAACTTATATTAGCTATATCTTCCATATTCCTACATTTTCTGAACTCAAGGAGCTTTTTTTTGGACAGGCCGTTAGCTGCCACCTGCTGCTGCACTTCCTGAGGGTAACTGCTCTTTCTGGATTTAGCCAACTACAGTGCTTTATAAATTTATTAGATCACAACCCAATATAAGGTTTATGTGACAGGTGCAATAAATTAAGCAGTGTTGGTCCATCCATCCATCTTCATCCGCTTTATCCGGGGCTGGGTCGTGGGGGCAGCAGCCTAAGCAAAGAGGCCCAGACCTCCCTCTCCCCAGCCACCTCCTCCAGCTCATCCGGGGGAACACCAAGGCGTTCCCAGGCCAGCCGAGAAATATAATCTCTCCCGCGTGTCCTGGGTCTGCCCCGGGGCCTCCTCCCGGTGGGACATGCCTGGAACACCTCACCCAGGAGGCGCCCAGGGGGCATACTTACCAGATGCCCAAACCACCTCAGCTGGCTCCTTTCGATGTGGAGCAGCAGCGGCTCTACTCTGAGCCCCTCCCGGATGGCCGAACTTCTCACCCTATCTCTAAGGGAGATGCCAGCCACCCTTCGGAGGAAGCTCATTTCCGCCGCTTGTATCCGCGATCTCGTCCTTTCGGTCACTACCCACAGCTCGTGGCCATAGGTGAGGGTAGGGACGTAGATCGACCGGTAAATTGAGAGCTTCGCTTTTACACTCAGCTCTCTCTTCACCACGACGGACCGGTGCAGCGTCTGCATTACTGCAGCTGCAGCCCCAATCCGTCTGTCGATCTCCGGCTCCCTTCTCCCATCACTCGCGAACAAGACCCCGAGATACTTGAACTCCTCCACTTGGGGCAGGACCTCATCCCCAACCCGGAGTGGGCACTCCACCCTTTTCCGGCTGAGAACCATGGCCTCAGATTTGGAGGTGCTGATCCTCATTCCCGCTGCTTCACACTCGGCTGCGAACCGCTCCAGTGCGAGCTGGAGGCCCTCACCCGATGAAGCCAACAGAACCACATCATCCGCAAAGATCAGAGATGAGATCCTGAGGCCACCAAAGCGAAAGCCCTCCGCCACTTGGCTGCGCCTAGAAATCCTGTCCATAAAAATTATGAACAGAACCGGTGACAAAGGGCAGCCCTGGCGGAGCCCATCACCCACCGGGAACGAGTCCGACTTATTGCCGGCAATGTGAACCAAGCTCTTGCAACGGTTGTATAGGGATCGAATGGCCCGTAGCAATGGGCCAGACACCCCATACTCCCGCAACACCTCCCACAGGACACCCCGAGGGACACGGTCGAATGCCTTCTCCAAGTCCACAAAACACATGTAGACTGGTTGGGCAAACTCCCATGCACCCTCAAGTATCCTCGAGAGGATGAAGAGCTGGTCCAGTGTTCCGCGACCAGGACGAAACCGCATTGTTCCTCCTGCATCAGAGGTTCGACTAGCGGACGAACTCTCCTTTCCAGCACCCTGGCATAGACTTTCCCGGGGAGGCTGAGGAGTGTGATCCCCCTGTAGTTGGAACACACCCTCCGGTCCCCCTTCTTAAAGATGGGGACCACCACCCCGGTCTGCCAATCCACGGGTACTGCCCCTGATCTCCACGCAACATTGCAGAGGCGTGTCAGCCAGGACAGCCCTACAACGTCCAGAGCCTTCAGGAACTCGGGGCGGACCTCATCAACACCAGGGGCTCTGCCACCAAGGAGTTGTTTAACTGCCTCAGTGACCTCGCCCCCAGAAATTGGCGGGTCATTCCCCTCATCCCCAGACTCTGCTTCCTCCTTGGAAGACGCGTCAGTGGGATTAAGGAGGTCCTCGAAGTATTCATTCCACCGCCTGACAATTTTCTCAGTCGACATCAGCAGCGCTCCGCCAGCACTATACACAGTGCAGGTAGAGCACCGCTTTCCCCTCCTGAGACGCCTGACGGTTTGCCAGAACCTCTTCGAGGCAGTCCGAAAGTCTTTTTCCATGGCCTCTCCGAACTCCTCCCACACCAGAGTTTTTGCTTCAGCCACTGCCCGAGCCGCATTCCGCTTGGCCTGTCGATACCTGTCGGCTGCCTCCGGAGTCCCACAGGCTAACCAAGCCCGATAGGACTCCTTCTTCAGCCTGGTGGCTCCCTTCACCTCTGGTGTCCACCATTTGGTTCGGGGATTACCACCACGGCAGGCACCAACCACCTTGCGGCCGCAGCTCAATGCAGCAGCTTCGGCAATGGAGGCGCTGAACATGGTCCATTCGGACTCGATGTCCCCCGCCTCCCTCGGAATGCTGTTGAAGCTCTGCCGGAGGTGTGCGTTGAAGATCTCGCGGACTGGGGCCTCTGCTAGTCGTTCCCAGCACACCCTCACTACGCGTTTAGGTGCACCAGGTCTGTCCAGCGTCCTCCCCCACCACCTGATCCAACTCACCACCAGGTGGTGATCAGTTGACAGCTCAGCCCCTCTCTTTACCCGAGTGTCCAGAACATATGGTCGCAGGTCTGGTGATACGATTACAAAATCGATCATCGACCTACGGCCTAGAGCGTCCTGGTGCCACGTGCACTTATGGACACTCTTATGTTCGAACAAGGTGTTCGTTATGGCCAAACTGTGATTAGCACAGAAGTCCAATAACAAAGCACCGCTCGGGTTCAGATCAGGGAGGCCGTTCCTCCCAATCACGCCCCTCCAGGTCTCGCTGTCGTTACCCACGTGAGCATTGAAGTCTCCCAGCAGGACAACAGAGTCTCCAGGTGGAGCACCTTCCAGCAGCCCCCCCCCCCAGGGACTCTAAGAAGGCTGGGTACTCCGAACTGCCACCCGGCGCATAAGCGCAGATGACAGTCAGGACCCGTTCCCCGACCCTAAGGCGCAGGGAACAAACCCTCTCGTCCACCGGGAAAAACCCCAACGTACCGGCAGCAAGCCGAGGGGATATTAGAATACCCACCCCAGCCCGCCGCCTCTCACCAGGGGCAACTCCAGACTGAGACAGAGTCCAGCCCCTCTCCAGGAGACTGGTTCCAGAGCCCAAGCCGTGCGTAGAGGTGAGCCCGACTATATCTAGCCGGTACCTCTCAACCTCACGCACTAACTCAGGCTCCTTCCCCACCAGAGAGGTGACATTCCATGTCCCTATTGCCAGTCTTGGCAGCCGGGGGTCAGTCCGCCAGGGCCTCCGCTCCTGGCCGCCACCCGGCACACAACCGCAACAGCAGTGTTGGTAATTAGCACAATCATTTTTTGTTTCTGCAGTGGTTAAACCATTGACTGTAGAAAACATGGACGACGCGACAGCTCCCCAAAAATGAAGCCAAAACGTCTCTATCGCCCCCTGGTGTCTGGCTGCAGTATAGGTCATAAACCCCGCCTCCTCCATGTTAGCGGATGGGACTGGGGTCAGACTAAAATAAATTAATTCTCCTTAGATAATTTTTTTCCAAAGATTCTTTCTTTTGTTTTCAATAGTTCTCATCACGCTGATTGGTGTTCAAGGGGTCTCCTTTCCCATAAGTTTGATTCTAATTCCTACCGCGGTGATGTTAAATTGGGGTGAAACGTCATCATAACAGTAACTCTGGGCCTCTGTGGAGTGTGCAGCTGATCTAATCGCTGTCTAAAAATGGATAAAAAAAAACATAAGTGTTGAAGACTATTAAGAGTAGCAGGTGTGTAGCATCGCTAACTAGCTAGCAACAAGCCTTCAACACAGTGCGTATGCTAGCGGCTAAGCTAACTAACGAATTAACAACAGAATGATTTTAGAACTATAAGATGATAAGCTGTGTGTCTTTTTTATAAAAGTGACATGGTTGTATTTACCTTAATTAAACGAGTCGTCAGTCGTGTAAACCAGCAAAAAAACTCGAGCAGCCGGGCTACGTAAAAAGTGTAGGGGGGCGTGTTTGCGGTCACGTCCAGCGGGTGTGTGGGCGGGAGCGTTACACAGTCGCTCCACCTCAAGTCCCTACTGCACAGACTCTGGCTCCAAATTTGCAAGATGGCAGCCTCCACAAGCGGGGTATTTTGGCTTCATTTTTGCACAATGGTAGGAGGCGGGGTCGCGTCGTCCATGTTTTCTATAGTCAATGGGTTAAACAAACAATATGAGCAAGTTCATGATCAAAATGATATTTTCAATGCTAAAATATAATCATTGTTATTCATAAATGTTCAAATGTGTTGTTTTACAAAAATCCAAAGCACATAAATATTTTTTTTAATTAAGATGCCAAATTAAAGATATTTTTTTGCAATCCAGAAAGTGATTGAATGTTATCTTTAATTAATCCAGTGAACCAGCTCAAATTTGGGGATAAAAACATGCTGGTCATAAACACATCGTAAAAACAATTTATGTGTCAACAAATTGTTGTCTTAAAAACAATTTGTGTGTAATGATGCTTGTTCACCTGTTTAAAAGGTGTTCACCTGTTTTGTGGTTGCTCGTTTTCCTTTTGTTTTGCTTTGTTCATTTGTCTCTTTTAATTCTATGTTGTTGTACTTTTTCAACATGTTCAAAATAAAGAAACATAAAAATATAAAAAACCCAAAACAAAACAAAAACAACAAATAAAAAGTTGCTCCATAAGATTGGTTTCAGCTAGCTAGATGCAGAAGTACTGTGAGGGTGTACATGAGAAGTCAAAGTCAAATTTATTTATATAGCACATTTAAAATGACAACCGTTGACCAAGGTGCTGTACAATTAAGATAATTAAAAGAAATAAAAACATAGGGAGACATGATAAGAGTTAAGAAAAAGAATCATAAAATTTTAAGATTTGAGTGAGAAATAAGATAAATAAAAGTAACACAAGCTTATTCTGAAAAAGGATGAGTGACTAAACTAAATCAGTGGCTTGAGTAGAAAGAGAGTTCCAGGCTGCACCATAAATGAAATGGCTTTATAGTATTTTTTATTTAATTTATATATTTACAGTGGGGCAAAAAAGTATTTAGTCAGCCACCGATTGTGCAAGTTCCCCCACTTAAAATGATGACAGAGGTCAGTAATTTGCACCAGAGGTACACTTCAACTGTGAGAGACAGAATGTGAAAAAAAAATCCATGAATTCACATGGTAGGATTTGTAAAGAATTTATTCGTAAATCAGGGTGTAAAATAAGTATTTGGTCACCTCAAACAAGGAAAATCCCTGGCTCTCACAGACCTGTAACGTCTTCTGTAAGAAGCTTTTCTGTCCCCCACTCGTTACCTGTATGAATGGCACCTGTTTGACCTCATCATCTATATAAAAGACACCTGTCCACAGCCTCAACCAGTCAGACTCCAAACTCCGCCATGGCCAAGACCAAAGAGCTTTCGAAGGACACCAGGAAAAGAATTGTAGACCTGCACCAGACTGGGAAGAGTGAATCTACAATAGGCAAGCAGCTTGGTGTGAAAAAATCAACTGTGGGAGCAATCATCAGAAAATGGAAGACATACAAGACCACTGATAATCTCCCTCGATCTGGGGCTCCACGCAAGATCTCATCCCGTGGGGTCAAAATGATCATGAGAACGGTGAGCAAAGATCCCAGAACCACACGGGGGGACCTGGTGAATGACCTGCAGAGAGCTGGGACCAAAGTAACAAAGGTCACCATCAGTAACACACTACAACGGCAGGGAATCAAATCCCGCAGTGCCAGACGTGTTCCGCTGCTGAAGCCAGTGCATGTCCAGGCCCGTCTGAAGTTTGCCAGAGAGCACATGGATGATACAGCAGAGGATTGGGAGAATGTCATGTGGTCAGATGAAACCAAAGTAGAACTTTTTGGTATAAACTCAACTCGTCGTGTTTGGAGGAAGAAGAATACTGAGTTGCATCCCAAGAACACCATACCTACTGTGAAGCATGGGGGTGGAAACATCATGCTATGGGGCTGTTTTTCTGCCAAGGGGACAGGACGACTGATCCGTGTTAAGGACAGAATGAATGGGGCCAAGTATCGTGAGATTTTGAGCCAAAACCTCCTTCCATCAGTGAGAACTTTGAAGATGAAACGAGGCTGGGTCTTCCAACATGACAATGATCCAAAACACACCGCCCGGGCAACAAAGGAGTGGCTCCGTAAGAAGCATTTGAAAGTCCTGGAGTGGCCTAGCCAGTCTCCAGACCTCAACCCCATAGAAAATCTGTGGCGGGAGTTGAAAGTCCGTGTTGCTCGGCGACAGCCCCAAAACATCACTGCTCTTGAGAAGATCTGCATGGAGGAATGGGCCAAAATACCAGCTACTGTGTGTGCAAACCTGGTAAAGACCTATAGTAAACGTTTGACCTCTGTTATTGCCAACAAAGGTTATGTTACAAAGTATTGAGTTGTATTTTTGTTATTGACCAAATACTTATTTTCCACCCTGATTTACGAATAAATTCTTTACAAATCCTACCATGTGAATTCATGGATTTTTTTTTTCACATTCTGTCTCTCACAGTTGAAGTGTACCTCTGGTGCAAATTACTGACTTCTGTCATCATTTTAAGTGGGGGAACTTGCACAATCGGTGGCTGACTAAATACTTTTTTGCCCCACTGTATACGTTGAGTTTGCTATTTTACAACTACAGGGTTTATCATTTTAGAATAGTAAAAAATAAATTTATATTAGTTACAATTCACCAATACACAGTGACTAGAAAACATTGATTTAAACATCTGAATAATTTAATAATTGCAGTATATCAGCATTATGGAAAACTTAAAAAATAATTTGGAAGAATATTATTTTGTTTGGGTTCAGCCTATCTGTAAAAAAAGAGTATATAAAAAAAACAAAAACAACAGCGCTCCACATTTATCATATTAAACATGTCACAGCCTAAATGTTAAAATTCATCAAACTGCCTGCTACAACAGCGGAAGCAACACATTTAAAAACATTATTTATTGTAGACGTCAAACAGTGAAAGTTTGTAATTGCACTTCAACTAACCTGCAGTCACTCTCAATCATCTACCATCTGTTCTGACCTGCCCCAATCACCCTGCTCATCAGGCTCCGCTTCTGAATGTGGGAAGCTCAAAGCTCTGCTCACTTCAGTTCTGGTTTTCCTGCTTCCCTACGCAGCAAAAAACCTGCCCAGTTCTCCATACATTTAGTCATCCACTTTGTGATATCCATTCAAAACTCCAATAGATATTCATCTTTTTTCAAAGTCTAGTCCCTATTATGTTTATCTATCATCAGATTTTGCAATTGAATTAATTCTAACATTAGCGCTCAGAAAGATGTAAAAAAAGAGAAAAAATGCAAACAGATAAAAAAGACCAAAAAAACACCCTTGAAGCTGTTACAACAACAAAAAAAGAGCCACATAACTGTACTATACCAACAAATTCTACAACTTTCCAAGTTCCTTGTGTGCTTAATGTTTTTTCTTTAGGCTTTTTACAGACATGGCAGAGGAGGATCATAGATCATGAGGCCTTTATGTACCATTTCTATGTGAAATTGGAAAACTGTCAGCAAAAGAGAGATTACACAGACATGAAAGTATGATCAAGGATACATAAATAAGAAGCAAGCTGTCCCAGGTTGGTATTATAATTCATCAAGTGACTGAGCCAAGGCAGGGAAACAGCCAACAATTCAAGATGCATTATGTGTATTATGCTGGCTTTCTTATTGTGTAGAATACATAGGATGTTTTAACGTTCTACCTCCCCCTATTCTGCTGACATATACTTTTCACCATATGAAATACTCTTGTCCTCGTTGATTCATGTACTCTAGATTACCCAGTCGTGTTATAGTTCAATACTGCCTCTCTATTTTAGATTTTAGGCATAAAAGACAACCAGAGAAGGCTTTACTAAAGAAAAAAAAACACTCTTACAGTGGATGGAGACTTCAGTGAATACATTATTCAACATGTCCTATAAAGAATATTTTTCTTCATGTTTCATTTGTGACATCTGTCATCTTTGGAATAATCTCCAACTTGTTTGATGGTCCTTCAAGTAAGAAATGTCAGTTACAGAGAAAATAGTCCCAAAATGTCAACGTTTTAAAATTTTAACGCTTTAAGATCAAATGGCAAAATTCATATTTTCAACTTCTTTGCATATCTAATATGAAGTCTCTGTGTGTATGTGTTGAGGCAGAGATAAGGATAGGCAGAAGACCAGTTTCTCAGAGTAAATTCTGACTCACTGTATTATATACTAGTACATTTGGTCTTAACAATAAATACTGACTCATTAGTTCATGCTTTATCTGCAAAAACAAAACTATTAGTGGTGGAAAAAAGTGCTGACTGATGCACAACTGGAGAGAAAAGTTGTCTTTTTAAAGAACAGGACCACCTACTTATCACTTATGGTGCCCTATCATTTATTGTTCTTAATTTATGGAGCAATTTTAGTTATTTATTTTCTGTTTTTCCCTCAATTTATTTTCTTCTACTTTTTGACTACTTACCAGCTGTTACTCTTGCTGCTTTAAGAATCATCTCAAGCTGCACGTAAGATGAAAGTTGCATGAAAGGAGCATAAGAGGGGAAATCGCCTTTCATGTCCTTATATTATCCTCTTATTGGTTATTTATTTGCGCTGAGTCCAGGGAAATCACAAAGAGTAATGTTTTTAATAGAAAAACAGTCCCAGGGTAAAAATCCAACTTTACTCTTATGTCTACATGAAGTGGATGGAATAAGGAAATGAATGCATCGTCAAGAAACCTTGCTGCCAGTGGCTAGCAACTCGGCCATATGTACCAGATTGAAAAAAGGCAACAGAGCAGGAAAATGTTAAATAATGCAGAAAATTGAATGGGAATGTTGGGCTTCAGATTAGTTTGTGGGGTGAAGTGAAAGGATGTGCTTGGAGGAGGATGTTCTGCTGAGAATTCAGAAGATGCTGGACTATAATCTTCACAAGAAGGGATTTAGAAAAGGAAGGATGGATGAAAACAATAATCTGATAATTAAAAAGAGATAAGCCAAGAGGTACACTTCACCTTATTGTAAATTTAAACAGGCAACTGGCAAACTTGTTGCTTTAAGTTATGATGATGACATTAATGGTGATTGAACAATTTAGTGGCTATGTAATGACATACTTAGTTTTCAGATTAGTTCCAAATATGTTTGCATTCGGTAACATGGTAATATCTGCCACCAGGTACAAAACGTCCTTGTGCAGCTTAAAATGTAAGTGGACAGCAGTTAAATTGAAAAAGTAGAAGAGTTTAGTCGTCAGAGGAGTCAAAGAAGGTGAAGAGGAAGAGCGACAGAAATTTAAAGTAAAACAAGAGTTAACCTCAGACAGTGAGGCATAGATCAGGGCAATAGTATAAAAGCATTACTAAAGCACTGAGGGTTCCCCAGAGCCCGGTGCCATTTAAAGGACTCCGAGAGCACAAAAAAAATCCTTCTCTGGTCTCACAAGATAAAAATGTTCTCCAATGTTTGGTTTTTTTTTTCAAGCACTATCTCTCACAAACACTAGACATCATCACCTGGCTAACACTATCCTTACAGTGAAGCACAGAAGTAGCATCAAAACACTGTGTAGGGTTTCTCACCAAACATGGTCAAAGTGCTTAGGGGCGAAACTGAGGGATAAATGCAGCCAAACACATAGAGGTCCTAGAATAAACCCTGCTCCATAGTGACATGAGATTGGGATGATGGATTACTATTCAGCAGCAGAGTGGCATTAAGTAGTATTGCAACACTGAAGTAGATATAAGACAGTTGTCTTGTCCTCAAGTGGCGTAACCAAAGCTTGTAAGAGCTCCCACACAGATGTCAAAGCTCAGTGCCCTAGATAAAAATCCAAAATG
Organism: Neolamprologus multifasciatus; assembly: GCF_963576455.1. Classification (NCBI taxonomy): domain Eukaryota; kingdom Metazoa; phylum Chordata; class Actinopteri; order Cichliformes; family Cichlidae; genus Neolamprologus; species Neolamprologus multifasciatus. The sequence goes on from NC_140450.1 coordinate 15,311,555, forward strand.
TCATTTACGTAAATGATATTTGGATTTTCAATACACCACAAAAAAATAAAAATAAATCTCTGAACTTTTGAACTTTTTTTTCTGATTTCCTGCCTCTTTGGAGCTAAAAGAGGCCACCCAAACACATAAGATATCAATGGAAAGCCCAGGATGTCCTCTATTTAGTACATCAGGACTTAGTAGGGAAGCTCAAATAAGTCAAAAGATATACATACAAAGATCTTATACAAAGATATAAACAAATGTCCATTACAGAGGACATGAATGAATAGGCTGGTTCTTAGGAGGATATACTTGAGAAATGGTAATATGGGTTTTTAGGCTCGATTGACGGTAAAAATAGTAATTTCACTCAACTAAAATTAACCTCCTAGGACCTGGTGTCCACATATGTGGACATCACATTTGGGGTTATATAGACCAAAATACAAAATCTTGCTCTACAAGGACCTGATATCCACTCACGAGGACATTATACTGCCACTGTTCTATCGAAATTTAAAACAATTGTCTCCATATATGGATCTCATTTTTCTCAGAAACAAAAACCAGGTAAAAAAAACAAAAAAAAAACAAACTATCAGCCTAAAATAGGAAAGAGAAATTAAAAATGCAAGCCATAAAAGATTTCGGGTCTTAGGAGGTTAAACTCACAACTTGATGGCCTCTGGATTTTTTTTGGTATACTTTCAAAATCAGTATTCAGAGCAGAGAACTTAATGCTTGTTACAGGTTGTGGTGGGAGGCTACAGCAGAAAGCCACAGAGCCTTTGGTAAATGGGCTGGATCACATATAGTGCTTTTCTACTCTACTTGAGGACTTAAAGCACTATATACAACATGCCTCATTCATCCATCTAAGTACTTTATGTCTAATATTCACATACATTGACACAACCAAGAAAACTTTCTGAATAGTAGGTGATCTGCTGCTCCATCTCCTTAGTGATAGCCACCTCTGACATAAAGCAACATATAAATAACACATTACTAAACAGCAAATTACAAATGAATCATGAATGTATACGTCAAGCATTCATTCTCACTTGAAACATTTCCACCGGCTTTGCTCCTCTTTATCACAAAATCATCACCAATAATTACTTTAAACGGAAAGACTGAAGTTTCTTTTGAAAGATGTTAAATTTAAGCAACGTTACGTTGTCTTAAATGTGTATCATTCTCTGCTCAATCATCTTGTGTACCTTTCTCTCTCTTTCTGTCAAGTCTTGTTATTTTGCAACAGCTTTCAGTTCACATCCACCGTAGCCTAGAGCATCTGGGTGGGAGGTGCTTTTCATGACAAATGACCTCACAAATAACTGATACAGAGAAAAAAAACAACATCCCACTCATCTCTCGCTGTCTCCATGACAGTCTGTGTCTGTCTCTCAACCGGTGTATATGTTTCTCCCTCCCCAAGCATCCTCCCAGGTAGAGCGAGAAAGAGACATCTGTGACCATCAATCTTATCCACCAATATTTACCGTCTCCCGACACTTCATCTCAGAAACCCCTTTCCACTTGATGTCTGACTAAATTAGATTAAATGACTGCTTTGTCAACCTTCCCAAAGGAAAGAGAGAGAAACTCTAGAAAACTAATCTGGGTTCCAGTCACACACTGAAATTGAGGCGGGTGCTTTCATATTGTATAATAGCCAAAGCAATATTCCACACCAACTGTAGATCAGATTTCGTAGTTTAAATGAATAAATTATAATAAGGATGCATTCTATCATCGGTTTACATTTTGACTCTATGTACTGTTTTGCTTCTTTTTTTTTTATCGTAGGCCTTTTTTATATTTAAAAATGAATCCCAAGGAACGTGTAAAGACAGACAACCCAATAGATTAGAGATTGAAATTAATTAATTTTGCCTGTTTGACACCTATCCCTGCCTGACTGTTCTCTATGCCTTAAGGATCCTCTCTCCTGTTCCCCATTCACCCAGCAGTGATTCATGTTAGCAAGTAAACCAAAGTCAAGATAAAATGAAACAAGAAAATAAATACAAAAGGAACCATTCAGTGATCTGAATCAGAATCAGAAGACAAGGGGCAATTAACAGGTGACATAACCTGTTCAGTCAGAATAACTTCAACAAAATGCATATTTTGTGACTTTGCACTGGAATCCCATTATCTGGTTACTGGTTACTAGATCATTATCTATATAATGGGCAAAAAATAAATGAATAAATACTTTTATTCTATTTTTGATTTGGGAGATTTTATTCTTTCTCATGAAACCTCAAAAGGATTTGTGTGAACTCCCAGGACTGAAAGAGGGATCTCTCATTTGTTGATTTGACAGCCAAATAAGGTCAAAAAATAAATGAATAAAAAAACAAAATGCACCTTTCATTGCTACAATCATATTAAACAGGAAAATGGTGTAAACCAATGAAGGAGTGGAGATATGTAAATCAATTTTTCTTGCACAATAAGGAATATTTTGACAACTGCCCACTGCTAACATGAAATCAGCTGCTTTCAAACACCTGCAGTGACAACATGCTAACACACAGCTAGTAGTAAAGAAGCCTGGCTCCATCTAAAGTTCGACCTTCAACAGGTAACAAATGGGCAGCCAGGCTTGCAACAGTCTGGGCTCCATTTCTCACCCCTGACTCTACAGCAGAATTGCTCTGACCGCAACATTTTTCCCTGAAGTGCTCTTTTGGGCTGGTTTTTACTAACTTTGCCAATGGCTCTGTTTGAATACTTGTGGTGGCCAGTGGTACCACTCAGCCTAGTAGTAGATACAAAATCTTAGGTGACTTCATTCTCCCCTCATTGCATTCACAAGATTTTGAGAAAACTTGTACTCTGATCTTGACCTTGAGGTCGAGGTCGCAGAGATACGAAATCATCTGAGATTTTTAGTAGATACAGCTATGATATCAATTTGAAACTCCAGTATTGCTGCGTTCTCGAGTAACCGCATTCACAAACTTGGGTGTCCAGGTTGCCCGCCTGCCTGCTCGCCCAATGGCAGGGTGACGACAATACCTTATCAGCCTCGTACGGCTCAGGGGTAAAAAGTAAAAGAAAGACCTTGTGAGTCGCCTCATTACTACAGGGACCTCTATCGCGTGGGACTGTAACTGAAGATTTATATTTTTACCTGAGAATTAATTACAGTATGACCTATTTATGTTTACCATTGTTGCACTCACAAATGATAATGTACATTAAAATTGACATTACAACTGCTGATCAATGGCATGTTACGGTCATTTCAGCTTGTCATGCACCTCTTGACTTTTGTTACCTGGCAAGCACAAAGCAGCCAGTGCCAACAGGTCGGAGACATAAGTGTACAAGCAGGTTGGCCTTTACCACTATTTCAATGATATATCAAGTCAGGAGCTCAGAAAGAACAAGACACTACAACAACTTAAAAAGGTTAGATTTTTACAACCACTTTTCGTTCTTTGTCGAATCTTATGCCATGCAGAGATTTTGACACCTATTGTCCAGAAGAAGACTGCAGTAAAGTAATATAAAGAGTGACGTAATGAACTACTTTCTACAAAAAGCTTCATAATGCACTACATTGGATAAGAGTAACAAGTACTGCATGATGCATCAGGTTTGTTTGATTAACGACCTCAGCACTGAAAGTCATCTAAAGTGAGCTTGACGATCTTTTCTGAATGCGAGTGCAAAGCCTTGAGGCTAAGAGGCCTACCGCCAGTGTATTTCCATGCTAAACTTAAAAGGCTGTAACACAGCCACAGAAACACTATGATACACAAACACTGACATTAACACACTCACAGTCACACAATAACACCCCATTTTTCACCCCCCCACCATCCACCCCCACCCCTGTCACGCCTCCAACCAAATTAGATTGTGATTGCTCTTTCCGAGGTCACTTTTAATTAAACTGAGATGAGAACATGACACATGGGATTAAGCCCCATCCTACCAATTCAAATTAAGAATTCATAACTAATGCTAGAGCCTATTGCTTTCAACCATGACCTCCATATCATTTATGTATAGGAGCAAAAGGAACTCCTCTAATTGTCTTCTTCTGAAGCGATAAAGAGTATGATGAGAGGGGAAGAGAACTGTGTGTGTGTGTCTGTTTGAATATGCATGTTTCCTAAAAATGACATTAAAAACATGCACCTTGTCTGTGCACCATAAATTAACACTGACTCGTACCAAGAGAAAGAGCGGGAGTGAAAGAAGTAAACCAATGAATACTTTCATATCTTCCCATCATGCTCAGGGCTTAACAAATAATACTTCAGTGGCCTTGAGAGGACTAACTCCAATAATTTCATCTGATCTGGTTAATAGAGACACACAGGGCTCATGTGAATTAGCAAAACATTCATTAAGCCTGGTAACACATTGGTAGCGTCACAAGAGTAAACCCAATTCAAAATACCATTAATCACTTAACCGTGAAGCATGTAAGACAGATTCATACTACATTTTTTTTTATTTGCTACTCATGTAACAACATAAAATCTATATCTATAGTTTGCATATTTAATTTGGTATTCCATCAAAGCATTCAGCTCTTCCAGACTTGCTAACATCTTTATATAAAGTCCTGTGAGGCTATTTAAAATGTAAGCTACCTGTTTAACATGCCATTCGCAGATTGAGAAAGGCTTAAACTATTGTTTGTAAAGGACTTTTTGTTTAAAGTAGCTCTCTCCTTTCTGTAAGACCTCAAACGTCATAATGACTCAGTGGCTCTTAATCTGCATCTAATTGGCATCCTTTCCATGCAGTATTAGAGAGGCATATGTCAGACATTTATGTCGGCCTTATCTGGATATCTGGGTGCATGTGCTGAAGGAGTGTAAACATGCCATTAGGGAACATACTTCAAAACTGGATGACAATTTGTCTTGTCAACGTGTGTGATCATCTCTGCTCTCCCTGGCAGTGAGTTTGAAATGTTCGTCCTGCTCCAGGACGAACATGCTGGTTCCACAAAACTTCCACAATGCCATCACTGGTGTTGTTTACCTACTTTATTAACTGACAAACGAAGGCCCAAATCTAACTTTCCTTACCTCGGTAATAAACGCTTTGGCCGTAGCTGGGCTCATGAACAACACAGCTCTGCGCAGTGTATCCCTATAGCGATGCAGCTCCTCCACACGCATTGTTCTGAACAGACTCGTGATCATCATGTTAATGTTGGATTCCACTTTCTGAAGGGATACATCCATCCCCTGCTGAGAGGTACTGTCAAGGAAATCCTCAATGCCACGGATATCTGGAAAAAAAAGATAGATAGAGGTGTAACTGTGCAGAACAGCAATCACATTCTTCTGAAAGCATCGTGCAGAAAAATTACACAGGACTGGACAGGACATAAATATCAGACAAATATTAGAGGCACCACTGATCACTTTACACCATATTCTCTCTTTCAGTTGATGGATTATCTCTCTGCAGGAATAGGTTTAGTAAATATCTCTATTTATAAGCTCTTACTGGCAAGCAATCCTCACTATCACTGCATTTGTTAGACTCAAGATTTTATCCTTTGTGTTATTTGAGCACTGTGTTTCATTGTCTGAAAAGCACACACTGTATGCTACTACTACATAGCTTTTTTAATGGAAATGTCAATGCTGAAAGCATGATAGACACACACACACAGACATACACAGACATAGATCAGAAATACATTAAATTAAAAGCATATTGCAATGGGTCACTAGAGGTGTGCTTTCTGGGTAGTACAGTCATACAATGATTATACTTTGTTTGTACTTATAATGAAGGACTAAAACATGAATAAGGTATAAACTAATAATATGTTTGCAAATAAACTCTAGACCAATAATAGACATTTTAATATGAATTCACAATTTTTTAGGAGCTATTTCAAAACAAGTCCATCTGTCAGGCGTTGTGGAGTGGAGGCGAGGAAGAAGGAACCCAAACGCAGGACTCGCAGGTAGGTGAAGCTGGGTGATTTATTGATGACGGAATGAACACACAGAACAGAGGAAGGACATGGCTGGCTGGACGACTGACTGAATGAACGAACGAACGAAGGAGGACTGACTGGCTGGCTGACCGAATGCTGGCGGAAACAACAACATAACCTAAACATCATCAATGACACGACCAAGAACGAGTGGAAACAGAAGACTTAAATACACAGACTGATGAGGATGATAATGAGAGACCGGTGAGTACACAGCTGAACATAATCTGGCTAATGGCACGAGACGAGGTGACACAGGAACAAACAGGAAATGAAACAGGAAGTGGCAAAATAAACTGAACATGAACAAAACGGAAAGCACTGGGTCACCGACCCAGGAACCCTGACAGTACCCCCCCCTCCAAAGGCCGGCACCCGACGGCCAAAAGAAAGAAAAACCAGAACAGGGCGGGCGGAGGGGGCCCAGGACGGAGGGACGGAGTCCAAAACAGAAACAGTTCAGGTGGGCGGCCGCGTGGCCGGCGGCCGAGACGGGACAGTTCAGGTGGGCGGCCGCGTGGCCGGCGGCCGAGACGAGACAGTTCAGGTGGGCGGCCGCGAGGAAGACGGCGGCGGCCGCTGAGCTGGTCCGGTGGGCGGCCGCGAGGAAGGCGGCGACGGCCGCTGAGCTGGTCCGGTGGGCGGCCGCGAGGAAGGCGGCGGCGGCCGCGAGGAAGGCGGCGGCGGCGGCGGCCGCGAGGAAGGCGGCGGCGGCGGCGGCCGCGAGGAAGGCGGCGGCGGTGGCTGAGCAGGTCCGGTGGGCGGCCGCGCCGGCGATGACGTCCAGAACGTGGCTGGGGCGACGGTGCGGCAGCCGCAGGACCAGGCGAAGCAGAGGCTGGCGACGCGGCAGCCGCAGGACCAGGCGAAGCAGAGGCTGGCGACGCGGCAGCCGCAGGACCAGGCGAAGCAGAGGCTGGCGACGCGGCAGCCGCAGGACCAGGCGAAGCAGAGGCTGAAGCTGAAGCCGAGTCTGAGGCTGGCCCAGGCGAAGCAGACGCTGAAGCTGAAGCCGAGTCTGAGGCTGGCCCAGGCGAAGCAGACGCTGAAGCTGAAGCCGAGTCTGAGGCTGGCCCAGGCGAAGCAGACGCTGAAGCCGGGTCTGAGGCTGGCCCAGGCGAAGCAGACGCTGAAGCCGGGTCTGAGGCTGGCCCAGGCGAAGCAGACGCTGAAGCCGGGTCTGAGGCTGGCCCAGGCGACGATGATGAAGCCGGGTCTGAGGCTGGCCCAGGCGACGATGATGAAGCCGGAGCTGGACCAGGCGACGGCGTGGGTGAAGCTGAGGCCGCAGCTGGACCAGGCGACGGCGTGGGTGAAGCTGAGGCCGCAGCTGGCGAGGGTGAAGACACTGAGGCCGCAGCTGGCGAGGGTGAAGACACGGAGGCCGCAGCTGGCGAGGGTGAAGACACGGAGGCCGCAGCTGGCGGCTGGACGGGCTCCTCGGGCCCTCCAGCTGACGAGGCAGGAGACTGGACGGGCTCCTCGGGCCCTCCAGCTGACGAGGCAGGAGACTGGACGGGCTCCTCGGGCCCTCCAGCTGACGAGGCAGGAAGCTGGCTGGGCTCCTCGGGCCCTCCAGCTGACGAGGCAGGAAGCTGGCTGGGTTCTCCTGAACCTCCAGCTGACGAGTCGTGGGGCTGGACGGGCTCCTCGGGCCCTCCAGCGGACGGGACAGGAGGCTGGACGGGCTCCTCGGGCCCTCCAGCGGACGGGACAGGAGGCTGGACGGGCTCCTCGGGCCCTCCAGCGGACGGGACAGGAGGCTGGACGGGCTCCTCGGGCCCTCCAGCGGACGGGACAGGAGGCTGGACGGGCTCCTCGGGCCCTCCAGCGAGAACAGTCTCGGGACCAGCAGGCGCGAAGACCTCTGGCGGGCGCAGAACAGAACCAGCAGGCGCACGGGCCTCTGGCAGGAACAGAACAGGGCCAGCGGGCGCGGAGGCCCCTGGCTGGAGACAGGCAGGACCAGCGGGCGCGGAGGCCCCTGGCTGGAGACAGGCAGGGCCAGCGGGCGCGGAGGCCCCTGGCGGGAGAGCGGCCGGGCCAGCGGGCGCGGAGGCCCCTGGCGGGAGAGCGGCCGGGCCAGCGGGCGCGGAGGCCCCTGGCGGGAGAGCGGCCGGGCCAGCGGGCGCGGAGGCCCCTGGCGGGAGAGCAGGAGGGCTCACAGCTGGCTCTGGGTGCTGTGGCTGCAGGTCCGGGGACTGAATCGACTGGATGGGAGGCGACTGGACTGACTGGACTACAGACTGGACTACAGGGGACTGGAGGACGGGAGGAGACTGGACTACAGGGGGCTGGAGTGAAGGCTGAAGAGCAGGTGAGTGAACTGACTGGAGTGGAAGCTGAACAGCAGGTGAGTGAACTGACTGGAGTGGGGAAGCTAAGGGATGAACAGAGGTTGGCGATGCTAATGGCTGAGCTAATGACAGAGTTACCGAGGGGGATAAGATGGCGGCCTGGGCTAATAAGGCTGGTGCCTGAGCAGGGGACACTTCAGCTAGCCTAACCAGGGACAGTGCGAGGGCGTGAAAGGTTGGATCAGGAGGTGGATGAAGAGGTGAAGCAGTAGGTGGGCCGGTTAGCTCTTCCAAGCCTCCAGGGAGGTCAGGCTGGGTTGAGGCTGCCCTCAGCCTGGGCGCTGGGACAGGCACGGGAGGTGGCTGGACACCAGTCACCCCCACCCGGGAAACAAGAGTGGATGTGGAGGTTGACTGCGTCGCAGCTGCCTTCCTCCTGGGAGCTGGCACCGGTGTGGGTGTAGGCCGGGCCCTAGACATCTGAGGAGGTGAAATGGCTGAAGAAGAAGGCCAAATCTGGGCTGCCGTGCTGGTGGGGAATGGCCGAGTGACGGGTGTGGAAATGGTGACCGGGTGTGTGCTACTGGCAGGTTTATCAGAGTTCAGTCTGTTTTTTCTGCCACCACGATTTACAGTCTTTGCGGGAGCACAGCAGAAAAACTCTTCCCAGTCTACATCATCCAGGAGGAAATCCCCCCATGGATCGGTGGTGGATCTGTTATGTGTTTTATGTGAATAATCAGACGATGGATGTGGAAAACAGTTAGTGGAACTCACCACCGGGAATGGTTGAAAATAGTCCATATTATGGCGGCGTGTGCGCCGCTTTCTTCGGGAAGAGGAAGCGGCCGGGGTAAACAGCTGAGCCCCTGGCGCGTTAGCCTCCATTGAGTCGAGGTGGGAGGCGTAGCCGCGGTGCCGTGGCGAAGGTGGAGGTCCGGCGAATGAGGCGGCGGGTGTGCGAACGAGGAGCGGAGCAGCGAGAGAGGGAGCGGCCGAAACGCGGCACGAAACGTCCGCTCTCCGCGGCAAATGCTCCGAGGCAGGTGTGGCAGCAGGTGTGGCAGCAGGTGGGGGAACGCGGCGTCTCCGAGGCCCGCCCAGAGCCAGGCGAGTCCCCTCGAAGACGTGCTCTCGCTCCGCGAAGAGCCGCTGTTCTCCCCTGACCAACTCTGCCCAACGGTAAAGCGCTGCCACCTGCCGCTCGTTGAGGTCCGAGTCCGCTGGGTCCCAATCGTGTCTTCGTGGCACGGGTCGTGTCATTCTGTCAGGCGTTGTGGAGTGGAGGCGAGGAAGAAGGAACCCAAACGCAGGACTCGCAGGTAGGTGAAGCCGGGTGATTTATTGATGACGGAATGAACACACAGAACAGAGGAAGGACATGGCTGGCTGGACGACTGACTGAATGAACGAACGAACGAAGGAGGACTGACTGGCTGGCTGGCTGACCGAATGCTGGCGGAAACAACAACATAACCTAAACATCATCAATGACACGACCAAGAACGAGTGGAAACAGAAGACTTAAATACACAGACTGATGAGGATGATAATGAGAGACCGGTGAGTACACAGCTGAACATAATCTGGCTAATGGCACGAGACGAGGTGACACAGGAACAAACAGGAAATGAAACAGGAAGTGGCAAAATAAACTGAACATGAACAAAACGGAAAGCACTGGGTCACCGACCCAGGAACCCTGACACCATCAAAATCTGTATTCCAAATATCGGGAACTGCAGATCTATGCATATGACACAGAACAATGGCTTCTCGAAATCCCTAAAATATCTGAATGTCCGATCTCTCACAGCAGATTTGGAGGTCTGTAGTTTGCAGGTAGAGCACTGATATATGATTCACAGCTGCTCATATACGAGGCACATGATATTCTTGGAAACAGCTCACATCAAGTCTCATTGATATTTAAGCTTTAATGTGAAAAAAAAATCACATTTTCATTCAACTTCAGTGCGATTTCCCCCAGATATGACATCACATACCAAATCTGAAATACTTTCATTAAATAGAGCAAGTTTCTGTGAGTGTTATGTCCAAAATTTGTAATGTTGTTGTGTCTCATTTTCTCAGTATGAATTTGATGGCAGCCAAATATCTGAAGCAGAGCAAGGTTTGTTTTTGACACTCAAAATATGATCATGCTGCTGTGTACCATCCAAGCAGCAGCACAGCACACATAACAATCTGGAGAATGAATGAGCAATTAATCTCATATTGGTCAAACCAGAACTTATGTAATCTTAAGGACAATAAATATCCCTGTATACATACTTCATTACTCTAGCTATGTTACGGGGGGGAAAAACAAAAATCTTGACCTTTAATCCGACAGTGATTTGTTGTCGTTTTCGATATCTGTTAATACCTGTCCTAATAGAAGAGGAAACAGTAGCTAAAAAAATATTGCTGAATCCATGATACTGTCTCACCACTAAGAGAACCAATAAGTCATGTCATTATTAAGACTTTTCAATGAGAGCACTAACCACTGTAATTATCTCCATTAAACTTATTTTTGTGTGGTAACAGAACCATGATGCTAGCATGAATATTTTTACCGCCTCTTCTGTTCTTAATGGGATGCATTCCAGGTCAAGGTAATCCTAATTAAGGTATTTTGGTTGAGGCCACTGCTAATGATGTCAAAGGATGTGTATGTGTGTGTAGTTATGTAACTACCTAATGATCTATTTGATATGGAAAACGGATGACACCGCCGTTATTGCCAGTGTCACGGCAGAACAATTAACTGGATTGATTATTCTTGTTAAGTCCCAGAGGGCTGGGGAGATGCTCTGATTTCATCAATGCCGCCAATTTTAGGAGGTTTATAAAAGTATTAAGAGGATAGACAACAGCATTGATTCAGAAAAATATGGTATTTAGAAGTAAGACGAACATAATCCCTGTGCACACACACACACACACACACACACACGCACGCACACAAGCCAAAAATGATCACAATGAGTTCCCTGTGTTGTCAATCTTTAAGTCGTTTAGCAATAGTAGGGTTACATGACAAGGAAAAATGTGCAGCATACAATACATACAGTATGTGGGTGCAAGACTCCAGAGGACAACGGCTAAACACTCTGTCTGTTTACGGTTTAGTTTTAAATGGGAAGAAAAAGCTTATCCGTGAGCGTAAATGTGCATGCATGTAAATAAAACATTCATTTAAGTTACTGTGTCACTTTGGGTACTTAGTTGTGAGTGATGATGAGAAAACATATATCTCCATCATCTATCTATATATTTAAAGCTGGAGAAACGAAATTAATTGTAGTGAAACAAACTAAGTTGTCAGCAGTTTGGCTAATCATAACTTTCAGGGCCAACCCTCCGATCCCCACTATTTAATTTAATTTAGTTGAATTGAGTTTTATATATAGTGCCAAATCATAACAACAGGTTGTTAAGGTGCTATGATAAAGACCCTACGATAATAGAGAAAAAACTCCAACAACCAAACAAGCCATGATAAGGAACTACTTGGGGACAGTGGGAATAAAGACTCCCTTTAAAAACATGAAGAAACCTTTAGTAGAACCAGGCTCAGAAATGGGTGAAGAAGAAACACTCAGTGTATCATGGGAAATCCCAAGCAGCCTAGACTTATTATAGCGTAACTAAAAGAGGATTCAGGATCACCTGATCTATCCCAAACTATAAAATTGATGGAAAAGGACAATGTTAAGCCTAACTTTGATCTGGTTACACATAATAGATACTAATAATCACAGTTACAGTTAAAAAAAGCTTTTGCCAACAGAACAAAGAGAAGTCTGTATCATACCTATTTATTTGCATTTTTATGTTATAAATAATAGCTTGGGCCTGATCACGTGTCTGTCATGGTGTGCTGTTGTCTGCTCAAGGGTGGGGGGGCAATCTGCTTTTATTTGCCATCATCAATTCATTCTCCACCCTAGCTTATAATACAGGTTGTGTGTCTAATTCATTTGCCTTGCCCCATTCTGTGAGGACCTTAAAGAACAAACCTGACCATCTCACTGCATGCAGGTCTTTCCAGCCCACAGGATTAAGCAAAATGAATGTAAAAAAAAATTAAAAAAATTATAATAATAAAAAAAAACTTACACAACACTTTTTATGAATTACTAATAGTGACTGATTGTAATACAGTGAGAGAAATGGAAGACCAAGGAAAACAAACCAACAGGCAAGTAAACATCCAAACAGATGAGCTAGAAAGCCCACTGACTCATTCACTTTTAAACATACATGTCTTTGATGTCAAACTTTGGTTGAGTTCCTGCCTCCTGCTTCTCAGAGGACAAGGCTTGAGCGTGTACCTCGCCACTGCTGAGTGGATCATTGACTGTCAGCTACTTAACATCAAGGAGCTTAGGGACTCGACAGTAGAGAAAAAGAGGGGTAAAACTGCCACCAACCTTGCCAGCCCAGGCAACCATCTGTTTGAGAGACATCCCTCTGTGACACAGTACCGGTACATTAACACCATGATCAACCATTACCTCAAAAGTTTTCCCCAAAGGGCTGTCACCTTACGCAGTCACTCAGTGTATCCACACAGTCCCAGGCTTCTTAATTTAACTGAGATTACAGTATAACTGCTGTAACGTTAACCAGTGCAAGTCTTCCTAAAACACAATCTGTATCTGTGTATTATTGACTTTCATATTATTGAAGAAAGACTGAAATGACATGATTGAGGGTAAACAAAAGCTCCAGTCACTGAGGATGAGAAGAACCTAATTGCATTGTTGGAGCACTTTTCCTCCTAGTTGCGTGGCTGTGCGTCACTGCCTTTCATGACTTCTTTCAGTGAAATGAAAAAAGGCATTTTGTGACGAGAGCTCATCAGCTGGAATGGCTTTAATAATATCGTATAAAACAAGGTCAAGGCTTGTATAGCAAAAGGTTCAGTGTGTCCCTGAACTACCATTTGTTAGGATTCCCTCCTTTTGCCCTCATCCCATCTATTCCCCAAGTCCCTGGCTCAAACTGAAAGCTAGAGTTAATGTAGTGTAGCCACGAACAGCACGCAGGGATTTCACCTGCATGTACCGAACAGCTCTGTGGTACTCTGTCTCTGCTCAGACGCCGCCACTATTTTCTCCCTTGCTTGCTTTCCCTCGATCCCTCTTGCTTTCGCATAGTTTTTCATCTGAAACCTCTCTCTGTTTGCTTTCTGTTCTCGTGGGCCGAATTCTCATTTTGAGTGTTTGTGAAGTCCACGCTGTTATTCCACTCCGAGAGGCAGATTCTGTGCCGTGTCTAATGTCCATCAATCCCGCACCGGAGACCAGTGTTTGCATTCTGCTAGATGTCAGTAATGATTTCCCTCTGACGGAAGTTATTTTTACTTTACCTATACATATATATATATATATATATATATATATATATATATATATATATATATATATATATAGCTGTAGCTGTTTTAACTTCCTCGACAATGTAGAATTAATGTGAAACTAGACCAAACATAACCCTTTATATATGCAAATAGCTTGGGCTTCTTAAATTTCTTAAAATCAAATTTGCAATTATTGATAAAAGTCCGCCCTTTGAACAAGTTGGCATAATGTAAAAAGGACACATAGATAGAGTGCGAAAGGGAAGTGTTAGCACATGCGAGAAGGCTTCTCTGGGTGTAGAGAAAGTGTAACATCAAACACCTGCAAATGAGATTCAGCTGATGCAACACAATATCTGCCTTCTGACTTACCCCATTCTCCCTATTTCACCTTTCTGACTTGAAATCCTTCTCCACATTCATGTGAAAGAAAATACACAAGTTTGCAACTACTGACTACTCTGACTTTGTGCCTTTCCCTCCTCCTGCATTGTTTCATCAGCACTCTTCAAGCATGAGGCATTTAAAGCTTAAGTTGTTTGCATTTGTTTTGTTCCAGTTATAATAGAAAATACCCAAACTTAAATTGTAAAAGAGGATCCATCCATCCATCCCTCCATCCCTCCCTCCATCCAAACAGCTTGATCAAGCTACCAGGTTTTTCTCCAATGATTTGTGCTTGCCCTACAGACTGAAATGGCATTTGATTGCACATTGTCCACATTATAATATGAATTCTTTTGAGGCCACAGAATCCATGCTAACATAAATGAGTTTGGGACGGATTACCTTACATCCCTTTTTTTAATCAGGGTGAGTTTTTTTACATGGTGAATTGGGTTGAGGCAAAAGGGAGTCGTAGAGTATAATTCCAATCGATGTGTACTATTTCAGGTTTTTGAAACTTGTGGATAATATGGTTTTAACAGAATTAAAAGTATTGGCAAGGAATATTTTTTTTCCAGGTAAGGTTCTTTGTCAGAATCAAAAGATGCTATGTTCAAAACAGTTTTGTAAGTGGTGAGTGGGAAGAAAAAGCAATGGTGTAGGTGGGGGGAAGAAGTTTTGATAAGCAGTGTTTAGATGGAGAACCCACTGAATACTAACAGGAGGCATATTTGCTTTCTCCTCGGCCATTACCTCTGGCTATCCGAATACCTGCCTCAGGCATTCCACTGTTGCTCAAAGCAGTGGTTATTAAAATATAGACTTACACCTTAAAAATGAAATGTGGGACTTCTTCTTGTAAAATAATTCTAGAGAATCTATTTCTCATTTAAAGTTGTGGTTAGAAACACAGCCCTTTGGGCCTAGCCTAAACTTGGGAAGTTTAGTTCCATAAGAGAAATAAATGCTTTAGGTTCTACACCATCAGCGTCTGACTGCCTATGGCACGACACCTATCCCTATAGATGGAAGTGCTGGTTTCCATTCACCACTTTTTTTTCATTTTCCTCTTTTTCTTGCTCTCTTTTTATTCGTTTTACCTTAAAGCCTGGGGCTTCACATTCGAGTCCCCACAGAGAGCTTAACAAACACTTGTAAAAAACCAACACTTTATAAAAGGCTTGGCACCTTTTAGATGTGCATCACTTTCCCATCTCCACACAAACACACACACACCTACACACACACTACTCCTGCTTTCATATGCCTTAAGTGTCTAAACTCTTCTCCCCTGCTCTAAGCTGCCTTCTTTCTTCTTAACTGATATTTCTTTCTATATTGTTTGATCATATGACCTTCTTGTGAGTTGAACTGAACTACCACTCTGGTCATTTAACATGTCTATATCTAAGAAACAATGAATCTCCATCTGAATATAAATGAGTCTCTAATCTTAGAGAGTTTTTCTTCATTTTCCTTTCTTTCTTCTGTTTTTTTGGATTAGCCTTTCCTAGTTTGTTTATGTCACTCCAAGCCTCCTGGGTCAATAACTGAGAAAAAGAGATATTATTGAGGACATGAAAATATATAGAATATTACGATTAAAATGTGCCACAGACAGAACATTAAATACTACAGGAACACAGGACCAAACCACAATAGCATGGTTTGGTCCTATGAAATGTTTTGTAGAATTTCCCAAACCTCATTCTCTTAATGAGGATTAGATTATCTTCTCTCTCTCACGTGGTTTTCAGGCCCACTGGACCCATGGGTCATAAAGGTGTGGAGGTGATGTGTCCCTTCACTGTTGGTTTGTGTGTGTGTGTGTGTGTGTGTGTGTGTGTGTGTGTGTGTGTGTGTGTGTGTGTGTGTGTGTGTGTGTGTGTGTGCAGTGTGTATTTCTATAAGTGTGTTTTCTCTTACAAGGTTGCAGCATTGTTATATTTCTATCACCTACACCTGTCTGCTCCCAAATTCCCACACATTTTACCCTCTGCCTTGCGGGAATCTTTCTATATTTTCTCATGCTCTGTTCCAGCAGCAGATTGGATGTGGGACACAACAAATAAATAGCTTTGCCCGTGTGGCTTCTTATTGATCAAGACAGTGAAAAGATTTTCCGCTCTGAGAACTTCAGTGATTTTAGAAGAAAGGAAGATTTTGAAGCTGATGAGTTTTCAGAACATGAGTCCTTTTCTTCTTTATTGGATAGGACAGTAGGCAAGGGGGTGGAGAGAGAATGAGAGGAGATGGTCTGAGAAAGACTCAAAACCAGTCCCTGCAGCGAGGACTCCAGCCTTCAGTACATGTGTAACTTGTTCAGCCAGGTGAGCTACAGCAGCAACCCCAATTCAGGGTCTGACAGGGAGTTTGAAGAGAAGGATTAGATTGACCATGAGACTGGCCTTCTTGCCCAAAGAATGAGCCAACTACTTGGTTGCCAAGATGGTAAAACCAGGGCCAACCCAAATGGTGTTTACTCTTGTGCAGGACATCAGGTGGGATTTTTAAGCTTTTCATTGACATTGCCATCTAGAAAGTTATTTGTATCAGATGTTTCTCAGTGTAAATTCTGATCCAGTAGCAACAAAAGTAAGAGGTGCACTGTGTGAGGACCAAAAATGGTTACGAAGACACAATATACATGCATCAGGAGAAAGATATACATATGCAACACACATGTCAGAGTTGCCCTAGTTGTTGTATAGGCGGGATACGAAAAGGCCATTTATTCGGTCGGGCTGATGTGAATCTTTTCCATTTCTAATTAAGTTCAAAGAAGTAAACATCAATAGGATTCGGAAACCTTGCTTCAAGAAAAATATGTTTGGATTTTTCTCCACCCAAATTGTGGACAGAAGGTAAATGCCAGATTTTAACGAAATATGTGGTCTATATTGTTTGAAATGGGGACAAAGTAAACATCTGTTAAAAGTTCATACATAAACTGTTATGGGTATTGACTTAATAACCCAGTAATACCATGAGTCCACCAGACCCATAAAAAAATTTACACCATTAAACAACTTCACAGTAGCCATTTTTTCAAGCTCTCCCTTTTCATCTTCATTAGCCCTCACTCAGTTGTGTCTTGTGCAATTTACTGTAGGCATAGTTCAAACATGGGTTCACATTCAGGACTGGAAATAGAAGTTGTGCAGGCAGACCCAGAAGGAGCAGCAGCAAAATGGACCACATAACAGTGAATAAAATCAAAGGAAAGATTTCTTCAAAGATCAAGTAGACTTATGGGAAACAACTTAGTTCGCTCTCTATTCAAGATCTGCCTGTAGTAAGGGTTACAAAGCATGAAGGTGGTATCTTCAAAGTCTTGGATGGTTATCTCAAGGGTATGGGTGAACAACTATTCTTATAACACACACCTTTTGGTGCAACTAGTGATCTACCTGGGGCCACTGGGTGTTTCTCCAGACTGACTCAGCTGGGGGTGATCAGGCCCTAACTTGTGACCAGCTAGCATGACCTCCTTGACCTCTTTCAGTTTTGGTTGCTTGATGTCAAACTGGGTGCAAGGTGGAGGTGGGGATAGTGTTCCAGTGATCAAGCTTTTGATCTCCCAGTGTAGCTGTAAGAGTGGCTGAGGTAAGGCAAGGCAATTTTATTTGTATAGCACACTTTCAGCACAAGGCAATTCAAGGTGCTTTACATGATTAAAATAAAACACAAAAAATAAAACATAAAACACTATAAAAGTAAAATACAAGAAAACATTTACAAGAAAGCATTTACAATAAAACAATAATCAAGACAATAATTTATATGAAAAAATAAAAACAAACAGGTAGAGAGCCATAATAGGATCAGTTACTCATAAGCAAGTCTAAATAAGTAAGTTTTAATTTTAGACTTAAAAGAGTTCAGTGTCTCTGCAGCTTTGTATTCTCCCGATAGTGTGTTCCAGATGTGAGGAGCATAGAAACTAAAAGCTGCTTCTCCATGTTTAGTTCTGGTTCTAGGGACAGTCAATAAACGAGAGCTAGAGGACCTGACTGATCTAGATGGTTTGTAGCATGATAGCAGATCCCTAATGTACTCTGGTGCTAACCCATTCAAAGATTTATAAACTAATAAAAGCACTTTAAAGTCTATTCTCTGAGCTACAGGGAGCCAGTGTAATGACTTTAGAACTGGAGTAATGTGCTCTATTTTCTTGGTTCTAGTGAGAACACGAGCAGCAGCGTTCTGAATCAGCTGCAGTTGTCTAATTGATTTTTTGGGTAAACCTGTGAAGATACTGTTACAGTAATCAAGGCGGCTAGAGATAAATGCATGGATGAGTTTTTCTAGGTCTCCTTGTGTCATCAGTCCTTTAATCCTAGAAATGTTCCTCAGGTGATAGAAGGCTGACTTTGTTATAACTTTTATGTGGCCCTGGAGGTTCAGGTCTGAGTCCATTATTACACCTAAATTTCTGGCCTGATCGGTAGTTTCTAGTTGGACCAGTTTGAGCTGATTACTGATATTTAATCTTTTTTGGGTCCAAAGATAAGTACTTCAGTTTTGTTATTGTCCAGTTGAAGGAAATTATGAGACATCCAATTATTAATTTGCTCAATGCATTTATTAAGAGTTTGGATAGGTTCAATATCACCTGGTGACATTGAGATATAAAGTTGAGTATCGTCTGCATAATTGTGGTAGTTAATATTATTGGTGGTTATAATCTGGCTTAATGGGAGCATGTAAATGCTAAATAAGAGGGGCCCTAGGATGGAACCCTGGGGGACCCCCGCATGTGATTTCTATATTTTGTGATGAAAATTGGCTATTTGACACATAGAAGTCCCTGTTCTTAAGGTAGGACTTGAACCAGTCGAGTGCTGTACCAGAGAGTCCGGCCCAGCTCTCTAGACATTCCAGTAATATATCATGATCAACGGTGTCAAACGCCGCACTAAGGTCCAGTATTACCAATACTGTGGATTTCCCACTTTCAGTATTTATACAGATGTCATTAAACACTTTGACAAGGGCTGTCTCGGTGCTGTGTTGCCTACGAAAACCAGACTGATAAATATCAAAGCGGTTGTTCATTGTGAGAAAGCTGTTTAACTGCTGGAAAACAGCTTTTCCAATAATTTTACCGATAAATGGAAGATTAGAGATTGGTCTATAGTTTTGCATTAATGTGCTGTCTAGGTTCTTTTTCTTTAATATTGGTTTGATAACTGCTGTTTTTAAGGCTTTGGGAAAGACACCTGATAGGAGGGATGTGTTAACTATTTGGATCAGATCCTCCCTGATGGCTGGGAGGACCTTTTTAAGAAAACCTGTGGGTAATATATCCAAGCAGCAGGTGGCAGAGCTTAGATTCTCAATAATTTTATCGAGGCTTGATTGATTTATTGTTTGAAAGTCAGTCATTTTCTCTGCATAAGTGCTAATTGGGTTTAACGTCGGTATTGGGGTTGAAACTAATGTGCCAATCGATCTTCCGATTTTCAAGATCTTTTCAATAA
Source organism: Neolamprologus multifasciatus (assembly GCF_963576455.1). NCBI lineage: Eukaryota > Metazoa > Chordata > Actinopteri > Cichliformes > Cichlidae > Neolamprologus > Neolamprologus multifasciatus. The sequence continues at coordinate 15,331,076 of NC_140450.1, forward strand.
AGAAGCTGGCAAATTCATTGCAGGCCCTGGTGGAGCTTAGTTCAGGGGCTATTGCCACTGGAGGAGTAGTTAATCTCTCCACTGTAGCAAATAATGTCCTGGCATTATTGTTGTTTCTATGAATAATCTCAGAGAAAAATGACTCCCTTGCATCCTTCAGGGCTAGTTGATACTTATTCAGCCTCTCTTTATATATCTCGCAGTGAACCTTGAGTCGAGTTTTCCGCCATTTTCTCTCAGCACGCCGGCACTTTTTTCATTACATACCAGTGGATCACTTCTCCACGGAGACTTCTTTTTAACTAGAGACAATTTTAACCTTGAATGGTGCAATCTTATCCATCATGTCTAAGATTTTGGATAGAAAATCATCTGTCAGTTTGTTTACTGAATGTGTGTTGGTGGATGTTGGTGATTTAAACAAGGTGGAAGTGTACATCAGTTTAAAATCAGCTCTGTTTTCTTTAAGGACGCATTTTTTAACAGTGATCTTACTCTGATTAGGTATATTGGCTAAGATGTTGCTATCAAATGAAATGCAGAAATGATCAGATAATGCAATATCAGTAACGGCAATGTTAGAGATATTTAGCTCTTTGCTAATAATTAGGTCCAGAGTGTGTCCTCCAGTATGCGTTGGCTCACTAATGTGCTGGATTAGATCTAAGTTATGGAGGACATCATTTAATGCTTTTGTTCCGCTATCTTGAGGCTTGTCAGTATGAATGTTAAAATCTCCCACAATTGCTATCTGGTCATAGTCTAGACATATTGCAGAGCAAAGGTCATTAAAATCATTAAAAAAGTTTGTATTAGATTTTGATAGATCTATATATGTTTAGAAATAAAACTTTCTTTGGTTCATTTATTTTAGTAGCTAAATATTCAAAGGTGCTGAACTCACCTAGCGATACCTTTTTAAAGTTTAGTGATTGGTGAAAGATTACAGCAAGACCACCACCTCTTTTGTTTTTTCTGGTCTCACTAATGAAGTGATAATCAGTTGGGCAAGTCTCTATTAATATGATGATACTGACGTCTTTATCTCAATTTGAGAACAGGGTGATAACTTCATGTGAGACAACAAGTTCAGAAGATAAAGCCTCTGACATTTCTTATTAATGTTACGTTCATTTCTTGTAAACAGGTGCTTCCGTCCACAAAAAATCTTAAAATTATTTAGATATTGAATTGACCTTTCAGCACAGACAGTTTTAACAAACCTGCTGAACGATTTCATCCTGCTATATTCTTCATCGTAGGGCGTTGCTGGAATCGGTCCAGATACGTGGAGTTGCACCTTGTGGTTGTCAAAGTTCTGAAGTAAATCCAAAAAGTCTTTCTTTAAAATTTTGAATTTTTTCAAAAGGATCTCAGCAGCTCCAGCATGAACAACAACTTTTTCTAGCTCTGGGTTATTCTCAATAATTGATGGAATCCTCTTTTACTGTCATTTGTGGACAATTAAAGACACTAGTATTGATGCATAGCTGTTCAAGTCCTTTGATTGATCCATCATGAACAGTATTGGGAAGGTTACTTTTATAATGTATTCCATTACAGAATACAGAATCCATGCCCTAAAATGTATTCTGTAACGTATTCCATTACGTTACTCAATGAGAGTAACGTATTCTGAATACTTTGGATTACTTAACATATTATCATGCTGTTTACAACTACGTGAATGTACTATTGCTGTGTGATTTATTACTGTTACTGATGGTTCGCAGCTCCGAACCGTAGTAAAGGGACCTCTGACTAATACGGGTTCGTGTCGGGCTGTAGCCGAAAAATAGCTTTACCTTGTTGTGTGGGTCAACTCTGCTTGCGAGAGACAGAGAGAGGCGTTGAAAGGCTGCTCCAACGGAACTTATTGTTTCGGAGGAAAACACAAACAAAGCGTACAGTCGAGTTTTAATAGCTTACTTAAAACTGGGCTCATCGGGCACTCTTCTTGGCTGCAGTGGTTATTATTATTTTTACATGCTTCCAGCTCCCGTTTTTGCTCGATGACAACTTTTCGACCCTCCTTTTTCTCCCACTTTGCGCTCACAGACACATAACGAGTATGGCAGTCCATTCTCCCTGCAGCACGGACTACACTGCCCATGATGCTACATTCTGCATTCTGCTTATTAGCTTAGCACAACAACAACAACAAAAAGGTGCTCTCTCACCCAGGAAACACGCAGAGCGAGAGCGTCACCATGTAACCATGGCAACCGCAATGCTGCTGCCTGGAACTACTGTCAAACAAAACCCAAACAGTCCTGACCCGCCACAATATGAAACAGGAAAGTACCGCCGTGTAATCCATTTATTTCAACAAAGTAACTGTATTCTAAATACCACCTTTTTAAACGGTAACTGTAACGGAATACAGTTACTCATATTTTGTATTTTAAATACGTAACGGCAGTACATGTATTCCGTTACTCCCCAACACTGATCATGAATAATAGCAAGTGTTCTCCCTTGCTTGCTGTTCTCTGTTCTCTTTGCCCATTTCGTGCGGCTTGTTTTATCTTTATTTACATGACCTCCCTCTGCAGCTGACAGTCTTTGCGGGCTGGACGGTGATGAGCTGAGAGGCGCAAATCTATTTTTTAGAGGAATAATCAAAGTTGTTTCTTGTTGGAGTGTCTTTCAATGTTCCTTTATCTTCTTGGGAGTCTCCCGTCTAAGTGGGGGCCAAAGGTCTGATGAATGGGGAGTTCCTCCCGACAAACGTCCTCCGCTTGGAGGGGTCCCACTCTGTGTTGATGGTATTGATCCGCCCGGTTGTTGCTTGCCGTAAGCCACCGGCAGAGTTTTATTGCTTTTGCTTTTGGCGTTCTCCTCAAGGCATCGGATTTTCATTTCCATGTCGTGGATTCTTTGTAATAGTTCCTGAAAAGCCTCGTCCGAGCAGAGGGCCGTCCTCTGATCCTTGATTCTGTACGCTGCCTCCTCGCTGTCTCCCGCGCACCCATGAACGCCACAGCTAATCGTCAGTAGCGTCAGCAGCAGGGCCGGCCCCGTGGCCGAAAACGGAGACCGCAGGCAGCTGGACCGACCAGAACCGGGGGCCGTCCCGGTCCCGACAGGCGAAAGGACGGAGGGTCCTGGCACTCGGAACCGGAGCGGCTAAACGACGGTGGTAAGATTGTTACCTTTTGTTGTTATCTCTTAGCCTCAGCTGGCCCTCGGCAGATGACAGCCTAAATCCTCCGTGGAGACTTCATTCTATCATTCTATGATTGAGTCGTTAACAGAACCAGCAGTTAGCAGCAATAAATTCAAATCAATGACATTTGCAAGCATTCCTTTATACACAGCATTTCAGTCAGGTTGTAGATTTGCTGCTGTGCTTGGGGTCATTATCCTGTGTAGCTATTAATTGTCTCAGTTGAGAAAAACAGGTGACCACTGTGCTTCTGTCCCAGTAGCACAAATCCGAATGGGTTTGCGATGAAGGTGCTGGGCTTGTACAGCTTTCCTTGCCCCTTTTTTTGCCATTCAGCATACCAGACAGTAGCTAGCTTCTCCCTCGGTCCCTCTGTGTTTTCTAGAGATCAGTGAGGGCTACTCTCTCAACGTCAGTTGCTCTCTTTTGCTGTTTCCGGCTGTTGGATTAGGATCTGGAATGTTCCTAGTGGGCTGTTTTTCTTTGATGCCACACCTATCTACACCTATAGTGATAACGAAGGTGCTCATTGTCTGGACCCTCTAGCCCACCTCTCCCTTTGCTGCAACCACATCTCCATTAAACAGGTGGTACTCTGTCTCTCCTGGTTGGTGTCTTTTTTATGCAAAGAAATTCTAAAAAAGCTTTGTACAGAAATGAGACTAAATCAATTGTTATTTAAAGGAACTAAGAAAAACACTCCTTGCCTAAATCCCTGGGGGAGTGGTAGGGCTGCCACAAACGATTATTTTGATAGTCGACTAGTCACTGATAATTTTTGCGATTGGTCGACTAATCAGATCATGCATCCATTGCACGTAAAACGTACAACTTATTGCACCAGCATGCATCTGCTCTTATATAACTATCATTAGCTTACAGATTGAAGTGTTTAAGGTATGTTTAAGGTAGGTGTGCTAACTAAAAATAAAGACAAGATGATAGTTTACTAAATTTTAATTAAATTTGCAGATTGTCTTGGAGGAGTTTAATAAACTCAGCCGTCTGCTCCTTGCTATCTAAAATATAACAGGACACCGTAGTATATTCTCGAGCATCTCACACTTCTGATAATCAGTTGTCTGCTTGATGTTTATTCAGCTGTGTAAAAACGATAACTTTAATCTCAGCCAAACCGATTTACTCAGGAACAAATGTACTAAAAAATACTAAAAAAAAAAGCCAAACAATATCATTTTTAAGTTATCTACTTGACTTATATATCTTGTTTAACCTGAGTAGCGAAAGAATGGGTTTGAAAACAATTTGCCCGGAGTCCGGTGTTCTCACAGGCTCCAGTGAGCCTTGCCCCCGGCTAGCTATCAAGCTGGTGGGTAACAGACTTCTCCGAAAACATCGGAGCGCTTTTGAAAATATGTAATGTCTTGATAAACCGAGCAGATATTTGAAGTTTACACAGCTACATGCTCGCCTGAAAATATCTGAAAACTTCTTTTTGTGACCCACAAAAAATAATAACAGTAATATTAATGTAGCTTCCGCCATTGTTGAAAACTGAGCTGGGCTGCGTTATGAATTCTGGGATAGGTTGGGCCACGAAGGATACAACTGACCCATCCTTCAAATCTGGGGAAATGAAGGCCGCATTTGGAAGAGTCTTCGAATTTGGACAGTCTTTGTCATGTCGCTGTAATGTAATCGGCCTACAAATGTGGGCTGAGGAGGATGCGGTTCCTGAATTTGCACACCGCTACGATACCGGACACTGCTTATTCTTCTTTGGGGTTTCACAGCAGCTGGCATCCTTGTACATGCAGTGCTGCCATCTTCTGTTTCAGTCCGTTATAACACTCTTAAATCCTACTACTTGTTCCTGCGTCTTTTGGGATCTTACAAAGCTTCAAACGACTTCATCAACTATTAAATTAGTCGTCAACGATTTTGATAGTCGACGTAATCTTGACAACTCGACTAATCGTGGCAGCCCTAGTGAGTGGGTACTTTGTCCCTTTAGGAGCAATCTGAGAAGAAATAATTAGCTCTGAGTGATTTTTAATATGCTTGTCATGCTATAAATATATAGCACTCCAATGATGGTGTGGAGATCAACCGATCATCTTCTTCCATTTAAAATGTAAAACAGGCATACTTGAGCAGGCATACCAACAAACTTAGTATTAAAGAAAATGTTAATATATACATAAAGTTGTTCTACGCAACTACCTTTCCCAGTGATGAAACATTTCTGTCCTGATGGGAGTGGCGTCTTCAATGCCAGCATCTATGAATGATGAATAGTTTGATGAAAATGAAATAATGTGAATAATTTGCTGAAGTCACATCTTGACCAGACTGAAGAGTAATGGCGAATTATGGAGAGAGGTATGACAATGCTCCCCACCCCCATTATGAAAATACCAAATGAGGTCAAAGTATTCTTAGAGAAAAATATTCAACCCCTACTTACCCCCTTATATCTCTCAATGTCAGAATGTTTCTGATGGAAAAAACACTAAGTAAAAGTGACTGAGTGATGGAATAGAAAAGTGCTGCATAAACACCACTCGATTTACCATTTTCTTACTTTTTCTGATGTTGGCTTTCTCCTTTAATTTGTTACTCATCTGTATAACACAAGTGACTGCAATGTGCAGTGGAAAGTCAATACTGTATTTCCAAACTTGGTTATCTTTATTGCTATTGTTTTTTTGTTTTTTTTTCATTAAAAAATAGACAAATTTTCTATTTTACAGAAATTTTCAATTCTGTTATTTCTGAATATAAAACCGTTTTTAGAAAGAAAAATCCCAGAAGACCTAGTGTTTAAACACTTTTCTTTCCCCAGTTGACTGTGTAGTCAACAGTATTACAGTTCTTTCTTTCTTTCTTTCTTTCCTCAATGCGAGGTGGCATGACACTCTTTAGTGTAACATCAGCACAGCAAAGTCATACAAAACAAGCTGTGGCAGCAGTGGCATTTTTACACTTTTCACAGTGCAATAGTGGGGAAAAATGGAACAAGGAGGTCCATGCTATTCATCTGGTCCACTGCTCCGTACAGAAAAATTGTTAAAAGGAAGTTTAGATGAAAATGTGGTTGATTTGAAAGTATAACATTTTGTTTTAAAACTACTAACATACCTCGTTAGGCAGTACTCTTTAAGGTGAGAGTCATTTTTAATTACATTGGACCTACACAAACCTACATTTAGCACAGGAAACTGCAGCATTTACAATATTATGACAAACATGGCCCATTATATAATTTGCAGAGTTTTTCTATTGACCTCCAAAGTAAATTTAGTGTTGGAGTCTTTGTGAGGTAAGTGGCTGTGCCCCTTGTTGATGCATATACGTAAGTGACTTCACAATAGTCAGCCTAATGGCATATAGCTGTTTTTGATGTCACAATCTGTGGATTAATGAGGTCAAAAATTAAGTATATATTATCTGTGACCTCAAAGATAATATGGAATTCACATGCCATTGGGAGAAATAAGTATTTGAGCCCCTACAACCCGAATTCTGAGTCCTGCAGATTGACCTTGTGCCCATGTGGCAAACAGATTATGATCAATCAATCAATCAATCAATCAATCAGTTAATCTATTATGGATACTCCTGATTGACACTCATTGTTTGATAAAGCCCAACTGTGCACAGAACCAGTTTCATACATCCCAACTTATCCACCACCATGGGCAAGACCAAAGAGCTGTTAAAGGATGTCTGGCACATCCTCTGTAGACCTGCACAAGGATGGAATGGGCTACAGGACCATTAGCAGGAAGCTTGGTGAAAAAGGTGACAATTGCTTTTCCAGTTATTTAGAAACATCAACTCAACTAATCTATGTTTGTCAAGAGAAATGCTGAACATGACCCAAAAAACACCGTTCTGACAGTCAAGCACAAAAAAACATCCCTCCTTTCCTCAGCAAGAACACTGAAGATGATTCTTTCATGATGACAATGACCCAAAACATATCGCCACGGCAGCAAAGGAGTGACTAAAGAAGATGCACATTACAGTTTTTCTCAGTTGCTTTGGTGCATTTCTCACAACAGAATTAGACTTTGCACAATAGTTAGTTCAACCTCCACAACATGTAGTCGTTTTGGCACAACCTTCATGTCCAAAATGCCTTTGGACATGAAGCAGTTGAGTAAGTACAAATATCTAAAGAATGGTCACTTTTGACTTGCTATTCATCACTATCTCCTTGCTTTTATCATGAATGTCACAATTATTTATACTTGTACCGGCTGAATAGTCATTGTCCTTACAACTAATAGTCTTCATTTCATTGCTTGTGTCAGTGCACTCAAAATTGTTGAACATCTTGTCAAACAATTTGTATACCCATTTTGAAAACCCTATTTTTAAGGAGTTTCCATGAAAATCTCCATAAATTACTTTTCTCAGGTGAACCTTATCTCACACTAATGAAAATTGGTGTGTGTTACTCTTACTTGCAACCAATGAAAAGCCTCTTCTACCCAGTCACAGGTGAATCGCGTTACAGTATCCCCTACTCTACAAGTATATATATAATGTAAACCAACAGACAGGATTGGCATGAGGTGCATACTGAATCTACAAAACTGCAGAACATGGAACGTCAGCCTTGTGGAAGAGGGGTGAGGATCAGTGGAGGACGAGGACAAAACCGGGTAAGAAGAGGCCAACCACATAGACACGTTCCTGACGAAATCAGGGCAACACTTGTGGATCATGTGATAAACCATGGCCTCACAATGGCCGAGGCTGCTCGAAGGCTGCAGACAAATGTTGGGAGAACTACTGTAAGTTCTATTATTCAGACATTTCGTCGGGAAAACAGGTGAGCATACTGTAATGTAGTTATTCAGCACAAACTAATTTGCTCTGCACTTTCATAGTCATACAGGAGACTTGCATTAGGACATGACCTTATAGATCTTTACATATAGACGTACTGTAACTGAAGCGCAGACTTGGCCCAGGTGTGGCATAGTGTGCTGTGGTACAATACAGTAATGCTGTAAAGAAAGGAGTTTTGAATGATAGTCCTGTAACAATTACTGTAAGCATGTTTGCGCTTATTTATGTTTGTGTTTTTCATCTGCATCTCAAAAAGGACTGCCAGACAACCTAGAAGAGGTGGAAGAGGTCCACTTTTGACTCCGCAGCAAGAGGAAAGAATTTGTGCAATGGTGGCTGCAAACAACGTTTTGAGACTGAGAGAAATACAAAGAACTGTCGTAGAAGATGACACCATCTTCGGAAATATTCAGTCAATATCAATTTCCACCATAGACAGAGTCTTCAGACGGAATGAAATGTCCATGAAGCAATTGTACAAAGTACCATTTGAACGGAACAGTGATCGAGTGAAGGAGCTCCGTCCCCAGTATGTACAGGTAAAACATGTTTGCATATGTACCTCTGTTTACTGTAAAAGTTTAGGCCATGTACTGCACTTACATTTATGCATGTTACTGTAATCCTATTTACAATTCAAACTGTACAATCTGTTGTGCCAAATGCACCATTACAGACTTTTTTATTCTCATCCTTTGTATAGCGTATCCTGGAATTGGAGGCCAGGGAACCCCTGCACACGTTTGTATATCTTGACGAAGTGGGATTCAATCTCGCAAAAGGCAGACGGCGTGGACGAAATCACATTGGAGAAAGAGCCACCGTTGATGTCCCAGGCCAACGAAGAGGAAATATTACAATGTGTGCAGCAATCTCAGAAAATTGCGTTCACACCCATATTCCTCGTATTGGTGCATACAGTACACAACACCTGTTGGCTTTTCTGGACGCTCTTTATAGGGACCTAATCCCACAAAATGAAAGGGATGATCCTGGTGACAATCGGACAATGTATGTAGTGGTTTGGGATAATGTTAGCTTCCATCACTCTGCTGTAGTCAGGCAGTGGTTTGCAGCACACGACAGGATGCTTATGGAGTTTCTTCCTCCTTACACTCCATTCCTAAATCCAATTGAAGAGTTTTTCTCTTCCTGGAGGTGGAAGGTATATGACAGGCATCCACATACCCAAATGACCCTGCTAGCAGCTATGGATGCAGCTTGTGATGACATCACAGTAGAGTCCTGCAGAGGGTGGATTCGACACTCCAGAAGATACTTTCCCCGATGCATCGATAGAGCTGACATTCGCTGTGATGTTGATGCAAATATGTGGGCAGACAGACGGGAGCGTCTAGATATCAATGATTGATATGCAGCAGTGTCTGTTTTTCAGTTGTTTTTTGGTTTCATAACTACTGCAGTAAGGTTTACTGTCTAAGTGAGATTATGTTTGCTGTAAAATGTTTGATTTACTGTATTTCCCCAGTTGCACAATGCTGTGAACAGTTTCAATTGAATAATATCAAGAGTGCTTATGAAGTGTCTTGATTTTCCTTTACAATTTATGGTTTTCAACATGCCATGCATGCTGTCCAGACTTGACATGTCATTGGGAAGCACCTACAAAGAAATCCGTCACAATGAGAACATGTTCAAACCATTTGATTTTGTGACCAAAGGTGCTGGTGTTATGACTTGTAATTGTGACAGCCCTGACACTTTGATTGATATAAGTACTTGCTTTTGATGAATATATTATCTGTTTTGATTAAGGGACTTGCTTTTGAAGCATTGACTACTTATTTTGAACAACTGACTTTTCTTTTTGATGAAGTGACTCACTTTTGCAAGTTATCCACCATGTTTTGCAGTTTGCACTAATTGTTTTGAGAAGAGCCTTAGTAGTGGTGCAGAGATCAATTCTGTTGTGAGAAATGCACCAAAGCAACTGAGAAAAACTGTAAGGTCAAAGAGTGGCCAGAGTTTGAGTTGTCAAGCAGCAACTAAGAAACCTAAAGGATTTAGAGAGTTTCCATGAGACAATATCTTGAAATGTGTGCAAACCTGGTGACCAACTACAGAAAAACAGCTTACTGCTGTAATTGGTAACAAAGGTTTCTCTACCAAGTACTAAATCATGTTTTACTTATGATTCAAATACTTATTTAACTCAGTCACATGTAAAATCAAATTACAACTTTTATGTAATGTGTTTCTATGCATTTTTGGTTGATATTTTGTAGTTTGTAAGTAAGCGAACTTACAAATTCAACAGGGGATCACATGAATTTTTCCTCCACTCTAACAAGATTTCCAGTAACATTCTAAAAGCAATAAGTGCATTTATCCGCACAGAAACTCAGCAACTGTATTGATTTTTCCAAATAACAAAAAATAAAATGCTATTAACCACACAGCACAGTTTTAAAATGGCTTTTCCATGCTATAACCTTTTTCCATTGTGCCTAAGGTCCCTCTTGTCATTGGCTAACAGCAAAGCAAAACAAATCATCTTAATGTCAACAGGGTTTTTTCCACAAAGCGGTGCTCCCTGTGTTTTTCCAACGAGGCCAATGATCCTATGGTTCTGAGTGGATTATGAGGAAGGTCGCTCAGTTGGTAACGACAACTGTCATTCTAATTTTGAACATACATCATATTTTACAGTTAGAATATTAGACACCTGAGGAAAAACTGGAAGAAAAATCACATAGGTGGTCAGAGAAGAAAAGGAAAATGGAGAAGAGAGATAAACCGTGAGAAGGGAGGGAAAAATGATAGAGAGAAAACATGTGTTCTCAGTGTCCGGAACGCACCAGTAGAGCTGAAAATAGGGATTGGGACAGTTTCACCGTAGCTTCATTTGAGAGGACACACTTGACTGTCTGTTCTCTAAAGAACTCTCCTTGTACAGAAGCAAGGCCTTTTGGGAACATTGCTATCATCTTAAAAGACCATCTCTGTTTCTCTTTCTGTTTCTCCCTCTCTCCCTCTCTCTTGCCTCTGCCTTTTCTCCTTAAACAGGAGGTTAGGCCATTAGGGAACTGCAGTGATGTCTTTAAAGGGGCCTTCTGTGGCTGAGAGAACAGCATAGAGAAACCATCTGATGAATCAGTGGTCACAGAGGGCGGAGGGATTAAAGTGAAGTACCAACATGTGCCTGCATGCGTGTGTGTATATGTATCTTTTGTACATTATATTACATATAGTTTTACTATATTACATGTAAACGGTAAGTTGGGAGTAATTTTAGATTTAAAATCGGTGGTTTAACAAGTGCTAGCTTGAAAAGGTAAAAAAAATCCACGTAAAGTCATGATAAAAGCAAGGTTAGAAAAAACTTATTCCTGAAGGAATAAATATATAATTTCATAATCTGCATGCAATTTTAAAGACCTCGTGGTGTGTATGGAAGGCTTCCACAGGATTGCTTAACTTTGCATAATCAAGAGAGGAAACTAAACCTACCGGGTTTGAGTATAATGAAAGGTTTCGACCAGTTAACTCTGACAAAAACTTTTGGATTTAAAAGTTATTGTCAGACACACATTAGTTGTATATCTATATATTCAATGCGACACCCCGACCCGTTTCTACCAGAGGTTCTTTCCTATTAAACGGGACTTTTTTTTTCTTTCTATTGTCAAGTCTGAAGTGCTTCTTCGCAGGGGGTCATCTGATTGTTGAGGATTTCTCTGGGGTTTTTTTGTGTGTGTTTTGTTTTTATCACTGAAGACCTCGTAACATTAATCTTTCTCCACAAACTAATGCCATATTAAACATTAGCTAACATTATGCTAACAGTGTAGCAGACTCATAGAGGAAGACTGTGGTTCTTAGCACACTTGAAATTGCTTTTGGAATATAGACTATCAACTACCAGACTGGAAAAAAATTCTGTTTTCAAATGTTGTTTTATCATGCTGTTAGCATTAGCATTTCTAAAAGGGCACCATTAACAATGTTCAGTATTCATTCAGTATAAAATACTTGGCAGAGCTGCCTAGTTAGAAGATACATTTTATGACCTACTGTTCTCAGTACACTGACTAAATGCTTCAACCTTCAACTTAAAAATATGTCCACAGGAGTGATCCCATCGGAGTTCAATGCATACAACATATTGATTGTGTAAATTGACTGCAATGAGGGGAATGGAGCTCCATTATGGCTATGACAAGTAAATCAACAATGAATCACCTAGGGCAGAAAGCGTATACATTGCTTTCTATGAGCTAAAGCTCTTAGTGCTGTACTTCAGTCGACCCACCAATGAATGATGTCACTGCTGGTGTTTTTCCATTAGCAAGCATGATACCAAAGTATTTTAACCTATTAGAAGCTTTGCCTTAGTACCTTTATCTTCTGCATCACCTTTTGAAATGAAAGTAAAGATAGATGGTTGACCTGGAAGGAAAGCCCTACAATGACAGGGAGTCAATCTAGTGATGAGGAGGATAAATCAGACCAGAACATGCTCTTGACCCTGTGTAGACATATACTGAAAGGGTATATGCTATATGGGAGTTTGATCAAGTTTGTAACCTCAAATACAAGGAGAGGATCAACTGAGTAAAGAGATAATAGGTTTGTTGTAGACAAGGAATTGCAAAGGGTGGGGTCACTAATCGCACAACTTACGCAGCCCCAACAAACATCATGCACAGATAATACAAAAAAGCAAAACAAAAAACCCCAACAACATATATATCTGCACACACACCAACAGCAAAAGAAATATTAGAAGAAAACTGACCAAGGTTGACAAATCTTTTTGGCTCTTTATAAAGGGGACACAGGATGTTTCTGGTCTAATGATAGAATTAATGGACCGGAAAGCATGGTCGCGAGATAAAGAAAAGTAACGCATCCACACAAACAGATGTGTCACTTGCATGAAGACACAGGTTGCCTCTTTCAGTGTGCCCTGGCACACGTATACACATGCATACGCCTGTCTATCCATGTGTGTTTGGGCGAAGAGAAGGTAAGAAAAAAACAAAAAGGAAGTATGTCCATTATCTTTCTCTGTAATGTACTGTTGGAGACGGCAGTTAAAGCAAATCGTCTTCATAACCTACTAAAATGTTGCGTTTGTATGTAACGGACAGACAGACAGACAGACAGACAGACAGATAGATAGATAGATAGATAGATAGATATTTCCTTACCGAAATCAGAATCATAGAAGAGAACAAACTTCTGCCAGCTATACTCAGATACCACTTGCATGATGACCTCATTGAGATAGACAGGTGGGCGAACCATTAGGGTGTAGTCATCTGTTCCAGGGACTCGACTGGTCGGTGGGCAGGCTGAACGGGGTGTTCCCGCTGGGGAGCGCTGGATAAAGAGGTGGGGGATGTGCATGGCATCAGCTAGAGTTTGAAGGCTGCCTGCCGACATGCAGCCAATTGAACTGACCAGAGCCAGGATTCCACGGTTCATCAGCTCACAGGCTAGCGGAAGGAGGGAGCAGACAAAGAGGAAAAAAAGAAGGCATATATTACATTTCAAAGCATAGAAAAAATGTTGTACTACTTGTTTTATTCTAAGAAAAATCAGCAGTGAAAGTATATGTCATACTGTTGATCCTAAGAGTCTTTGTAAGAGAGTAAGAGTGCACCAAGGCAAGGTCACCACATTGCAGAGTTAATTAAAGGGCCCGGAAAAACATTTTGGAGATTGTTTCCAAATGCACTGGACATTTATTATGAATACCAAGCTATTACAGTCATAGGTTGTGTTGTCTAGAAAGAGAAAGAAGGAAGTATAATTAAACAGATATATGGTAGCAGAGTAGTAACAGTGTTCCCGTGATGTAAAACGCTATTAGAAAACATAAGGACTCATAAATATATCTATTCAAAATATGTGACTTTTGCCAGAGACTTTTTGTGCTCCACTTCCTAAATTCTCCTCAGCAATGAGACACTCTGTGTGTGCTTACTTCACTTCTTATTCCTTCCTGTTAGGCCTCTAGTTCTATCAAATATGCCTCTACCTCCTACCCTCTCACCCACTCCTCTGTTATCTCCCTTCTTGTTCAAAACAGCCCCTCTGAGTGCTTACCTTTCAGCCCCAATCATTTCAGAGTCACAGTCTTGCAGTGATTTTTATTTTAAGTGCCTTACAGCACTGCAGAATACTATACAGTGTCCTCAGTTTGGAATCATCTGCTTTCCCGTGCCACATCTAACATTCCTCATTCAGAATCTTTCGATTTTCACCTTCCAATCTTTCGCAACATCTTCACTCACCAGCCGCTTTCTCCATCATCTCTTGTTTACCCTCATGGCAACATAAACATTCACCTATCCTTGCTTCTTCACTCTTTTGACTCTTCACCTCTTTATTGCTTTGGTTTTTTGTTTGCCTATCTGAAAGTCCCCAGCTTTCCCTCTCCCTTTTCCACCCCTTATCTATCCCGATCCTCATTTCATCCTCCTCTTCTGCTCCTCACTGCATCCTTTAATGTTAGCAGTGTTTATTTTACTCCTAGCTGACTAAAATCCTGTCACAGATTCACTGAGAAAAACAAAGAGTGGTGAAAGAATGTTTAAAGACAGTATAGCAACACAAACAGAGATGCAGACACACAAACTGTGAAATGGCAATGTATAAAAGCAAGTTAGCACAATCTAAAACACACACAGTCAGGCTGTGTAATGCCACAGGGAGTAATCTGTTGACACTGCAAAAATAAAGCCGAAGAAAGAAAGTGAAAAGAAAAAAAAGTTTCAGAAAAAGAGAAGCTCGAGGAGACAGAATCATCGTGCTGAGAGGGCAGAATAAAGCACTGCATGTGTGCAAGTGTGTGTGTGTGCGTAGCATGTGACCTATACAATATGACAATGAATACCGTGTCAGCTGGTTGCACAAAAACAACCTAATGAGTTGGATTTCAAAGTGTTCAAAGAGGTGAGGATGAAGTCTCAAATCAGGAGAAATTAGTATGTGTGCCTGTAGATTTGTGTGCATGCGTGTTTTACTGATGCATAGCGTGCTGTCTGATTAATTTCTTTTTGTAGTTTAATTCAGTTTGTTTAATTAAATCAAGTTTAATTAATTCACGTTAGTTCAAGCATCACTGGCCTTATTTATTTACGAGATGTTACAGTCACCCTAAAACCAAATTCATGTCACCCTTTATTTGTCTGAAATTGTAAACAAAAAAGTTAACACAGAAGATTAAATACGTATGAGGGATGGTCTGCTCAAAAACAGTTTGACTTGAAGTTGACTGACTGGCTGAAATTGTCACTCAAGCAGTTCCAGGACACTGATCTAATTTTATGAGCAATAACTTTAAATATATGAACGCAAACCCTTTTTGTAATTAACTGGCAAAAACATTGTTGGAAGCAATTTTCCTTTTTAGCAATAGCTGAAGGGTTTTTTCCAAAAAACCATTTCATTCTGCATTGATGTAGATGATTAATGTGTAGAAGCTAATACAGTTTCAGTCTCACTGCCCATTGTTCAAGTCCACTTTTGAGGAATTAATTAAACTCTAACAATATATGATTAAACTTCACAAACTCTCACCATGCTGCTTAGTCACAGCCTCTATTCTTAAAAATCATTGAGCCCAGAATTGATCTACCAGGAACCTAATGTTTGAGCACAGGTAAGTCCAGTCATGTCTAGTGAGCAAGTCAGCTGGTGCAGCCTGTGCAGTGCACCATAGCCCCAGTCAGCATGTCTATCAAACAGAGCCCTCCACATTACACGGCATGGTTATACTTGCTGCATTTTATTAAAGTTTGTTGACATATTATGGGAGTTGTACTATAGTTGTACTTTAAGTCATTGCTCTATCTTGTGAACCAAAGGCCAATGTTTTTTAAGAGATGAGAGAGATAAGATTTGCTTGGTCAAGGCAGAAAGTGGACAGTACGAAATTAAGAGCAGCAAAAATTAAGAAAAAAACAATAGAATAGAATAAAATACGATGTCAAAGGCAGTGTAAATAAAATGTTCAAATGTCTAAATGCACAGTATAAAATCTAGGAATATGCAGCTCACATGCTAGTTAATGCAGCCTGTGTTTGTGTGTCTGTGTGAAAGAGGAGGAAAGAGTATATAATGTGTGCAGTGTTGGGAAGGTTACTTTTAAAATGTATTCCATTACAGAATACAGAATACATGCCTCAAAATGTATTCTGTAACGTATTCCGTTATGTTACTCAATGAGAGTAATGTATTCTGAATACTTTGGATTACTTAATATATTATCATGCTGTTTACAACTACATGAATGTGATTTATTACTGTTACTGAAGGTCCGCGGCTCCGAACCATAGTAGGGACCTCTGGCTAATACGTTGGGTTGTGTCGGGCTCGTAGCGGCAAACTAGCTGCACTTTGTTGTCTGGGTCAACCTTGCTAGCGAGATACAGAGAGAGGCGTTGAAAGGCTGCTCCAACGGAACTTATTGTTTTTGGAGGAAAACACGAACACGGTGTACAGTCGAGTCTTAATAGCTTACTTACAACTGGGCTCGTCGGGCACTCTTCTTGGCTGCAGTGGTTATTATTATATTTACATGCTTCCAGCTCCCGTTTTTGCTCGATGACAGCTCTACTTTTCCTTTTTCTCCCTCCCTCGCTCACAGACACATAACGTGTATGACAGTCCATTCTCCCTGCAGCACGGACTACACTGCCTATGATGCTACATTCTTTAGAGTTATACCGGTAGCATTCTGCCTATTAGCTTAGCACGACAACAACAAAAAGGCCTCTCTCACCCAGGAAACACACACAGAGCGAGAGCGTCACCCTGTAACCATGGCAACCGTAACGCTGCCACCTGGAAGTTCAACTGAACATAGCTGTCAAACAAAACCCAAACAGGCCTGACCCGCCACAATATGAAACAGGAAAGTACCGCCGTGTAATCCATTTATTTCAACAAAGTAACTGTATTCTAAATACCACCTTTTTAAACGGTAACTGTAACGGAATACAGTTACTCATATTTTGTATTTTAAATACGTAACGGCTGTACATGTACTCCGTTACTCCCCAACACTGGATGTGTGTTTGCTCAATATGATGTGGCAGTAAGGGCCTGAAAAATATCTGCACCTGGGCCTATCACAGGGTTGTTAGACCTGTGCAAGTGAGCCTACATGTCTTTGAATAGTTGAACAGGTAACCCGAGTGATGAAGTCACGTCACTGGCTCCCAGTTCATTACAGAATCCCCTAATCTTTCTTTGAGTTCATAAAGCACTCAATGGTTTGGACCCTCAGTACATCTCTGACTTGCTCAGTATCTGTAACCCAACTAGACTCCTCAGGTCATCGGCTGAGGATCGTAAGACAGTTCCCAGAATTAGATCTAAGTGTGCTGAAGGTGCTTTCACTTACTGTGGTCTTCTTCTTTGGAACAAGCTGCCCGCTGACCTGAGGTCAATTGCAATTGTGTCTACATTCAAAAACAGACTTGAAACCTTTTTATTCTCAGTAGCTTACAGTTCATAACTGTGTGAGTTTGTGTGCATGTTAATTTCTATTTTTTAGTTTTTGTCTTGTTTTTTGTTTTCTCTTATTTTTGCCATAGATTTAATGTTTTTATTTTTCATAGCTCACGTGAAATGGATTGTGCTATTTAAATAAAACTGGCACTGAGATTGATTTTTGAGCTGAGGACATAATTTATGCATCTAGAGAAATTACTCAGTCTGTACATGTGTATTATAGCTGGCATGCTAACTAACTTTTTTTTAACTAGCTGCATTGTTCCAGTCTAGAAACAGCGCATTAGCCTAGCATGATCAAGGCTTTGGCTAATGGAAAGCTTTGCTATTCCATTAGTTATTAGGGCACTTTGGAGAATTAGTGCCCTCATCCCCTCTACATCACACATTCTTAAGTCTGTGGGGGGCTTCTAAACATTAGCCTCATTAATACTTTTTGCTAATAACTTAAAGGGCTCGTTGCATTAACCCAACCCAAGTTTACATCACTCTGATGTAGGCAACAGTTTAATGAGTGAACATGAGAAGGAGCTACAGCTACTGGTACGATGTTAAGCTGTAGGAATGAACAATGTTTTAAGAGTAAATGATAGGTCTGTATTTCAGTTCAATTCGGTTCAATCCAATCCGATTAAATTCTATTTCTAGACTGCCAAATTAAAACAATAGTTACTTCAAGGCACTTCATATTGTGAGCCATGGCGTAGGCAAACAATAGAAAGTATTGCTATTTGGAATTCTTGACTTATCATCATGAACTACAACCACCACCAAACCACCCCTGTGTGGGCAGTATGGTGATGCATGATAAATGATGCCGGACTCAGTCTCCCTAAAGCAGCTAAGACCTGACAAACAGCTATGGAGAGGTGTTCATGTGAGAGATGTAAATATCAGTCATTCCTAAACACAGGCGTCTATCTACAACTTCAGGTGCTTGGCCATGGGGGTTTTATTAGCCTCGTCTGCTTTTCAGTACCATTGCAAAAACACACACTACATAAATCAAGTATACACTCTGTCCCATCCACTTAATGTTTATATGCAGACGTTTTTATGTTTGCATGTCAGCGTGCATTTTACATGAGTTGTTTGCAGCAGAGCATGTTATTGAGCACTGTCTCCTGCTTGTTGGTCTGTCAGAATAAATGAACTGCAAGCACTTCACCTGCGTCCAGGTGTGACCGATTCTTCTAGCTGTGTCTCTCAAAGCAGCTCTCCTTCCACCACACACTGACACACACCATACAGACTTTATCACACTGACACACTGTCCTCCAGATTCTGTGGCCCGGTGTCTGAAGGATGGAAACAACAGCGAAAAGACAGATGGATAGGAAGCAAGGAAATCAATACCTGAAGAGAACCAATAAACACAAGAAATTTAGAGTCTCTCTCTCCCTAAAGCACAGCCGCTGCATCATTGTGGAACTATTTTATGTTAAATAAGGGGAGAGTGTAGTTGACATTAGCATATTATCTCTAATATAACAGTCCTCTTAATCTATGATCTACAATGCAACAAAGATATTAAAAAAGACTGCCATTGTGTAAGGGGGAGTCTCCTCACAAATCTCCCAAGCGTCTCTATTCAGCAGCAAAAACAAAAACACCTGGCAAACAGATATTGTATTATTTATTCATTAGGTTATGATTATACTTCCAGCAACAGGGAGGACTTAGTTTGTTTTCAGCAGATGAGTGGTTGAATGAAAAACCATGTATCCCCTGGCTGTAAGATGAGTGTGTAATCAAAAGAAAGTGGCTGGTTTGATCAGAAATTCATAGAAAAATAGGAAGTCCTGCAAGCTCGCAAAGCACTGTCCTAGCCAGAAGTGTATCTCTGTGTTTAGTGTGTGAGTGTGTGTGTTTGAATGACCTACTTGTGTCCGTATATTGTTACATGTATTGTTTGAAGGTCCACAGTTCCAAACTGCTGCCATGCACAGTGCCATACACGACTAAGCACTGAGTGGCAGGGAGAGATGCTTACTCACAGTGCTGGCAGGCTGAAAATATGCTCTGCTCTATACTGTAAATGCCTCTGTGAGCGCCTGCGTGGATGTGTGGACTCGTAGTTTGCTGATATACGCTCCTTCAGGGAATTTGCACTTGAATTAATGTGCTCAGGGGGGTAGAATGAGTAAAAGATAACATGCCCTTTTCGACTTTGTTTCTTTAGAAATTTATCACTGTAGGTTCTTTAGACTTCTGGCACTTCCTGTTGCTGAAAATACCAGACCAATGATTTCTCACAAACACAATCTGTTCTTATTCTTGCCCCGGGTAGCCTCTCAACCGTCTACCCTGTTCCCATTAACATTTAATGGACCCCCCTTTGGTCCCTTCATCTTGTCACATTTAACATCATCTATTCAGCTCTAGTCTTTGTGCCCTGGAGATGTATACATCCTCTCTTTCATCCAGGCTCTTTTTGTCTTGTCTGTAACTCTATCTGCGCTCCTCTCCTCATTTCTCTCCCCATTTCTCCCTCAGTACCCTTTACCACTATATTCATCCAGTGGCTGCATTCACTGTTATCACACTCACCAGATGAATAAGCCGTCCCCTTTTATTTCAGTATCTGTCTCACAGTTTTTTCTTCTTTTTTTATTTGCAATGAAATTCCTAACATGCCACTTTTCCTACGTTCCCTCTTCTCTTATTTTTGCAAAATAACCCTTAATTTCACTCCACTCATCCTTCCACCTTGCTCTCTTTTGCAACTCCTCTACTCTTCTCCTGCCTCTCACAAATTCAACTTGAAGTGAACTGTATAATGAACCCAGATTTTAGTTCCTAGTTTTTATGAGGATGCCAGATAAGTGCCTCTTTACCACAGCCATGCTCTATTTTCTTTTTCCTCTCATCTGGTCTAAAAACTAATTCCCTTACTTTGTTATCCATTATCTGAAACATGTACAGGAGATAATTGTGGGAAGTTTTTTTGTTCCTTTTCTCCATTCATCCACTCATCAATCCAGCAACTCAATTGTTGTTTAAATCCAATTAAAATGCACCCCATGCCCTTCTTCTCTAGTGGCTACTTCATGCCCTGTTAAAATTCATCACTCTTCTTTCAGGATCTACCACCTATGTGATTTCCATTGAATTAGCATAACTTTCAGTTTTCAGCAAATAGTAATCCTCAAAAATCCATTTGTCTTATGTCAACACACAGTCAAGAGTGATTTCTTTTAGACAATATCTACACAAAAAAGGCACAGTGCAAAATGTGATACTTGCTCGCTATTTGATGCTTCTCAGTGCCTGCCAGTGAATTAATTTTTATTGTGTGTGTGTGTGTGTGTGTGTGTGTGTGTGTGTGTGTGTGTGTGTGTGTGCTCACAGGAGAGTACAGAATCAAAATAAACTATGGACATATGTGGTGTGGGTATAGTGGCCCATGGGTTGACAGTTTATCCTTTTTCTCATCTCTTCTTTCCTTTGGCTATTCACTCATCCACCCTCAATCCATTCAGACAAACCTGACGCCATATATATCTTTGTGCCCCGGCTCAATCTATTGCAAAGTCAAGGAGATGAACGTGTCCCCTGGGAAAATCCACAGCTCTTCTGTTTACAGCCTTTGGGCTTTTACTGCTATTACTTCGCTAGGACAGATGTGTGTCGTTTTCTTTTTTCCCCAACACTTCCTTAATCTAGTGGATCTATCATGTGAACATGTAGGGGGAAAGTTTTTTTTTTCATTCTTACTATTATTTTTAAATGTGTAATACGCTTGTACACAATAATTACTCTCAGAAAGTGAAACGTTTCACTGGAAAGAAAGAAAGTCTGATCAGATTTTGACAAAATAGCTATAGGAACTGCATTTCAATCAGTTCACTTTGTCATCATTTGGCAATAACTGGCATGAGGTGGGGAGCTTGGGTATGTTCATTTACCTGTAACAGATTGACCCAATCCAGAACTGTATTATTTATAGGAAACAAGATTTTCTGATTTCTGAGTGGGTGAATATGTGTCTCTTTGGTATTTTACACACGGATTGCGCAAACAGGCTGATCTGATGGTGTTTATCTAACACATTAGTGACATACTGTATATCAAACAAAATATTTAGCAGTGTTTACACCATTTACCAGTAAGGGATTTCCCAATGCTATTGGTGCCTTTCCCTGTGCCTGAGCCAGCATGAAAAAACTTAATTATCTGCAGCTGTGTACATAGATTTGGAAGACAGTAAATAAATTGATGAATCGTGAGAGCAACATTAGCAAACGAGTAGAAAAGGAGAATTAAAAAATAAATGGGAGGACAAATGAAAAGCTGGATTGAGATGTTTTCAAAGCATGCATTGCAGTAAAAAGCTCAGGGAAATAAAGTAGGTATAAAGGCTTGTTGAGTAAGACGGAGACAAATGCAAATCATAGGGCAGTAAAGGGAGATGGTGAAGGTGATGAAAGGAAGGAGGGAAGTGAAATATGGAGAACTCCATAATGATACAAGACTCTATCAGAGTTACTTCAGTAAGAAAGAAAGGGATTGCATACCCACAGATGGAAATATTATAGGAAACAACGGAGAGCAGTTGATAAAAATGTGAAGGGAAGGTTTGATTGATTATCCAAAATTCATTAATTGAGCACTTCAGTTTCATAAAGAAGTAATTAAGAAAAAGATATCAAGATCCTTTAAACCCAGAGACAATACCTTATTTTTTGATTAATATATTTATAATTAAGCCAATTGCTAATTGCTTAAAATAATAGAAAATTAATGGAACTGAAGGTAGATAGCTGCCTTATTTAAATGTGCTCAAAATTAGCTACATCTTTGCATATCTTCAGTAGCTACTTAGTTTGCTAAAGTGAAAAGAAAGAGAGGTAAAGGGTGGGTGGACTGTGATGAAGGGATCAGAGTATAGAGATATCTGTAGGTGTCTAAGTAACCACTGCTAATGCTGATGATCCCATCGAACAATGATGCAGTGATATTTATTTCTATAGGTGTTAAACACAACAAATAGAGAAAGAAAGGATGGATCTCTCCAGCATCCATAAGCATACAGTGAGTCAGTTGGGGTGACATACACTCACACACAAATGCGCACTGACAGAGTAACTGTATACTAGCTGACCATAGCTGCTTGTATCATGCCTAAAAATCCTGGTACTGGCAACAAGGCTGTGTAGGGATCTGTAGCCCCTTTCTTCCAGGCACCCATCCAGTGCAACATGCCAGCAAGTGTCTTGTGTTCTTCCACCTCCTTACTGTCTTTTCCAAGCAGCAGTAGTCAGTACAGCATCAACTATTCTCTTTTCTGGCTCTCTAATATTGCAATGACATTTCAAACTTAGACAAAATAGCAGCTATACCATTTTTCAACCCAAAAGGTGAAATGAGTTCCCAGAAGGATCTTATATCATCCTTGCTTATTGGATTATTCACTGGAGTGCTTTGCACCATGTGATGCATAGCCCACGTAGCACCTATGTTTCTCTGTCTGGCTGTGCAGTCTCTGCCTACGGCAATGACAGTTTATATAACTAATTTAAACTTGTTGTTGGAAAAATGAGAACGTACAAGTTTGAAGTTATCAAAGACAAAGTAAATTAGAAGATAAAAAAACAATAAATCAAACGTATGGTCAACAACGCCAAGGTCACTAAAACCTGTGTACCTCAATTTGCAGAAGTGTTTCAGTTTTTAAATGAGGAAATTGTGTTATGCATACAAATTTCAATAATGATAATAAAACATATGGGAAACACCAAAGAGCAGCTGATAAAAATGTAAAGCTGGACTGATTCACCAAATATGTGTACCGTTACACCCCTAATGGATAGCACTACTGCCAGTGAAATGTATCATTTGCCTTTTTACATTGGCAAGTTTCAAAATTCATCATGAAAAAATAAACTTGATCAGTTTTTTTTCTACATGGATTTATATTTTCCCCCAGTAGTGCAATCAGCCTATAAGAACAAAAAAAAAAAAAATACACTGATTAGACATAACTTGCAAAACATAAAGAAATTAATAACACTGATTATCCTACCTACAACTACACAACTCAGTCTAACATCAGTTTGTGATGCAGTCACAAGCTTTAAAGTTCTAATTTACTTTCTTTTTTATTCCTCGAGTCTTTGGCATGAATTTCCCAACATTATTTTATGTCCCTGAACAGAATTTTTCATCACTCAGCTCTTACATGTGCTGATTAAGATGCAAGAAAAAGTCCACATCTGGTAGTTGTGAGTGATGGTGGTGGAGTAGGCTGTCTTGACTTTCATCCTGGAGACTCAAGTTTTGAGTCATACACCTCACAGCTTTTTCACATATTTTTTTTAAAATATGTTATTAATTGCAAATATCATTTGGTTAACGTAATGCATTACAAATTTGTGGCTTACGCTTTAGGTTAAAATACAGCTTGCCATGTCTTTTAAAACGTTGTTTTCCTGGTTGTCATGGTGACACATCCCTCGACAAAAATACTATTCCTGACGCGAAATATGCTCCCTATTATAATTCATTACTTAGAAATTCACGCTCATTGACATGACATATTTTAACAATTCATGTCTATTTTTTGAGAGTATTCCTCAAAACTGCTGAGAGGCCAGGCTGAAATACAAGGAGCACCAACAGTTCCAAAGGGAGTTACTCATATACACAAATATGCATATGCAGCTGGTACTCAAATCCTCAGGCTTCCCTGTTATATGCTCACACACATTGCATTTTTGTGTTTCTGGAGAAGTAGATGTAATTAGGAAGCCTTAGACATACTTGGAACAGAAGGTTTAAGTCATAGCCATGTACTGTATACTCAAACTGAATGTACAGTAGCTCCTTCACACTTGAGATAAAATTGGCATCGATAAGAGATCAGACAGAGACAAGGGCCATGTGGTGAAAAGGTTATGTGGGTTTATAACAGTGCTCAACCTTCCAATGATGAAAAGAGAGAGGGAAAATGAGAGGGCTTTGAAGTGCTAGTACCTAGCTAAAGGCTATATTCACCTTTTATTTTACAGATGATCTCGATGGAGGAAGGGAGGGGAGGGGAAGGAAAGAAAACTGACAGAGAAGTGTATATGTGAGAGAGTGAGGAGGGGGAAAAGAGAGGTTAATAGATCCTAGCACATATGAGGTTATGGCAAAGACTGAGAAACACATAAATTGAGATGTGAAGAGACAGAGAAAGAGGAATTGGAGAACAAAGACAGCAAAAGATACAGCTCGGAGAAAAATAGAGATTCAAGTGCAGCGGCACCGGATTACTGACAGATCCAGAGGAGCGAGAGAGAGAGGAGTTTGTGTTCCATATGATGCATTCCCATTGTATTTGGATACAGTTGCACACGCTGTCAAACACTTAAAACAAAGCATATGGAACTGAAGTAAATAAACTCTACACTGGAAAATAGGCAATAGAGCAGTTTTTTGGGCTTCTGCATAGAAATCATGAGAAGAAAAAATGGACTACTGTGAGGTAAGAAAGGTAAACTGCAGACATCCAGTCAAAAAAAAGACACCAACATTTCCAATCTTCACTCCACTGCAGTGTTTTTCTAAACTACTGCGGAACAACATATCTAGTCCAACAAATATCTCGATATCTACTAATACAAACTGAAATGCACAAAGACTGGTGGAATAAACCCTATGTATACACAGTGTCCCAGAAAATCTAATTGAGATAAATATACAAGAGCTACACTGCAGCCAAAGCCATGCCATCCTTTCTTTGTCATTCTCCCCCGCTGTATTTCTCTCTCCCATTCCCCTGACAGGATGCTTGATAACTCTTATGTTGCTGTAACAAGAATGAATGAGTTCAGAGGGAGGAAACAGTGCGTGCACGTGAGCATGAGTTTGCTGGTTTTTGTGTGTGATCGCTTATGCCACTGCATGCTTGTTCCCAGGAATTTCTTTATATTGGTGTGTTTGTGTGCATCGCTGCTCATATACTGTGGACACCGTGTATATGACGTGTGACTCTCCATGCGTGCACCACATGACAGATGGCAGGCCCCCTGTGAAGGCCTAGAGAGAAGACAGGAGCAAGGGACTGATGTATTTCAAGTTGAAAAGCGACAGCAGAATCTGTTCAAAGTACTCAGTAAAGCTCCTTCTGCTGTCACTGTGTTGATCCATAATTGAATGAGCAAATGTTTATAGTCAATCACACAGCGTGAAAACATTAACAAACAGACATGCTTTGTGTTTTTTGGGGTCCTCCACTGTAGTTGTGTTTGATAAATATAGATTTTCCTTAAAGCAGCTCTCTGCTTTATCCTTTAACGATTGCAATGTAAAATTGTGATCATGACTGCAATAACTGCTTTTAAAAAAAGAAATAAATCTTGCACAAACTGCCACGTTTAGTCTGTCAAGGCCTTGATCTGAGACATTTTTCCCACTCTCTCTAGATAATGCAAAATAAAAAACATTCAATGGCAATGTCACTCTCAAAAAGACGCTGACCTTGATTGTCAGAGTTAAATGAGTGGCGTAAGGGACGTGTATGCATGTGCACTTGTGTGCTAGTATTAGGTAGGGATGGGTACCGGTGGTTCTGATATAAACGGTAGTAACCAGACTGAAAAGCAGCGCACATTTCGGTGCTTTATTTTGGTGCTTTATTTTGGTGCTTTATTTTTTCCTGAGATGTTATACACTTTGGATTCCAGCCAATCATTTTACCTTTGCGAGTGTAGTAGGCGGGCCCAGGTACGTACGTTCTTTTAGAGCAGAGCTACAGATTAAAAATGCCCAAGGCGAAGCGGTCAAAGTCTGGCTGTACTTCACAGCAAAAGATGCAAACTCAGCAGCCTGCAACAAGTGCTTTAAGGTGATACTGTGCAAAGGAGGTAACACCTCGAATCTGATGAAACACCTGGCGACGTATAGCATTTTGTTAAAAGCCGAGAAATGCGCCGTATTTGATAACTTGTTGCGAGACCTCACACCGAGCACCGAGGGTGTGGTGCCTGTTATCTGACCTGGAGTTAGCAACATCCCCCAAGAACCCGAAGAGCAGAGTCCTGGCCCCTAGCCCTGCCAGTGTAGCAGAAATGATGATGGATGATGATGGCAGCAGCAGCCGTTCTTCTCTGCGTGAGTAGCTTAATGTTGTTCGTTTGTAATTTACGTTGAGTAGGCTAACCACGTTATTAAATTAATGCATATAAGGTGAACTAGCAAACACCGTCGTAGTTACATGCGGCTGTCTTCTTGTTTGATGGCGGATACTCCCTTCACCCTGGCCAAAAAAGCTAAAATGACCAAAGAAAAAGTGGAAAACAGCTAAACATGAGAGGTTTTTGGACAAAGTTTGTGTTTTTTTCCATTGATTAAGCACTGCTTCCAGCCAAGAGTGATACCATAAATCCCCTATAGCTGCAGAAAAGGCTAACATTGTTATCTTTTTACAAAAAAACAGCTGTTCGAGCACCAGTTTGAGCACCGTTTAAGGCACCGTTTCAAAAGTACCGGTTTGGTACTGGTATCAGAAAAAACCTAAACGATACCCATCCCTAGTATTAGGTAGACTGTCAATGCAAGAATATGAAAGAAAAGTATTATTTAACTTTGAACATAATAAGACAACTACTAAAATTTACATTGGGTGTCTGGAGCTAAAACATATAGAGCGTGTAGTGGATTACATAAAAGTTTATGTGAGTAAACTGTTTGTTTTCCTTATTTTTTAAATATACCATACCAGTAACGCCTACATCATCATCAAAACTGCCATCATCATCACAGTGTGTGCAGTGACCGTATTTGTCATGTATTCAATCCAAATTCTACTTTTTTTTTGTCTTTTCATATTTTCTTTTTGGAGATGCTTTCACGAAGGTGGAACTTCTGCTTTCTGTTTACTCAAAGCAAAGATGAAAACCAGCCCAAAGATTCTACTTTAGAAACATGAACATGGAGAAATGGAGGCTAGATGCTTTCCTGCCCATCAGCTTTAAAATCAGCCTGGGTTGTTGCCTAGCTTTGTATTTGCATGTTGTCTGTACAGATGCTTGCAAAGCACCAAACTTGTGTTACCATTATAATGTGGTTGTTTCCACTTCACCATCACACTACCACAGCCTGTTATTGTCAACTTTAGGCTTATTTGTGATTCTTGAAGGAAGGAGATGGTTTCTGTTTACCTCTCGGGTCGGTGGGGTATTGTCATCACCTCACCAGATAGGTGAGCAGGCGATGTGGACACCCAAGTTTGAAATCACCTAGGATTTTGAAATTGAATTTCCTCTCACACCCTCAACATGGCAGATGGGTGCCCATCACTGAGGCTGCTGCTTCCAGAGGACCCTTCCAGTTTAAAGGGAGTTCCTTCTCCCCACTGTCACTAAGCGCTTGCTCAAAGAGGATCATCTTAGGTTTGGGGTCATTGCGGTCTGATATATTAGGGTTTTTACCTTATAATATAAAGCATCCTGAGAAACCTGTTGCTGTCCACTGGTGCTATATCAATAGAATAAAATTAAATAAACTTGAATATTAACAGGATATGAATATCATATTTACTATTTTTGACACCATGGGTTCATATCTGCAATGCAATCTTTAAAATGTAATTTTAGTTATTATTATAACTTATTATTTTATTTTGAATTCAATTTAATTAAATATGCAAAAAGAGACCCTAATGCCATCTTTGACCAGTTAAGCAGAATGAAAATAATTTATATAAAACTATTTATAGCTACATTATTAAGCAATGCTGAAGTTGTGTGTGGATGTGTGTGAGAGAGAAAGATTGCTTCTGTTAATTGCTTTGCGTTCATAGCATATTCGTAATTAAGCAATCAATTTCCTTCCCTATTTTCCCAATTTCTGTTCACTTCATTAAAAGCAAAAAGGAAATTTCTTTTTAAAGTACATAAACAATATAGGTGTAAAACTCATAGCATAACTGAAATGGCTCTCAATTCTCTTCTGACAGAGGAATGTTCTACCAAGACAACATTTCTAATCAAAGTTTTAGACTCAAAGTCAATTAGTTTTCATCAGGGGGGTCACACAAACAGCCACTCAACAATGTGCCGCTCATTAAAGCAATCAGTGTTTTGGTAAACACATCAAATTCAAATTAATTTTTAAGAAATGAAGCACCAAAAAAAAAGACATTTGCTGTTGTCTGTGTGTACACAGTATGGTGGATGTAGGCCTTTTTCATTTCATTTTTAATGAGACTTTGCTATCCTTATGAGATGCAATTACAATGTTTGTCACTAATTGGCATGTGTGTGTTTGTGTGTCAGTGTATGAGTATCCATTTGTGTTTCTAGCTGTCTGAATCTCAGTGGTGGTTTGTCTGTTGTCCCGTTTCCACCCGGCTGTTTGTGCCACTCGACAGCACAGCGCTAAAAGCTGTTATTGCTGTCATTGTGTTGAAGCAGTTTGCATCTCCTGCTGTCATACCCAGATACTGTTATCTTAGGAACAAGTATCTGTCTGTTGAAACTCCAAACCTGTGAAAACGGTGATGTTACTGAGGAGTGAATGACTAGTATTCAAGATCAATTTTAATAACAGATTTGCCCATTAGTTGGTTCTTAGAGAACACATAATTTAATAGGGCAGATCCCTACCAATATCATGTGGAAATTTCAGGACTTCCAATATAGATACGTACTTGCATTATATTGGCTTAAAATGAGGGATCTGTGCGAATACTGTGGACTACTTACTGCTCTGCATGTTGAATTGGGAAAATAAATAAATAAAAACACTTCTTTGTAGCCAAACCCACCCCCAACTCCACAAGTTTTACTTTGAAGGAAGTATTACTATATTTATATCATTCAGAAGGTACGTGTTAGAACACAAAAATACATTTCTAATTCTAATCTAAACTTCAAAGCTACAACATACAATAGATAGACAAATGTATTAGCATTATCACCTCTTCACTTTTTAAATCAGGTGTTTTCAGTCCCACCGCCAAATGTGTATAAAATTAAAGTAAAGTTAAGGGTGTTTTTTTTTTACATTCTTATGTGTCCTTGTTTAATAAAATGTCTAAATGTTTGATGGGATATTTTATATATATATATATATATATATATATATATATTATTTTTTAATAAACAACCTATAAGAACACAAATAAACCAAAATAAATAAATAATCAAGAATAAACAAATGGGTGTACCATCTAGTGTACACACACACACACACACACACACACACATACATATACATACATACACATATATACATACATACATACATACACACATAACCACACACACATACATACACATACACACCCATATACTTAGACATACATACACATACCTACATACATATGTATTCGCCTATACACTCATACATACTGACATATACATATATACACATAACAATTCAGAAATATGGCATACATATTTACAGTGATTCAAACAAAATCGGGTCTCCTTGACAAAATGTAATGTTTCCATTTATCCCAAATATCACTAAATATGTCATATTGGAGTCTATTAATGAAGCTAACTCTTTCCATTTTAAACATCCCATAAACAATCTCATACCAGTCATTTAGTGATGGAATTTTCACACTAAGCCATTTCTTGGTAAAGTCTTATGGGCAGCCAGGCTCAGAATACCATACAACAGCTTGGACATTTTATCTACATTCACTGAGTATAAATAGTATATAAATATAAATAGTAACTGCAGAGTTATTGAGAATGCATCAAGATGTTAAACTCTGGTATTAACACAGCGCAAAAAACTGCCCACTGGGAGACTCATGACATTGGTTTCCATTGCAGAACAACTCCTGTAGGTGTAATGTGTAGGTGGCCCAATACTTTTGTCCATAGAGTGTAAGCATTGCACAGCAAAAGCATATATTATAAAGAAATATAAATACACGCAGGCTGAACATTTTAGTTGTCCAGTACCATCAGTAATTACTGTAATTAGTGCAATGGCATTTCCATATCATGTAGTTTTATGTGTAATGAATGTCCTTGAAAACAAGTGTAATGTAACGGATGGTTGTCATGCATACAATTTCCGGTACTGGCCTAGAGAGCATTGAAAACAATGTTTTTTATTATGTTTGTTTTTTGTTGACTGCATTTTTTAAATGCATTTGTTTTTAACTTAGATAAACTTAAAATGCATGACAGGAACTTCTGGCTTTGATAGTTTGATAGCGATTTGGGAATTTGTATTAGCATAATACCTTGGTCATGTAAGTTTATGTATTCTCAGTAGTGCCAAAATGTACTGAGCACATTTATTATTCATGTATATATATAATTGTGTGGCATTAAATGTAAAAACAATAGCCTACTCTATGTAAAGTATATTTTTCACAAAACTTGCTTGGCTTGTTCATCTGTTTATTCTTGCCTCAAGCACTTTTCACAGGAAAAATCAGAACAAATTACTTTGTTGTTTCCAAAATAGTAAATATGGAATGTGTACATGTACTTCCTGTGGGTTCAGAGTCACACATAATAATTTAGGCTGACAATATTTCTTATTCCCAGTGCTTTCATTCCTGTAACAGCTTTTGCCTTTATCTGACCTTTGTGGATTGACATTGTCTCTCCCTCTGCTGTTGGATCACTTCTCCCTTTTGCCTCCCACTCCTGCTCACTGGTTTCCTCTCTGTTTCTTCTCCCTCCGCTTCATCTCATGCTGCTGTGTTATGTTTTTCTCTCTTCTGACTCCCTACCACCTGTCTGTCCCCTCCCTTAAATCTCGCCTCTATAATCTCTCTCCCACTCACTCCCCTTTCCTGCCCCGCTCTGTGCAGAAACCAGACGGATGCTAAGGTTTAATGCTTTAATTTGGCTGGCTGTCAGCCCTTCAATCTCTTTGATACTTGTACACCTAGTCCCCTCGAAGACACTGTGATCCAATTTGGACAAGCTGGCATCCGCTCAGACAGAGAACGCCCGGAGTTTATATTCTGTGCTATTTCTGTGAGTTGACATGTTTGTAAGGGTGCATGTTTATATTTATTTCACAGCATGGGTTTGTAGTTTCATTAGAGGGAGGGCAAAGACAAAAAGAAAAAAAAGATGATTTATCATTTAGAAGCATGACATGTCTATTGCTACACACAGGCACACACAAACAAACACACACACACACACACACACACACACAAGCTCTTGCATAAACCTATTTACCCTTTTAATTAATACTTGGAGTTTCATGAGGGTGAACTGCTGACTAGAGGAGCATGTACAACCTTTAAGCAACATGAAGAGTAAGCTATATGACGTGTTTGAGCATCATCCTGTTCTATACTCATCTTGTGCTCATCACTTTTGAAGAGGAGTAATTTGTTATTAGCACATGGAGCTGAGACAGCTACCAGTAATAGCCATTCAATCGAATCAGCTCTTATAATTGCTTTTAAAAGTTGAGGACTCCCTGCGATGACACACAGACTGGTTTCTAATCATCTGAGAGTTGAATCCAGGCCAGTGTGTAAGAAGAAGTTATTGTTCTTGTACAAAAGGTGTAAATTTTCAAGATACTGATTTAATAATAATTATTATGCCACACGCCCAAATATAAATACAAAAGAGAATTAAAAAAAAAACCCAAACATGTCTAATGACAGTCACTGAAATCCATGATACTGTACAGTTAGCATATTATCCAAAAGTTATTATGGACACTCTTATTACTGCTTGTTTTTTTTTGCTTGTTTTTTTTTCTTTCTTTCTTTTTTTTTTTTGGGGG
This sequence comes from Neolamprologus multifasciatus, assembly GCF_963576455.1. Classification (NCBI taxonomy): domain Eukaryota; kingdom Metazoa; phylum Chordata; class Actinopteri; order Cichliformes; family Cichlidae; genus Neolamprologus; species Neolamprologus multifasciatus. The sequence continues at coordinate 15,363,270 of NC_140450.1, forward strand.
GGGGGGGGGCGTTTCTAAGCAACTAAAAACTGTAACAGGTGTCTTTATCTTTCTGGTACACTTCCTAAAAAACCCTAGTGACATCTGATCCAGGAGTGTAATACACTGCCACAAGGAAAACTGTAGACTTTATGTACTGACTATAGACAGATGAATGGTTAGATTAACTACAAACAGCTGTGTGTTGTAATACTGGAAAGAATAACTCATTAACCCAAATGAAATGTCTTAATGAAATAAAAACCGAGTTTGGTGTTGATTTAAAACACAGGCAGTGTGTGTTTTTAATTATGCTACAAGCCTAAATAAAATGTAAGTAATATGGAATGACTATGTTCTCATCTTCCAGTAATCACAATAATAAAAAGCACCTGTGTTAGCACTGAGAATATTGGTGGGGAAATACAGCCTCTGTTTCAATCCAAAGTTACACATAGGATCTTTGTTAAAAGATGCACAACCTGGAACAAGCAAACAGGGAAGAAAATGGAATACTTGCCAGTATCAGAGGTAGGATTTATCTCGATAGATACCCCTTAATGGAAATCTGCATCTTCCAAATTCCCTCAGGGCTCAACTATCCACTGTGATCTGAACCAAAAAATATTACCTTGTGTCTGATTAAACAGGGATGAGGGAGAGAGAGAGATTCTGTTTATGTACTTACCAGTATATTCTTTTCACCAGGCACCTCTGACAGCTAATGCTTTTCCCCCCATTCTAATCAATTTTTATTAAACCTAGATTTTCATCATATGCCTATGTTCGTAGAAAAGGTACTCTCTAAACTGCCACAGCTTGTTGACCATAAAAAAGAACTTTTTTAAAACGTATGATTCATTTCTTTAATGTTTCTATTTCCTGACTGAATGACGTTTTAGGCTTATTAGAGCTGGCATATATTTTAAGTCCCTGTGTTGTTTTCCTGAATATTGTAGCAGAAAAACAACTTTTCTCTTTTAGGTTTAGACAAGGTGGGAAGCGTACGATAATAGAGCAGACCAAAAAAAAAGAAATGCTGCCAGAATACTAAAATAAGACTAAGCTTAGTTTGAACAAATGACAACAACCAAATGCATTACCCACAAAAAGGAGCAAGTTTTTACCTTTTATGGAAAAAAAGAAGTACTGGGTCATACCTCTTAACACCTTTATAGGTTGTTTAAGGTTGTCATATGAAGGAGTTAATTTGAAGATGCAACAAGTAATTTATCACTTTTTAAAGTAACAAGTAATGTGTAGTACATACTTTCAGTATCGCACAGTACCCAGTGTCACAGTATCGCACAGTACCTTTAAAGTGTTACTTTTACAGCAAGCAGTAATTACTTGTCAGTCCCACCCAAAGAGACATCTGTCACTGAAGAATGAAGGCAAGCAACTGTTACCAGACAAAGAGGAAGATTTAAATGGGTACATGTGCTCTGTTTTTCTTTCTCAAGAGATCATAACTATTTGGTCAATTCTGATGTGTTTAGTAACTATCATATTTTTGCATATCTCATTCTACACTTTTGTATATCTTATATGTGTCTTGTATATCTTTTGGTGTACTGAATCATTTATACAAGATTAAATCTGACTGAATGCAAATTATCATATTGAAAATTATATGCTTTTTTTGATTTCTCAAATAGAAACCCCCCCAATATATATATATAGAATACACACACACACACACACACACACACACACACACACACACATATATATATATAAATATTTACAGAGAGCTCAGAGGATCTGCGTTCGACTACTCCTAGTGCCTAGGCTGCACTGTCGAGCGCAGATCCACTGAGCGCAGCGCAAGCTAGCAAGACAGAAGCTAAGCTCATTGCAACATGGCAAATTGAACCTCCCCCACCCTCATTCAGATCTGGCCTTTGGAACTATTTTGGTCTTCATGTGAAGTATGAACCTGAAGGTAAGCGCGCCACAAAAAGTAAAAGTAAAACAGTATGTTGGATGTGCCACACAATGCTCAATTACATGGGTGGGAACTACTGCGTTAGCGCAGTTTTCTCGTTAACGTGTTGACGCTGTCCAGCCCCACGCACGGGGCGATCCACGGTACCTCATTAACGGAGATTTGCCGTGTTGTGGCGTTAACGTCATTTCAGATTAACGCTGACAGCACTAGTGGGAACACAACGAATATGACTGCACATTTACGCCGACATCATCCTAGTGCAAAGACAAGTGGAAGCAGACAAAAACAACAAGCATGCATGCTACAAACTTTACCCGAGTCATTTAGACAGCCGTTAGCACATGATTCTCCTTATGGGTACCTGATATGTTTAATATACTGCTGAGAGTATAGCCCTGAAGAAGCGTATAGTATAGCTTTTATTTTGGAAACAGCCATTTCTCTGTAATAAACTCTCTTTTCCAAAGATGAGTGATTTCTCGATCAGATAGATTTATTTTTTTTATTACTTTGTTGTTTCAGCAACATAAATTTAAAAACTGTACTTTTGAGTTAAAATATATATTTATAATTTTAATAAATGACAAATTAAAAAAGCATGAACATTTTTTTGTATCTGAACTGAACCGAACCGTGAATTTTGTGTATCGTATAAAAAAACCCCCACCCAGCACGCCCCCTACGGGCGGTTTATCCTTCAAGCTCGGGTCCTCTACCAGAGGCCTGGGAGCTTGAGGGTCCTGCGCAGTATCTTAGCTGTTCCCAGGACTGCGCTCTTCTGGACAGAGATCTCCGATGTTATTCCCGGGATCTGCTGGAGCCACTCGCCTAGCTTGGGAGTCACCGCACCTAGTGCTCCGATTACCACGGGGACCACCGTTACCTTCACCCTCCACATCCTCTCGAGCTCTTCTCTGAGCCCTTGGTATTTCTCCAGCTTCTCGTGTTCCTTCTTCCTGATATTGCTGTTATTCGGAACCGCTACATCGATCACTACGGCTGTCTTCTTCTGTTTGTCTACCACCACTATGGTGGTGGTTAGCCACCACCATTTTGTCCGTCTGTATCTGGAAGTCCCACAGGATCTTAGCTCGGTCATTCTCCACCACCTTTGGGGGCATTTCCCACTTTGACCTCGGGACTTCCAGGTTATACTCGGCACAGATGTTCCTGTACACTATGCCGGCCACTTGGTTATGGCGTTTCATGTATGCCTTGCCTGCTAGCATCTTGCACCCTACTGTTAAGTGCTGGATTGTCTCTGGGGCATCTTTGCACAGCCTGCACCTGGGGTCTTGCCTGGTGTGATAGACCCCAGCCTCTATGGATCTTGTACTCAGAGCTTGTTCTTGTGCTGCCATGATTAGTGCCTCTGTGCTATCTTTCAGTCCAGCTTTGTCCAGCCACTGGTAGGATTTCTGGATATCAGCCACCTCCTCTATCTGCCGGTGGTACATACTGTGCAGGGGCCTGTCCTTCCATGATGGTTCCTCGTCTCCCTCCTCTTTCTTGGGTTTCTGCTGCCTGAGGTATTCACCGAGCACGCTGTCAGTTGGGGCCATCTTCGTGATGTATTCTTGGATGTTCGTTGTCTCATCCTGGACTGTGGTGCTGACACTCACCAGTCCCCGACCCCCTTCCTTCCGCTTAGCGTACAGCCTCAGGGTGCTGGACTTGGGGTGAAACCCTCCATGCATAGTAAGGAGCTTTCTTGTCTTTATGTCAGTGGCTTCTATCTCCTCCTTTGGCCAGCCTATTACCCCAGCAGGGTACCTGATCACGGGCAGGGCGTACGTGTTGATGGCCCGGATCTTGTTCTTACCGTTCAACTGACTCCTCAGGACTTGCCTGACCCTCTGCAGGTACTTGGTGGTTGCAGCTTTCCTAGCGGCCTCTTCATGGTTCCCATTCGCCTGCGGGATCCCCAGGTACTTGTAACTGTCCTCTATGTCTGCAATGTTGCCTTCTGGTAGTTCAATCCCCTCAGTTCTGACTACCTTCCCTCTCTTTGTTACCATCCGACTACACTTCTCCAGCCCGAATGACATTCCAATGTCATTGCTGTATAGCCTGGTAGTGTGGATCAGTGAATCGATGTCTCGTTCACTCTTGGCATACAGCTTGATGTCATCCATGTACAGGAGGTGGCTGACAACTGCTCCGTTCCGTAGCCAGTCTTGTTAATGATCTCACTGAGGGGGTTCAGGCCTATGCAGAACAGCAGTGGGGACAGAGCATCTCCTTGGTAGATCCCGCACTTGATGGTGACTTGTGCTATGGGCTTGGAGTTGGCCTCTAGTGTTGTATGCCACATTCCCATTGAGTTCCTGATGAAGGCTCTTAGGGTCCCATTGATCTTGTACAATTCTAGGCATTCCAGTATCCAGCTGTGGGGCATTGAGTCATAGGCCTTCTTGTAATCAATCCAGGCAGTGCACAGGTTGGTCAGTCTGGTCTTGCAGTCTCGGCTGACTGTTCTGTCTACCAGTAGCTGGTGTTTTGCGCCTCTGGTATTCTTGCCAATTCCTTTCTGTGTCCCGCTCATGTATTGACCCATGTGCCTGTTCATCTTAGCCGATATGATGCCTGACAGGAGCTTCCATGTAGTACTGAGGCAGGTTATTGGTTGGTAGTTGGAGGGGACTGGTCCCTTCTTGGGGTCCTTGGGGATCAGGACCGTCCGACCTTTGGTTAGCCATTCCGGGTGTCCCTCGTTAACTAGCAGCTGGTTCATTTGTGCTGCCAGACGCTCGTGGAGTGCAGTCAGCTTCTTTAGCCAGTAGGCGTGAACCATGTCGGGCCCTGGTGCTGTCCAACTCTTCATACTGGAGACCCTTTCTTGGATATCCGCCACTGTGATGGTTACTGGACCCTGTTCAGGGAGGTCGCTATGGTCTGCCCTCAGATCCACTAGCCACTGAGCATTGCCGTTATGGGTTGCGTCCTTCTCCCATATGCTCTTCCAGTATTGCTCCATCTCCAGCCTTGGTGGTGCTGTTCTCTTATTATTGTTCCCTTGCCACTGAGAGTACACCTTTGCTGGTTCTGTGGAGAACAGCTGGTTTATTCTCCTGCCTTCTATCTCTCTGGTGTACCTCCTCAAGCGGCTGGCCAAGGCTGTGAGTCTTTGCTTGGCAGTTTCCAAGGCCTCAGGTATGGACAGCTTGCTGTATTTCTTATGCACCTTCTTTGTCGCACCTTTCTGCAACTCCGTTAGTTAGCTAACCTCCCTCTGTGCTACTTTGATCTTGCCCTCTAGCCTCCTTCTCCATGGAGGGTACTGCCCTTTGTGGCTGTTCAACTTGTAGCCAAGCATCTCACTGATCACTGCTGCCGTATTGTAGATCAGCTTGTTAGTGTCGGTAATCGTGGCTGTAGGTATCGTCTGTAGTGCTGCATTAACATCATCTAGCAGACCTTCTGAGGGTACTAATCTTGGTAACCGGCTACGGGGGGTCCAGGTTTCAAGCTTGGCCATGATCCTATCTTTCAGGTCAGTTCCTCTCGCACTCAACGATCCTTCTTCTGTCACACTTGGGGCTATGTACCCAATCTCGGGTGGGGGTGATGATATCTCCCCCCTGACCTGGCGTCCTGACTCCTCCTTGCCGTAGCATTTATGTTGTACCTCGTCAATCTCTAGCTGTGAAAGCAGTCCCTTCTTTCGAATGTTGGAACACTGAGCTACTAGTTGTTTTGCCGTCATTGTGGATGTTGGGTATCGAAGAATCCATAGGTCCCTCATCCTATTCATGTAGGCCCTTCCACCGGGGTTACTTGCGTAGTAGCATTCCAACAACGCCCTGTTTTCGTCTCTTGCCCACCGATGCCTTCTTGTTCCAGTAGCCCACTTCTCGTCAGGGTGCCCTGGTTCCTCAACATATATATATATATATATATATATATATATATATATATATATATATATATATATATATATATATATATATATATCCTGAGTTGGTTCTGGCAGGTTCCCAGAGGACTGAATCAGACATACAGTCAGTCATTCTAACAACTAATGGCTTCCACTTGTTTTTTAAAATTTATTTAAATGTAATTTTATTTATTATTTTCTGTTGCAGGCCATTAACAAAAGAAAAGAATCCAAACTGAAACCTCCAGTATGCAATTTTGGTTACGATCTTATTCTCCTTTGGAGACTGTGTGAACATAGCTGGATAATGAAAGAAAGCTGAGGGGTTGTATACATTAATGCCAGCACTTGCTAGCTTATGGTTTTGCAATGTATGCTTGCAATTCACAATGACATTACATGTAAGTAAAACATTGGCTTACAACAAAACTAGATACAAAATAATGACCACATTTAAACATGGAGCTCTATGGAGTATCAGTATCTTGGAGTCAAATCATGAAATTGCAGTTTTTGGCTGCAGTTGGATTTAACATTTCCCGGTCTACTGTGTAACTGAACACACGTTTAAACCATCATTGGTAATTGCTCTTTGCTATCCACATTTGTCAATTTGCTCTGATTGGGAACAGTTTGTAACTGAATTAACCTTCTAAGTAATCAATCTGCTCTTGTCAGTTAATGGATTACAGCTCACTGAACATAATTATGTGTGTGTTGGAGGCATGTGTAAATGCACATGTAATGAGAAAAAGAAAAGTAGTCCTCTTGACTAAATCTTCATTTGTCTTTTAAGCAACATGCGGCAGAAAACACAGTCTTTGTAAAAGTGTAAAAGAAAGTGTGAATTAGGTATGTTTGTGTAACAAGAACCACAAAGATTAGCAGCACATGTTTAAAAAATTCATCAGTATGAATCACTATTAGGGGAAGATAACAACCGGGCCTTATTCCAGTAAGCATGTTTGGCTAACAGCTCTGAGACTGTTAACTGAGTTGAGGGAAACTGCGTTACCTGTTTCCAAAAACTGAGTCACTCACTGGGATAATGGACTGTGCTTGCTGGCAGGTCTTCTACTACAAACTGAGCTTTTTTCTAACTCCTCCTGTGCTGCTACTGCTGAACCAGCTGACTGACCCTCTAATTAATTTCCTCATTAACAAAGTTGCTATCAAAATGCATAGCAAGGCAATTTGTGCAAGTTTACAGTTTTACAAACACTGGAATTGTAGTTAGTTGTTAGTTTGCTAGTTTTTTGTATTTAACATGAGCACTTTTATGATCATTCATTTGTCAATATACCTAAAAGCAAAGAGGTGGAGATCTGATTGCAGATCTATTATTTATTTTTAGAATTTATTTTCTGTGAATCTAATTTTTATTTTTTATTTTTATCTAGTAATGACAGAAATAATATATTCTCTCTATAAGAAAAAGAGGTCATTAAATATTACACAATATATTATGCATCTGCTGAAAAAATGATTCTGCCATGAACTGTTGCATTTTTTATTTAATGAAAAAAATACTTAAAAGTGGTTTGTCTAATGCTGTCTGTCCAACTAATACCAAATGCCCACCGGTAAACTGTGTCTTGTCATTTTGCCACTGTTACGTTACAGCTGAATAATTACATTTAAAAATTCACTAGGCTTCAGTAAATGAAAATTCACGTTGAAAATATTTTATATCACATTTTGACACTGTCTTTGAAGATGACAGATTAAAAATATTCTTTTGTTCCCTGCCATTTTTTAACATTAATATATTTATCCACTTTGACAGGTTTTGGAAGCGTTGCTTATTATTTACCAGATGCCATGGTAAGTCGTGGCACACAACTAACAATGACTTTCTGTCTTTACTCACATATGTGTTTAACCTGGGATCATAGTCAAAGTTGAGTGATTTAACACAAAACACAGAGCTGCCAAAGTTAATCAATTAATTTTTAAAGTTTGCTGAACACGCTTCCTAGAAGAGGGCCCTGATTTTTGCTCACTTCTATCTCCGCTTGGCCAACAAATAAATAATCACATACAACCAAGAATAAAAAGCACGCACAGCTGGAGTCTATAAATGAAGAGGTACAGTACTGTTTGTGTCGATTTTAATAATAAGGTGTATGAGGTTCTGCCTCATACACTTGTGCTTGGAAGCATGTATATACTCTGCTGACCTTTTGTTGTGCATGTGTAATAGGTCAATGAAACCTTTCAATCACTTATATTTAGGACAGCCACATTCGCAATCAAAGCATAACCAGAAATGTTGAGAGGCCAAATTAACAATCTGGCACATCCTTTAAAAGAAGGACTACATCACCAAGAAAAGCATGATCACAGAATTTTTTCCATGCTTACAAAAAAACCCTCCACAACCAAGTCAAGATGAGCCTCGAGGAGGTAGGTATATTATTCTCTAAATCTATAACTGGAAGATGCTCTCAGGAGTGTAAATACAAGTGCTGCAAAACAACATCAATAATAATGTAAGAGTGGTAGTGTGATTTGATAATAAAGAATTAATGCCAGTAAATACCATGTAATTAATTGAGTAATTATTTAATTATGTAATACTAGGTTATTAACATTTAGCATATTAAAAAAGTTATTTTACAGAAACTATCAACTAGTGTTTCCAAGTAAAAAGTTCTATAACTAAACCTCCAATTTATACAATGTAACCTTCAAACAAGACGGATTGTTTCAAACATCGGGATAAATAATTTTGAGTCACACTGTAATTTTGAAGGTATTAGCCTGAAAGCAGTTTGAAACATCAATTTGTATTACTTCATTAAATATCTATCTATCTAAAAAATATCTATATGCTGGTATACTAATAAATTATTTTTTCTTAAATTAAAGATTTGAATGTCTTTTCCCAATCTTCCCCTTTGTTTATCAATGTCAATACAATGGTTCATCCAGTCTACTTTACTAGGTATTTCTGTGTTGTATTTCTCAACACCTAGGTCTAGCAATGAGCCTGTAATTATCTGGTTTTAATATTTTGGTTACTGTAGCTTGCCTCCACCAGTGTGTGAATGTGAGAGTGAATGAATAGTGGAATTGTAAAGTGCTTTAAGGGTCTCAAAAAGTGCTATATAAATGCAATCCATTATTATTAAAAGTTGTTTTCTGTTATTCTCACACAGGTCAGGCAAGACAGCCGGTTGTTTGGGACCCAGGGCTGTAAAGGAACAGATTCTGCTCCACAGCAACAACTCAAACCCACAGACTCCAGTAAACACAACCTCTCTTCCGTTAAACAGCCAAATTATGATTTGACATCTCAGTTGAAGACCTCCTTAAAGATGCTCCCTCCTAAACAGTTTGTAGATTGAGTTCTGAGATGAGTCTGTGTGGTTGTGTGAGGCGTTCAAAAGCTCACTGATAGCTCATTTTAAAGTCAGCTAAACTCCATACATACTTCCTACACAGTCCAACGATATTTTATCATATCATACATACCTTTTAAATTGAGTGACTAATAAATCAATTTGTGTTTGGGTAGTTACTAATGCCTTGCTTGCTTTGGATATTTTGTTTTATATAGCAACACACGCAGCAGAATGTGCACAAAATGTTTTACTTATGCATGTAATATAAATCTACATAATATATCTGGATTGCCGTTCAATACTAAGGCTGAATCATTGCAGCTCGGTCTTGAAATACTACATTCTTATAGACACAAATTATTTCATTTAATCACTTAGGATGCAAGCTCCACACCACCCCTCCTGAATAGGCACATTTTGAACTGAAAGTAAACTAGCTAATTAAAATCAGTTTAACTTTCCTAACCTAGATATTCCAGGTCTAGCAGACAGGGGAGAACTATTCTCACACTACTCTCCTAAAATGAACTAATAACTGTTTATGTGAAACATCTGAGCCTGAGAATTGAGACTGATGGAGCAAAAGGACTATGAAGCTGAAATTTGGTCAGCAAATTTGTAAAGTGATGACAATATTAAATAAAGTGAACAATTATACTGACAGAACCTGTAAAGAAAAAATAAACAGGTAATCTGGTCTGAAAATAAAGGTTAACTTTCTCCATGCATTTTACATTAAAGTACATTACATCAATGTACATCATTTGCTAAACAGACCATTATTACATGACAAAAAAGCTTAAATGAAAAGTGTCCATTGACACAAAACAATGGACACTAGAAAGCAACATTTAGCATTGCAGGCCATAAGCCCTTTATTAGAAATGGAAGTTCAACATACCCAGAATATCCTTCAATCCCTGGATTCACTTACTCTGACACTAGCAATTGGGCTAAGCAGTAAAGTATGAGTTTGCAAAAGAGGAAAAATATAGAATTAAAATCACTGTATGAAAGTGCTTTGCTTAGTTATACTGGAAGTGTTACTATGTGAATAGCACTTAGTTTATTTGATGACAAGCAAGGAAGTTGGCCTTTTAATAGATGCTTCGTATTGCAGCTCTTTTACTAAGACATGGACGAATCTAACAGACTATAATTACATATTCCAATAATGTTTAGATATGCGTGAAACAATTTCAGCCTCATTCATTCAGCTGAAGTCCTGATAGTGTTTACATGTCTGAGAGCAAGAACAAATACAAAGAAACCCATATTATTCAAATCAGCATTTAGCATAGTTGTAAATTTCATATGAGGTCAACAAGTACAAATAGCCATGCTAGTTCAGTATATCATCATATTAATGCTTACACTGTAGACCAATAAAGTTGTTAACTGACATTTTAAGTTGAGTGGAAAAAATTAGACGTCATACTGATGCACAAAAAAACACAAAAACTCAGGGAGGCTCGGAGAGGAACAACAACGACCGGTTGAGGGGAGAAAGACAGGACACAACAGGTTTAAGACCAACAGGAAGGTAATGAGACACAGGTGAAAGCAATAATACAGGTAAAGAAAGAAAACAAACCTTTGCCGATCTGTGGAACCAGCACCCCATTACAGGAAGTCTGGATTGGCTCTCTGTTTAAAAAGTCCTGTCTCTGATCCTACAGTATGAACATGTCCCAGTGGGCAGCGCAGAGCTAGGATAGAGTCGATAGGTGAGAGGACTCGCCCACTCCTAAATATTCTAACCTCCCAATGTCTACCCTGCCTACTCTGATAAAAACAACAGGAACCCTGAGTAGCTTTCCAAACTAATCTCTGGCTCTCTCCCACAGCATGTCTTTTGTCCTGTGTTCCTTCCTTCACCAGAACTGGTTGTGGCAGATAGCCGGCCCTCCCTGAGCCTGGTTCTGCTGGAGGTTTCTTCCTGTTAAAAGGGCCTTTCTCCTTCTCACTGTTGCCGAAGCACTTGCTCATAGAGGGTCAAGTAATTTGGTTTTCTTTGTATTATTTAACCTTACAATATAAAGTGCCTTGAGGAACAATATAAATGAAAATTTAACTGATGAGTAGAATTTATCAATGAGTAGAGCGTGAATGATAAGGCGACAACACACAGCTAGGTTTTCTGCATCCTTAACATGAGAAACGAGTTGGAGAATTTAATGGAGATGGTCAAGAAACATTTGGAGCAAGCCAATGTATGTTATAATAAAGATACCATAAACAGAAAAACATGCAACTTAGATAGACAGTATTATTGGTGCTTCCTATGAGACTATGTAAACTTGAAGCATGAAGGCCTATATACTGTATCGGGGTTGTAACCTCGGTCTTTGCAGAAATAGTTTTATAGAAGTATTTTTATAGAGTCACAACTCAAAACAAAACAGCTGCTTATGTAGATCAAGGTCTAAGATGTGAACAAATTAAAAGCAATAAATGAAGCTGAGCTGACAATATTCAATATTTCTTAGTACCTAAGAATGAGCAGTGCAACAAATCTAGTTAAACGAGGTAAACCTTTGGCCTGGTAGAACAGACATCAGCCATAACACATTATCAGACATAGTGTAAGTCTGTTCGTAAAGGTACAGTGTGGGAAACATTCACCACTGATGTCAGTATTTGAATTCCGTTGTCTTACCTTTCCCAATTCAGGTGCATAATCCTATCTACTGTGGCCACTATAGGACAAACATATTTGTTTTATTTTTTAAGACAGACTTTCTCTTTTTTCATACTTCTTGTCCCTAGATGTTAGGTTAAATGTCTACAAGTTCCCCTTTCCTTTGCCTTTTCCATACTACACGTATGGCTGGTGGGTTGGTGGGGCAACATCTTTCACAAACCGGCATCCACTCCTATCTATTTTTAATTGATTAATTCAAAGTTTATAAGAATGCATTGATTTGTTGTAAGATAATTGATGTAAATTTATATAAGTCTAATTATCTTTTTTTAATGAAATAACCCAAAAACAAAACAAAACGAACAACTGTATGTTTAAAGAAACCAAGTCTTTAAGCCTAAGTAGACCCCACAGGATTCCAGAAACGCAGGTGGAACCATTGAAGCAAGAGGTGGAAACAAAGCTAGACATGGTACTCACTGAACCATTTAAAGTGATTGGTCTAATCCTATTGTCCTAGCAACCAAGAGAGACTCACCTCATTGTTGGTTTTCCTCAGATATGAGAAAACTGAAAAGGACTTCTTGTTTTAATTCATATCCAGTGGCCTGTATTGATGAGTTGCTGGAGAAGTCAGACAAGGCCAAGTACATAATAATCTTAAAACTCTTTGAAGGCTACCGGCAAGTACCCCTTGACCCTACTTATAATTAATTCACTTGTCTTCCTGGTTCCAGGGTCAGGTCTGTTTCATTTTACTCCCATCTCTTCGACTGCATGAGCCACCAGTGACTTATTAGCAGTTGATGGGCATTGCTTTCCAGGACTATGGGTAGGATAAATAAATAAATATTAATATCATGTGTAACTGAGTCTAGAAAGGAGTTTATGGTACAATATGCTTCATATACTGGACTGGAGATAGTGGTCATCCAATGGGAACTAGGCAAAGAGAAGTCCACCTTGTTTTTAAGAAGAAATAAGTGTTCTGCTATTGAGAAAGGCACTTTGGCCATTAGCTGGGCAATTAGTACCCTGAACTATTACTTCCTGGAAAGGAAAATCTTGCTGAAATAACCGAGACATGAAGTAAATACACTCAGTGTTACACTACATTGCCAAAAGTATTCACTCATCCATCCAACCTGTACAACAAGTCCAGTTATAAAATTTTACTTACTACAAAATATTCCACTAACAGTCAACTGTTAATGGTATTATAAGATAGTGGAAGTGTCTGGGAATGACAGCAACTCAGCCAAGAACTGGGAGGACACAAACAAACACAACAGAATACAGTCAGCAGATGCTGAGGCACATACCTGTGCCTGTGCAGAGGTCGCCAACTTTCTGCAGAATCAATCAGTACAGACCTTCTAACCTGAAGGCACCTAGACGTTAGAGCTTCATGGAATGGGTTTCTATGGTGATGTAAAGCACACCACCACTGGACGCAGTGGAGAAGTGTTTTCTGGAGTGACAAATTAACTTCTGGAAATCCGATGGATGTGTCTGGGTTTGGAAGTTTCCAGGTGAACAGTACTTGTCTGAATGCACTGTGCATTGGCAGAGAGGGGGTTAACCTTAAATTTGTATGCAGAGTACTCTAAACATTTGACCTTATGAAATTGATATGTTCCTTCTATTTATGTGGTCTGAATAAACTATTTTTCTTTGAATGAATGCCTGCATTCAGGGCCATCCTTTGTACTCACACCATCTTGCATCCTTATTTGTAATAATGTTGGCTCAAAAATGAAAATTAACATATTTTGTCTAAAATTCTAAAACAAAAATGACAGAGAACAGAGAGAAAAGCAATGCGCTTATTTCAGCCTCCCAAACATGGAAGAAACGTTGTTTTCCAAGACTTGGTGTAATATGGTCTGAATGTTATTTCAAGTGCACATTTTATGTGAAGACAGAACTGTAAATATGCATTTGTGTGATATATATCTTTGCCACTTTGCCCCCATTAAAAACCACTTTGATTGCCCTGTTGGTTTTTGTTGTTTTTTTAATTTACACTGCATGGTGCCCCATCTATCTCTCTGAACTTTGCTCATTCCTCCACATGTTCCACATCCCTCCTCCCCCAGCTGTCTTTACGTCTTTTTGGCTTCCCCCAACTCCCTCCAGGCAAACACGCACTGCCAGCTCTTTCTCCTTCTTTCTCACTCTGATCTCACAGGGGAGCACTCCTGTCCTGCTACTGTTCCTCCTCATGACTTATTTTGCTTCAGGCTTTTGCCTCTCTCCAACTTCTACACCTCTTTCCTGCCTCCTACTCTCTTCTTTCCTTATTCTTCCCATAACTCCTTCAGGAAATTTTATGATCTGCTTTTAATAGAAGATTCCCATCTACGAATTGTTAGTTCTTCAGGGTTAAGGGTTTTAGTTCTTCCGTGACACTGGGATATGTTACCTGGAGCATTAGTTCATGGTGAAATTTCCCATCTAAAACTGAACCCAGTAGAATGAATGTAAACCAAGGAGGCAGGTGAGGCAGCCTGCCTTGTAACAAATAAACAAAGGGAATAAAGGAGATAAAAACAGAAGATAGTCATCACATCCCAACTGGGATATGAATAACATGGCACAGTCACCACTGGCAGCTATAAGTGAAGCCACCTTGAAAACTGTAATTTCTGTCAGTACTTTTATTCTGAGTTATCCACACTCCATGCCCTCCTAACCCAGTTCAACGCTGTAAAGTGGGGTTGATTTTTCCTCAGTTCAACATTTATTCGTGCTCTTATCACCTCTCCTTTCTCCCCCATCCTTCACTTGTCTCCAGTCACCTCAGCTCTCCTCGCCAGCAATTTTTCTTTATCCTCACTTTGCAGCTCGTTCCCAAAGGGTGCGAGTTCAACTGATTTTCTTTCTATACTTAGAATAAGCTGCTGTTTTCGTTACCTTCCAATCTTTCTACCTTCCGCATCTGTCCCTTGTCCATATTGATATGCAGCTGCCCTTTGGTTTTCTGCTGCTACCCACTTGTTGTGCAACTTGTGGTTATCGCTTCTTCTTCACTGATTCACTGCCTCCTTATTTTGCCAATTTCCCTTTTTCCCTCTTCACGACTGAGTCTAGCATTTCACACTGAGCTGATTTCTAACCTTTTAAATGCCCCATCTTTAATCTCTTTTTTTAGCTCCTGTGTTACTCCTTTCTTTGGTGAGAAAGATTACACTTCAACGGGGAGTGGGGCTTGGACGCAGCAACCACAATAAAGAATACGAAAAGCTAAAGACTCATGTATGAAAGACAACGACCACTAGATATTGGTGGTTTTTCTGTCCTGTTTTGGAGTTTCTTATGCTTTCACTGTGTTTTTATTCACGTTCAGCTGCACTAACAAAACATATTTACCCAGTATGTTAAATTGTGATGTGAAGGGGAAGCAAATACGCTTCTATATGTGTCTATATGCATACTAGCACACACATCAACAGCAGACCTCATAGACATTTGCCTTCGCTCAACTTCTCTCTCATCCCCATATCAATAGTGTGGCCCAGTTAAATCTTGGGATCTGGTTCCCTCTTCCCCTCTTATTTCACATCATTATACAACATTTTGTTTCATTTTTTAGAAGCAAGCTGTGGCCACCATCCCTCCATGACTGAATGCCAATATTCCCCTTGGGCAAAATCATTTTCTACAAAATGCTCTGATTTAGCTGCTAATGGTCATACTGGTTTGCCTCAAGGTGAATGTGTGCGCATGTGCTACTCCTGATTGTTAGAGAGCTTCTCTGTGTTTCCAATCCTCAAAGAAAATGCTTTGTTCACTAATCGGTGACAAAAACATCATTTAAAATACAATTAATGAAAATGGTATTTCAATATAAAACCAGGCTGTATATATGTGTATTCATGGTTCTGGAATCAGTATTGTTTATTAGGATTCACAGTTTTTCTGTGCTGGATTTGGACATTTTGTTGAAGTAAACCCATCACCAGCACTCATTCAGAAAATGTATTTCAATCACTGTTTCAGTAAATTTGACTTAAACACTTGATTTATATATACAGTTATAAATTCTAAAATTATGTGAATCTTCATCTCTCACATGGGAGAGAAGAGAAGGGATTATCTGCTGCATTTACAAGCTGTTACAGGAGGAGGTTCTACATGTCACATGTGGCTTCCTTTCTATAGTAATGAAGCTTATGCGCAAGTTCAATGAGGAAAATCTGTAATAGAGGCAGCACATCCTCGGTAATTCCTGGGTATTTGGCTGCTATTCTATTCTTTACACCATTTTCATTTTTCCCACGCTGTCAAACTCAATTCTGACATCATTACTCTAGTCCAGGGTTTGACAACCCACAGCTTGCAAGCCGCATGCTGTCTAATGACAGCAACTTGCTTGTGAGCAGAAAAAAATCTGTAGCAGCCAGTTGATTGCACTGAACTTTTTCACATTTTGGTCACCCAGATGCTAAACCTGCAACACCGTAAGCTATCGGAGACAATTTGGAATTGGAAGGCAATTGGACAGCTTGCCATCCTATGACAAAGGTTTGCAGATAATTGCCATCTAATTTATATATGCAGAAAGATTGCCAACAGTTTGCAATCCATCTGACTCGGTCTGAGCCAACTGGTTGATTTAATCTTTGACGCAACCATTTCAAAGGTGACAACATTGCAAGTTCATAGCACCTGGGAGAACAGTGGTCTCTGACCACCACCCTATTGTGACTGTAGCTTTAGCATAATTTTAAAAGGATTTCACTGTGTTGAGAGTGACCCAGTAGACTCTAAAATGTCAGTGTTTGACATAGACACCATGAGAGAGTAGGCAAACGTGCTCTTCTCGTGTCGCCCATGTCACACGACGCATACATGGCATGGCATGGTAAGAAGCTTACTGCACATACTCTGCCTTAGAATATGTGGTTAACATTACAAAGAACATACTTTTGCTCAAGCTATAAAATTATATTTTCCTAACAAAAAAAAATTCTAACTAAACAAAGCAAAGCTAAGTAGGTGCCACATCCTAAACAAACAACTGATGAAATGAAGAAAAAAATAAGAGAATGACAGTCAAAGTCCAAACTGTTCATATTGTATCTTTTCTGAAATTGAGGGAATACCTCTATAATAAAGACCATTAAAACACTAAGCCCAGCTGCGAAATCCCTCATGTTGAAATTTTTCTTCCCCTTATTGTATTTTTGTAGCTGTTTGTGTGCAGATAACAATAATAAATAAATAAATAATTTAAAAAAAACCTGGATGCCTCTGTAAATGTATCTTACAGAGCTGCGAATTTGGCACCCTTGGACACAGAGTCACTTATAGCAAATCAAAGTGCTTGAGACAGCATTCTAACAGAAGAAATAATCATTTTGATCTGCACCATTGAACCAGTGGTTTTCGTTGTCTGCACGTCTACATGTTTAAGTATCTATCTGTATGCTGTTATATCCTGGCACCGGATTCAGTCAGTGCAATAGGATTAATGGTTGACTGAGACAGAAGTCAATTTTCATTCTAAAGAACAAGTGAGAGGAAACAAACTTGATGGTCTGCACACTATCTCTCTGCCCGCATCCTTGAGGGATCATCTCCCCCAATCCTTGCCTTCGCTGTCTCTCTGGAGTCTACTTTTGCAGATTATTATTGTGGATCCATCTCTAGTTCTCTCTCCATCCTTTCTCTGCTTCACACCTCTGGGAGCTCACAAAGAAAATAATCCTTTCTCCCACAAGAAACAGCATGAGTAAAAAAGTTCAACAAAGCTAATTAAAAAGTGAAGACTGATGTACATGTTCATAGACAGAGCAAGGAATCGAGGAGAAGATGATTTGTGGGAAAATCATGTTTGAATGACGACACTCTTTCCACTCATGGATTTGCACGTATACCATACCCATACCATACCACCTTTATTTATAAAGCACTTTAACATAAAACCAGAGTTCACAAAGTGCTGTACATGCTAATAGCATAAGTAAAGAAAATTAAAATGAGATAAGATAAAATAAAATAAATAACTAAAAAACTAAAATAAATTGAAACATGTTAAAACAAATTGAGTCAACCCCTCTAATCAATGCCAAAGGCTTCAGCGAATAAATATGTTTTAAGAAGACTTTTAAATTCAGAAAGAGAAGAGGCCTGCCTAACATGCAAGGGTAGATCATTCCACAACTTTGGAGCAACTACAGCAAAAGCACGATCACCTTTAAATTTATACTTAGTTTTCGGTACCTTAAGGAGCTGCTGATTGGCGGACCTAAGGGAACGGGCAGGTGTATATGGTTGTAGTAGCTCCGAGAGGTAGGGGGGGGGGGGGGGGGGGGGGGGGGCCAGGCCATTAAGAGATTTAAAAGCAAATAAGAGAATTTTAAAAACAATCCTAAAATGTACAGGTAGCCAGTGGAGTGAAATTAAAATTGGGGTAATGTGCTCAGACTTTTTTGTTCCAGTTAAAAGACGTGCTGCAGCATTTTGCACAACCTGCAGGTGCCTAATGGACGCATCACTAACCCCAAAATAAAGTGCGTTACAATAATCCAGCCTAGAAGTAACAAAGGCATGGATTACTGTCTCAAACTGCTGTTTCGATAAGATAGGCTTTATTTTGGCTAATTCCCTCAAATGAAAAAAGCTAGATCTTACAACAGCTCTGACCTGGCTTTCAAATTTAAGATTTGCCTCTATTTTAACTCCCAGATCAGTGATGACTGGTTTAACATACTGTGCCAGTGAACCAAGATCTATAATAGTGGCCTCAGAAGCGCCACCAAAAACCATCACTTCTGTTTTCTGCTGTAAAAAGTTCAAAGCCATCCAGGCCCTTATTTCATCAAGGCATCTGAGCAGCGGGTCTACTGAGAAGCCATTTATCTTTTTAAGTGGGAAATAAATCTGGGAGTCATCGGCATAGCAGTGGAAAGAAATCCCATGTTTCCTGAAAATAGACCCAAGGGGTAGGAGATATAGAGAGAAAAGAAGCGGGCCTAAAACTGAACCCTGTGGGACCCCACATTGAAGAGAAGCAGCAGAGGATACAAACTCCCCGAGTTTCACAGAGAAAGTTCGCTCTGCCAGATAGGATCTGAACCACTGCAGTGCGGTACTCCTAATACCCACCAACTGCTCTAAACGGGAAATTAAAATATTATGATCCACTGTATCAAAAGCAGCAGTTAAATCTAACAGCACGATAATAACACAGTCACCTGAGTCATTTGCCAAAAACACATCATTAAAAACTCTTAAAAGGGCAGATTCGGTACTATGTAAAGCTTTAAAACCAGATTGGAAAACTTCTAAAATACCGTGTTCTTCTAGGAAGGACATTAATTGCTTATAAACTACCTTTTCAAGAATCTTTGAGATTAAAGTCACAAAAGTACCTAGTTGAATATAGACATTCACAAAGCTGCACAAAACAATACATAATGCTTTGTCTTCACATCACGCTACACAGTCACACAGCATCAGTGTATCTATATACACAGCATTTTCTAATGAAGAGGAAACTGTGGAAGAGGCACCAGTGCCACACTGAATGTTTTATGGTCATTTAAACAAGCCAATTTCATGCTAATGTGACCACTGCTTACCATGCTAGAAAATTTTAAACATAGTGAGGACAGTCATAAGCAGAAGGTTGCAAGATGAATAAAAGAAAATATTCAGTGACAACAGACGGATATTTCTTATTTTACCTCTGACATGTGTTAGTCCAGTTTGACAACCGAACAGTGGTGATTATCAAAAATAATAAGGAATAAATGAATGACAAGCTTATGTAAACACCATCTGAACACTATCTCTCGGACTCTCTTTCTGTTTTGAATCCATCTTGAAATATGTGCTGATCACACATCCTTTAGACAGTTACAGACCACCACTAACAAGGTGCACTGCACACACCAATGATCTAGTCTGTTCTCATTTCACAAACCCTCCTGCTGTTTTCTGCTTCAGTCTGCTTCTCTTTTCTATTTGTTAACCTTGTTTTCCTTCATTCTTGAGAGTCACATTACATTACATGAATAGTTTTTTTTTTCTTTTTCCACCTGGGGCAGTATCCCAGCAAACACTGAGATGCTGAATATTCAATGGTTGACCACCCAGTCAAAATGATTCATGAGTGTAATGTCATCAAATGGACCTGCACTTGGGCCCGTCTGCTGGATAGATTTTCTGAAAGAAGAGGTTGTATGATTCACACGATTTACAATGCTAAAAAGCTTAAGATGAGAATATTTTATACATGTAGATGTATAAGAAAGTGAACAGATAGTCATGGACATTTTATGAAAACGGAGAACTTAAAGACAAGGAAGAAACAAAAGAATGTACGAGGAAGAGGGCTGTACTGAAGGAAGCATCCTAAATATAGTTATACAGATATAAGTGAAGCAATCGGGGAGTGTTCAATTCTGGAGTGAATATTAGCAAGACAAATCATCCATAATATGCCTATCAAATCCCATTTGCTGATGTAGTGTGTAACACAGCTCTATGAGTAGAATACCATAAGGATTACATGACTTCTCCTTTTTCTTCCTCATATTTTACTCTCTACCTCTTTGCTTTCACTCTCTCTCAGTCCTCTGGAGCCCTAACATTATACTGCATAATGGAATATCGACAGAGTCGCTCTATTGTGCTTTAGACACACACAATTCAGCAAAGAGATGAGCCCATATTCTATTCTAAAATGGGAACCAATGTGCTTATAGTGCAAAAAGGAGGCTAAAGAGTATGGGACAGAGTGTATCTGACAGATCGAATATTGTAATCTAAACCTTATCATTGTGTGAGGCGCCGGAATGAATCCTTGATAAGCAGCACACTGCACTCGGTAAATACTCATTTGCTCCATGTCTCTCATTCAGTCTGTCCATCATTGTCGCAGTGCTGCATCCTTAACAGACACATTGTCGCTGTTTTTCTATCACACCTTTTCTGTCTATTTATCCCATTTACGCCTCCCATTCTGTTTTTCTCTCTTTATGAACCCTCTTTGAGTCCCCCTTTCGCTGCAGATTGCCATGGTAACAGGTTATAGACTCAGGTTGAGACTGAAGGCTCTCTGCCACAACAAGTGCGCTGTTAATTTTTCAGTTCATCACAGGTGTAAAAAGTACCAAATTTATGTATCTTTACTCTATTATATTGTTTCAGTTGTCGTAAATAGTGTTGACAAAATCCATGTAAATATAACTTCAGGAAAGCTTGGCTTCTTCAGTCACCAAGTGCCCCCCATAAATGTCTTATAGGGTAACGTTTAGTTCTGAGATTCTTTCTACAAAAAGTAAAAAAGAAAATCCAAACAACAACATTCCTGGGTGAAGCACCCTTTTTTTGTGACCTGAAATTTAAACTTTTGTTAAAAAAAAAAATTAAAAGTACTTTTCCAGTCATCTAAATTAATACAGTCACACTACAGAAAAGCATGGTTGGACATGGCATGACTTACACAATCAGCTTATAATGCCCCGTCTTTTATGGTCCTTTTGAAAAATATAAACCAAGTTTGAGATCACTTGCACTTAGTTGTCACCTTTAAACCGAGTTTGGTGTATCAAGAGGGAAATAAAATGGAAATAAAACAACACAACTCTCACCCACAGACTGGGCCAAGTCTAAATGAGACAAATTTGTAATAAATAATTGCTTTAAAAACAAAGATGCAGCTAGTTCAGTTTATTAATGACCAGCATTCTATTAAGAGCAGCTTAAATATGAGGCAAAAATATGAGGGCATGAGTAAGTCCGAACAAAATAATACAGTGTAAGCTGTGTTACAGTGTAATACAGTGTAATGCATGTGTTTCTCTCTGAAAATAGCATGGCAGCATGCATAAATGAGAGAAGGCTGAAGAGGAATCACTATGTTTGTGATAAGGGTATAGCTCCTTACAAAATGTCCGTCCATAAAAAGCTGAAACTGTGCGTAACTTTTATGTATGCGAACACAGATCATTATTTATTGTCAGTTACTGAGGCATGTGTTAATGACGACGCTGCTACTGTGCCACATGTGTAAATACACATGTCAGAAGATTTTTATTATTAAGACATTTTATTAATCATTATTGCTGATATACTAAAGCTAAGAGTGTTCATATTTCTGTTTGCACTCAACCAGCTGCACAACTAACTGTCTGCACTTTGCCTTAAAAAGACTTGTTTTGCTCTCACATTATTTCACAGGAAAGCGCCACCCAAGAGTAAGAAACGACCTTTTAAGAACATAACCTTTTTTGAACATAAGTTCCGAGATCTCACACCTGCCTGTTTGACTAGAGAATGTTACTTCCTTTCTTGTATGTTTCATGCTGTGTATAAATAAAGGCAGAGAACTGCTGCAGAGGTGTGAGTCTCGTTTGAGCTCTCACCCGTGCACGTTGAACTGTTACAAGTGTCTGAGTGTTATTTCATTATTCCTGATTACTTGATAAATATTGTCTCTTATCAACACACTGGGTTTTTCTGCAGTGTGTGAAACTGAGGACACCAGGCTGTCTAACATCCCACAGTTACAAAGCCTTGCTGTGAGAGGGTCTCTCAAGAAATGCTACATGCATGGTGCAGCAACTGATGGTGCAGCTGCTGTAACAGACAGATAGAGGGGAACAGCCTTAACCCAAATATCATTCACCGGCATTAAAACTGTCCATTATGCTGTAAAACACATTACACAGCTGAGTCATTTTTACACATTAATTAACTCTCGAACTAAGAAAATCTGCTGGTGATCTAAGTAAATGGAACAACAGGCCTCCTATTCCCTACAGATTCTTTAGATTAAAAAAAAAATCCTGATTGCACACTGCAAAAAAGCATTTTGACATTATTTGACATTTGGTACAGCTGGTCAAATAGCACTAATTGGATGGAGCACTTATTTCTGGTATGTTGACTTTGGATATCTGAGGAGAAAAGCATGAGACTGGGGATATTGTGCATATTAATTTAACTAAGCATAACAGTAACATATTATAACATTCAGATATTAATATAGCACTAACACAATCCTATTAATAGCCAACCTGATATCGCAAAAATAGACACCCTGGTCCGCAGTGTGCATTTCATGCTTTGCCACTTTAAAAAGTGAAATAGGCATGCATGCAGAAGTCGCCATAAATTACTGTAATCTGCAGTAAAAGCAGAGGGAGATACAGAGGAACCCCGGCTTACAAAATTAATTCATTCCCGATGGTCTTTCGTAAGTCGAAAATTTTTGTAAGTCGAAGCACCCATCGCGCCTTTTGACTGAATGATAGGCTATAGGCTAATTGCTAACTGCAATAACAATACGTTGTTCAAGTGGAACAGCTAAGCGCAAGTACGAAAGCCAAGGGGGCTGTCACATGATTCGGGAGGCATTGTGGGCATTGTAAGCATTTTGGGCTCAGCCAATCAGAGCCAGCCCATTTCGTTACACGGGCATTTTGCCATAACACAGGCAGAAATATTGCATTTGAATATCTTATGTCCCAATCAGCCAGAGTTTCGGGTGAGCTCATTGTGAAACCTGGCCCCACCTTATCATGCGAATTCCTGAGGTGAACTCTGGCTGATTGGGACCCACACCCAGTTTCACACCTTGGCTCAGGCGATTAGAGGATCATCAGGGGGTCCTTTTGTCCCTCTGTGGGGGGATACTCCCACTAGGTTTATATCTGGGACTCTCCACCATTTGACCTTAGAACTGAAGAAGCTTCTCGGATGAGAGGTGAAATGTCTTCAAGCAACTTAAAGAAGTCCAGACGCTTTTCTTTGCAAGCTCCTTTGACTACGATGACATGGATGACTGAGAACCTTCACAGATAACAGGACAGTCAAAGTTTCAGCATTGTGCTCACAGCTTTGAGAAATCCAGCCATGCCAATAACGCACTCGTTCTGATAACATCTCTCGTTCCTAATAAATAGACTTTATTAGGAACTACTGGTTTTTTAAACTACTGCACACACATTAGGAACAAATTAAGACATGTTTTTAGTGTTCAGTTTGGTTTATATTCCCTGCAACAAACCTTAGTAACTCAGGTTTATATTTTTC
The DNA here is from genome assembly GCF_963576455.1 of Neolamprologus multifasciatus. Lineage (NCBI taxonomy): Eukaryota > Metazoa > Chordata > Actinopteri > Cichliformes > Cichlidae > Neolamprologus > Neolamprologus multifasciatus. The sequence goes on from NC_140450.1 coordinate 15,387,119, forward strand.
ATTGTTTGATGTAGCAGACGTGTTGTGTTCATTGATGCATTGACCATTTGCGACGTTCATCTGTCTGCATTTATATATTAGGCGCAGATTAACTGCAAATCTTTGCCAAACTCTTTGAGTGATTGCAGTCAGTCCAAGTCTTACTGAGACATGTTGCCTCCAAACAAGGCGCCTTGTGCATCCTCATTTCTGTTGACAATGCTTTTTTTGATTGGAGTCTAGTGTTTGCATTAAACATTTCAGTCTTATTGATGAAGCTGCTTTTCTAACCCTTAGTGAACAAAGCTTGATGTATCGATTCTCTAATGTGGTCACGTTCAAGTCTGCGTGACTGCATGCCATGTGCCATCCCCTTAGAAACAGTGTATCAGTGATTTAATGCCGACAGCAACACTGTTACTTAGAATAATATTTTAAATTTGTAAACTTGCTTCTGACGCCACGTTTCCTACAGTTTTAGCCCTGCCTTGCAGAAATATTTGGCAGTCATATTTACAAAAAATTATGGCTGCACACTGATTTGATTGTGGAAGCTGGGAAATTCAATCCACCCGATGGTTAAATTAAACTGCACTTTAGTGGAAGGGATACAGTTTTAAGTAACTGACCTTTTTCAGTTATTATGCTCAACGCCAGAAAAACCTCCTTCTTCATGTGGTGTCAGACTGTTAGACTGCAATGTAAGTCTATTTATGTGTCATCATTACTATGATGATAATAACTTGTGATAAGACCATGCTTTTCAGTGTCTCTTGACTCTTTGAGCAATTTCATGGTGCAGCAGGCACAATATGATAAAGAAATATGGAAGGAAGTAGTCAAACTGCTTAGGTCTTATACGGTTAGGTGTAAGCAACACCTTTTTTGTATTTTTCTACTGTACACTACCAAAGTGGATTTGTCAGATTTGCTAAAGTCAAATTTGTCAATGCAAGCCAAGAACAAGATAATTAGGCTTAAATAAAATAAAATAAAAACCCATCAGCAAGACATCTTTTACAATCTAAATGATAAGCAATGTGTTGCCAGCTCAGCAGCACCAGAGAATACAACCAAAGTGGTTAATGACAGAATTATTTCCATGATTAAGAAAAACTCCTTCACAACATCTAACCAAGTCAAGAACACTCCAGGAACATTTTACATTATTGTCAAACAAGAGATGCTTTCATGAAAGTAACAGCAAGGTGAAATGACATCTGGAAAAAAATGTTTGGAAATATGAAGCTACAATTAACTTGAAACAGAATGGTGGAAGATGCAACTTGTGATCCAAAACATACAACATCATCCGTCAAACCAGTTGGAAGCAATGTTATGACATGGCCATGAATGACTGCCGAGCCACTAATGTTTCCTGATGATGTGACTGCTGTTCATTATTTAAATATCTTAACCTAATCATTTCTTTCTGCATTCATTTTCCAGAAACCCCTCAGTTGGTTTTTCCCTCCCCACTGAAGGTTTGTGCCGCTGTAATGATCCTAAATCTCTAAACCCTGGTCCATTTATCTCTTCACTTATCGATTCATCTACCTATCTGCCTATCTATCCACCCATTTACACATTAATCTCCTCATCCGTCTATCGCTTTGCCACTTTTCATTTACTCCTTTCCCTGAATGAGCTGAAGGATGAAGTATACACCTGAAAGATTCATGGTTATCCACATCTGTGACTTTCCCACGTTTCCTTGATCCTGCCTGTTTCCTTCTGTCATGTCGCTGCACCCTCTTCAATCCTTCACCTCCAAACATAACTGTAAGTACATGAAAATGTGAATATGTGCACAGAAAAATAAATAGAGAAGTCAGTGTCGTCATAGGGATAAGGGGAGGTAAAAGAGGTGAGCTAAGAAAGGATGAGACCCAGTAAATTAACATATTAAGCGGATAAACTGGTTTCAGGTGGATATTTTTTCATGTGTGCCCATGTAATTTCTTGTAATGTTACTCCTCTTTTCTTTTGCTGTTATATAATTGTCAGTTTTGCTGTGGGAAGTGTGTAGATTATTTTTTTGCATAAAAACACTAAAACTACACGTACTTTGCTCACTGCTTTTCATCTTCTTCTTTACTAAACTATAACACGAGCTGCATCGTTTTAAAGACTTACGGAGTAACTTTTGAATCATATTGGTTTTAAATTGCAGTCCTGCTACAGCAAAATGTCAGAGATGTTCCTGCCAAAGTTATTTTTTCTTCTTGTATAAAATTTGAAAACTGTTATCTGACATGGCAAGTCATGTCATCTCATCCTATTCAGCTCTAAGCCTATCGACCCAATTAAAGCGTGTATTACAACACTTTTCCCCCCTTTTTCTTCAAGCTTGCCTATAGTGTGACTGCTTGCTAACACCAGCTTACTATTCCTCTGGCACCAGCCTATCAGAGGGCCCAGGGCTATACCATAGAGTTGTATATAATCCTTTCTATGATCTCAGTCTGTTTCTCTGGGCAACAGGCCTCCTGAGGTGAGTTTTGTATCCGTCTCAGCCAGAGTCAGACAAATCTTGCTGGAGGTAGTTAACAAAAGAGAAAAGAAAAGATATTGAGAAAAGAAATATCACAAAACAATCAAAACACGTGTCCCACAGGAGTGAAGATGTCAAACGAGGAAAAATCATAAAAGTATCTTTCTATGGTTTTTTTTGTCCCTTTCAAAACTATTAAAGAATACGTTGATATATGTAACTCTTTTATGTATTATTTTTGCCTGACCCATCAGCAATAAATGTTAGTTATGTTGTTCTCTATTTTCAGGTAAACAAAGCTGCATAAGTGTTTATTCTACCACTTCAAGGACAACTTACAAGGGCAGAGAATGTTCTGAACAAGGACACTGTCCAAATCCCTCTGTGTTCTGCTTCTTAGTAACTTTGCTATCTCTTACATAGGGATTTTAAATTAGCTGCAACAGGCTTATGTTTGTTCTCAGAGGACAGAGATGAATTATTTTAGTATCTAAAGTACTCTGCCTGCTGCTATGCTAGTATTAAGCTCATGAAAACCCACAGGAAAGCCAGGTGATAAAAAAATATGACCCATATTTTAAAACTGAGACCAGGTTGCAAGAAAGCTGTGCCTATGTGTAAGAGAAAGAGTCAGCACAGGCACTGTTAAAGAGGAAAATATAAAAGAGAAACCGGGATGACAGGGACCACAATTAACATGTGAACATGTTTTCACACACTCGCACAGCTTTCCACACATACGTGGACTCGTGCCCAAAAAGCTGAATCAAATTCCCCAAAGAAACATTTATGCTCTTTTCAAAAGGATCTGTGATATACTACAGTCTATTTAGCTGTGTCTTGGCACCAGTAAGCACACTAATTTAAATAAATGACTATTTCAGTGTTTACTCCCACTCTTCACGTTGATTCCTCCCTCTCTTCCCCATAGCTCCAAATCTAACTGACTGTAAAGCATTCAGCAGATACAAAAGAAAAACAAACAAACATACAAAAAAGTGCAGGAAATTCTAATTCTCCTCTGATTTTGGAGTCTGTTGGCCAAGACAGCTCTGTGAGGTGAATGCCAGGTTTATGATGCCAGGTGTCTGGATTACTGGTACTGTTTGATGAGAGTAGATCAGTACTGGGTGAGAGACAAAAAGAATGAAAGAAGCTCATTAGAATAGTATTTCTCATGTGTTACAGAGAATCAAGAAGGGTAATTTTGCCAAAAAGGAAGAATAGGCTGAACGCACTGAGGCACACTATAGCTAGTGTGCTATTGGAGGTCTTGGATTTCTTACTATATATGACAACAAACATCTCTCACCCAAGCCTTGTATATGTGTACTTAATTCAAATAAATGTTTAAGCTTATACACAAAGGCTCAAATATTTATTTGAGCAAATGCAAACTCCTGACAATGGCTGTATTAGTTTGAATTCAGCTGTTCTTCACTTGTTCTCAGATCACTTAACATAGCCAGGGATGCAGATGAAAGAATAAGGCTAAAACTGTCGACAGTGCAGCTAGAGCCAACAGCCGATTGGCAAGCGTGAAAGAGCCACTGCTAATTCGTGAAATCTGAGAGGTCCATCAACTCCTTCCATCTTTAGCAATGTTGCTATTCAAGTCTACATCAGGCCAAAGTCACCCTTAGGCCACTGGGAAACTTCCAAAGTCTCCCAATACTGTGATACTGATAAATCTGTTGACTGACAGATTTTATATTAATATGACTTTTCCAGTTATACTGACCAAAGGGCTTGGAGACCCACTTTCATACCTTGTTTTGCAGTCCTACATATACTGTACTGCTGTTTTTCCTCTCAGACAAACTGTGCTGCTTTATCTGCAGCAAGCAGCTGTGATGATTTCATTGTGTTTAACGTCTATATTTTTTCCTAATAATATACATTAAGTTTGATCATCTTTGTAAAATATGTCAACAAACATGCAAGAAACATAACATTATGTGTGGAGGGTAGAGTTTCTCAATTTCTAGACAAAGATGACTTTTTTAAGGAGTATACTACAAATAAAGTTCAACACAGTCGGGCTTTCTTTGGGTTAGCTGGCTCAACAAAACCTAAAATTCCAGTTAAAGATTACAGGTATTACAACTGTGATGCTGCTTTCTGCTTCAGGCTCTGTGCGAACTTATAAAAATAGGTATATTTTGGTCCATGTGACCCCTCTTCCACACAAAATTACTCCTATGAGTGCCACTCCAATCAGAGACATTATCAGATGATGATAAAATAGCAATTAAAATTAAATTAAAAACAAAACAAAATATAATAGTAAAATGTTAAAGGAAAAGAGATTAATGCCACAGAAAATCATTAATCTGGTGATTTAGCCCATATAGCGGTAAAATAATTATTTTAATTCAAGTTATTTGAAAATAGTTAATTTGTTATGTGTGCTTTTGGTGCTGCTGTTTATTTCTAACTTGACTTGAGCTATGCAACTCTAAACTGGACATATTCTAAGCTTAAAAAAGGCTAAAAAAGTTGCAATCAAAACCGTGGAAATTACAGATCAAAAGTAATATTAATTTTACTGATATAATAGGTGTTCTTCAGAGTAAGCAGACTAAGCCATGGATTACAACCAACTATAAAAACATTTCTAAATTTTCCAAATAACTAAAATAATACATGCACATTCCTGTGACAATGCAATGCACAGTTTACACTTAATTTAGTGGTTTTATTACCGACAAGTAACGGCACAGCTTTACAACTTGCACATAAAAAATCCATAATCCTCCAGAGGAGAATCTAGATTGCACTTAAAACATGTTGTAATTAAAAGGATCCGCAGAACCGTGGCACTTCCAGGTGACCGTACACGGAAGCTCGGAACAAAACCTTCTCCTGACCAGCTTACGTGTTCAGCATCAGTTACCATTGAGCTGATTACTATTAAGCCAGATATACAGAGAACCACGATGGTGACACAGAAAGGTTTTGACTTTAAACTCAACATAGCTTGCTATGCCAGTAATCTCAATTCGTAGGACAGCTCTCTCCAGTCTTCAGATTCTGAAAGTTTGTGGATGCAACATGTTTTTTGGCAAAAGATTAAACAAGTGAAAGACACCAGCCATACCAGCCTTTCAGTATATTGTATCTTTTTGGGCTGTCTTTTTTTTTAAACATCTAAAAATCTAAGAAGGGTTAGGTGAGCAGTATAAAGCAATGTGAAGAATGAAAAAAACCTGCACTGGAAGCAACATGTAGCACAGTGGATTAAGCAGTGATCTTCCACCTGGGAGCACGAAGTTCAAATTCTGTGTAAAGCCAAAAGTCAGCATTGGCTTGGTTGCTACTAAAATGGATTAGGGGAAATAAGGTTGTTACATAGAAAGTCTGTTTCTTTGAAACTTTAGGGACATGCAGGAGAAGAGTCTAACAAGTACAGGCTGGCTTAAAATCTTATATTTAAATTGAAAAGTAAGATCAAAATCTTTCTTAAAGCAGCAGCAGGTTGAGTCATCCTGCTACCGGATCATATGAAAGCAGAGTTTGCAACCTGTACCTACCCATTGCTCTACCTGTCTCCCTTAATGTTGCTTGTTTGTTGCTCTCTGCATGGCCTTTTGCACACTGCCAGCCAGTGACTCATAAGCCAGAGAATAGCGGTAATTTACACATACGGTTTTATGCACACAATTTACCCATGAAACTACGGTGAAAGAAAGAACGTGAACATACACACACTATCACTTGGTTCATAGAAAAAAAAATAAAACAAAAACAAAATAAAACAATATAACAGGCACCTCCAGCACCACCTTAACACAGCTTAATGTTTGTTTGGCTGTGTAGCCCAGTCAACCATAGCTGGATTTTCCAACAGCTAGCACACAGGTGCATCGGATTAACACTTAGTGGGGTTGAACTGCAAAAACAGCCTATTGCCATTTCAAAGCCCTGTCACACTGTGCTGTTCATGAAAAGTTCCTAACACCTGGACAGTCAGTGATTATAATTGAAAAAATAAATAAAAACAGATGTAACTGTATCCAGCTGTGTGAAAACACAGACTATGTGCTTAAATTTGATGACGTCTGTCAATAAAAATGTATAATGTTTCTAAATAGTGCCGAAATTACAGACAAATTATCAGTCAGTTTTAGGAAGTTTTACCTTTAAAACACATGAAAATGATTTATTGTTTGTAGTTGATTCTGTTCTATCCTGATTCTTTTGCATTTGAAACATCTGGCCATTACATCTTTATAAACTACCTTGAATGTCCTGGTAGCACCAAGGATGCTGCTCTTTCCCAGATTTGCCCCTACTTATCAGACAAATCTCATCCTCATCCGTTCTCTCTCATGGAGTGTTCCACAGTGGCTGATTCTTATTCTCTATCTATACGGTTCCACTGGATAAGATTATCTATAAATGCTGTGTTACTTTCCACTGTTATGTGGATAATACCCAGCTATATGTTCTGCTGACAGACGGTAGTCTAAGGGCAATCTCAAATCTTGTGGCTTTTCTCTCTTAAGTTCAATGCTGATGTCACAAAATGTCCTACAGGTCAAATCAGGTCCGATCTGAGATCCTTCTCGTGGGTACCTAAACTCCTGATTGATAAGATGGTGAAAAAGACATCTATGTGGTTCTTTATCATGTTTGGACTACTGTAATTCCCATCAGATTTTCCACCAACAGCTCATTCAAAACTCAGCTGATAAACTTTTAACATGTTTACTAGGGGTGCAACGATACTCGTATCGATATCGAACCGTTCGATACAGTGCTTTCGGTTCGGTACGCATATGTATCGAACGATACAACATTTTTAATTTATTTTATCAACTTTCCTTCTGATGATGCTGTCTGTGTTGAGCGCTCAGTGGATCTGCGCTCGACAGTGCAGCCTAGGCGGAGTAGTCGAACACAGATTCACTGAGCGCAGGGCAAGCTAGCGAGACAGAAGCTAGGCTAGTTGCAACATGGCAAATTGAACCTCCCCCACCCTCATTCAGATCTGGCGTTTGGAACTATTTTGGTTTTCATGTGATGTATGACCCTGAAGGTAAGCCTGTCATGGACAAAAGTAAAACAGTATGTTGGATGTGCCAGCAATGCTCAATTGGTGGGAACTAGTGTGTTAGCGCAGTTAGCTCGTTAATGTGTTGACGTCTTCCAGCCCCACTCATGAGGTGATCCGCGGTAGCTCGTTAACGGAGATTTGCCGTGTTGTGACGTTAATGTCATTTCAGATTTACGCTGACAGCACTAGTGGGAACACAACCAATATGACTGCACATTTACTCCGACATCATCCTAGTGCAAAGACAAGTGGAAGCAGAGAAAAACAACAAGCAGCATGCTACAAACTTTACCCGAGTCATTTAGACAGCCGTTAGCACACGATTCTCCTTATGGGGACCTGATATGTTTAATATGCTGCTGAGAATATAGCCCAGAAGAAGCGTATAGTATAGCTTTTATTTTGGAAAGAGACATTTCTCCATAATAAACTCTCTTTTCCAAAGATGAGTGATTCCTCAATCAGATACAGGGCTCGCAAAATCGCTAGCCCGACGGGGCTTTTTTCCAGTCGGGCTACCAAAATCTATCTCTGCCCTGCCCGTCGGCCTATCCTAGGAAGGAAAAATATATGTCAATGCTTTTGCATTCTTTTGGAAATGTAGCTGGGTAATTATGTCATTGGCATCGGCCACTGTCAATATGTGACATACTGAAATCGCGTTTGAATTTGCGCTTGTTTTTTGCTTTCACTTTGCAATCGCGTGAACTGTGTATAGAGAGCGACAGTACTGATTGGTGAGTGATGATAATTTGCGCACCAATTCCTCTGACATCGTCTTATCAATCGTTAGCTTACTATGCAAACATGACAAGTGAAATCTCCCGCAGCTTAAACATGTGAGAGGTTGATCGCGCAGAGAATCGCTGAGCGTTATGTTAGTGCGTGTGTAAAAGCAGCAGGATATATATTTTAGTTCTGCTGAGCCAAATAAGACAGGTCAGCGTGAAGAAGTGACAGCCAAAGAAAAGCTTACCACAAAACGGAAAGGTTATGACAAATCAGACTATAAGGAAAAAAGAAAGTGCAGCTTTATGGTTTCATGGACAAAAGAATTTCTGTGGCTGCAATATGACGAGCTAAATAACCAGGGCTGCACATAAGTGGTCCGCAGGTGCGCATTCGCTGTCAAAATAAAAACCCGCACAAGATAAGAAGTTGCAACGCGTGTTTGCGTACATAAGATTTTCAGGAGGACAGACATTTGTTTAGAACTCTTAAAGATGTCGAAGAAGCTCCTTTAAGCAGTTACTGTGATGTTCCTCCACCTCCAAAGAAATGTCAGAAGGAGTCCGAACCACAAAAGAAGCGCGTATTCTCTGAAAAGTGGTTGCAGGAGGTGAGCTGGCTTCAAACAAATGATGAACGCACAGAGATGTGGTGCAGAATGTGCCGTGAAAATTTAATAAATGACAAATTAATAAAAAGGCATGAACATTTTTTTTGTATCGAAAAAATATCGAACCGTGACACCAAAGTATCGAACCGAACCGAACCGTGAATTTTGTGTATCGTTGCACCCCTAATGTTTACTGAGATAAAATGATATCACTACCATTCTTGATACCCTACACTGGCTACCTGTTGGGTATCAGATTGACCATTAATTGGAGACAATTTAACAGAATTTCAGGAGTGGGACCAAACCTCCATACATGCCCCTTCCTGTTCTCTGTCTATATATGATATTAGAGGGGACCGTTTTTGGGGCCTTCCCCAAAACGCAGCCTTAATTCACATTCAAGACATCTGCCATTATCTACTAGAAATGCTGTCAAACCTAAACCTAAAAGTATGTGGTCCGAGCAAGCAAACTACTTTTAAAGCTGTACACGAGCTTGCTCACATTTTTGCAAGAACAAGGCATTATGTTAACTTATGTTACTCCATTCAAAACGTTAACAAAAAGGATGAATTTGTGGGTATTATCCCTCTGCAGGTTTCTGGAAGTTGGGCACTCAAGGGGACAGTGTGATATTAATGAGAGATGTCTTACAAAACCTAAATCTAAATCTTGATTTTCAGGCTCAACTGTAGTTTAAACCAGGGGCTGCCTAAGAAACAGCTTAGATATTTTTGAACTGTCAATCTTGAAAGCAACTTTTACACAGTTTCTGGTTAAAAACTATTAGGAAATAAGCATAATATGAATCCTTAAAAAACACAGACACAGTTCAACTTGAATATTAAAATAAATGAGGAGCTGTATTGATGGAAGAATGAGTCATGACCAGTGTTGGGTAAGTTACTTTAAAATAGTAACTTAGTTACATTACTAGTTACTTCTATCAAAAGTAACTCAGTTACTTCAAGTTACTCGTTACTTTCAAAGTAACTAGTTACTAGGGAAAGTAACTTTGGTTTTACTCAGAATTCTCTTGTTAATGTGTTGCTTCCATAACTTTGCCAGTCTTCTAGCTTGCTTACTTGCCACAAGTGCACTGTGCCACCTACCAATAGAAAGGAAAAGATAATGTGCATATTTCCACGAGAGAAATCCCACGCCTGGACCGTCATTGACTGCTGCCATGATTCTAGCCTACGTCACAGCGTCATGTGTACCTTTTACATCCAACATGAAAACTGCAGTCGTGGTGCTTTGATTGTACTCAGAACTCGGAAATTCTGCCTTCTGAATAGGAAGATGTAGGTAACACCAGACTGCAGATGAGCTGCATACAGGGCTGGACAGGGACAAAAAATCGGCCCGGGCATTTTGACTAGAGGAAAAATCATAAAGCCTTTGAATTAAAACAAACGCTGTTGTGATAGTGATGTTCACTGTTTTGATGGTATATATGCATCGATCTATCAATCGTTTGTTGTAAGATTCAGATAATTATTTTTTAAAAGCTAGACATTTTAAATGAGAATAAGAAAGAAAAGTATTTCTTTGTGCCCACCTATCCCTGTTAATGCCCTACCTGGCCCCCCTGGCAAAACTTTGCTAGATCCGCACCTGCACAGTTACCAGCTGTCAGTTACCTAAAAAAGGATCCTGGGGTTATCTGTCTCTCAGAAACAGTTCATAACTTCCCTTCAACTCATTCATGTCACCTAAAAGGTAAACCTGTTTCTCCATCACCTGTTCAGCTCTGATGATTCAGTAAGGACATCTCCTGGTTTCATCTTCATGTTTCCCTCTCACCAGATAACCAAACCGATATCATGACCAGCAGCTTTTTTGCAGCTGTGGCTCCAGCAAACATCAGCTGATCCTAGAAATTAATATTAAATAAGTTCTAACAACAGCTGATCAAGCTTAAACGTGCTGCTGTTGTTTAACGTGACATCGGCTGGTTTCCTCTTTCTGGCGCAAAGTGGGCGATAAACAAACAAGAGAGCCGATCAGCTGATCATTGATCAGTTTTCATGATTGAAGTAGAAACAGGAGAGAGAGGGGAGAGAATGAAAGAAGAAGAGGCAGCTGTGCAGCAAAGACACAGAATAACTCCAGCTTTGTGCCTTTTTCATTGTAGCTGAATTACGGGACAAACTGTTCCTTTTCACCTCAATAAGAAACGCGTAATATTTTCTCTGAATACCAGACGGGACGGTTGGCAACTCTAATAACTTAGAGTTATTAGAGTTGCTGGGTGCTGGGTGGGTGCTAACTTCATAGCACCCACCCAGCTGTATAGAAACTCCGTCATGCTAGCTAGTACGCAGTACGGAAAAAGTCAGAATAACGAAAATAAACTCCACCTAAACTTGGTTTATATCTGACCCAGATAGACTGCAGGTCATAAATTCTTACCTGTAGTTCAGTTCACACTTGGACCGGCGGCCGCCTCAGGTCTCTTTTCCTTCTGCGTCCCCTTTCCCTCATCCACCTGCTGCCTCCACCACTTGCTAATGTTACAGAATCTGTGGAAGCTCCGCGATAGCCACCACACGAAGTAACGAGTAACGACCCTATCTAAATCCCAGTAACGACTAACGCGTTCCTGATTTTGGCATAATAACTAGTTACCGTGCTCGTTACCACAATAATAACGTAGTTACTGTAACGCGTTACTTAATAACGCGTTAGTCCCAACACTGGTCATGACCAATTGATTCAGCTCATTTTATATCCTTTCAACACACTATGCACGCTGCCAAGGTGCACTAAATGTTTTATAATAATTCCGTGAGGAAAGTCATCTAATCTAGTTTTCCTAACTGCAGAAATTGACAATGTCCCGCTTGATTATTGCTGGTATGAAATGAGTAACCACTAAGGGCTCGTTTGGCTGGAAGCCCAAAATGATTGCCAGTCATGTAACATGACTGACAATCCGTTCAAATATAAGCTAATTACTTACACATTTTCCCCAGCATGGGCATGAAAATAACATTTGTATAATTATATATTTGAGCTAATAGTTCATGTGGCCTTCTCAGAGACAGTTTGAGAAGCATTCAGTCAATGCTAAAAGGCATCGTTTCCATCCAGCCTACTACAAGAAGGGAAGGGAGAAAAAGTGGCAGAAAACAAAAAAGCAATAATAAATGAAAGATTTACTACAAGATTTACAACAAAAATTATCTATGGGATTTGCCTTTAATCCAATTCGTCAAGCTTTAAAGCCAGAGAGAGAACTATTTATGAAAAGCACTATTCCAAAAAAATCAATTAGCTACTGAAAAGACAGATGACTTTTCCCTGTGCTAACTTGGTCACTCTCTGTCTTACTCAGTGTAAAACTATGAACATTAATCCACTCATGAAGATGAACTACACAGTGTGACTAGTTTGCAAGATTGACCTTTCAGTTTGTTTATGATGTCATGTGTTTCTGGATGAAGTGTGAATCCCAGATTGTTACCAGCTGTGATAGAATAGCTGATATTGATTTGTGTGTGTGTGTGTGTGTATTTGTGCACTTTGGTAATAGTGTTGATTGATTCCCGAATACTCATGCATCTGAACCTCAATGTGTTGATTGGTGTTGCAGCTGCTGTGATCTTATCACAAGATGGTCCTCAGTTAATTCATTTTCTTGTTTCCTGCCTGATGCCTATAAATCAACACACTGAAAATTGCTTTTCTTTATCTGCTTACACCAATTATTCACACTAAACATTCAGATTTCTGTGAATGTACAAATTCACAAGTGTGTATGTTTGTGTTTCCCATAGGGTCATCCTCCACAGCTTCTCTGCAATATTACTTCGAATGTTATACAAGATTAATGCATGTATGTGTGCTGGTGTCTCTTGAGAACTCCACCAGCTCATCAACACTTTTTCTCATGCTAGCAAAGGTCAAATCGGGGCAACGTTTGGATAAGCATACATTTGCTAACGATGGTCTCTTTTTAGATTTAGACTTTTACATTAATGCCCCAACTATTATCATAAAAAAATAAAAAAAAGAACAGATTTAAGAACAGTGAATTTTTTTGAATCTGGTGATTAGTCTACAGTAAACTTAGCTTTTCACCTCCAGTCAGCAAGGACAGGTTCCTGTGACATCCTGGGTATATTAAAAGGACATGCTTTTAAGAAAAAAAGATCAGGTTTTGATTTGAGTCAAAAAAGGATTACCAGCCAGTAGTCAAATAAATATACAGGGCATACAGGGCGGGGATAGCTCGGTAGGTGGAGTGGTCGCCCCATGGTCGGAAGGTTGAGGGTTCGATTCCACTGAACGGCTACCCTGACGTACCCCTGAGCAAGGTACCATCCCTACACACTGCTCCCTGGTGCGCCTGCTTAGTGGCTGCCCACTGAGTGAATGGGTCAAATGCAGAGAGAGTAATTTCCCCATGGGGCATCAATAAAGTATACATTATTATTATACTGTTTATTTTTAGAATTTCATTGTTTTTTTGTTTTTTTCTTTGTGATGTTTGTTCCATTTTCACTTTTGGTTGTGAGATTATGTAGGAAAAAGACGGCTCTAACCACATTACTTACATATGAAAAATAAAAGAGTAAAACAAATGAGGTTTCGAAGGCAAAAAAAGAAAATAAAACAACAAAAGGAAAAAAAGTTTAGTTTTATTATTATTATTGTTAGTTGTAGTATTGTAATCTGCAATGATGGCACATGTTTCTCTTTTTTAAAGTGATAAAATCCAAAAAGAAATACCTAAAATATATTACAATGGAAGGAAGTGTTACTTGAGTTCTTCACTCACCACCTCCATAACAAAATGATTCAAAATGCTGGAACCAGATTGGTCAAAAAAAGGTTGGATAGAAGTTGCAGCAGCCACCTGCAGGAACAGAGTGTTCCTGGGCCTCAGAACAGAACGAGCAGCATGGATATTATTTGAATATTTGTATTATTTTTCTTTCCCTGTAAAATGATAATGTTTTACTTGTATTTAACGTATATATGATTGTTCTTATTTTATTATTACAACAATTATTATTATTACTATTGGTTGTTGCTATTTTTTTTTTATGTTTGAACTGAGCAACAAATGGAGGTGTTGCATTTTTGTATCCCAGTGTTTCCTCTGAGTTTCTAAGAACTGCATAAAAATCACACAATAATACACTTTTTTTTAAAGAGACCCAAATAGAAACCATACAACCACATGGCTTCTCTTTACCATGCCATGTCAACATGCTCTGCACAACTTATTTACATAGTGAAGCTGGATCAAATTGCAGCCACAATCAACATAATGGGAACGCATTTTAATACCAGGTGTAACCCTGCCAGCTATAAATTATGTTCCTATACAATGAAATTGTGGTACAGGAACATAACCTAATTACAGTTAGGTGAAATGCAATCACTGCCCGCATTATGTTTACAGGCAGTCTCGCTAATTCATGAATGATGTGCCACATTTATGAATGGCTGATTTTTTGGAAAATGCATTGTAAGCACACGATGTCAAAACAGAGACGCAGCTAACTACGGGAACATTTAGAACATTGTGGTTTCATCAATTAGTGCCATTAGATAGTGGTGTTATTGTGCGTGTACCTTGGGTCTCCATTTGCTGTGGACTGTTTTGGTTCCATTTTTGAGAGCCTCTGTGAGCATTATTTAAAACTGTCCAGTAGTCAATATCTGTCTTTGTATAATGGTATGACACTGAGCAGACATTTCAACCACTAAAAGTACTGTGGAGATTTCAAATATCACTTAATGAATTGCTCCCCTCCCAATGTAGTTTCATAAAAAATGAAGTAAACAAGAAAAATGCAAATTAGGCATAATTTGATGTGAGCACCCTTTCCTTTTCAAACAGCAGCAAATATTTCATGACCCTTGGCGGGGAGGTTGTTCCAAGCCCATTGGAAAGCTGGCAGCAGTTGTTATGGTTGTAGGCTGTCAAATTTATTTTTGGTCAAACAATATCAGCGATACTGAAAGCACAAATCTGTGTTGTGTTGGCGTCTTATGCAGGATTCCTCATTCTTGATCATGATATAATGGATATCTGGGATAACGAAAATGTAATGTAAAGGTGAGAGTATATGTAAAGTGCCTTTCTACTCTACTTGAGTAGAAATTACATTTACCAATTCACAAGCACAAACACATTCATACAAGCACTCTTGTCTATATCTATAAACTTGAATGCGTTGGAGATTTGGGATTCAATACCTTGCCCAAGGACGCTTTGGCAAGCAGACTTGAGCTGCCAGGGATCAAACCACCAACCCTCTGATTAGTAGATGTCCCACTTCAGCTCCTAAGCCACAGCCTCCCCAAAAGCTGATGCTCTCTTTGTTTTAATAGTGTTAAACTAGAGAAAACTAGTTAATAACATCAAGACATGTTATTTACCAACATCTTGTACTTTTAGTTCGTCTTTCACACACAAATCAACACACACAAAATGCATCTTTCAGTCCTCGTGAAGTCTACACAGTGCAGACAGAACAAAATTATTTCCAGAAAGTCCACTTAAGAGTGCTAAAAGTACAGCTGTGGGTTAGCAAGCATATGGCGAAGAGTGGGATTTCTGTGATGCAGGGTACATCTGTATGCTCAATTCTCTGAAGTGGGGTGATACACAGCAGCCACTTCTGGGAGGGCTAAACAACATTTTCATTCTTTATAGGCTTAGCTCTTCTTTTCAACTTTGTTGTCTTTGAAGTTGAGTGTTTATAGGGCTTTCCTTGTTACAGCTGCCATTACACTGTGGAAGCACATAATCTGGACCTGAGAGATAAAGACTGAGTGAAATGAAAGCAGAATAAATATTTTAAAAAAGTCACAAAAATATAATGAAAGCAGTCTTACTCGCCTTGAACCCTCAGACAGATGTAGAAAAAGGCTAAGGTCAAAAAATGTTTTGTCTTATTATATGTATAACAAATGAGTCAAAAGTAAGAAAAAAAAAAAACCCACACATTTTCTAATTTCTTCTGACCTGGATTAACTTCACTAATTACGGTCCATATGGATGAATACACATGGACACGCATTTACAAAATAGGATACTAACAACTTTATATTCCTTGTTATGCAAATGATTTCAGTCATGCAACATCTGGCCCTACAAATAATAATAAGGCTATTGCCAGCGATCAAAGAGGGCATTTGACATTATAATAACGCCTTAAGTTGCACAAAAAATATATTCTTTCAGTCATGCAATTAACTTGAGAATGCTTGAATCTCTAGAGAGCTTTACAAAGACAATGGCCTCATTTGTACATCACGTCTAGCATTTCAGTACCACTTGGAAAACATCTTCCATCATTTTTGAAAATATGACAAGAACGCACGACACAGGTGAACTCTCTCCTTCTGTTCACCAGGGATGGGGTTGGTGTGAGTGTATACATCAGTCAGGTTTGATATATTAAGCCATGTGCTTACATGTCTATGCAAGAGGACTGTGTGTGCATATGTGTCCAGATGTTCACATCCAGCTCCTGTCATGAAGCATCAGGGCAGATTAATCCATCTGTCCATAATCCATAATCAAAAGCCCTCTATATTTTTTAAAGGCAAGCACAGCAGCATGAGAGAATAACAGAACAGTTGTAATACATTAATGAAAAAAAAATATCCAGCAGATGTGCAACTCAAAGAAAAATATGAGACTTTCTAGAACACAGAATCTCAGACTTACTAAGACAGTGGAAATGTTGCAAAGTAACATTAGTAATGCTATCATAACTGTCCAGAAGTGCACATACTTATAGGTGCTTTTCATGCCTACATGATAAAAATGTGGGAATGAAAACACACATGAGCAAGCAAATACTTGATTTTCCTTTTCAGCCTTTTCAGACCACTGAGAATATCAACAGATGTAATATCTCTTTGTCTAAACAGTAGTACACCTTTATTCCCAGGCTTTAATTGTACTAAACAAGAGCACAAGAGAATTTGGAAAGTGACGAGTGCAAAGAAGAGAGAATATACACTAATGAGACTAATGACCAGTTGGAAAGAGGTGAGGCACAAAAAGGAGACAGACCAATGACTGGAAGTGCAACTAACTGCAACTACAAGACAAACTGGAACAAAATAGGAAACAACTCAACAGAAACTCAACATCATGAAGCCTTTAGCAGAAATAAGTTTGTTGTCTATCATTTTTAATGCATGTGTGCAGAAAAATGTAAAAATCTTCTCAGTTGCATTTTTAATGGTTGTCTTGCGTGTACTGAAAGTTCAAACATTTCATTCCACATATAAAACAATAACATTATCTTTTAATTTACCAGATATCATTCTGAAGGCCTGACTTTGACAGTTTGGCATTTGCAATCCTGTTTTCTTAAACCAGATGTGACAAGCGAGGGGTAGAGCTGACTGAGTACCAGAGGACAAACCTATATGGAGACTTGTCAGTCACAAGCGGGCACACCCAAACCATGCCCTGCTTTATTATTTCCTTTACCCCAAATGAGAACAGAGTTTACAGCAATACTGAGAAAGAATTGAAGAAGCTTGCAATTATCTCCATAAACTTACTATTAAATTCTTAATTAAATCACATAAATATGCGAGTATGCTCTTCTCATAAACTTCTAAACAATCTGACTTTTTGCAACCCTCTGCTGGCCATCAGAAAGAATGCAACTTTCAGGCAATTCTGCATTGCCTTCACTTTAAGACGCGGACTTTTTCTGTCTTTTACATAAAGTCTGTGAGTGCATAAAACACTTTTAAAGGAAACATCAGCCCCAGTTTTGCAGCAAGAGGTACATTTACAGCACTATAGATCATCTGATTTTAGATGCACAACAAGTGTTCGCAATGCAGTGAGAGGTATTGAAGCACAGATACATTATTCAATAACTGGTGAGTATTACACAACTTATGAGCGCTGGAGGTTTTTTCACTTTTACTGCCATCATCAAGAACATGAAGCAACAGTTAAAAAGACTGGTGTTTTTTCCTTTTCTTATCCAACCATCAGGGAAAGCTGGGCCCTCAACATCACAGGTGTATGGCTCTCAACATCAGTTAAGCTTTCCTGGTTCTGCAGCTCCAGAACCATCCCTGTTGGACCTGACAATAGCAGACTGAGTTCCTCCCCTGTGGATGGTAAGTCTTAATATTATCGACTAAAATACAAAAGTAGTCAGCACAGATTTTGTGCTTCAAATGTCATTTCCATGCATAATAATTCTATGCTATTCTACTGTTCAGATCACCTGTTGTAATTTAGCTCCAGTCCCTGGTCTAGATGACATTAAGGAGTGTAAAAGCCAAAGGCTGCATGCCCGTTAAGATGTGGCAACTGGCTGGCCTGTAATATTATTTTAAAAGCTGTCTCAGGTGACTTTTAGACAGTACGCTGGCACGAATCCCACCGGTAAAACCAAGGAAGCCTAATATCCATTAATGCCTTTTTGTGAGTGTGTAAGGTTGGGACATCCAGTGGAAATTAAACTGACAGCTTCTCATTGTGTGACTTAAAAAGTGCCCTAACTGTTTGTGTGAGCACTCTACTAACCCGATGACATACCCAAGTCATCACTGCTGCTACATTTTCCAGCTACAACACATCTCCGTGTTGTGATGACTTTCATTTCTGCTGTGATAGCATTATTGGATTGGTAGAGAGCAGAGCTGAGATGCGAACGCATTCCTAATGGGATCAACCGCAAACATTATCCTTGCGCGATCTACTCTGTAGCATTTCATTAATTCACTGTCATTCAGTATTTGAGAAATATTCCTCCTTTGCCTTTCCCTTGTTTTTCTCCTTCTCTGCTTATGATTCTTATTGTTTTCCCCTCTGCTCAGTGTACTGCCTTTAGGTGTTCTCTGAAGGACTGTGAATAACTTTTCTGCAAAGTTTTTGCACTGAGAAGCTTTATGAATAAAGCTCCTAACCTTTGCCAGAATGGTAATTGGCAAACTGTTGTTGCTCTAAAGTTCCTATTGAACAGCAAAGGCTATTGAACAGCAAAGGCTTTTTCTTGGTAAGCTTCTGATGCAGGTCATATTTGTAAAATTTATTTTGAGGTACACACACATGCGTGTATGTGTGTATCTGTGTGTGTTTTAATGATGCGGCCTGGTCCATGGTTGAATTTATTTGAAATCTGGAATCTTCTGCTTGTAAATGACTTTCTCTACGTTTTATTTCACACAGTTTGGAGGCCTTTTTAGATTCCTTCCCAGACTCATAGGCAGCCCTGATCTTTCATCCCAAGGCCTTTGAAGAGCTCTTTGGATCTTGACATGATGACACAACATACTTCAATGGCAAAGAGAATACCAGCCCCCCGGTGTGAGAGGTTTAAATGAGACCAGCTCCACCTGTCACTTCCTCTAAGAGATTAAAATCACTGGCATCTAATCTGGAACCTATAACCTTCCATTTTATAGCTTTCCAAGCGTATTAAAGTAGGACAAAAAACAAAATGTTTTGTAGAGTAGACGGTTGAGATGAAACAACCAAACTCTTTATTTGGAACAATATAGATTGATTTCTCTCTTCTTTTTTCAATTTAATTTTTAATGCAACCCCTGCAAAGCTCTTCAACGTGAAATCTTGAAATATAATGACGTCCTACTATTAAACATTTTTGCCCGTTGCCACTTTCAGTGGATTAAGAAAAAGTAATGAAGCCGATAACAAAAGCAAATTAAAATAAATTACACACCTCGAGCACCGGCACTTAAACATATTGATAACTTCTAATTATATTCATTTCTGGAAAACAAGAAGTGAGTAATCGCTGTAATTCAAGCTTGAATTCAGTCATTTTGGTGTAAATATATCCTGTAACATTTCTTGTGGCAGTTTGGTTGTTCCGGTTAAACTCTACAGATCATAAGACAGACAGACAGTCTAACTCACTCAAATAGTTTCTCACATGAGATGGAGAATCAGAAAAAAACAACACTATCATTTCCATTACTAATACAACGAGTCTTTAAAAAGCACACAGACAGTTGCACATAGAGCTTTCATGCCCCTGAACACCTGCCACATACAAATCATGGACATGGTAAAGTGAACACACACACAAGCAAATCTAAGTTTGTCTGCAGAAATACTAATGTTTACAAGTCACATACAACGAATACACATGAGCTGATGCGTATGCAACTTGCCAGATGGCATCAGAGTTTGTTTTCTTTGCCCAGAATGGCAACCTTACCCAGAAAAGTCAGCCATAATTTCTACTGCATTGACCATACACAAGGTACCACTTTAACACACGTGTCCACACACACAAACAAAACTGCACAAAACACACACAGTGTACATTAAAGCCTTTGCATTTTAAGGAAACCAGTACTTGAGGAAAGACGGGACGTATCCCTCCTCTTTGACAAAAATCGGAATATATTTCTTTTGCCGTGTGATGTGTTGGATAACGTACTGTTTATGGCTTAAGGGACTGCTAGACTTTTACAACAGAACAAAGAACAACAGCCTAAGAGTTGGATATAAACACACATGCAGGCGTAGGCAGGCACACAAACACACAATTCAGCACACACTTGTGCTCTGGCCTTACATTCCCCTACACCCTCCTTTACCCTCTTCACAGTTTTGAAATAGCTTTGCAGTAGCAAGTAGATGTCAGTGCAGATAAAATGACAGTGACATCTCCAAAGGCAAGAACAGAGTTTTCCATGCTGAGAGAGCTGTTTTAGTTTTTTTTTCTTCTGGTTTAAAGGCATGCATTTACATGCAAATGAACAGAAAAAAAAGACAAATGGTCCTCTCTTTAGTACCTGGGTCATCAACAGGGCATGAAATCCTGTATGGAATTACATGCATACATGATGTAATCCATACATACATGTTCAAATGTTGAAATATTGAAGGTCTAGTCCAGATTTGAATCTGAGAATTACCTTTCTAGTTTGCTTGTTTAAGTTGGGTTAGCAATTTGAAATATCATTTTTTGACATATCTGGCAAACAAGCATGTCTGCATGTTTATTTTTTTTTTTACATGTAATCACTGACCACGGTCCACAAGAGGGAATTCATCCACATATTCCAAACATTCCTCCTCTCTGTAGTGAGGGCTGGAGCCCATTATTGGTTTTCTGACTAAAAGTTTATTGATACTGCTTTAAATGATGTGGATAATAAGTGTTGTAAAAGTCCTCAAAGAGATCCTGCCACAGAGTTCGTGCTGTTCATCCATCCATCAAAATAAGTGTGGGTGTATATGAGTGTGTGTGTGGGCAGGTGGAGGATGATTTCACCAAAGAGTTCCTGCAGTCCCTTCATCCGTCAAACTAAGCAGCATTAGAGGAAGCTGTGTGTCCCATCAATTATTCCCTTCATCACATCCATTATTGATGACTGCTACTTAAAATAAAACACCGAACGACTGACAAGGCACTGAGTTAAGTGATGGCTCTGGGTTGGAGTGTTTGGGCACGAGTTGGTCTTTGGATATGACTTTGTGCGTTTGCATGTGCTGACATCTATATGAACATTCGATCTGTTATTTACCATGTGTGAATAGTAAGATTTGACAGGGAGACTTGATGATCTAGTCATTCACAGCCTTGGACAGAAATATGACAGAAATCTCTCGCATTTGGAGGAATGTGGTAACCAGCAGGGAATCTTTTCAGCTTTGGTCTTGTAATAACTCTGCTGTAGATATGTCATAGCGCAGGATCGCTCTTTGTGCTGCCTCCAACAGCACTATGCCTGATTTTAAGTAGGAAAATGTAAGTTAATATATATGAGCACTATTTTGCGTTCATACAGCCATACGTGACGTTTCAGCAATCCCATGAGTTATAGTGTGCTGAGAAAGAATGAACGCGGATGGGAGAGAAAGGATACATCATATGGCAGTGCAAGCTGCTACAGAAAGTATTATGAGAAGAAATGGATGTGAAGAATGTCTGTCAAGCTCAAGTGATTTTGAGTATATGGCCTTATTGTTCACAGTAAATCTCAGATCGGCGGCCCTTCTGGTGATTCAGGACTTGCACTGCAGGCAACAGTTGATGCTCTTGTACTGTAACAGTTGTTCAGACTTGACAGATACGCCACCATGTAAAGTGAATCATACTTAGAGCTAGGCACTTGTTGATGCACACCTCCTCTGGTTGATCTTTTCGTGGTCAATATATACACTTACACTGTTTCGCAAATTGCTCAGATAAGCCTGAACGGTAATAGCTCTCATCCTTTCGGTGATCTCCTGCTCTCACCTGATCTCAAGCTGTCTAGTTAAGTATCGCCTCTGAGCTTGCCTGTCCACAGCCAGAAATAGAGCTTGTAATTTTTATGCTAGGGGTTTTTAAAAATAAAACCCATCATGAAAAGCTATATGTTTTTGTCCTTCTTTAATCTTTGGCTTATAGCCTTTAAATAAATACTATATCAACTTAACAACAATCAAGATTTATATTAATTTAAAAATAATTAGTTTAATTCATTTTCAAAAAACCTGCGGGACAGTGTTGCTGTGGTTAGGACTGTCACCTCACAGTAAGAAGGTTCTGGGCTTGAATCCACCAGCCAGCTGGGGCACTACTGTTTCTTTTTCTATGGTCTCCACATGCCTGGGGCGATCGTGGCTCAAAGAGTTGCAGTTCTTGTAACCGGAAGGTTGCCGGTTCGAGCCCCGGCTCGGACAGTCTCGGTTGTTGTGTCCTTGGGCTTCACTTCACACTGCCGCCTACTGGTGATGGCCAGAGGGGCGGATGGCGCGATATGGCAGCCTCGCTTCTGTCAGTCTGCCCCAGGGCAGCTGTGGCTACAACTGTAGCTTGCCTCCACCAGTGTGTGAATATGAGCGTGTGAGCGTGAATGAATAGTGGAATTGTAAACCGCTTTGAGGGCCCCGAAAAGCGCTATATAAATGCAATCCATTATTATTATTATGCCTGCATGGGCTCTCACTAGTGACTCCCATAGTCCAAAGAAGTCTACGTTAGGTTAAACGGTGATCCTAAATTGGTGTGAGTGAATGTGAACATGAATGGTTGTCTGTCTCTAATGTGTTAGTCCTGCGACAGACTGGTGACCCGTTCATGGTGGACCGTGCTTCTTGCCCCATGAGAGCCAGCTCTGACTGACTGATAAGCAGAAGGATGGAAGGAAATTGTTAGCTAAGCTAAACACTTATATTAAACTAAACCTCTGCACACTCTATATATATATACAGCCTAAAGAGGCTGACAGATAGATAAAGTCACCTGGGATTTAATTTTACCGTTTATGAACTGTGTGCAGTGCAAAACTGGAGAGAAAACTCCCCTGTGCACACTCTCCTCCTGTTCTCTTTTCTCTCTCACTCTTGTCCTTCCTGTGTCTAGTCCTGTCTTGTCTCAAAGCATGCCAGTGGCCATGTCTCTCCCTGTGTGGCCAGCTGTGTCATAGGTGATCCATCACCACAGGTGGAGGCTTATTACTGGCCGAACCCCGTGGGCCCGCCGATCCTGACAAATCAGCTGTAAATGCCAGTCCTCAGCCGAATGCTCTGATTGCTTCTGACAGGCACAGCGGGCCTTATGCCAGCTTCATGCCCCCTAGACCCCAAAAACCAGGTGTAGGCAGATATGTGTGTCCCTGAGTGTGTGTGTGTGTGTGGTTTCTCTACTACATTATTCAATACCTGCTGTTGGGGGTTTATGTTTCTGGTTTCTTTTTTTCTTGTTCCCTCGGTGCAACAGTACACAGTGTCGCAGTCAGCTGTGTGTGTGTGTGTGTGCATGTGTGTGTAAGAGGGAGAGAGAGAGCGCACACTTCTGTGTTCACGTGCCCATGTGTTCGTGTCACTCCACAGCACGGTACTCGTGTCTACATGCACATTCAGCACTTTTCAACTAAAAACTTTTCAACTAAAAAGCCCAGAATCAACTTTCTTCTGTGACCTGAGCCTTCACAGCAAAACTTTTCTGCTTACAAGAAGCTTTAGGAGCTATTTTTTGCACATCCCAGACTCAAATTTTGTCAAATTAATGTGGTCAATGCCATGCATGCTGGATCAAACTTTCCAGCCGCCTTTAATCTATTTTCATTCTGGCTCAAATTATTAGATGTTGCGTCTGTTATTTTCCAGAACTGTGTGAGGTTGAAGTTGAGAAATTGCCATTTGTCCTTTCAAATAAACACTAGTGGGATAAACACAGGTGTTCAGTCACACAGAAATAATATTTCAGGAGACACAAGTGTAACTATAAATATACTTATTATGGAAATACTTGATATCAAGCAGAAGAATTTCGAGTAGATGTGTTACAGCAGGTATGATTATCATCAGTGTTGGGAAGGTTACTTTTAAAATGTATTCCATTACAGATTACAGAATACATGCCCCAAAATGTATTCTGTAACGTATTCCGTTACGTTACTCAATGACAGTAACGTATTCTGAATACTTTGGAATACTTAATATATTATCATGCTTTTTACAACTACGTGAATGTACTATTGCTGTGATTTATTACTGTTACTTAAGGTCTGAACCCGTAGTAAAGGGACCTCTGACTAATACGTCAGGTTCCCTGTCGGGCTCGTAGCCGAAAAATAGCTTTACTTTGTTGTCTGGGTCAACTGGGTCAACAAAGACAGAGAGAGGCGTTGAAAGACTGCTCCAAAGGAACTTATTGTTTCGGAGGAAAACACGAACACGGTGTACAGTCGAGTCTTAATAGCTTACTTACAACTGGGCTCGTCAGGCACTCTTCTTGGCTGCAGTGGTTATTATTATATTTACATGCTTCCAGCTCCCGTTTTTCCCCGATGACAACTCGTACTTTTCCACTCACCTTTTTCTCCCTCCTCGCGCTCACAGACACATAACGGGTATGACAGTCCATTCTCCCTGCAGCACGGACTACACTGCCTATGATGCTACATTCTTTAGAGCTATACCTGTAGCATTCTGCCTATTAGCTTAGCATGACAACAACAACAAAAAGGCGCTCTCTCACCCAGGAAACACGCAGAGAGAGAGAGAGCGTCACCCTGTAACAATGGCAACCGTAACACTGCCGCCTGGAACAACAGAACATAACTGTCAAACAAAACCCAAACAGGCCTGACCCGCCACAATATGAAACAGGAAAGTACCGCCGTGTAATCCATTTATTTCAACAAAGTAACTGTATTCTAAATACCACCTTTTTAAACGGTAACTGTAACGGAATACAGTTACTCATATTTTGTATTTTAAATACGTAACGGCGGTACATGTATTCTGTTACTCCCCAACACTGATTATCATACTGTTCACCAGTTTGTCTATATCTAACACTATTAGCAGTAAATAAAGCAGAGATCCCTGAATCAGGTCACAACCTTTTAGGGACCTAATCATATACAGAGAGATCTTTTCACATCCATCTGTAGCCTATTCATGGTCAGAATATAAAATAACACAGTAATCTGTTAAAGAAGAAAATAAGGGCTTCTATTTTTCTTCTGTCTACCCTGCATTTCCACATTTTCCATACATTTTCAGCCCATTACACACAAAGTGCTAAAACATCAGTATTATGTATGGATAAAAGAGGATCAAAGGCATTCCAGATTCATTTTAAAAGGCTTTCATCTACTGCCTTATCATTATTCGAAGTTAAAACCAGCCCTGTTTGGTCCTTTCACTTCATGATAGACTCATGGAAAAAAAAAAAAAGCTTTAAAGCTGGATTTTTGTGGTCCTATGATTCATCCGTTTCAGCTGGCTAAAAATAAGCCTCTCTGATGCCAAGTAAGCATCCACATAATCCAACCCTCGACATTACAAATGATAGACCAGTGGCCCAGGTGCTGGGGCCAGGATTACTGAAGTTATTGGAAACATCATGTGAAACATGAAATATGCGATGTCTTCCTTGTTTTACATGTGATGAAAATGATTCATAAAAGACTTTTCTTTTCTGCCACCATTTAATATATTCTGATCTAAAATAATAAGGTTACTGAAAGGTCAAATAACTTATTAAAATGGCTTACTATTAGCATTATTGGGATGCATCTCATGATCTCTGGCATTGGTGTGAGAATGAACAGTTATTATTAGCAGTACCACAAGAGGCCGCTTGTACAGAAGATGCAAATGAGGAGTTTTAACTTCTGATTAAACAGTTATCAGCGCTGTCATTTTTCTTGTGAAGACATCATCAGAGAAGAAATTTCCGAATGTATGCCAGCATGGGGAAGGTACCCTGGGGAGCCAGTGCTCATGAAAATAAACTCTCACTTGGGAATCTCACACAAGCACACGCAGGCAACCCACTCATACCATGTTTGGGTTTGTGGGATCGTGTGTGTGAGTCAGACTTCAGCCCACTCTGCTAGCGGGGGGTCCTAGTTATATGCAGTGTTTAAGTAGTCAGAGCTAGACTGTTAGTCAAAGTTAAAGCAAATGGCCTCTTGCAGCAGCTTCTTCTTTGTGTGTCTGTGATCACTTATTTTTAAAGAAAAGAAAGTAGAACTAAGAAACAAGAAGAGCCACAAGTCTGCCTAAATGAACACATTTCACACGTAGTTAAGATATACACCGAGATTACCAAGATTGTATTAAGTTTTACACATTGAAGATGTAACACAAAAGACAAAAAGGGAGGTTTTCAAAGTCAAAATTGTCCCAGCTCGACAATTTACACTGATTATCTCCAACATTGTGTAACAAATGTTTTAGTTGCCCACATAAAACCAAAACAACGGCAGCAACAGCAGAGAAAACACTATTTTAGGAGCACTAGGCACTGGGAAGTTATCTACAGAAACAATAGACTAGTTTTGAAGAATTCCAGTCGTCAAGTCAAATTACTGTGTCATGTTAGTCTGTAATAGTACAAAATCAAGGCATTCCACACGTGTGTGTGTGTGTGTATATATATATATATATATATATATATATATATATATATATATATATATATACTGTATATGGAAAAGAAATAGTAAAAGACTTGCATAAGATGTGGCCTACTTTATATAGTGAATCATATAAGGCTTATATGATTTACTCATGAAGGTGGCCACTTTCTCAATACTTTCATATATTGTTTTAGTAAGTATCCAAAACATACAAGTTTCATTTATATAATTTTTCAAGGGATCTTATATTTGTTTTCACTCTTGTATGCTTTTCATACAAGTTTCACACAAGACATATACAAACTTTATAAGATTTATATATATCTTTTCCATATGGGTATATACAGTGGGGCAAAAAAGTATTTAGTCAGCCACCGATTGTGCAAGTTCCCCCACTTAAAATGATGACAGAGGTCAGTAATTTGCACCAGAGGTACACTTCAACTGTGAGAGACAGAATGTGAAAAAAAAATCCATGAATTCACATGGTAGGATTTGTAAAGAATTTATTCGTAAATCAGGGTGGAAAATAAGTATTTGGTCACCTCAAACAAGGAAAATCCCTGGCTCTCACAGACCTGTAACGTCTTCTGTAAGAAGCTTTTCTGTCCCCCACTCGTTACCTGTATGAATGGCACCTGTTTGACCTCATCATCTGTATAAAAGACACCTGTCCACAGCCTCAACCAGTCAGACTCCAAACTCCGCCATGGCCAAGACCAAAGAGCTTTCGAAGGACACCAGGAAAAGAATTGTAGACCTGCACCAGACTGGGAAGAGTGAATCTACAATAGGCAAGCAGCTTGGTGTGAAAAAATCAACTGTGGGAGCAATCATCAGAAAATGGAAGACATACAAGACCACTGATAATCTCCCTCGACCTGGGGCTCCACGCAAGATCTCATCCCGTGGGGTCAAAATGATCATGAGAACGGTGAGCAAAGATCCCAGAACCACACGGGGGGACCTGGTGAATGACCTGCAGAGAGCTGGGACCAAAGTAACAAAGGTCACCATCAGTAACACACTACAACGGCAGGGAATCAAATCCCGCAGTGCCAGACGTGTTCCGCTGCTGAAGCCAGTGCATGTCCAGGCCCGTCTGAAGTTTGCCAGAGAGCACATGGATGATACAGCAGAGGATTGGGAGAATGTCATGTGGTCAGATGAAACCAAAGTAGAACTTTTTGGTATAAACTCAACTCAACTCGTCGTGTTTGGAGGAAGAAGAATACTGAGTTGCATCCCAAGAACACCATACCTACTGTGAAGCATGGGGGTGGAAACATCATGCTATGGGGCTGTTTTTCTGCCAAGGGGACAGGACGACTGATCCGTGTTAAGGACAGAATGAATGGGGCCAAGTATCATGAGATTTTGAGCCAAAACCTCCTTCCATCAGTGAGAACTTTGAAGATGAAACGAAGCTGGGTCTTCCAACATGACAATGATCCAAAACACACCGCCCGGGCAACAAAGGAGTGGCTCCGTAAGAAGCATTTGAAAGTCCTGGAGTGGCCTAGCCAGTCTCCAGACCTCAACCCCATAGAAAATCTGTGGCGGGAGTTGAAAGTCCGTGTTGCTCGGCGACAGCCCCAAAACATCACTGCTCTTGAGAAGATCTGCATGGAGGAATGGGCCAAAATACCAGCTACTGTGTGTGCAAACCTGGTAAAGACCTATAGTAAACGTTTGACCTCTGTTATTGCCAACAAAGGTTATGTTACAAAGTATTGAGTTGTATTTTTGTTATTGACCAAATACTTATTTTCCACCCTGATTTACGAATAAATTCTTTACAAATCCTACCATGTGAATTCATGGATTTTTTTTTCACATTCTGTCTCTCACAGTTGAAGTGTACCTCTGGTGCAAATTACTGACCTCTGTCATCATTTTAAGTGGGGGAACTTGCACAATCGGTGGCTGACTAAATACTTTTTTGCCCCACTGTATATACATACGCATAACTATATATATATATATATATATATATATATATATATATATATATATATATATATACATACATGAAAAAAATACATGAAAAAAAAAAAAAGCCAAGAATTCAAGAACCGGGCCAAAAAGGTCACATACTCAGCCGTTCTAATTGCTGAACAGATTGAGTGGATGTCATTGATTTACACAGCAGGTGTCTAATATCTTGACACCTTGATTAGAATATAATTGGTCACACATACAGAGCAGCTCAACTGTGCTCAACGAAAGGAAGCTTGAAATGTATATGTTGTCTCTAGTCTAAGAAAGCTTTAGCATACTTTTTTAAAAATAATTATAAAATACAGTTATATTATTATTACATCATTGATCAGGTCACGATGGAGAGGAACCTTAAAGCAAAAATTACAGCAGTGATTAAAGTGATGCTCGCCATAAAAGAAGAAAGCATTGAAATACAGGGACTCCCTTTGTCCTCTGCAAACTGACCCAGCCTTTCAGCCACGATCTTCCTCTATTCTCACTTCAAACAACTGAGAAAAAGTATGAGTGACAGAAACTGGAGATTAAAGATATATAAACGACGTAAATGGGGCACAGAGAAGACGAAAATGTAGACTGGAGAGGGAGTTAAGGGAAAAAAATGATAATAACAGTCAAGACTTATTTAACAGTGGTACAAAGATAATAAAAATGTGAAGCCATGAAGGAATCAAAACTGCTGGCTTAGCATAGCCAATGATGTCAGAGATAGTCACTGGAGTGATGAGAAAGACGGCTAAGAAAAGGAGTAGTGTGCGTGTGTGTGTGCCCATATATATGTGTGCGTTCTCTTGTGGAGGGCAGGTTCAGGGCATTAGCATGTTTCTGTTTGTTGCCTGCATATCTTTATTCTGCCTTCCGTTTTACCTGGCAGTTATGTATGTGTGCACGTGCATGTGTGTACATTCATATTGTGGGGGAAACAGTGCTGAACTGCAGTTTCAACAGAAAAATATTGTTTTTTCTTACAAAAGTAAATCTAATATTGTGCTCTGCTGACAGGATATTGTATTTGCAACTGCCACCACTAAGGACACCAAATGTTTTTGTCCTGTTTTCTTAGGCAGGTTTTGGTTGTTTCAGTTTGCAGTTTGCCTTCAATTGTTTTAACTTTAAGAAGATAATCTTTCAGATTATTGCTATGACAAGCAGCTAGACATGAGAGCTGACATTTAGAAATGAAGAGAATTCATGAGAATCGATGTCGAAATTATTAAATATGGACGACATAATCAGTGTCTATGTGGCCAAAGAGGTCTAGTTTAATCTCATGTGACCAAAAGATGAACTTCCAGTGTGGATAATCTTTCTCTACATTGTCCTTAGCATACTTTAGTCTACCTTTATAGTGTCTGCTTTGCAGAGTTGTTCTTGATCTGCAACCTCATAATCCGTTCCTGCGCAGGGTTCTAGTGATGGTCTTTTTTGAGACTGCAATCCCTGACTAAGTCTGTGAAGGTTCTCAGTCATCCAGGTCATCGTAGTCAAAGGAGCTTGCAAAGAAAAGCGTCTGGACTTCTTTAAGTTGCTTGAAGACGTTTCACCTCTCATCCGAGAAGCTTCTTCAGTTCTAAGTTCAAATGGTGGGGAGTCCCAGATTCATCTATTTACCTATTTATCCCTGACTAAGTCATTCACTGGTTTCTTGGCAGTTATTCTGGGGTTTTTCGATACGTCTCTCACTAGTTTTTTTTGCAGTCTTTCGTTTCCTACCTCTGTCAGGCTTGTTCTGTACTGTGCGGCTCTCATTGAATGCCTTGATGATACTTTGCGCTCCAGTTCTTCACTTGGAAAAGCTGTGATAATTTTGCATTACCAGCTTCTGCTTTGAGAGGATCAGCGGTTATTTTTCTCAAGTCTAAACTGATTTCTTTTATTTTTTGGCATTATGCATTCTCAAGTGACCCCTCAAACTCCTGCTGAAGCTTTTAAACTGAGTGTAAATTGGAAGATAATCATCAGTTTTTACAAACTTTGTGTAGTTGGAGTCATATTGCCAGACAAAGGCTTAATCAGTATCACCACATCTGAAGTTTAACTTTTTTCTATGGAAAAAAAAACAAATAAAATTTTAATAAACTAAGATAAAAAAAGACCCGAGATTGTAATGTGTCTGGGTCTGGGCAACCTGCATAGATCATGACGGACAGTTCTAAGCAATAATAAACAATGGTTATACTGTATACATAGATGCGTGCACACATGCTCTTGTGTCCATATTTGTTTATAGCTGTAATAACCTTTAATCTGATCTTCAGATTTGTAGCCTATTAGTTGAGATTAAATATGTGTGTTGTTAGTATTTCAAAAGTATGTTTTAATTTTGTTGACTGTTCCAAAATTAAAAAGCCACCACATGTCAGTGAAAATTAGCTAAAATCCCTAATGAAACTGTTTGCAAGTTAACTGAGTAAAGGTCGCTGTCTGCTCTGGTTATATCAAGCAAGGGTGCTGTTAAAGTAACTTTTTTTTTCTTTTAAGAAAAAGAACTTTTTTTGTTGTTTAGTGAAACAACCATGAAAGCAGTGACCTAGATAGGCTTGGACAAAAGTTTGTAACTTCATTTAAAGAGTGCACTTTAATAATATAAAGTGCTCAATTAAGTTTGGTAATCAAAGATGATTAAGGCAGACAATTATCTTCAGTAATCAGAGCATGTTTCATATCATGTAAAGACAAACACATTTGTGTGCGGATTCAGGTACGTGTTATCGTGTTCATGTGCACATACTTCACCGCAGGAAGTAAAAAGCACAGCGGAGGAATAGTTACTCAGAATATATAAACACACATGCATACTAAAGTGGCAGTGGCCTTCAGCTACTTCCTTGTAAGCTCATCACATGAAAAAATAAAGCGCTAGAACATCAGGTGCTTCACAGGAGGTGGATGACCAATATCTACAGATCTCTGAATATGTGTGTGCAATTGTAGCAAGACACACTTATAGCATCATCAAAAAGAATGGGGGAGATTGTCGTCTTTTGCCCCTATTTACAATGAAGAAACAAAAAAGGAAAAAAAACAAACAATAGACTTTTGCATCCTAAAAAACATAATCAGGAATTCCTGGTTGCAGTACTTATTTTACATGCTTTTAATATTAAGACTAATTTAATTAGGGAATAAATCAAAGAGCAACTGAACCCAGATAAATAACCTTGCCTGCGCTACCAATTATTAGTGCCTATATATTCCACACAATGTGCAAGACTGGCCAGCAGGATGAGTTACAACAGAATGACTTGGCAGAACTTAGTACTCAGTATTCTGTCAATGCTTTTCCTGAGCTGTTTTGGCAGAGTAAATGTTGCCCTAAAAATTTGTAACAACAACAATAATAATGTATTTATAACATTAATTTTAAAATCAAAATACAGGGCAATGCAAATAAAATGATCCTGCAAACATAAAACAGTTTTTAAAACTAAAAATAAATAAATAAATAAATTTAAAAAATCACTGAATTGGATAATCTAATAGCGAGCCAGCCTCATCATCCCCATCTTCACAATGTTCGAGGGCATATGAGTAATGCGTGTGAAAATACTTCTTTGATAGAAATGTGCAACATTCACTGTCTCAGCAGCTAAACTCAAACACTTTCTGACTGCAGGGAAGAATAATGCCGTTCACACTTTGGATATTAACTCCCTGAAATCTACTGCCTTGACATGCGAGTAGGTTGAGCAGAAAACCATGACCTTTCTAGAACTAAATCAGGACACTATAGATAAAGTTAAAGTTATCTGCTATGTAATGCACTTACATAGAGGCCTCATTTACAATGCTGCATTAATTGAACTTTAAAAGACTGAATTGACTGGTGCGATGCCTTTCAGTTTATTGATATTGAACACTAGCTAGCACTTAATGATAAAATACCTGCAGCTTAAAACAGTCTCTGTTTCAACATTTAGTAGGCAGTACAGTGTGTGTTAATTCGCTCATAAAGAAATAATTTTACTTAAAACTGATAGGTGAATTTTTTTCACCTTTAACTCTCCCACAATAAAAATGAGGTAGAGAGTAAACATTAGTTTTATTCTTCATCATGTTACTGAAGAGCTTATAAATTCATTTCAAATTGTTCCCTTGGCCCTCTTTAACGACCAAAACAAATAGACCAGACTTCCGATTATGTACACACTATAGCTAAAATTAGTTGCACCTTGTCCAGACATGGTATCAGCATATTTAAAATGGTTGCTACATGGCACAAAATGTCTTCCCTCTAAGGTAATGGGTAAATTAAGAGACTCAAATCCCAGCAGAAGCAATAATGGCCGGGTGATTGCCTCAAGCAGAGATTGTAAAATGTTTGAAAAGCCCCACACACTGAGGGCAGATTAGGAGGGCTTTTATTTCTGGTCTGTTTGTGAAGTTGGAATGAAACAATCACACTGTTAAATAGAAGTTTGCCTGTGTGAATGTGCATGTATGGGTGCATGTGTGTGTGCGTCTTGTTGCCAGAGCTGTCTTAGTAGAAATCTGACAAGGTGCTGACAAGTCAATGGCATTGTACCAAATGGTGAGAGACTTGAGGACATTTGGTTCTTACCTTGTTGGAGAGACATCACATAGTGATTGGACAAAAAGACAAGGGAAGGAGAGAAGAAGAGAAGTTGGTGGGGTGGGGTGATAATAGAGAGAAAAGACAAAAAATATATATTGTTAGAATTTGCCTTTTCGGTATAACAGTTAGAGCATTTCATATTCTTAAGATGACAAACCAATGAAAACCAATGCATCTGAAACTTGGATATGTAAAAAACCCTAAATACAAATAAATACACACTCACAGGTAAACAATAGCTATATAGGTAAAGCTTAAGATAGCCCCATGGGTCGCAATGCTCAACAATATGACCTAATGTATATATTGTTTGCATAATTGAGAATATTAGCTTTACATGCAATTTAATTTTCAAAACAAGTCCAGTGGGGCTCATGTACATGTTTTAAAGAACTCCAATTGCTGGTGACAAAGGAGGCATTATATCATTTTATCAAAAATAATATATTGCTATACTAAGCCAAAAACAGATCAGATGAAACTGTTTAAAGCAAAAGGCCACTTTTATCATAATGTCACTTGTCATTTATTGTGAAATACATGACTTTATTTCCATGGCATCTTTGAAAGTAAGTGTTACAACATGCTTTGCAGATGTAGTTAAATCTATAATATGACAAAATAAGAGAACTGCTAACAGTGTCAAACCAAACAGAATAGCAAATTCTCAAGATGAAAAAGATGGAAACTGCTTTCCTAACTGAGAATTTGTAACGAGCACTTAATTTGATTGCTACTTGAGGCAAGTGGTATTATTAGCCCAGTGGCACTAGTATTATTATTGTCATGGCTCTTGGATTTATACCCAGGGTTTTAACTATTTTTTGAGAGTTAATGAATCAAGTTAATGGGTTAATGGTGCATTGTTTGCAATAGTTACATTTATTGTTACTGTATACTTTATTTATTTATTATAATTTGAAAGTTTATAAACATTTTTTTATTTTTATGGTATATTTTCTAGCCTTGTTAGATAAGTCTGTAACTACAGCAACTTTCACTATTTAGTTAGTTCATTTTTGTGGTTTCATTTTCTGCACCCCCTGTTTTTCCTCTTTCTTTCAGTTTTCTCCTGTGTCAGGCTTATTCTGTTTAGCTGTCTGTTTTCCTGTTTTATTTTGATAGTCTTTTGTTTCTAATCTTTTGAATTAATTTGACTTCCTTTGTCTTGTCGTCCTAATTAGCTTCAGCTGAGTTTGTTCCCCACCTGTTTCTCCTTCCTCATTATCTCTTATATATCTCAACTTTCATTTTTCCTTTGTTGTGTCATCCCCATAGTAGTGTGTCCTCTAGCTCTGTGTTCTCTAAGACTTGGTAATCTTAGTGATGTCTGACTTTTTGGATTCCCTGGTTTTGTTCTCCTTTTTTAAATTTTTTTGTACTATGACGGACAAATGAATCAGTCCTTTGTTGATACAAGCTAACAGCCCTGGGATGCAAACTGATCCTGTTTTTTTTAATGAAATTGAAAGTCATGGGCAGAAGTTTCTTGCTTAAGAAGACACATTTTTTCACAGCTGTAATATAAAGAGCTGCTGGCTTACTTTTGTTATGAGGCTAGAAGTCTTCCCAGAAACTAAAGTGTGTGCTTACTTCTGATTGACTGAATTTTCTTCTCTCCCCATTGTCAAGTACTTTCTGAAATGGGTGCTTGTGTTTTTGCTTTGTGTATTTCCTGCCATAAAATTTAAAAGGGAAAGAAGTGGACTGGGAATATCATTCCATTTCATTGCAGGTACTTTTTCCTTGTGCTCTCTAGTGAGTGTGCCTTCAGGGAAAAGATGATGCAAAGTATAATTCATTTTTCTTCTTTGCCTGTCCCAGTGTGCAAAGAATAGAGGGCTCAGAACAAATAGGTAATGTTTTCATCAATAACGGTAAAATAGACTTCTGTAATTCAAATATTCAGCTTACACTGGCACATAGCGAAGGTAAATATATGTTTATTCACAAGGACACATTCTTCGACATAGACATTGCTTTGATGCCTGCAAAAAAAGGCATGTTACTTTGTGTGTTTGTGTGTGTGTGCGTGCCAAGGGGACACTCTCGTAGTGACTAAATCACTGCATCCTTTCGAGTAGTCAATCTGAATAACATTACTTGAGCCCCTTGTCTCAGCATTGAATGAGGGTTTTGTTTCAAGATTACATGTTGAGGATGAAAGGCACTGATTGTTGGTTTTCATGTGGTTTTCATTCAGCAAACAGATCACAAGTGATGGCTTTGAAAGGAGATGCGAAGATAAGTAAGAACTCATGTGGCATTTTTTGGTCTTCATATCTTAACATGTGCTTATTATACATAAAAAGTGTAGGTGGTGTTATATGTGTGTGAAAAAGATGTATATATAGGACCTATGTGTGATTCCTGCACTGGCTATTACTTAGACTGATTTCAATTGAGAGGTCAAAAGAGAATAGCTAGATTACTTTGAGGTGTTAGGAAGGCAAGAGTAACTCAAAAAATACTGGCAACTACCAGTGCTACCCCTTGGTCATTGCTACCAGTGCTACCCCTCAGCTGGCTAGTAGATATACCTATGGTACCAATTTCAAAATCCCGTGTCACCTTGTCCTAGCCTTCATGAGATTTTCTGAAAACATGACATCTGATCTCAGACGTTAAATGTTGTTGACTTCCTTCTTGAGTTATATTGCATTCACAGGATTTCCAGATGCTCAAATCATCTCAGACTGGTTTCTTTCTTTTCTCTATACTCAAATGGCCTCTACAGTCACCGGATCTCATTCCAATAGAGCATCTTTGGAGTGTGGTGAAACAGGACATTTACATCACGGATGTGCAGTCAACAAATCATGTCAATATCAACAGCATGTCAAAATCTCTGAGCACTTTACTGAATCTAATCCGTAAAGAATTAAGGCAGTTCTGAAGCAAAAAAGGTGTTGAGGGGGTGGATAGTAAAGCTGAAGTTAAATATTATATTTATTACAGTGGTTAATCATGTTTTTGATACTTTGATGCTTTTTTAATGATACGATTTTCCTGCATCCACTGCAAACTACAACCTCAGTAATACAGTGAATAAATTATGTTTTGACAATGTGAATAAAAATACAGATTGTTGTCTCTGAAAAGTAGAATTAATGGATAGGCTTAAATATATAATTATATTACACATAGTACATAGCATACTGTATGTATTATGCTGCACGTATAATGGATAAATGTATATTTAAGCGCAAAACATTTGTAATGGGAGTTTAAAGTTCTCGCTGCTGTTTGGATTGACAGACCTGACGACAGAATGATGTGTGGGTATGCTGCATTACATTTGCATCTGATATGAGAGACGAAGAGGCATAGCTTGTCATATGTTGCAACAGAAATCAATTTATCTATCCAGCATATATATTGGGAAATGCAATTCCGCCCAACAAAAAGTCATCAGAAATTGTAAAAAAAGAAATAAGATAGGAAAGATATTGAAAACCTAAATATAGGATGTTGATTCCATCCCACATTCTGCCCCACATGAGAAGACTCAAATCATTTTAAGATAATGCATGTGTGTCTGTGTGTGTGTGTCAGCATCAAACCCGCTTTGACTTTTATCCATCTTCATGCACAGAAGTAAAAAATCACAAAAATTGACGAATTAAAAAAAAAAGGATCAAGTTTACGTTTACAGTTGTATAATGAATAGTATTTGTTCTCTCAACAAACATGACCTCTTAATGGGTTCATTCTCTGGGGCAATTTAAAGAAATATGATGGTGGCTTGAATGCAAGAAAAATAAAAGAAATATAAGATGATGAAGGACAAGAAAAATGAGAAAAAAGTTGCTGAACCTCTTCCCAGTCCACTAACAACAAAGGCTGATGATGAGTGAAAGAGAGAAAAAATGAAAGGGATATTAGCCCTGAGCAGAGTGATAAGAGAGGGATGTAAGCGGCTTCCTCTTATCAGTCCAGACAGAAACAAACCCAGTCCATTCCAGCTCACAGCCAAACGACAGAAAAAAGCCCAAATACACAAACAGATATACATGTGCACAAATATACACAAAATTGCTCTCTTAATCATTCAAATGTCCATAAAATATCAGTAGTGGAATACAGGGGCATTTGTTTGAGATGAGTAAGCAAAAAAAAAAACCCTTTCAGATATCTAACTGGGAGCTTCGACTACTACAAGAGACTTCTACTGTTCAGAGGAGCCTGCAAGTTCCAGTGTGACACCATGAACAGTCAGTCATGTCATGGTTTGTTGCAAATAATAAAAACGAGGAACACTGAACTCCAGCCAAGTATTGATCCAAGAAATATAACTAAACTAAACAACATATGTATACACATAAAAGTAAAAAAAAATTCATTGATAATTGGTAAATTCCAGCATTCCAAACGTGGAAAAGGTAAGCAGGCTCAGTCAGTAGACTGAGTTCATTACAGCTGTGTTGATGTGCGTTTTCTTTTTTTTAATTTTAAAAATTATTTATTAAAATTCTCTTAAATATTTCTACATATGGCTTAAGCACCAGTTGTGCATGGGAATGACAGTTTTTTCCATTAGCTGGTAAGTGAATAGACCATATATTAAGTACTTTCTTCCCTATAATTAGCTCCATGGGAAGCAAAAAGGTTGTGATTTTGTATCTCACTTGGTTGTAGAGTTTTAAACTGAATTGTGTTTGTTTTGCACACACCAGAATATCATTTAAGTGATAATGTACTAAAGCAAGATTGAGATGATATAAAGTAATATAATATAATGTATTTCAAATATTCCTAAAAAAGTTCTAATTTGAATTGCAAGGTATTAAATTATAAAGGAATGCATTTAGAGGCTGCTTATCCAATACTGTGTAATGCTTCACAAATGAAGTTAATGGATTTTTCATTGCTGGATTACTGCGCTGTGTTTCCCACTTAGAGATCTACACATTTATTAATTTCTGTTTTAATGTCATGTGTTAAGATACTAATTTGTTTATGGTGAAATGTTATGTAACAGTATGCATGCTGTTACAATATAAAGTATTTTGTGGATTTTATTATTATTATTTTATTATCTATTAAATCAACAGCTTCTGAAAATGGCGGTCATAATGAACTCAAATACATAATTAGCATGTATCTTGTGGCTGTACAGAATCAAATGTAGATTTAGAGTAGCATTGTCTCCGTGCTGTAAAATGTAGTACAGTGAACTTGCTCGGCTGTTCATCATGCATACTGTAGTGTGAGTTTTCACATAAAGGAAGAAAAAGAGAAAAAAATAAAATATCATGTCTAACACAAGCTCAGAAAGACTCAATATTGATTCTTTTTTCTGGTAATGCCTCAGGTGTGCAGTTAAGATGAACAGGATCAATGCACTATAGAGAGATGAAATGACCATGGATGTAACCATTTATCTGACACACTACCTCTCTAGATCTCACATGTGGAGTTGAGTTCTCACTGTAAAGGAGCTCCAAATACAATATTATGTATTTATTATATTTATTTATTTTTTATATATACCGGTTATGTTCAGATAAAAAATTGAACAAAA
Organism: Neolamprologus multifasciatus; assembly: GCF_963576455.1. Lineage (NCBI taxonomy): Eukaryota > Metazoa > Chordata > Actinopteri > Cichliformes > Cichlidae > Neolamprologus > Neolamprologus multifasciatus. The sequence continues at coordinate 15,425,947 of NC_140450.1, forward strand.
AGACATTCACTTGTGTCCTTTAAACATTACTTTGCTTTTACGATCCTCAAAGGTCACTAATAAAAGACAAGTTATCTGTATTTATGGCAAACATCATATAAGTTACTTAAAGCCTACTTTGTACTTGAAGACTACCATTTGACAGCTGAATCCATGTGTTAAAGTTTAGTGTAAGTATTCAAGCAGTGGGAACCAAGAGGGAAACATAAATAAGAAAAAGAGTATAATTTAGTTTAATTGATAGTAGAGGAAAACTGAAAACAAATCATACTGCCCCTGTAATCACCCTGTGAGTGATTATAGCATTAGTGCTTTTCATTTATACAAAGAAGAAATTTTGCACTTTAACATAAATGATGTAAATTAAAGTATTTATTTCCATAAAGCCATTTGCTAACTTAATTGGGTCTACAGAAAGTTTTCATAGAGCTAGCCTGTGACAAAGCCCTGTAAAAAACTGAGTAGACCTTATGTTTTAATACTTTTAGCTCACTTGTCTCTAAGACTTGTCTGTTTAACAGCACTGCTTCAGTTCACTGAGGTTTGTGGTTATTCGCTTATGCACAGCTCTCTTAAGGTCCTATCGCAATTTAAGTGGGATGAGATCTGGACTTTGACTTTTTTGGATATTCTGTTGCATTTTTGCTGGTGTATTTGGAATCATTGTCCTGTTGTGTGACCCAGTTTCAGCCAAGCTTTAGTTTTTTGACAGATGGCCTTGCACAGAGAACCTTATATGTACTTGATCAGAGCATTTACCTAACTCAGCATAATAAGATCTGTATTGAATGGAGAATTTTTGAATCACTAATGAATGAAAGAATAACTTGTGAATAGCTAGTGAAAATACATGGACATTTTTTGCATGTTATCCAAACATGAATTTAGTGGTACACTAAAATGTTTATCATTTTAGGAAGTCAAAGGGAATATTTGCAAATGTAATGGCATAACACAAATAGTCACCAAATAATCCCTCAAGTTTTCACTTATAAATGTGGTATTAAATTGAATTAAATATGCATATATCTTATTAACCGGCCAGAAGCTAAAAGCAGGTACTTTAAAATTACTCAGTGTTTTTCAGTGTATTTCAAGTATCAGAGAAAGGCTGTAAAGTAACTATTATAATAACAAAAGTATTATACATTTGTGAAAGTGTTCATATTGACTGGTAGCCAAAAATGGAAAAACAGAAGTTAAAAAATGTTTTGTTTTTGAGAAGATGTTTGTCTAAAAGACGGGGCAAAGACAGATACATGTGTGTATAACCCAAAACAGCAATATGTGTCTAGACTTCTCTATATGCATATTTGCATTTTTGTGTCTATTTGCATATGCAAAGGCAGATGTGCACATATTTGTACTTGGCAACTAGGCTTGCTCTGTTTCTGTGTGTTAATCTCTTTTGAGTGGAGGTTAATAGCACAGAAGGCTGAAAGATGGACCCTTCCAGCATTCAATGGCTGTTTGGCTGCAGCAGTGCATTTTTTCCCCCAAATAAGCGTTTCATCCGCCAAATCATGCAATGACAACTTGTTTCATCATTGCTACCATTATCAGGGAGGAGCCAGATGCATTGTATAGGAAAAAAGCTGTTGTGGCAATTCACAAGCAGTAATTTAACAGATCTTGTGTATTTTCTTTCAGGCTTTCAGACACTGAATGGCGATAAGACCAAAGAACAGGCTTAAAATGATTTAAAGTCTAACTGGATCTAACAGCATTTGGAAAAATAGATCATTTAGTAAGTGCGCCTCCTGTGGATCTAGCCAAATATCACAAACATACATTTCTGATAAAACCCCTGAGAGTGAAGTGGGAAATCATTTGAACTTTTCCGCCATGATCAGCCATGCTTTCAGAAACTGTTTTGTGTTAAACTTGAAGCATTACGTACTAGTGAATAAGAACTTGTCATTTACCCACCAACAAAAATAGTTTGAGCTCTGCTCAGTATCTTTCAGAAAACATCCCTATAGAAAGACAGAGAAAACAAACACATAAACCAAGACGTGCATTCGCGAAGCTGCACGGTCCTACATACATATACACACAGTCACACGTGTATTTGTGCACACTCTGTTCCATGGTGGGATGACAGATCTGGGACAACCAATTGTGAAGTTAAAAGACCCCGTAAGGCACAGTGTCTACCACCCCATATTTAGTGCTGGCGGCTGAACCAGGCCAAGCTCTAAGTAATGATGGCAGCATGTGGCTCACAAGGGGGTGCTTTAAGCTGCTAGAATGTCTGCAGTGCAGTGGTTTGTCCCCACATACAGTACACATACACACACACACACATACTCACGTCACACAGAGGCAAACTCTTAAAAACATGTGTACTTTCAACCTCCTTTTAAAGTGTACATAAAGAACCTTATGTGCACTTGATAAATACACACAGACACACGAATATAACTGCTTACACATCCACTCACATTTCTCTGTGAAGACATATGACAGACCACACTGCTTTTAGTGCGTCTTACATTACCATATGGAAACACAAAAGGGGGAGATTCAAAGAAAAATGCTCTCTTGTTCGAAATGTTTTACTTGCACGTTGTTGTGTATGTGTCTGAGGGATGGCTGAAATCTCTGTCATTGTGTTTTTCCATTATGTGCTCCTTGTTTAACATTTCTCTGATATTAATGGTATTTTAATAGTATATTCACTTTGCTTTCCCTCTATGGTTCAAAGTAGCAATTAGCTGCACTTGAGAAGAGATTTTAAAAAAATTAAAGTTGTCCTACATAAAGGGATGGGCGGGACAAGGATGCATTAGGTAATGCAAATATCTAAAATTACTTCAAATTAAAAAGCATGCGAGATAAGGAGCTCTATAGCTGAGAATGCATTTAATCACACACAGAACATGTGCACTGAGAGCTGACTATACTGTATTTTATTGATTATATATGAGTCAATGAGTCAAAGTTTGCAAGTTAAAGTTTTAATGTCATCCATTATCAGTGGATGTCACAGGAAGACATAGCACTAAGATAAAAATATATGTGGCCAGTCAAGTGTTTAGCAACCGTGTCGCATTCAGATTCAGGACACATACGTATTTTAATTTTAAACAGATTTAAGCCTAGAGTGGAATGCATATAAGCAAGTGCAGCAGCAGCTGGAAAACCCTCCCTCACAAAGATGCACTGCACTCCTTTGGTTACTGCTGACACCCTCCGACCCTCCACCCCTTACTCCGCCTCCGCATACTGCTTTTCTGAAAGCAATCAAGTTAACAGCATGTCACCAGAATAGCAAAGGGGCACAGGTTACAAAAAGACACAAAAAAAGTCAGGCACTGTGCGCTATTACAGAGATCGCTATATGGACGTAGCATTCACTTTGTAGTAGAAGGTCCCATGAAATGGTTCTCAGATTATAATTTCCTTTCATGGTTTGATGTGCTTCTGCATCACCCAGGGTATAAAGGGGCAGGAAATGCTGCTAGAAGGGCAAAAACCTCAAAGTGGACACTGCAATAAACCTTGTTTCTTTAAGAAATTGAGATTTCTGTTTAGACTTCATGTACATTTTCATGTATATGTACATTTTAGTACATCCCACCTTGCCTAACCAAACTGCCATGCACCTCAAGAAAATTTGACTTCCAGGCTCCAGATAGACTGGCTACATTCTTTCTCGTTATGATTATGACTGTGGGAGTGTGCTCAAAAATATGCTGATGATTAAAAAAAGAAAAATCGTTTTTTATATGTTCAGACTAACATTGAAGACACAGAGAAATTCTAAGCATGACTTATATTTCTTAGAATAACAAGTCAACCCATTCCATGATAAACAACCTCATACATGGATTGTGTGGAAGCATCTAGAACTACTAAAAAAATTAGTTATGGCTTATGTAATATTGTAAATTCATCCACGTGCACATGATTTTTCTTTTTTTATTTTTTTTACAGAATGACCCTTGTCGGGATGAGAATATTACTTTACTGTTACTATTCATAATCATTATTATTACTGTTGCATCACTTATGATTTATCATTATCATTTCATTAGAGCATTTATTGAAGCTGTTGATGTTACATTAAAGTTTGTATTTCAGGTGTGAGCATAATCACATAATAATCTTTCATTGCAGGTGCAACTGTAATCATGTTATACACATTGCATTTTTGTGCTAATTAAAGAGTTGGAGCTCAGTTGACAATGGTCTGAAGCTTCGGTCAGCGTGAGTTTGGCCGATCAATTGGAAAACCTATTGAGCTAATGAAAGATTGCATACATGCTTACAGTACAATTCACCACATATTATATAGAAATAGAATAAAGGCCTGGGTGCCCTCAGCAGCCTGTGGCATTGGAGTCTGCCTGGTAACACGTGACTCAAACGGAGTCAGGAAGTATGCTTCTGAAATGTCTTTGTTTGTCGAGTAAGGTCATGCACTGAGGTTAAGACACAGACACAGACACATAGGCTGCCTGTACACACATACACAGTATTTAGACTTGTTTTGCTCGAAACTGCAAGTTGTTTTACCTGCGTACGTGACAGTTTAATTTCCACAGATAAGTGAAGTGAAATAACAGGAAGCATCTGGCGGTGGTGGAGGAACAGAGGAAGGAACTGTTCTTTTTTAGAATATGTCCAGGGTGGAATTACTGGAACTGATGCAGGTCATTTATCTGTTTTGACGCATGTTGTTCGTCATCAACTATGTTATATATATGACTGCTCATTTATTGTTCTGCGAAGATCGATACTGTTTGAGTGATCGTGCTCGGCTTCCCACATATATATGAGTTTAAATAAAATCATTGTTTTGACGCACAATGGACCTCGAGTCATTTGTCTTCACCTCAAATCACGAATCAGGACACCCTTTTGCTCTTCTGTATTTTCAGAGTTAAAGTTTATCTGACAAAGTCGGCAGGACAGTCTGGAGCGATAACACCAGGGTGACAAGATAAGAAGAATAGAGGATACAGTGTGACCAGATCTGTCACACTCACACACTATGTTGTCAAGCAACGGCACATAAAAAAGATAACAAAACATGATTCTCACAAAAAGTAAATGTAAATTTAGTGCTATACCCTGGAGGTAACCACGACACGCAGGTTCACAATACCGAACCTGTACAGTATAACTTTCTAAACCAAGTGGGATAAAAATTTGCGAAAGCAGTGGCTCGAGAATTGTTCGAATTGATATCACATGCAGAAGAATTGTTTGAGAGCTGAGGAGCACGAGGGGGCTCGTTGGTGTGCTGTGTGAAGCAGAGAAGAAGTAAAACTTGTAGATCAACTCAAGAAAAAAAGAAACTTTCTTAAGAAACTGAAAAAGCATCCACACTCAAGGAAAATAATCAACAACAAGGTCTTAATTGTATGAATGTGTGACGCCTTTTGTTTATGTCTGAAACGCTTTTGTTGGTCACGGAGGTGAAAAGGACTATTTCATGAGAGTAACGGGTTGTTGAATGTGTTATAATTTTCTACATGTAATTATCAGTTTATTAATTACTATATGTATCAGTTCTTGCATCAGTTTACACTCATCCACAACCGCAGAAAGCATGGGTTTTACCAAGGTTACGACACATCAATATTCCAGAGGTGTGCTTTTCATGCTTTCGCACACTTATTCACACCTCTCATCTTTTTTCAGGGCCTAACACCATGCAGTGAAAATCACTTCAGATAATGAGTCAGACAAATCTGCATAGCCTATCAAAGACATCTTACCAGTGCATGGCTCATTCATATGCATGGGGTTATGGTGAGACATGTGCTGTCATTGGATCTGTCATGCTGAAGCCCGCCTCTGTGATCAGCAGTAATAGCTACTGGATGGCTGTTCATTAGTAACTATATAGTAATATTTATATATATATAGTAATATAGTAACCATAGTTTTTTTTCTGATTGCCTGTGGGGTGTGATTCATGACTTTAAACTAAAAGTGGCTTGAAATGATGTCCTCTTGATCTAAACTCCAAAGTGCTTGAACACTACTATTAGTGAGACCATCTCATACAATATACATGAGAGGTATTCATTGTTTGCGATTTTTTTTCCTAATAGAACTGCCTACACTGCTACTGCTACTTTCTGCAGCAATTCTCCAAAATCCAAAATGACCAACCTAAGATTCCAAAATTAATTAGAACTTTACATGTAAGCTTTAAATTTCCAGTTGATAAGATTTTACTTGCTGCATAGTTCCTACCTTTGAAAATAATCTTTCCCTCTTTCTCTCCTGCTGTGTATTTGTTACTGTCTCAATCTTTGATAAATACATCTTTGATTTATTTAGCTAGCAGCAGAAGTGTGTGTTTGGTAATATTTGTTGATCCATTTGCCATTTACCTACAATTACCTGCAAACCTGCAAAAGGTTTATTCTGTTTAACCCTCTCAGGCTCAAATTAAGTTTTTGTTGCTAATGCACAAAAGAATACCTGCAGTGGTACTTCTGAGAAAAAAAAACCCTCATAAAATATGTATGTGGGGTAATCAGGTTGTTAGCTTTTAACTGTTGCAAATCTGCAACGCCTGCCTTGAGAGGGTTAAGCTAATTCCGCTTCTGTGGTGCTAGCTAAATGCTGGGATATTGCAAGCAACTTTATTTACATCTACAACACCAACGTATCACAGGGACAGGAAGAAAAAAAGGGGTGTGCTCAGGGTGCAAGCAGGCATGGGATTTAATTATTTTCTTATTACTGCATAAGTATCCGCATGCCATTACTGGAAGTAATGGCATGCTGCAGTACTTGAAAAATTGACTATTCAACCATAATATGCATAATCTGGCTTATCAGATTTAATTACTATAAACTGAAGGTGTTGGAATGTCCTTCCAGTTCTTTCTGGCTCACTCTAACCTGATAATCAGAAGGACTGTAGTTATACTTGTAGCTGTTCTCTAACTTTGCCATTTAAACTATACTTAGGACCACAAGACTGAAAACTTCACTCATTTAACTGAATAAACTTATTCAACCAAATGATGCTTCGCTGCAACAAAATAACAAAGTAAATAGCAACATGTCATTTAATTAAAAAACAAAACAAAATAAACTGTTGATATAAAAAAGATAAAAGAAAAAAAACTAAAAGAAGAGCTAGTGCATGATGATACGCCCACTTTGTTCAATAACTCACTGCAGCTCTTGACTTAACGTGGCATGAACACTTACAGAAATAACTGAAGAAGGTCAACTAACTGAAAAATGAGCTGAAATTATGACAAGAGAGAAACAGCTAGCCGTCAGAGAAGTGTGACAGAGAGCTGCGGTTTTTGTTATCTCTCTTTATTACATTTGCGTTTGAGTGTATCTTTCCAGGTGTAGACATATTTATATGGTGTAACATCAGATAATTACAGGAAATTAGCATATCTCACATGGTGATGTTTAGTGACATACCTTTGAAACAGTCTTGTAAAATCCTGTAAATGCTTTGTTGCTATGCATATAAAGTTTAACAAAAGTGGCAAATGAAGCCATAACTATACATTTTCTACACTCCTCATTTCTACCTGAAGAAGGAGTTATAGTCGCTTCCAACTAAATAATAACCAAACAATTTCATATTTTATTACTAAACATAGTAAAGATAGTGGATCGGGGGGAGGGGGGTTGGAACGTTATCTGAAAATGTAGAAACCACACCTTTAAAATATTACCAATTAGGGACTATGTAAGACCGAGGCAAAGAAAATAAAATGATTAAACAATGCAATACCTTTTTGAGACTAAGTATATAATTATAATATTATTATTATATTATATAATATTATAATAATAATATTAACTGGTATTTTCTTTTTTTCTTTTTTTTTTTGGGGGGGGGGGGGGGGGTAATGGACTGTAATTCTAGTCTATACCATTGTGGTCAAAACTTGATATACTGTCTCCATGAGCCTGAAACCATCCATATTTAATTCAATTCAATTCAATTCAATTCAATTCAATTTTATTTTATTTATACAGCGCCAAATCACAACAACAATCACCTCAAGGCGGTTTATATTGTAAGGTAGACCCTACAATAGTACATACAGAGAAATTCCCAATAATCATATAACCCACTATGAGCAAGCACTTTGGCGACAGTGGAACAAGGAAAAACTCCCTTTTAACTGGAAGAAACCTTCGGCAGAACCAGGCTCGGGGAGGGGCGGTCATCTGAGTGACTGGTTGGGGTGATAAATGTATAATAGAGATCAAACTTGCTCACTCGCCTTCAAGCGACCCAAGCGTATCCTTCAAGCTGGGGTCGTCTACAAGAGGCCTGAAGCTCCTCCACAGTAGTTTTGCTGTTCTTAGGACTTCTGGACATCACCAAGTGCTTTGATTGCCACAGGAGACCACTGCTGCATTCACCCTTCACATCTTTTTGAGCTCCTCTCTTAGTCCTTGGTATTTCTCGAGTTTCTTCACCCTGATGTTGTTATTGCAACAGCCAAATGCATGTTTACCTAATCTTTTATGCAGCTAACACTACCCTTTAAGCGGCTATGACCACCCAATGCATTTTCATAAAACTAAATATGAGCTAACTGATTTCACAAAAAAGATATACACTTTACTCTTCCTCAGTCTTCGTAGAGAACTATCATTCTCTATCTCTGTCCCATTTTTATCTTCCCTTTCATCTTTCCTCTTCGTTCTTAAAGAATAAACGTGGCTCCATTTCATGTCAGCACTTTTACTGCTCAGTTCAGGGTTGATACCTGTCGCAAGATGGACTGATAGCTATAGGAAACAAAATATGGTGGCCGATCAAAGGATCCACAAGTTCAAAGCAGCCCTTCTCAGGTGAACGAATTTATGTGTGCCTCTTCACAAAGGCTCAAATTACTCTTTGCCCACAATTTTTCCTTATCTTGCTGCCTCTGTCACTTTAGTCACACTTGTCTGTCCTCATCTGTGCTTATTTTAGCTGTCAGCACAGGCTTGTACTTTTTTTTTTCAAACACAGGCTGCCTATGCCTTTGCTGATTTATTTTCTTTTATTATCAATTTTACCTTTTCTCTACCTGTCTTTATTCCCATCACACTCTCGCAAATGTTCAGATGTTTTATGAATCATGTGGCTCAGTGGCTGATAAACAGTAATTAAAGTGTTGTGATACAGTGATAGCAGAGGATTGAGAATCACGTCAATTAAAAACCAATTACTAGGTACATATTAGACCTTTTATAGGACACAGAGGGTGCACCGGTGTGCATCTGAGAGAAGATCAGAATAAAAAAGAGATAAAGTTAAAAATCGTGAAGCCTGATAGAAATATAGAAATGTTGATGTTTAAAAGAATGAGAAAAGAGTAATATAATATAGTATGAGTAAGGATGGGTATCGTTTAGGTTTTATCCGATACCGGTGCCAAACTGGTATTTTTGAAACGGTGCCGGTGCTTAAACGGTGCTCAAACCGGTGCTTAAAGAATGGAGAACACAAAATTGGTCCAAAAACCTCTCATGTTCAACTGTTTTTTTTTGTAAAAAGATAACAATGTTAACCTTTTCTGCAGCTATGTTGCATATATGATATCACTCTTGGCTGGAAGCAGTGCTTAAACAATGGAAAAAACAAACTTTGTCCAAAAACCTCTCATGTTTAACTGTTTTCCACTTTTTCTTTGGTCATTTTAGCCTTTTTGGCCAGGGTGAAGGGAGTATCTGCCATCAAACAAGAAGACAGCTGCATGTAACTACGACAGTGTTTGCTAGTTCACCTTACATGCATTAATGTAATAACGTGGTTAGCCTACTCAATGTAAATTATACACGAACAACATGAAGTTACTCACGCAGAGAAGAACGGCTGCTGCTGCCATCATCATCCGTCACCACCACACCCGCAGTAGATGCGCTCGGTGTGAGGTCTCGCAGCAAGCTATCAAATACGGCGCATTTTTCTGCTTTAAAAAAAAACGCTATGCATTGCCAGGTGTTTCATCAGATTTGAGGTGTTACCTCCTTTGCACAGTATCAGCTTAAAGCACTTGTTGCAGGCTGCTGAGTTTGCATCTTTTGCTGTGAAGTACAGCCAGACTTTTGACCGCTTCGTCTTGGGCATTTTTAATCTGTAGCTCTGCTCTAAAAGTACGTACGTACCTGGACCCGCCTACTATCCTCGGAAATGTAAAATGATTGGCTAGAATTCAAAGTGTATGACATCTCAGGAAAAAAAAGCACAGAAATAAAGCACCGAAATGTGCGCTGCTTTTCGGTCTGGTTACTACCGTTATGCATAGTTTATTCCCCCCCCCCCCCCCCCCCCTTTTTTTTTTAAACAGAATCTGTATTAGCTGTTTGTTTTAGTGAATGCCTCAGAGTTTAATATTTCACCAGATGGGACTAAGTTGGCCCAACATTTCTGAGTCACGTTGCTGGTCACTGGCAATAGTTTTGTTGTTAAGATAACACATTTTTTCTTGGTAAAACACCACAAGATTTGGAAAACTCTGCTTTGGACAGATGGAAAAATGTAAAATTTACCATTTAGTAACATTACACTTATTCCAGTATGTTGTTCCCTTCTATCAACCCATTGTGGAGGGAACTACGTACTCTAACTCCTGTATAGCAAATGCCAAGTTAATCGTTAACTGTCATAATAACAAAGACTTGTAATGTGATTACAGCAATGACATTTCACAGCCAAATTGATCACAACAACATCCCAAAGTAAGATGTGTTCAGTTCAGCTGTCTCAACAAAACAGTTTCTCCAGCCGACTGTGCCACTAATCTTCAGCTTTAGAGTACTGCAATGGTGATCTTTTGTGCTTTGAAATAATCCAGCAATGTTACACATATGTATCCTTTGTATTTCAGGGGTTTCTGAACATTTTGCTGCTTGACCCTGAACTCTCCCTATGCAGCTACAGAAACAGGATACAGGGGAATCTCCCGTTTTAGGTTTAGAAACCCTCTTCTACACTCCTCTCTTTTACTTTTCATTCCTAAAAAAATGTGCGGCTGCATATTTTTCATGAATGTATGAAAACTGATACACATTGCAGCAAACATAACAACCTCTTTTCTTTCATATTTTAATCCCATCTGTTGAGGAACTGAGCAAGTGGGACAATTTATTATTTAACTGGTGGACAAATAACAAATAAATACCATTTTAAAAAACGTGCTTATACATTAGTTCTGTTCCAGATCTGTGACTGGTTGAGGGTGCAACCAGTCTCTTGACTTATGGCAACTGCAGTAGGCTCTGATTGAATCTGAACTGGGTAAGCAGCAGAAAATGCATAGATGGGTGGATCGATGTGTGGATGAATAATATATTTTTTTACAAATTCATATTTTTATTATTTAAACATTTTATTATTAAACATCCCCATCCAATTTGTGGGTGAGCAATGGTTAAGGCTAATGTGATCAGCGACACACACTGACCCCAAGATTCATGCAGTTAACCAGATTCATACCACACACCTCTTTCTAATGCAGTACAAAAAAAAGAATTAATAATTCACAGTGTGGGGCAAGAAAAACAAATTACTTCAAGTATGCAATTAAGACAAAGAAGGTATAGAAACAGCACCTCTGCATAGCAGTGAGGTATTCAGACCATGAGAAGGAATAAGATAATTATATATCTAGAATTAAATAATGAAAAGAATCTGTAGATTATTCCTTTTTATAGTCCTCAAAGTCATCTCAGCACAGTGTCTCACCCTCCTGCCATGCACACGCTGTTAAGAGTGAGGGAGTCTGAAATATACTTGTGATTATCTTTGAAGTTACTTTACGTTTTTATCAGCAGAATTTAAAAGGCACAAAGGCACAAAGAAACACTGTTCCTGATGCATATTTGGTTCACATGGCACTCTCTTCATTTTACTTTTTTAATTCTTTAATAAATACTGCAATGGCACATTTCTGCCTGAGAAAGATGTTAAGGCCATCAGGAATACTGTCATGCTATCGGCAGACTCTTAAACCAACAGTATTTATAGCACCTAAATCTTTTACCTAAGACTTAATCTTCAACCTATGCAAAGAGATTTTTTTAGTAAGATCTCTCAAATTAGCATCGTAAACCTTTCCAGCTTTGCCCAAAAATAAGATTTTGTTTGGGACCATCTCATACATTGTGAAAGATGGAAACACTTTTCATTCCCTCTACTTCTTCTTTCCCTTTTTTACTCCTTTCTGCAAAGTCTACCTGATGCATGAGCACCTGCTTTGTAGCTGACATTTAAGCAACATCTCAGCACACTGCCAAGTCTGATCACAGATTCAATCTTCATAGTAACATTGGGTCAGAGCTTAGACCCCTGTGTCGCTTATCTTATCTCAGTTTTGGCTATTTTAATTATACACTGACATTTACTTTTACAGGTTGTACATGGTGGTGCAGCTAATAAATAATTAAATGTTGAGGCTGGGAGTTGTATCAACTTTCTTTAGTTATATAAATATATTTTCAAATGAGACATAGAGGCTATAATGTTTGTGTTTATTGATGCTGCATTACGTAATTCATTTTTCCCGCACAACTCCTTGCTGCAGTTTGTATGTTTCCTTCTTAATGCTCTCCACAACGAGCTAAGTCCCAAACCCATTCTCCCTCTTCATCTACTAAATCATAGAAACTGTTAATGTCTCCTGGCAGAGAAGCTGACTGCTTTGAGTGATGTGTGCTGAAATGTAGTCTTTTTTATGCTTATAAGACCTCACATGTTGATTTGGTTTACATCTGAATCCAGTAAAAAGAAAAAAAATGGGCGACATTGTGCAGTTGTAGCCCATGAGAACATGCATGAATGCAAGCATAGCAGTGTCCCACATGCAGGTGTTAATGCTCACACACATTCACTGGTGTTCAAATGAAGCCCACAACCCTGAAAACTGTACACAAAATAACTAAAGGATGTTAGTTAAAGGGAAGTGGCTGTGTATGAGCAACATGGCTCTGGCCCCTGTCAGTCATAAAGTGTGATCTGCCTGTCTGCTTCTTTCTCGAGGGATGTGAGCTGTCAGTCCAGGTCTGCATGACTACAATATGGGACAATTTTATATCCATTCATCTACATAATAAGTGTACAGAGAGACACAAACACACATGCACTTGTATATGAATACAAATGTATTCAATCCCATTATAAGGAAGCAAGAATAATCAGACGCACACAAGAACACCTGCAACCTCTCCATCTCCGTGGCTCGACCAGAAACCTTCCAACTCATTTAAATATACACAAACTTACACACACGCTGAAGTAGGGGGACACACAAACAAAGGGGAATAAATGGTAATCAGATTGTGATTATGGGTTTCTGTGAAACTACAGAGACAATGGTCAAGGTGGGCCAGTGTTCTCCCCACTATTTGAGCAGCTAATACCTGTTATAATACAGCCCACCAAATAAAAACACATTTACACCCTTTTCAAAATAAAATTAGCCAAAGTATCAAACAAAACCTGAAAAATAAGCTGAAGGACTCATTTCCCATTGCCAGGGGATGAATTTACATATCATGTGTACATTTTTGTCCAAGTGGAGCTGAACCCTACTACTGAGGACATCTGACCTGAAGAACACAAAAAGAGTGTCTCTGTTTTATTTTGTTTTTCTTATGTAAAAGGTGCTGTAGTTTATGTAGGTTTATGTCTTTGCATGCAAGTGTGTTTGTGTGTGTGACAGAGTGTGTCTGAGAAGGCAGTGGTGTCTGAATGATTAATGATTGATGTACAATAGAAAACACTAAATGTTAATATTCAGGGACAACTGGACTCACTTGAAAAGAAATCAATGCTTAAGTAGAAGAAATACACATGTGTGTCCACGTGTGTGTGTGTGTGTGTTGTGTGTGTGTGTGTGTGTGTGTGTGTGTGTGCGTAAATAATCCCTGAGAAGACAGAAGTGAATAATAGCTTTGAACATGAGCTTCATGCAATTAACTGTGAGCCAGAACAGATAGACTCCACAGTCAATATCTCTTGTGTAGCTGGCGAGAGAAGAAAAGAAAAAGAAATACTGCGTGTGTGTCTGTGTGTGTGTGTGTGTGTGTGTGTGTGTGTGTGTGTGTGTGTGTGTGTGTGTGTGTGTAGATGTGTATTTGCATGTTGATGTGAGTACACGCACATTATAAGGATTCGTTAAAACCACCCCAGGCTAAGAGAGAAGTGTAGGATGTTAATGTTTGTACCGAGGTGTTGTGTGAAACAAGTGTGTGTTCACGCTTGTGTATATGTGGAAATCTAAATACACTGGGCGAATTGTCATTATGGTAAGCATGGTGGGTTATTCCATGGGTCCCTGAGGGCCACATAAAGGCCGCAAAATATATATATATATATATATATATACAAGACCCATAACAGAATCGAACAGGTTGTTGTGAAAGGTAATGCAACAAGTAAAACAACATGGACAAGGCTGAGAATGAAAATAGGTTTATTTAGAAATAATAATAATAAAGCATGGGACATTAAGCATAACTATAATGGAAGAGAGAAAGGAAAGAGGAAAGGGAGATTGAAAGAGGATATTATATAGCCAAAGAGACCAAAGCCAGAAATCAAGGTAAGCAACATGGCTTGACACAAATAAAGTAAAGCAATAGCAGGTAAGCTACTGCACAGTTAAAATGTACTGAAACCATTGAAATAATCACTAGTCTATACCCTTGAGGGACAACACGGCAAGCACAATTTAACATGCACGTGCATCAGCAAAAGCAATCAGTGTACAAACAACACACAAACAGCCACCCACCCTGACACTCCCATCCACATATAAACACTCGCCCCTACTCTCCACTCTAAGCCCAGCACTGACTGTTTAGAGCTGCAGGTTCTATATTGATTTCTCTAATCACTTTTAAATGAACAATTATGGCCAGCCATTACTTGTAGCTTCTGCTTAAAAGTCTATATATGTGTATAACAATTTAAACTCTGGTTTTTGTAAGTACAAATAAGTCGCAAATAAGTCGCCTCAAGGCACTTTGTATTTTAAAGTATGATTGCTCAACTCCCTTTGAGCAATCATTTGGTGACAGTGGGAAAGAAAAATACCCTTTAAACAGGAAGAAATCTCTGGCAGAACCAGACTGAGGGAAGAGCAGCTATCTAATAATTAAATACAGAGGAGTTTATATACATCTGAATATTCAAATATCCAAGGAACCACAAGTAAACCAGCAGTCTGACACCAAAGTGCTCTATTGGGGTGATAGTACTAAGCTGTGCTATGATGTCTTTAAGATAAGATGAGGCCTGACCAATTATTTAGTTATCATTTTATTATTTATTAAATTTGATTCTGGATTTAACAGGGAGTTAATGAAGAGAAACCAATTTGGGAGAAATATGCCATCTCTTTCTAGTACCTGTCAGTACTCTTTCCAGGGAGAAAAGAGGGTTTCAGCCTGACAATAATGAATTACAATTGCCCAGCCTAGGAGTAATAAATGTATGAATTAGCTTTTCAGCATCACTCTGAGACAGGATGTGTCTAATTTTAACAATATTCCACAAACGCAAGACAGTAGTCCTACAGATTTGTTTAATATAAAGGATATAGCCTGGTTAAAAACGACTCAACTGGAGCCCAGGGTAATGCCATCCAGAGTAAGCATCTGTTTAAAACCATGTTTCTAAGATGGTGTCTAACCACTCATCCATCCATTCATCTATTTGATTCTGCTTATCCAATTCAGGGTCATGGTTTTGGCTCGAGCCTATTGCAGTTGTTGTAAGAACAGAGTCCCTGGAGCGTCACAAATCTGGCACAGGGCTAATGCTTAGACACAGACCATCCATGCTAATTTTCACACCCGTGGTCAATTTTCACCAATCAGTCTAATGTGTTAATTGTCTTGGGACTGTTGAAGAGAGGAGAGAAGACACAAACTCTAGACAGAAATTCCTTAGCTGGCCAATGGATTCTTCTTATTGTGAAGTGATGGTGCTAACCACCACACCTTTGTGTTTCCCTGCTTTTGAAAAGTATTGTCTTTTAAACACTCATTACTTGGAGTTGGATCCTTTTTACCACAAAGTGTTGCCTCTATGCGATGTAGCATGGAGGCCATTAGCAATGGGAAGGCAAGGGGATTTAAAATACTTTGAATGAGGTTGTTGGTGCTAAACATACTGGTGTGAGTATCTCAGAAAATGCTGAGATACTCACAGATAGTGGGAATTTTCCCCACAACTATCACAAGTATCCAGTAAGGGGCAATTCTCTGATTCAAGCTAATAGGAAGGCAACAGCAACTCAAATAACCACTCGTTTCCACCAAGACATGCAGAAGAGCCTCTATAAATGCACAACATGTTGGAGACCACACTGGGTGCCAGTCCTGTCAGCTAAAAACAGAAAACAAAGACCGCAATTCATACAAGCTCACAACAACAACAAAAAACATTACTTAGTCTGATGAATCTCAATTTCCACTGCAATATTCAAATAGTAGAGTAAGAATTTAGCATAGGAAGAATGAAAGTGTGGGCCCTTCCTTCCTTGTATCAGTGGTTCAGGCTGGTGGTGTAATGGTGTGGAGAATATTTTCTTGACACACTTTGGGTCCCTTAGAACAAAGTGAGCATTGTTTAAATGCAACAGCCTACCTGAGCATTGTTCCTAGCCACATCCATCCCTTTATTACTACAAAGTAATCAACTTCTGATGGCTGCTTCCAGCAGGATAATCTCACAGAGCTCAGATCATCTCAAAGTAGAACTAACATCACAACGAGTTAGTTCACTAACAATGTGTTCACTGTACTCAAATGGCTTCCACAATCACCAGGCACCACATCACCTTTGGAATGTGGTGGAGCAGGAGACTTGAATAATGGATGTGCAGCTGACAAATCTGCAGCAATTGCATAACACTATCATGTCAATATGATCAAAAATCTTTGAAGAGTGTTTCTAGCAATTTCTTGACTCTATCTAGGATCCAATCTGGGACCTGCAAGGTGTAACTAATGATGTGACAGGTGAATGTAAATGTAAATCAGTGTAAAGTGTAATCAATAAATACTACCAATAGAACAACAGGGGACAATGCCAATAGGGAGGGTAGTAGCAGAATAATAAAAACCTGTTACAGCTAGAAAACTGTGATGAAAAGACCAGTCGGGAGGTAAGAAGAGCAAAGACAAGTGGAGAGAAAGACAATAGGGAACTAAGGGAAAGTAAGCATTAGATCAAAGTAGCATAGTGCAAGTGTGTGTGCAGAGTACAATGAGTGTTCATAATTATACTAAAGCAAAGAAAAAGGCATTAAGGACACTATAAAAAAAGCTTAAAATGTAATTTCATGTTTATCAACACCTTTTCTTTTCTTGCATTCCCCCTACCAGCTGTACATTTTGACAAACTTGGGCTTCAATTAGTTTCATGAAAAAGAAGTACCTCTCCTCTAGGCCTGCCTAGGCTTCATGAATTGACATTTGTTTTGTGTGCTATTACATTAGTATAATTTAGTCCTTGGGTCCTGTTGCATCATCACAACCTCTCAACAGCTCTATTTAGTTTCAAATTAATGGATTTCAAATATTTTATTGAACTAAGCTGCAATTATCCCCAATTTTAAAGGGTTAGCAATTTTTTCTTTCTTCCATTCTGAACGAATTACTTTTATTGTCATCAATTATAGAAAGGTAAGTGGTCTGTATTTGTATAGCGCTTCACTTGGTCCTAAGGACCCCAAAGCGCACTGACAGAGGCGAGGCTGCCAGACACTAGCGCCACCGGGCCCTCTGACCACCACCAGTAGGCAACGGGTGAAGTGTCTTGCCCAAGGACACAACGACCGAGACTGTCGGAGCCGGGGCTCGAACCGGCAACCTTCCAATTACAAGACAAACGCCCAACTCTTGAGCCACGATCGCCCCTAATAATCACATGTCAGAAAATGAAATCCTTTGCAGTAAATGCAGTAAAATTCTGACAAAATTTGGTCACCTAAGAGGAGACATGATTTTATGATGAAGACACACACACACACACTTGGCAAAGAGCAAGGTAAAAAGTATGAGATATGTGTGTAGGAACAATAAACTTCTGTACCCATAATTCCCTCTCACCTCATGTCATGACTTATTGGCTGCCTAATTCAGAGAAAAACAAAGAACGAAAGAAAGAAAACAGAAAGAGAATGAGCAGAAAAATTATTAAATTGCTTAAAAGAATTCAAAATTAAAAAGATAATGTAAGCCAGATAAAAATAAATTACAGAAGATCATCAAACTGTGAAGCCCTGAGAAATGGCTAGCCAAGGGCCCCAGATTCTTACTGGCAGGTATAAACAGTCTTATTGTTTGCCAATTAATGACGGGGCAGAATTGTTTGGCCAGGTTTCTTCCCTATGTTGCACTTTCTCCCTGTCTCACACCCACTCACTGCTTGTCCATCCTTCCCGTTCCCTCTGGTTGAGAAGAGGAGACAGTGATGAGCAGAGTGAAAAACAGCCTAGCGATGCCACGGTTTAAGGCTGAACACATTGACCGTGAGAGAGGTTGACTTAGGGTCACTTGTAATCAGGGGTTAAAGTGGGATTTGGCAGGTAGGGGAACCCTAAGCTCTAGTGTAGCTATGCAGTAGGAAAAATGACTCAGATGCCTTAAAATATCTCTCGCATTGATTTGTACTGTGAGCTCCACTAGATTTGTTTTCTTTGTGCACAGGCTATGTGAGCAGATGATCTGTGCTGCTGCTGCTGCATCTCTCAGGTTTACTGTTCATTGTGGATTTAGCCCACTCAATTCTTCAAAATAAACTATTGCACTTTTGTGACTGCTTGCAAGTCCTTAGAGTATCATCAGCTTATAAACTAAATATTGATGACTTCTGCCCTTGACCTGACCCAACAGTGAACTTACCACTATCTGCCTTGCACCAGGCCAGATTAGTCTACTACAGAAGACTACTGCACTTGTTTCAATCTTTCCATAAAAATGAGAAAAAATTTTTCCTCAATTTTAAAAACAAAGCAAATTAGTTGTACGTACACTGAAAACTGTGTAATCTGAACATCTAAAAGGTATAACTGTTTTTCCTCCTATAAAATATTCTCATTTTCCCGAAGGTTTTTATTTTCAGTTTCCTGCGGTCTGTTAAGTCTGCTTGGGGAAGGACTTTCCCGTCAGCTGCACCTTTCCACTTGTCAAGAAGCGCACACAGGGAGGCTGATATGCCATCTGTCATTGTGCACGTGACTCAGCAAGCCAGTAGGAGTCACTAATGCAGCAGGTAACCTGTGCTTCTTATAACACATGAGAAGCTGGGTTTTATTGTTTTAGTTTTTTTCTTTTTGTTTACATTGAAAACTACGTCTCTCATCTCTAATATTTAAGCATACTCTATTACATATCATCAGGTTGCTTTTAACTATTTTGACCATCGGAGACACTGAAAGAAATCCACAACTATACTGTCAAAGTATTTTATATCACAGTAAGAAAGCAATTCATTTGAAAGATCTACATTTTGGAGGATCTACTCCATGTCACATGGTTTTACAGCTAAACTTTGACATAGTCAGACATGCATAATAGAGAAAAAGACTGTGTTGTCTCCCCTTTGTCTGCACTTTCTGCCACAGTAATATTGGCATTCACCCCAGATCAAAATGTTATTCAAATGTGCTGTAGCACGGTTAGGACAAGCATGTACAGCTGTGCCTTTTTGCAGTTGGCAGGAATGGGCTCTTACACCTGTTTTCCCTTGTAAACCAATGATTTGCTTACTGAGGGCACTGAAAGGATGTACTGATAGTCTGTAAAGAGGTTTAGAAAGAGGAGGGAGTGAGTATGGCTTTCCATCCCATAGGAAAGCGGATAGTAGTGTGGAGGATGATGCCAAGTATATGCTGCATCTGGAAGCAAGAGACAAGAACTGTGGGCATTGGATATTGAGTGCCTGCCAGATGACAATTGTCTAGACCAACACAGACGGAGGAGAGTCCTCCATCTAAAGTCTGCTGGCTTTCTGAGATTGTGAGCCAAACAGAAGAATGCAAAGAACATAGGAGAAGGATGCCAAGCTTTGCTACGCCAACCACAGGATTAATGGGCTTGTTGCGTCAGGTCTGACTTTCAGCAGCATCTGTTAATATGAACAAGTGCAAATCAGAAAAGATATATAAAACAGGCACAAATCAATATATCCCACGTGTCCTTACCAGAGGAGAAAGCAGATTCATTAAACTCAAAGAAATGCAGATAGTAGCTGGTGATTAAAATAAAACCACTATACTGTATAAAACAGAAACACACTTGAAGATTTGTTATTTTTGATTTTGGGGAACAAATGTAGGTATCGTCCCTGACAGCCTAATAGAGATGTCTTACTCTGTTTTTTGAATATGTCTTCTATTCCCCAGCCAATGTTAATATTTATCACAGTGTTTTATATTTCCATCTCTATGTCCTCCTCATTGTACTTATTACCTTGTTATTCTCACTATCCACCTTAGACCCTTATTTGAATGCTAATCCCATTGTGTTCTCATCCTAGGGAATCAATTGCTGCCATCTTGTTACAAGCCACTCATGTCATGGGTATACAGGCAAAGTATTATTTGTGTCTTGAAACATCATCCACAAAGGATATTAGAAGCCTTGATATAAGAGTTCTGCTTAAATTAGTGATAAAATCTGCATGGCAAGAGAGTTGTCCAGGTCCCATTGTATTTTGCACTTTCGTTCATATGCTTTTCACTCTGTTTTATTTTTCCACTTTGAGGTTTTCGGGTGGTTTATCAACCCTGAACTTTATGAAACAAGGGTCCATATGTTCATGGTTGGTACTGACATCAGTCTTCCTACTGCTTTACCAGACGAGTCATAGCACCAAAGAGAAAGGATACCGTTTTCATGTCTTTGAGGGGCTTTGACAGAATGGCAACATTTGAAGCCCCAGGAGTGAGAAGGGCTTGCTTATTCACTTATCTCTCACTATTGCCCTTCCACCGTGCTGTGTCTTTAACCTTCAGTGGGTTTTTTTTAGTCTGCATTATCCTGTCTCCCACATACAGTTACTCAATCCCGTCTGGATTTTCAGACTTGAATAGTGCTCTCATCGGTCTCATTCTCTTAAAGATTTTCTAAACCTATATTCTGTTTTTAGCACCGATAATGAACTCTAACGTTCTAGAGTTCTAGTACACCTGACAATCCTTTCCTATATATCAAACACCATTATCAAAAAGGTAACCTCTTCCATTAGTCTCCATGACATTCAGTCCATTCCCCCCATGGAATATCTGACCACACACCCACACATTTGCATTCAATACCCTTGCTACTTAAGTGTTACACTCTACCAGAGTGGTAAATGTCACAGACCGAGTGGAGTGAAGACCCCACAATGTTCATCTGTCTTTGGTTGTATGTATGCGTGTGAGTGTGTTTGCTCCAGAAGATAGATAATAAAGTGAAGAACTGGCAGACAGTCCATAAAGGTTAATTAATATAGAGACAACGAGCAAGCAGGGGCTTGCTATTACATGGATAGATTTCTAATACACACACAGGGCTGAATAAAGGAATTTTATCCAGCATCTCTCCTGATTACAGTACATCAGGAGTGTTGATCAGACACTACAGTGCTGGCAGAAATGTTGCAGAGAAATGCATTAAATAGCTGGATGTGTACTATAACAATCAGGCCACCGAATGGACAACACTGACAACACCAATTAGTCAGTATAAATATTGCTCTGCAGGCCAACTACAGTTTACCTCCCACACACACATTTTATGTTGGTGGGTGATGTCTGTGATGATTGTGAGCTGCGAACTTCATTAGGGGGCAGTATGCTGTAGGACACATCTGCACTGATCATTTGCTAACTGTTCACTTTCTAATATAATGAACAATATTCAATCACATACATGAAGCATGTGTAGGTTGAGCTTTAATTACGGCAAATGACTTCTAATGCAGTAAGATTAATATCTGCACATGACTGTGTCACACGGCTGACATTTAAAGCCATGACACAGCGGTAGTCTGTATGAGAGTTTGTAGTCTCCTAGAACGAAAGCAAGCCTAAATGTTGAATGGCTGGACAGAAAAAAGCGATTGCAATTGTACTATGCAAAGTTTTTAGCCACCAATCATGTCTGTATATTTGGCTTGAAAAATGGGAAATGGGTGAAGTGATTTATTGAAACATGTCCAGACATAAATGGGAATAGAGTAAAAAAGGCAATATTTGGTATGACCTCCTTTATTTGTAAACTTAGACCAAACTCTGTTAGGCAAGCATTCCTGTAACTTCTTTAAGCAGTTTTCAGGAAAGTAGCTGATGAATTGATGATGATCTGAAACACAAATTTCAAATTTGGATGCATCACTACATAACAGCAGTCAAATTCTTGTGTAATTTAAATCACCTCAGCTTTTCTTTTTTCTCCCTGTGGGCAGCCCATACAAGCTTGGCCCATGTAGTTTTACTAGTCGGGGTCCCCATGACTGTTTTGTGGCAGAAACTCATAATGGGCTTGCCCAAAGAAAACCCATATAGAGGCTCCCGTGGGTCCTGTGGGATAAGTGTAGACTTCCCCTGCCCACCTAGAAATACCCATTTTGTATCAGTCCAATTCAGTTTCATTTATTTAGCACAAAATCGCAACAGCAGTTGCCTCAAGATGCTTTATATTGTAAGGTAAAGACCCTCCAATATTACAAGCTTACAGCACTTCCCAGGCAGCCTCCAAAACCGGATGAGATGGGGTGTGCTCAGGGTGGCATGGCCATAAGCTTTTTATAATGAGGAAACACTACATAGGGAACTGTAACTATGGTGAGGACCCTGAAGCCGCAGAACATGTTTTATTGTCACACATGCCCCAGTACCAGAGTGCCTCAAAGATTCATGTTTGCTAACTAATACCTCCTTAGGAATTGTCTTGCTTGCACAAAAGTACAGTTAAATGCCTGACAAACTTTGGCTTATTTCATATATCCAACTGAAGAAATTGTTGAATTGTTGAAGAAAAACATTGTCCGCCACCATTTATTAGTTTAACATGACACATTTTAAAACATACTGTTTGTGCTCTACATGGACAAGTTTACCTTTCTGCACTTCCTCCTGGCTGAAGAACTGTAAAATATTATTACCTTTGTAGTTAAATAAATATATATTATAATAGCAAAAAAACTTTACTTTTATTTACTATTAGCTTAAAATGACAAGAGGTGGAGAAATATTTCTAACCATTAAAATAGGAAAAGAAACAACAAAAACACTATGAAATGATCTAACCACACTTAAAATCGTAAATTTAATTGTGAATACAATGTTTTATGAAAATTATAAATAAGTGTTAAAACTGAATTAAAAGGCTTGAGCAATGTAGTGAGGAAAAAGTAGATCGTCAAACACATTACATTTAGTCATCCTGTTGTCTTGATGGAACCCCACTATAAACACATTATTTTAAAATGAGTAAAAAAGCAGCTGATGTCCAACAAAAAGCAAACAAAAAAAGACCTCTGGAAATCTTAAAGAAGTACAGTATGACTCTGGCTACGACAATACAAACAAATGAGGCAACACGTGGCTCAACTCTTTTTCACAGTTCTCTAATAATCATGTCCAAATCACAAAAGGGATTTCTATTTTTATGATGAATATATTGAATATTACATATATCATGGTAATGCATGCTAAGATTTTTATTATAAATTAGTATGGCGATATAAAAATATCTCAGTAATCAGCCAGATACTTCATCAGTTGAAACAGTGGGGATGAAAAAAGCCAAGGTGAGCCTGGCAATCATTTCACAGTGTATTCTACCAAGTTAGGAAATTGCAAATTGCTTATTGTATTTTGAAGGGTTGAGAAATACGGGGAATATTTTAAAAATCTAGTTTCCAAGAGTGCCTGGGATTTGCTCACAATGAGGTGGCCTGAATTAGGAGGACAAACAGTGGTCATACAACTCAGCACTGCAGAACAAAAGACTGATATGCACTCAACACAGGTTAGCTTGGTGGGGAACAGGACATATTTATAATATAACCTTTTAAAATACAGCCTGTGAACAATTTTTATTGATCCATCATTTATAAAGTGCTGTTTTGTGCAACAGCTTCCTCTGCTTTCCATCGTCTTCACTAAGATTGGTACATACTGACTCAGAGCCTCTTAGTAAGTGCATTACTACTCTCTCATACCCACAAACTGTAAAAAAGACAAATCCAGATGATGAACCGCCCATAAAACTCCCCGGCTAAGTTCACTATATTTTTTAAAATGCTAGAGGTCAAAGTGAATTTAATGTTGGCATGGAAAATGTTTTGAGGAAGATGAAATCTATTGACCGGCTAGGTTATAAAGATAAAAGCCTTAAATTGGACACGGAATGATAAATTATTCACCACTGGTGAGAAAATGCACAATTTCTGCCATCTGAATTGCACTTTTTCATAAAATATATCATCTTCACCAAAGAACAATTTTTCAACTGGGAATAGTGCGATGCTGTTGAGTCACAGTGTTCAAATGTGTCAAATGAGAACAAAAGGCAAAGTTAGAAAGACTCCAATATATGCAGAAGGAAGCACGGGAAAGACAATCATTGCACTTTTATCAGATATAATGAATACCATTTCCTGTGTCAATCAATAATGACCAAAAAGGAAATTGCCCTTACTTTTTTTGTAATGACTCATTGCTTCACCTCTCTACAATATGTCCACTCCATGGTCTATTTATGCTAACCAGTGGATGAATTTTAGTGTGCAAAACTCAAATGACTGAGGCTAGACTCTACAGACAGTGCTGCAAAAATCACATCTAATCCATCAAGTAGCAGAAGGTAGTTATATCGTTACACCCCCCTTCTTGTTTCATATTAAGAAATCCACAAAGGGTTTTAAATAAATGATGCTATTTCAGTGAATAAACCCATTAAAGATATAGTCTAGCAATGAAGTGATGATCTTGTTTTCTTTTGGTCCCACTGTTATTCTGAAGAGGCTTCTTGGACAGCCTCTCCTAGTGATAAATGAGATTGTATGCTGACAGATAAAAGTAGTTCTCCAGCAACATGAAATCCAATTCTTGCAGTTTTACAGTGATGCCAAAAAATCTTGGACTCTCAATGGCTGTTTTTATTTATTTATTTGTTATTTTTCTTATATTAAACAGGGCACTATTACAAGGCTGTGTAAGATTGCATTCTTTAAAAAAGTCATTTTTGGTATCTTTCAGTCGTCGGCTGGTGTTTATATTGGAGCTTACAGGGGCTTGGGTGTTGTTAGAGATGTAATAAAGGGGGGGGGGGGGGGCTGATGCCTCTGCTTCTTGACACTTGGTGCTCATTTGGAGGATTCATTAAGTCTATTTGCTTTAGTTATTTTCTTATTTCCCATTCCTTACCTTTAATGTTTCTCTTGTTGTGGACCTACCTTCACTAGTTGATTAAGTCTAGCTCAGCAGTATGCCTGAAGCCAAGGAACATATACAACGGGTAAAATAAGTGTCGAACATTGGTGTTCTCACCAGATGTTGGTACAACCTATCCAATCCACACATGCAAAGAAATCAGACCACAGATGCCCATACATTATGTGTAATAATGAGAATTTCATGTTAATAGCATCAGTAGAAATATATTTGCTTACCAAATTGGTGACGTGTTCAATCATTTTATCCGCTGTAGGTATAACAACAACAGCTGCCTAATGAACAATGTAATGACAGAACTGGTCATTCAAGCGCCTATTAGCTTTGACCTACAAACACAAAGGGTCGGATGTGAGCTCACTGCATTTTTAATACACATTCTGTTTGTGTAGTAAAGTTGCAAGAAGATCACAAAAACCTCCAGCATATTTTTTGAGGAAAGCAAGGACAATACAGTGAAGTAGAAATGGAAAAATAAGGTGTGAGAGAATTTTATCTTAAACAAATCCAACTGATTTCTGCTAATAAACTCAAATACAAATTTTACGTGCAATTTATCATTCCAAACTTTGCATAAATAATTTAAGGTATAATCTCACCTCTTATTGTTACTTAGTATTATTATTAGCTGCAGCCATATATAATCATTTGGTTGTTTTAACTATTACTAGGCTGACTATTCCTTTTCCTCTGCCAGGATCCTTTCCTCTGAACTTAGAGTGACTTCTTTTCCTTCAGCAGTTTTTCTTCTGTTTGTGATTTGTGACTGAAGCACTTTTCCCTTTTCCCTACTTCTCTCGTGACTTTGACAGTTTGTGAAACTGCACTTCTTTGCGGTCCTTTTCACTTCAAAAAAAAGTATAATACAAATGAAAATTTGATGTTTAAACACATAAAATTGATCCAAGAGGCACATGGATACACACAGCTTTATACATTTTGATGAAAAGAATGCTTGCGTTTACGCACCGCTTTCATATCATCATCTCCATTTACATTGGCACTTTACCAGAACATAGGCTGGGAATTGGATAAGTCATGCCCTTTTTTGTAACACCTGTAATGTCCTATTTGCTCCACATCATGACTTGCAAGGATTAGTAGCAAATCGACACATTGTATTTTTCGGAGCTAAAGAACCATTCATTTGCCAATTTTTTTAATCCGTCTCTGAGTTTTGGAACATAAATAATGGAACAAAAAATGAAATAGATAACCAGACAAAGCAGCAAAATACATAACATAAGAGTGGATTTTTATGACCCCTAGAAATCATCATCGTGCACAGAGAAGCTTTTAGTGTTACAAACTGAAACAACTCAAAACTGAAACAACTCTAGTTCTCCGACCACCAACCAGTGCACCACTGCTGACACATGGTGTAGTAAACCCACAGAAAACTAACAAAAAACAAAAATAACACAATTGTAATAGTTACTTTTTTTTTTACAACTTTAAAGCTTTTCATCAATTAACCTGATGTGCCAGATGTTTTGCTAAACAAAACCATCTGTGAAGTGAACTGGAAAAAGAAAGAAGCCAGTAGTACTTGATTGGATAAAATACCCATGTCCTATTGGGTCCTACATTTCATTTACTTCTTTCTGGTAAACTTTATTAGGATAAGATATAAAGAGTTAAAGGAAATATTGTCCAAAACCTCAGAAATGTTTCTTTTAAATGAACATTTGTCGATAACAGTGTAATAGTATTTGAACTGTCTGTGTTATGCTGTGTTACAAAATAGTCATACTACATACATGCAACACATACATGCAATAAAATATATTTAACACAATGCATATAATATTCGGCTATGCATTTATTAACTGAAAACTGCACATGTATAAATTTTGTCTTTAGTATTTGTACTTTGTTTGTATTAAAACAAAAATAAATATGAGATTGTGTGATCTCATAAAATTATGATTCAAATTATAACAGAGATTTTCTTAAACATTTATTTTATTTTATTTTATGTTATTTCTTATAGCAACAGTAAATATTAAAACTAATAACTTCCCTTCTTTTGCCAAGAGGGATCATTTCCCCTGTAACTATATATGTGGACATACAAACACACACACACACACACACACACATATATATATATATATATATATATAGATAGATAGATAGATAGATAGATATTCTACAATAACTTTACAAGTGGGACTTCAAATGTGTAAATTCTTATTTTAGAATGGACTCTTCATCATCATGAGGCAGCTAAAGATCCCTGAAGTGTGGTTGGTTTTTGCTTGGCTTTTTCACCACACAGCCACATGACTAATTAATAGAATGTGCCGATCCACCTAAACCAGCTGGCTAACAAGTATATTGACAACCCTCCAATAACCAAGAGGCATCAACACAGCACAGTGTGAAAGCATGCTATTCAGTCAAGTAAGCTAGAGTATGCAAATCAGTCACAAATCAGACAGTCAATAAAATACAGACAGGTGAAGCACTGCCTGGCAGTTTCATGCCCTGTAAAGATGGCAATAGTCACAGAGGGCATAGTGTTAACTAAGCTAATTGGCACATATGCCCTCTGAACGGATATTATAAAATTCTCTACAGTTCCAGAAACCTGGACAACTTATCCTAAATCAACCTTTCACTATAATAAGACTGACACACTTGACCCATACTACTAGACTAAAGACTAGGTGGAATGAAAAAATGACCAATAAAAAAATACAAACGTACATACATGATTACATAATAATATTAAATAAATAAATAAAGATTGACAAAGCAAAAGGAGTTTTGAGGTTATGTCTGTAGGCCATAACAAAGATGAAAAACAATTTTATATATTTGACAGGCTTCAATAGTACTTGTCAACAGACTCTGTGGCCAAAGCTTAGCATATTCTTTAAGTTAAATTACGTTAAATATATGTTAAAAATATTAATTTGTGGAATGAAAATCTGTAATCAAATTTCATTTGTATGACACATGCCATTTCACTGGCTACTCATATGTCAACTCAAAAAAGAAGCTGTTTTGACTATAAGCTTCAGTACATATGTGAAGAGTCATTTTTATTGTCTAAATTATCCACTCTAAATATTTATTAGATACATTTCCTCCTTTTCACAGATATTCGACTTCATTTTCCATTTAGGAATATTCAAATGTGTATTGTGATCCAACAAAAGTGTGATTAGAGTTTCCTTGTTTGAGTGTCTGGGCTCATCCCTGAGACATCCTGAAGAAGCTCATCATAAAACCAGTTCCTCATTTTGAAAGGAGGCTTGAGAGGTGGTTTCAGGCACCTGATTAAAATACCTCCTACACACTTCCACATGGATGTGTTTTGGGCATGACCAACTGGGAGGAAAACCCAGAGCAGACCCAGAACATTCTGAAGTGATTACATATCCTGTTTGACCTGGGAATGACATGAGATTCTCCAGAATGAACTGGAAGCAAACTGAATAATCAGCCAGACAAATGGGCCCTAGATCCATTTCTTAGGAAAAGAATTAACATCATAGCATGAGTGGAAAAAAAATGTAGAAGTGCCTCAAACCTACATTCTTTTTAAAAGCTACTAGGGAAGAAGTTGTGGTTGCAAAAATACTTCTGATCCTATAGAAGGCTACAGGAAAATAGCCCTCTGCCGGGACTTCTTTGCTGCTGTGTTTATCAGCTCAGGCTGTCATTTCGAGTCATGGTGTATAAAACAACAGCAACAACAATGTCAATTCTGCCTCTCATCATTACATTTGGTTTCAAAACAACAAGATAGTGACAAAGAAAATGCTGTTCTCGAAGCTTCAACATAGGACAGAACAAAGGGTGATGTCACTACGTCCATCTATAATACTGTCTGTGGTGGTTAATAACAAAAAATATGACATGCTAAGTAGAAATATTTGAAGTGTAAATATTTGACATAAATAATTAAGTTAAATAATCCTTCTTATTAACCAGTTACCTAGCATGCTCTGCGGGATACTGAAATTAAATATCCATGTGGTGCCATTTGTTGAACTACTAGGTGTAAAATTATTATTTCTAATCCAAATTAGCTTTACAGCACATCTTTGCACGGAGGAAAAAAGAGGGAATGAAATTTTCTTTCTTTTCTTTGTGACTCTGAAGTCTACTTGACAAAATTACACACTCAACCAGGATGAGCACTTTTTTGTCAATATACAGAGATGCAAAGAGTGTGTGTGCGTGTGTGTGTGTGTGTGTCTACAGATGGCCAATGTTCTTGTCATGCAGGAGGAGATTTACAAACTGAGACAACATCTAAACGGATGACAACAAAGACAGCTATGAAGAACAAACCAGACCATCTGTTTCCCACCTTTACAAGCAACTTGTGATGTTGTATTGATGATTATGATAAAAGCTGAAATGAGAGATTAATAAATATATAAGTTGTGCTGAAACTGTTTGTTCTTTGACAAGCAGCCATTCTGACAGTTGCCAGTGCTTTACAACAGTTATGCTGCTGTCTCTCACAGATAATTACTATATATCTCTTTATGCATATGAACTGGGACTCGCGGTATCGTATTTTTCATCTGACAAGAGTGACAATATTTGGAACCAGAGAAGAACTTAGAAATTCAAAAGTTTCACTAATGGGATAATAACATAGATGAATTCTGGCTTGACTGACTTGCAGATATTAGTATAAACATTATATATTCGATTCTATTCTATTATACGTATTTTCAGTAACAGGAGGCAAATAAACAAATGTTTATATTTTCTTTTACCACCTTGTTAGGTTGTTTTTTAACCTTTACCTTAGATTTCATCCAATTTTATGATAACGGTAAAGAACATCTGGAGATAGCAATACAAAATGGAACAATGTTATGAAGCTTTTCTATGTCACACTAAATTGCATTTTCTCTAATAATGTGTGGAATTGAATGATGATGAATGAATGGCTGACGAAAAAAAGAGTTTTATGCGTTCAAGAAGGATGAAACCTCGCTGAGTCAATCTTGAACCGAAGGTTGGCTAAAACATCTATTTATTCTGACTGACTGAATGTAAACTGAATGTTTACAGTAACGCTCACGGTAAACATTTCCTAAGTTCAGGTCTAACTCTCCATTAACCCCTGTCCTGTAAGAAAACATGAGAAAGGGACAATGAGATCATGCAGGGAGAGAAGGTAAAAACAATAAAAATGTCCAAGCTATAAGAAGCAAGAGGAGAAGAGAAGGGAAAAAAAATCAAGATGACACAAAATGACTGCCCAAAGCAGCACTGTCTTTGTTTTACTCCCCAATGGTTACTATTAACTTAAACTGTGGCTTTGAGTCCTTAATCATAATCATAATGCAATTGGGTATTTCATCTACAGAAGATATTCCTGATAATTACACTCAAAACAGCCATGAATACAAACGTATCAGATAGAGAATGCATGAATGAGAAAGCCTGCAAAGCTCAGTTAGACAGATAGGGCAGGGTGAGTGACGGTGATAGGCAGATTCTCCAGCTTACCTCGGCAATCCAGCTGTTTGCTCACTCCCTTCCATTTTGCAGCATTATTCTCTCGCTCATTCTAATGTGCTTTTCCTCTTTTTTGTCTCTCTTCTCTCAGAACCGTGCATCTACAGACTATGCTTGTTTATCTTTTCCTAATTCCACTCGTCACTCAATCTCTCTCACCAGACAGATCATTAGGATTAGCTCTCTGACACTGCCTATCCCATCAGATGTTGATCGGCCACAGTGGCAGTGTGGGAACCAGAAAATGAGCTCCTGACAGATAATAGCCTGCTCTGTACCTTACATCAGATGAAAGAGATCGAGTGAGGGAAAGACAGTTAGTGAGAAAGTCAGACGACTGCCAGAAGTCTCTTTGGTCTTCGTCTTTAGACTTTAAGGACATTGTTGTTCTTAGAAAATAATCATTTACTCATTGAGGTGTCAGAGCTCTTTCACGATGACATTCAAAGTTCCTCAGCAGCAGAGATCTGCTAAAACAAAAACTGTTTTCTTGATTTAATATTATAACGATGAGGTGTACGTTTTTCTTTGCTTGAATTGAAAACTAATACAGTTCTTTTTGCATTGTATAATGTTGTAGAAGCTCTAGCTTTGCTGTCAGAGCTCAAAATGTGTTATTGGTGTAACTACATCACATGCAATCAGAATCTCATTGTTCAAAAACAGCCAGCTTTTCACAAAGCCTGAAGCACTGAGTAATGTTCGCCATAAAAAGTCTAGAACTGCAAAGAATTGAACTGCAGATGTCTTCGGGCCTACACAAAGTCTAAAAACTACAAATTTTACAGTTCTCTCTAATTTATACTTTGGTGTTTTTGCTGCAACACTTTTACAGTCCAAGAACAAAGCCAAACTGTTGGAGCAAACTGACTACCTGTGTAGTTGTGAAGGCAGGCAACAATAAAGGTCTGTTCACAAAACAGCTTTTACATCACTAAAGTTAATAACATAAAGTACTTTTTAGTTTATGGCACGTGTTGAAAACAGTAAGCAAAAATAACACAACGCTATCTTAACAGAAACAATAACACAGGGTTTAGCCATTAATAGTCTGCTGGGCAAAAATGTAACTGGTCTTTGTTTAACAAGTACATAATTAAATGGCTCTGCAGGTCTGAATGGGACTTAGTAATGTTCAGGTAATGAATCAATGAACATTAGAGATGTTCTGCAGAGATTTGTGGAAATCTTTATGCACAGGATTTATGGCTAAAACAAGATCGCTAATGACATACAGAGAGCCCAACGTGTGGGAGACATTGCACCTCCCAGCTGTGTCGTGTCTGCTGACTAATGTAGCGTCCCCCACATAAACAGAACCAGGCGATGGCTTGTTATAGCTCTAAAGAGGAAGGTCGTCTGTGGCGTGAGCAGATGTAGTGTGTGTGCAAACATTTCTATATTGTGTACACACACTTGTAAAAATGTGAATTGGGTGTTTCTTCAGTTTTGTTGAGTTTTTTGCCCCAAAAGAGGATTGTATGCATGGAAGTATATATTAACGTATATGCTTTAACTCTCCTGTTGTGTTGCGGACTAAACTGACCAGTTTTGAAATTTAAAAATTAAAAAAAAAAAAATGTTAAAAGTACTTTTTAAATATGATCAGTTTTTGCTTGGTGTAAAAGGTGTAATCAACATATAAAATGGAAAAGTTTCATTTCATATATTTCTAACCCCCCCCACCCCCAAAAAAAAGAAAAATATATATATTTATATTACATATATACTGTTCAGATTAATTTGACCTTTGCAGTGAAAGTGGGGATTAAAGAGATCAAAATTGTTTCTTTCTTTCTTTCAACTGTGAAACATATTTTACCAAAATACACACACACAGTTGTTTTTTTTTTTTAGATGGCAGCAGCTCAGGCGGTAGAGCAGGTCACCTACTAATCAGAAGTTGGTGGTTTGATCTCGATCTGCTCCAAGCGGCATGGCCAAGATACTTACCCCCCAAGTTGCTCTCCAATGCATCCATCAGAGTATGTATGTGTGTGAATGTTAGACAGAAAGCACTTGTATAGAAAAGGCATAGAAAAAAGTACTTGGTGAATGAGGTGAGTTGTGTAAAGCGCTTTGAGTGCTCAGATAGAGTAGAAAAGTGCTATATCAGAACCAGTCCATTTACACATATACACATTATTATTGACCTACTGACCCTATGTGTAAAGAACAAAAATGCAGGTGTTGTTATAACTTTGGACAGGAAGCTTTTCTGTTCTCAAGGGCAAACTCCACCCACACTGAGTGAACACTCAGGAGCAAAACATATAAAGATTATCTGCAAGGCAGTCCTACCAACATTGCACTCTGCAGCTACATATGATATATTCCTCTGTCAGAGTTTTACAAAATAAGCAGCAGAAGTAAACAGTTGACAGCCATGGAGGCTCTGGGACTCAACTTTGACTATAGAGGAAGAGATTTGTCTGAGGAGAATACGTCTGAAGTTGAAAGCTATCTTGAGGTGAATTCAGAATCTGATGATTTTGATTATGAACCAAATGAGGAAACTGCTATTCACATCCCTCAAAGCAAGACAATCGCATCAAAAATGGTAAAATATAGTGGTCTTCATCCTCAAATATACATCAGGCAAAAATATCTGCATGAAAGACAGTGCCAGGGCAGAGACTTGGCAAAGATAAATATCAAGTTAGCTTTTGAGCTGGTCGTGTCCAACTACAGAAAATCATTTTGAAATGACTAATCTAAAAGGACAGTGTATTTTGCGGGGAGTATTGGAAGGATGGATATTTTTGGGGTCCTCATCCTGGCTGGGGTTTATAATTCAAAGGATGAATCAACAGCCAGTCTGTGGGATCCAGAGGCAGGCTACATTTTGTGCCACAATGTAATTTCTCCAGAGTTATCTGCTTTGATAATTGAAAGACAAGTGCTGTCAGATAGGAGAGAGACAGGCTGGGAGCTATTATTACTTCATAAAACAAATCTAAATCTAAAATAAAATTTAAAAAATCAAAAAATTATGGTGTTTTACATGTAGAACTTTAATCTAAAAAGATTTTAATATAAATGTTTTATTAAAAACAGTGATATATCCTCATCACACCATGATTTGTGAGAGGTACAAAACACCACTGCACTAAATACTGATTAAAATGGTTAGTAATGGAGTTAATAATTAGATAAAATCAATGTTTACTTGGTTAATTGACTGCAATCATTATTTATTGCCTTAGAACAAAGTCTAAATGCAGACACTGGTTTGGTTTAAGTCTTGTTGTCATTCAAAAAAATTTCTAAAAAGATGAGGTTCATTGCTCAACTCATTCCCATGATGCATTCCCAAGTTCACAGAGCAACTTCTTTGCAGTCCTGGGCAGAAAAAAAAGGTTGCATGCAAGAGGTAATATGATAATGGGAGAAAAGGTTCTTTCTGTTTGCAGGAACCCACATGGAAACACTAACAGTGCATTCAGCTACGTTTAAGCTGCAAAGGCTGGAGAGTCAACATGCCGAGGCTGAAGTCTGAGATTCAATATTTAATTTCACACTACCTTTCATTGCTACATTTACAGATCACATAAAGGTCAATATAAACTTTCAGTGAAAGCTTGAAATGTCAGTTGACAGTTTTCTTTCTTTAGTCTTTGATGAAGATATTTTCTGTCTACTGTCATAAATGTGAGAAAAAATGTAAGCAAGAAAATGTATTTCATTGATAAATACATACAGAAATATAGAGAACTATTTTTTCCTTTCAAACCACTCAATTTAAACTTGTCCATGGCCATAAAGAAAATAACACAAAAATAGTTCATGTTTATATTTTCTATATAAATATGTAACTAAGAGTTACATATGGAAGTGGTCCAACAAAAGGGATCTACTCTTAGAGATTTAATATAAAATATAGTGAGAGACATAAAAATCCCACGAGACACCAGCCCATTGGCATTCACAAGGGGTTAACCCAAACCCATATCCCGTAACTTAACAAAGTAGTATTTGACAAACCTAAGACTTCTGGCACCAGCACCATTCCAATTACCTTATCACGTTCCCCTCAAGGCCCAATCATTTCTACGCTTTGACATCACTGAAACACCGTTTCAGGGACTCGAGGTCAAAGCCAATACAAAAAACACTAACTGTTTGAGAGTCATTATTGATGATAACCTTAGCTCTACACCAAATGTTAATTTTATGGAAAAGCAAAACTATCTTTGCTGCAAAAAAAAGAAAAAAGCATCAAATCATTATAGCATGTTGAGGATGATTAAAAAAGAAGAATCAGGGTTAGTGTCGGGGTTAGAGCTTGGAGGGTTAAACCATTTGTTACTTGCTGCTTTTGTTTTGTCTTTTCCACTCCTACACCTAAACGATTTTAACTTTAATTTAACTTCTATGAATAAAGTATAACACAAAAAGTTCAGGTAAACTGGATCAAGTCCCACTTGTCTTTAGTCTCATCAGGGTAGTTAAACAAGGTTAAGAGTTCTTAGCTGAACTCATATCTCCACACTCACATCTCACAGCATCTGACGTGTACTATAGCAGTTAGTATGGTATTGACTAACAACCTATAGATTTGGTTAAACATGGATTCGTGACTTTAAATTATGTTACATAATTAGATCAACTCTGCTATCTTGATGTTGCTAGATGACAAAAAAATATATACAGACCAATGGAAGAAGACAAAACAAAACACAAGCACTGAATGAAGCAAATCAACTATTATTATTTTTACAAGCCCATGCTCCAGTACTCTTTGCTCTATAACTCTAGTCTGGTTGCTCGGCAACATAGAATACCATGAAGACTAAATATCTCAAATATTGAACATGTTGTCCAGGAGGAGCTTGGGAACAAACATACAGATCATTCCAATCATCAGTGAGAAGATGATGATAACGATGATGATGATTAATATTATTACTATGAATTTAAACTTCACACCTTTATGAATTTAAAAATAGGTGTATTAAACTCTTAAAACCAAGACCTAAGTGCAACGAATACAATAAAGCGTAACTCAGCAGTCTAAAGTGTAAAATAGCAAAATTAGAGGAAAAGTTACAACCCATGAATTACAAATAAGTCTTTGTAAGTTATTTCAAAGAAAATACTGATTTAACAAACCAGAATGTCTTAGCTAACTTCTTCCACAACCTGGGAGACATTACAGTGAATACTTGGTCACCTTTACTCTTTCATTTATTAAGTAGGAAAGGTAGCAGCAGGTTCCTGCCTAAGAACTTCAGAATGAGCACTATTTAGTCCGGGACAACACTTCTTATATACATTCAGGGCCCAGGCTAAATCAAAATAAATCACATCTAAAATAAACAAATAAATGGGTATCCTGTGTAAGGTAATTAAAATCAGAGTTGTTCATTTTTCTTGGTCCCTGAAAGAACTGGCAAATTCTTTAATGATGAATATACCTGTACAGTACCTGTTAACACTGTTAAAATAGTCTCACCGAGATGAAATAAAAACATGAATAGTTTGACTGCAGCATAATTCAGCATTGAATATAACCTTGCAAATACCTCAGATGAAAGTAGCAGGATGGAAGGACTTTTGTTTATATTTCCTAAAAGCGAGAATAGTAACAAATACCTCAACCAGGCTTCTGCTTTAATCATTATTACATAAAGGACCACGGGAGAAATAGATCATATGATGCAGTTTATCAGAATCTCCACAAACTTTTCTAGCATATTCCCATCGAATAGCACAACACAGTTCATCCCCCAGTCCCAAAAACAACAAAAACTGTTCAAGTTTGGTTTTAGTGAAACACCAAAAATAACATAAGCAGATCTTTGCAAGTTTTCAGACACAATTCACATTCATTTAACTTAATATCACTTCATATTTAGCCTCCCTAACTGTCCATGCACTCTTTTGGTAGAGGTCAAAATGAGGAAAGTCACTTGTAAGGGTTAGTTTTCTACAATGACAAGCTAGATCACTTTTTTATGTGTGAAACATTACAATCTATTTCAAATCTGTTACCTTCTGATTTGAGTATTTATTCAACATGGATTTTCTGTCTAAAAAGCTGAAAAATGAAATCCAACTTGCAGCCATCTTCAGAAATATTTTCCTGGGCTAAATTTATTTTCCTCACACTCACTATCTTCCTCTATTCCCACCCAGATGCCCTTCATCTCTTTCTTATCTCACAATGCCATGTTTAAACATTAAATGTGTGTCTGCGTAGCATGTTAAAAAGCTAAGTCCTTGTCTGTGTGCGTGTGTGTGTGGGCTGGTGAGTCACTGTGTGGGTGGGTCTGTCTGTGGGATGGTGGAGGTTTTTGGGTTGAGTTTTCAATTATTGATGCTAAGGTTTCGGTAAGGCGATAATGTTTTTATGAGAAGTTTCCTTGTTAAAGCCAGGGGAGTGGTTTTGCCTTACTATTTCATTTAGTGGTGGCTGTCTACCACCACAGATACACACCAAATGCTCATGTGCTTACATGCAAACACACATCCAAACACTCCTCCCAAACTGCTGATGCTCTCAAAGCAGCTGGCTCTTGGGTACAAACAGTGACAGTAGCTTTGCTAGAGGAACTTGACATGCTGCTACTGGTGTTTGTGTGTCTTTGGAAGTCTGTGGTGTGTGAGTCTGTGTTTAGCTCACTGATGTCAACTTTCATCTAGTAGAAAGATTTTCTTCATCTTCCTTGAAGCACAATCTCCACAAACTTATATCCTACTGTATAGGTATTTGGTACTTTTGGCTTACTTGAAAATTTCAATTTGCAATTTTCAGCTAATTGTTCTATAACATTTCATCTGAAGAGATAATTTAATATCATGTATAATTAAATACAATTATACAATTCTGTTTTCATTTAATAAGTAAAAAAACTTACATACATACAAGATGTTATTAAGGAAATTGCTCACTGAACCTTGCACAGAAAGTTAACCTTTCCATTATTAACAAATTCAAATGAGAGCAAAGCAAAACTCTTCTGCATACAACATTCAAACCACTGAAAGTATTCAATTAGATAGATAGATAGATAGATAGATAGATAGATAGATAGATAGATAGATAGATAGATAGATAGATAGATAGATAGATAGATAGATACTTTGTTGAGATGAGGAATGAACACATGACAGAGATGAGAAAAAAAAAGGCTTACAGCGTCAGCAGGACCATGGGATGACATTACTTTCTCATTACTAAGCAAGTTTCTTCATGCCGTCAGCTACAAGCAATGCCAGATTGCAGCTCATGAAAAATTAACTCACTTGACTTTCCTATGTATTAATCTGCCAATCAGTTTCAATTACTCAGTAACCGAAGGTGCCAGAACACTGTTCCGGATCGTTCTGGACCACTTTAACCTCTACTGATATTAAAGATGGCCAGAGTTATTAAAGCATGAAAGCTGTATATGGAAAATGACACTGAGAGGACGCAAAAGAAAGAGACGGTGAGAATGAGCATGTATTCCCATTCACTTGGGAATACACAGTTGTATCAATGGATGGAGAAAAGAAGTGACATTCATAGCCTGAGGGATATTCGCTCTCTCTCACTCTCTCTCTCTCTCTGTCTCACTGACACTATGCCGTTATTTTTGTGCCACTATTCTGAGCCATGTAAAAAAAAATTTGAACGCACGTAAAAAAAATTACAGGTGCAAGTGTTGCATTTTGAGAAGAAATTTATTTTGAGTGAGGAAAAAATAATTTGAGTGAACAAAATTCATTGCAAAAACTAGGTCATATTTGTTGTGTTCCCACTAGTGCTGTCAGCGTTAATCTCGTTAAAATGACATTAACGCCATAACGCAGCAAATCTCCGTTAACGAGTTACCGCAGATTGCCCCGTGGGTGGGGCTGGACGGCGTCAACACGTTAACGAGCTAACTGCGCTAACGCACTAGTTCCCACCAATGTAATTGAGATTGCGTGGCACATCCAACATACTGTTTTACTTTTGTCCATGACGTGCTTACCATCAGGGTTATGCTTCACATGAAAACCAAGATAGTTCCAAACACCAGATCTGAATGAGGGTGGGGGAGGCTCAATTTGCCGTGTTGCAACGAGCTTAGCTTCTGTCTCACTAGCTTGCGCTGCGCTCAGTGGATCTGCACTCGACAGTGCAGCCTAGGCAGAGTGGTCGAACGCAGATTCACTGAGAGCACAACACAGACAGCATCATCAGAAGAAAAGTTGATAAAATAAATTTAAAAAATTGTATTGTTCGATACATATGCGTACTGAACCGAAAGCATTGTATCGAACGGTTCAATATCGATATGACTATCGTTGCACCCCTAATATATACATATATACACACACACACATATATATACATATACATAAAAATATATACATCATATACATACACATACACACACACACACACACACATACATATATATATATATATATATATATATATATATATATATATATATATATATATATATATACACACATGTATATATGTATCGCAATATATATCGTTACCACACATGCTTCAAATTATACCGTAATATGGATTTTAGGCCATATTGCCCAGCCCTACTACCAATACAGTAAAAACATACCTGAACAAAAAAAAACAAACACTATCTATGATAGATATGAGCAATCTTCTCTAAGACAGTTCAAGCTGTGCTGAAGAATAAATATGGTCACACCAAATATTTACTTTTAGTAGTATATGTGGTAGTACATTGTATCCAGAAAGAATAGTCACTTAATTTTAAAGGTATTAACTGTAAGTTGAAGACAGGCTAACACAGCTTAATACAAGGAACAGGAGTATAGGTAACTGTAACACAATGCTACAATATATTGTAAAAAAAAAGAGAGTGGGATGACAGAATGGAGAGGGATAAGGGAACAGAAAAAGTCAGGGGAAAAGAGAAAAACAGAAGAAAAAACTGGAACAATGTCAGAATATAGGTACAAATAGAACAATGTCTCATGTGTCCAGCCTCACTTTCTGTGTCTCACTCTCTTCTCTGTTATGCAAACACACAAACATGCACACACACAAACACAGGACTATGACTGGGACTACAAAGAAGTGAGAATCATCAAATCTGAGCTCAACTGATGGCAGTCAATGCATGGCGCGTCAAGCTCAGGCATAGCAGCATGGGGTAAGGCGTTCTGAGTGTGTGAAGTGTGTGTGTGTTTGTGAGCACTGTATGTGTGGCAAAAAGTGAGTCTGTGTGTTGCTGCCACAGCAAAAAAAAGCAGTCGAGCTGTTGAATTTACAAGATAAGCATTCTGGATGGCTTCTCACGACTGAACTCTTTACTCTCACACACACACACACACACACACACACACACACACACACACACACACACACACACACACACACACACACACACACACACACACACACACACACAAAGAGAGTAAGAGAGAGAGAAAGAACCTCCAGGGATGATGAAAGATCTGGCCATGACACACATATGATATGAAACCTAGTGTCTCTGCACAACAGAGGTTTTACTATGTGTAGCCACTCAAATCCAGATAAGATCTTATCGGATTTATGTGTGTATGCATACTTGTATTACTTATATTGTGAGAACATAAATTTAAACACAATCACATAGCACTCCCTTTTGATGATAAAAACAAGTCCCCTAATGCGGAATATTGAATTGGTTGAGACTTGGTTTAAAGGTAGGATTAAGGTTCGGGAAGCAGCGGTATTGGATAGCATTAGAGAAAGATTCCAGAGAAGTAGTGTAATTACATGCTGGGACCTTTTAACTGATGTAAACATAACTGCATGTATTCGTGTTTGCGGCTGTCATTTTTTGTAACTATGGCCCAGAAAGACAATCATGAGTGAATGCACACAAATTTTTCAGTGAAATCAAATCATTGTCGCAGACACGGGTGTCACAAAAACCATGAAAAGGACTATTTGTTACATTTAAAATCAATTACATATATCCGAAAGATAAATTGTTTCGTTTTAACACCACATAATTGCTGTGACCACTGCTGAATAAAAACTTCAGTAGATTGCAGCATTCAAAATGTGACTTCTGATTCAGCATCTACAAAAGTGATATCACCCAGTGGCCATGATATCTGCACATTTAGGCAGGGATTGGCCAACAACCTGCAATCAGCTAAACGGGCTAATGGGCTCACTGATCAGCAATTAAACCTTTATTACTTTATTACAAATATTTGTTTAAAAAAGAAATAAAGAATAAAATAAGAAACTGCAATAAAATACATAATACTATTCACAGTTCTTAAAATAACAGTTTTTATCCCACAGCTAATAATGTAATTATTATTATAATTACTCGTAATTTTTATTGTACATTAACAGGCAATGCTACTCTTCCATTGGTTGATTTACCAGTAAGTGTCACCTTAAAAGGTAGAGTATGCCTACCTGCAGGGAATAAAGCAGAAAACTTTCCCCACAGTTTAGTCTGACAATAAAGCAACTGAACCAAGTATGTCTCTGCCTCTTAAACTCAAGAGGGGACGCACACACTCTTATGCATGCACTCACACACATGCATCTTCTAACTCCCTCCCCACATGATATGCATTGAGCATTTTGGCAGCTGTTTAATTAGAACTGCAATCAGACTTCATAATGAGTGACTTACCCAAGTAACTGTGATACACGTCATTATTTGAGACATTTAGTAACACTAAAGCGTGAGAGAAATCAAAGCTAAGTCAGTATCTACCTTTAAAGTTTCAGACAAGTATAAGCATAAAAATATGGTTAGATACATTTGTAATAGACTTTAAATTTAGGATAATGTACTAAATTATTATGAAAATTCAATTTATAGGGCATTAGCATTTGCTGTAAATGCCAAAATGCTAATGGCACTGTTTTGGAAAAGTAGTTCAACAGACCAAATGTTACACACTGGATAAGAAAAAAAATCATATCAGACAAATGGATAGACAGAATGACACATTTGTTTGTCTTTCAAAATGTACTTGCATTGATTTGAATTTGGAAAAACTCTTTTACAGCTTTTTAAAACTTTGTAAAAAAAAAAAAAAAAAAAAAAAAAAAAAAAAATATATATATATATATATATATATATATATATATGTAAAAGAAAAAGTCAGTCTGATTAATTGGTTTTTGTGAGCCATGACATCTTGGATTTGTTGTATGTTTTGAATGGACAAGAAAATTGAAATCTTTGGGGGTTTTTTTATATTTGCTGACGTATATCAGTACTCACTGTTTCCTGTTCATTTCCATTTTTTGTTTTTGCTTTCTTCTGTGTAACTGAACAGTAATACAGATGTTGGTAAAAATGTAATGAACAGCAACAGACTTATTTTTGAAACCTATGGAGTAACTAACTGAAAGTTAAACTGCAGGGGTGCCCATGCAAATGTCTACAAAACAGCATAGTACATACACAAAAATGCAAAAAAGCAGAACGAAAGGAACCAACACCAGCTGTTTATGAATAAAAAGAAAATTATATAAACTGCAATATTGAAATGTTCATTTTGAAAGCGCTGCCTATGCTTGCAGATATTTCAAAAATGCACCCATATGTGCAATTAAATAAATGTAAAAAAATATTAATTGAGTGGATATACACTATGTGTAAATTCCTACTTAATTTGCCGTAAAATAGTATCAATTTCCATTTTATTTGTAAGACAATGTAGTTTTCACCGAAGAACTAAATCATCTCCTATCTAAAGGAGATGATTAAGCTTTTCTGCACAGTGTTTCTCATTTCTTATTTCTCAGAAGCAATATATCTGTCAGTGTTAGATTAAAAAAGAAGTATTGATGGATATCTGGCCTTAGATAATAATGCATCAGTTGTAAGCAATGCCCAATCTTCATCCATGCTTCAAATGTGTATGCAAGTGTGAGGAACAACATCAATTTGCGCTGACATGTGGGGACTGTGATGGATCTCTTATAATACATTTGATGGATGAAGAGATTATTGTTTGAAGCGGTGGCATTCTGCTGCTTTGAGTGTGTATGTATACGTGTTTTCCAATTCATGTAATAATGCTCCGACGATACACTGACTGACCTCAAAATATCTCCATCTACCTTTTTACCCCACTATCAAACTCATCTCTCTCATTTATCCTCCTAACCTCATTTGTCACCCTTTTTTTCGTCTCACTCCATTCACAATGTTTCCTTAATCAGTTTCATTGCCTTAACAATGATAATAAGACAACACCTTACAGAAAAGAAAAAAAAACCCTCATCTCTCCCCTCTAGCAGTAGACAGCTATTTTAGTGCTGCTTATCTAAAAACTATTAATGAGCGTCATTTGCTTAAATACTGGATTTCACACATTTTCCAGGTTGACTGGTTGTCTGGCTGTTCATTTGCTTAATGGTGAAACTAATATCACTAAAAGCCAGAGTAAGTGTCACTGACTATGGGCCTCATTGACTGCCTGCTATCCCAACGCACTAACTGGCTTAATAAATAGCACACTGGGACAAATACAATCCAAGACATTTGTAGAACTCTGAAAGGTGAGAGCACTGGCTGATGAAAAAGGTTTATATGTATGCGATGATGTAGACTGTGATTAGACATAATGAGGTGTGTGTGTATATGTGTGTTCGTAAGACAAGAAATGCAGCCAACTGTGAACTTTACCCAGGTACAATAAATTGCAGAGCTTTAATTAAAGAAGATTCCAGCTGTTGGAGTAAATGTAGCAGTGCACAGCATACAAACAAATACTTTATAAAAGAAGCCACCTAGGCTTACATACCTCTGCAATATTTTTTCAGAGTCGTCATTAAAACTGGCTCCGATGATTTTCAGACGAAGCCTCACAGCAGTCACGTGTATTTTTATTGAATTATTACGATTACAACTATTTTAAAGCTTTTGTTTATCAAAGCTAGTTAAATTGGCAGCTATTCTGCTTAACAGAAAGTGTGGTTATTTCTCAGCATCTCTTAGATATATCAAAACCAAGTTTGTTACATGGACTTTGGACCACGTTGTGAGGAATTGATGTGCTATTTGACAGCTACTCTTGCGAATACTGCAAAAAAATGGTTATGTTTGCCTTAAATACATACAGTAATACGTGTGTTAGGCATTAATGTGGGTACTCACAAACCATTGAAATGTCAAATTGTCATATTAACCTTATCGCTGTATTACCAGAAGGTTTATAGAGTTCTTCACAAGTGACAAATGAGCTTCACAATAACTTTTTTTTGACTTTCCAAAGGATTTTCTAACTGCAGTGACTTAAAATTGGCAGTGAAACCATCAAAAAAAGAGATGGGATCATATCTCATTAACACTTTGACAAACTGACACAAAATTTGATATATGGACTTAACACCACTTCCTGCGGTAATCCAATAAAGTACTTTTAAGTACTGGGGCAGTAGGGGGAAAGGGAGGTGGTGGTACTGTAATAACAAAAATGTATTTTTCTT
Source organism: Neolamprologus multifasciatus (assembly GCF_963576455.1). Lineage (NCBI taxonomy): Eukaryota > Metazoa > Chordata > Actinopteri > Cichliformes > Cichlidae > Neolamprologus > Neolamprologus multifasciatus. The sequence goes on from NC_140450.1 coordinate 15,470,278, forward strand.
TATCCTATCAGTTCTTAAAGCAGTGCTTTTAACATGATCAGATCAAGTTGCCACTGTGCCCAACTGAACTGCTTGGCCCCCTCATCGCTGCTTGGAGCGATAGTTTATAAATGCCTTGTTTGGATTGCAGTCAAGAACAACACAGCTGAGCTGCAACCAACCTGAAAATCTTATATAAAGACATAAAATGTCACAGCAAAACAGATTCCTTGAGGACAACTGCCCTTTCATGGGATGACAGTGTCACAAAAAACTCCAATCATGTAGAGCAGAACTGACATGCAACATTTTGCCATGTTATGTTTCCATTTTAACTGAGTCATCTGTGATTTGGCTGTTGTAGTCTACACAAGGTTGTTTCTGTCTTATGGTATGATTCATGGTCTAAGCTTTGCTGTGCTCTTCCACAAATAAGTGGCAGTCTGTTTTTTCTCATAATTTATTCAAATCTGCCAATAAATAATATGATAAGTGCTCCCTTTTGCCTGACAGATCTGCATTAGCATGATGAGGATATCAACTTAAAGCTTATGTTTTGTTGATATTGTATTTATCTACAGAGTCCTCTGTTATCTGAACTGCTACAGAACTAATTTGTCCTCAGGCATCAGTGCAGTTTATCTTATCTTTAATCTCCTTAGAAGATAAATACATTCAAGATTACATCTTTTTAAATGATGGAAATGGACCAGGCATCGGTCATGACCTTATGCTCTTAAAATCCTTTAAGTGATTCTCGTAAAGAGGAATTATGATTTAATAAGTACATTGTGAGGACATTGTCAGAATCTAAACATTTGATTTGGACCTCACAGAATAAGATGGTCAAGCATTCTTCAGCTACTGTAGTTGAAGTAAAAGGGATTGTAAATTATACCCATAAGAACAAGTACAACACACGTGTTAATTAAAAATTATTCCTACCATAGAAAATTAGTGTAATTGTTTTTGAAAAAGCAAAGTGCTTGGTTGTTTAGTATAAATCACTTAAATCAAACACAGCATGATTGCTATTATTTCTGTGTATAAGGTCAAATTAGAACAAAACTGAACATGAAAAGCTTTGCTTTTCTTATAGTGCTGTTATACTTAATTTCATTCAATTCTACAAATATTCTTAACTTGATGTCCATCTTATGTAATCTTCATTGCTTCACAGCTGTCTGTGACTCAGTACACCAAGGCTATGTGTCCTAAATTAACTGTACACAAACTTTCCTGGATACCCTCCATACTTTTCATGTTTAAAAATGTTGAAATTAAATCAGACTATTAAAGGAACGTATGTTAACAAATGAGAAATCTAAAGTTGTAATGGGTTACTGTTACCACTGTTTCAATTTCCAACTTTCTGGCACGACCTTTCTTTGTCTACATCTCTCTCATCACCGAGAGGTATTATTGACTGTCACATATCCATGCACACTGCACTGCACACATGATTTTCTCTTACCTTTGTTGAAGCGAAGTGACACCGATGTGGAAGGAAAGCATGAAAAAAATAGGAAAGACAAACAAATGTGAGATTTATTTATATCCTGAAATTACTGTATTTCACAGACCACAAACCTTTTTTTTAATTACAGAGCAAACACAATGTGGGTGTTGCATGTCCTTAAGTTTGACAACAGAATTGATTTATTCGCTGAAAAGCAAACCAATACACACAAAATTCTGTTGACTGCATTGTGACTTCCCCACTACACAGTTAATGCTTCCACATATACACTCACACATTAACCTTTGATATCTTCCTACAGCCTCTAGACAGTCATTGTAAGGTAAGTAACTCTGCAGAATAATTGTTAATTTCCTGTTCCACTCTTTAGTTTAGTGATAGAGAGGAAATTCCGCAGACAGACAGGGAATCAGACATGCACAGACAGTTAGAAGGATAGAGTGAGAATGCCAAACAGACAGATGAGAAGGATAATTGTTAATTTTCTGCTGTGGTTGTGAGAGGTTGATCTTCACTGTGGTACACAAATTGCACATTTTTTTTTGCTAAAGTCAACTCAAAAGGCAAAAATGCAGGAAGTTAATAGAAATGATCAGAATGACTGCAACTGACATCTTGACATCAATATTAAGCCACTTGCTTAATATTGTATAGATCCTCTTAAGGCAGCCAGCCTTTGCCTCTGGGGGCTTCTCAGGACACCCTGTGGACGCTCAATCCGATTTGGATGTGGGGAACTTGGGGACAGGGTCAGCACCTCTGACTCGATGCTGTGTTCCTTGAACCACTCCTGAGCAGTTTATGTGGCGTTGTGGGGATAAAGAGGATTCCCTGTGGAAGTGCCTTTGCTATGGGTGGTCTGCAGAAATCTTTAAGTGGGTGGTATGTGTCAAAGTAGCATCCACATAAATGATTAGACTAAGGTTTCCCAGCTGAACACTGAATTGCATCACTTTGCCTGTCAGTGGTTTTTATGTTGTGGGTGATTACCGTATATTCAAGGCTTTCACTGATATAAAGCGGCAATATTTTTTCTCATTTCCCTCTGTCTTTCACTAATCTCGCTGAGTTTCCTTTTCTCGTTTTTATGCTGCCTGGCCATCTTGCAAGATTTGGGATCTCTGCTAATGATAAATGCGTTTAATTACTACACCCTGTGAGGAAAGAAGATATTCAATTTATTTTCCCTGATGCCCAAACCCTTTTTTTTCTTTCTCTATCTTTAATACAGTCATAATGCAGCATGCAAAGCTGAAATTTAAAAACCTTCATAAACAATTCCCAAGCTCATACCCCCCAGGTTTCTCTCTGTCTCTAAGTGGAAGCGTGACTGTCTCACAGACCTTTCAGTCTGTGTGCCTCTCCACCTACTCCTCTTCCTTTGAAATGAATAGGACTAAAATTTGCCTAGATGTATAAAACAAGAAAGGTTTCACTAACCCAAGGAGTTTTGTGGCTGCTTGGTGAAACTGAAATAGTATCTCTCTCACTGTGTTGTGGAATGCTTTTTAACAATGCAGATAGGGGAGCATTCTGTTGCAGGATTCATTTCTTATTTGTAGCTTTATATCTAATTGCAATGACTTGTTAGGGTCTCTGCCAAAAGCTTTGAGACAACTACTGACTGTGTGTGTTTACCTGTTTAGATATCTTTGTGGGGACCAAAAGCCACTTTTGAGGACAAAGGTGCCTGTCCTCACGAGTTTGAAGACATTTTTGAGACTCAAAATGTGGGTTTAGTGTCAGGGTTACAATTAGGTTATGGTTAGGTTTAGACTAAGGGTTAGGGTTAGGCATTTTGGATGGTTAGGGTTAGGGTAAGCAGCTAGGGAAAGCATTATGTCAATTAGATGTCCTCATAGTGTCTGAGCCTGTTTGCAGAAATTCAGAGAACGAGCACACGCAGAGATACTGGCCTGCTCCGCAACATACAGAGCTAGAATTCCTGACACGCTCCTTGATGCTGCCTGCTGAAGCAGAAAAATCATAAGGCTCAGTCTGTACCACTCGGAAAGACATTATAAATTTAGATCTAAAATCTATTACTGAAACAATCAAAAAGTGAATTGTTGACCTTTGAGTTTTCTTTTTTTATTTAGTTAGACCATTTGAAGGGTACTGGGATTGTTTTTCATCATATTTCAAAAACACAGAAGGAAGACTAAGTGGAGAATCCAATTTTTTTTAAACACTAAGGAGCTTTGAAGGGATAAAGAGAGAAAAGCGTTTCAAAAGAAGAGCGTTTCAAGTGCAATAAAAAAGCAAAGAGACAAAAAAGAAATCCTAGGTAAACTTCCTTATGTTGGAGTTTGGTGGTCATTTTCTTTCACTCATCCCTCTGGGGAAATCTGCAGCTGGGGATGCAGTGTGGAGTTTAAAAAAATAGCATTAGCTAACAAAGCTGAGTCTGCATATTTTACTGCTGGATCTTTTTGTGTTTTAATCAATTGTGTGTTTGTGTGTAAATGTGTGTGTGTGTGTGTGTGTGTGTGCAGTATGCGCAAATGCGATAGTATAACAAGAATTCTAGCACCCTGTGTATTGTGTTTGTTTATAGACACAGACACACCACAGTTGTAAAGCCCGGTAATGAAAATCTTTATATAGATGACCACAGGTGGCTGCAACAAAGGGCTCAATATGGTGCTAATGTACCAGTTCTAAAGAAGGAAAGGACCAGCTTTCTGGTCAGGGTTATAAAGTGATGTTAGAAATCGTCTTTGTTATACAGTTGTGAAAAAGCACACACTGACATATTAATGCACACATGCGCGTGCACGTGCGCACGCACACACACACACACACACATACAAGGGTGTTGCTCTACTCCATCCCTAATCTTTAATAGCGGTATGCACTTAAAAACTGCTGGATATGTGCCAACAAACACATACGCACACTGGTATTGCCTCAAGATGATGAAACCACTTGAAATTACTCTCTTTTTGGGGACTAATGATTCAGCAACGTTCCTTTTCAGAACCACTGGGTCCATCAGGTCCCGATGTGTACTCTGAAACTAGATTGATGAGCAAGCAAATAAGAGCACATCAATTTATGTTTATGGACTGAACTTTACTCTTTCCTCTCTCTCTCCCGTGCACATTTGAACCATGCATACACACTAAGTCCCATTCACAAAATCATTAAATAAAGAGACAGTAATAGCTTTAAGTATTTCTAGAAGCTATTGTGTCCCACAGTACCATCCCTTACACTATCACTAGCACATCCTTAAATGAAATCACATAACAATCGACTGCCAGTTCGACACACTTAAAGACTTATTGAAAAAGCTTTCACATTGGAGCCAATCAAGGATTTAGGGAGGCCTGTGATGTATAACAATATTGTAGCAACAGGGAGCCTTGGCCTCTGTCAGTGAACTCAAAACAATTAAAGAGTAGACACATGGCTTGATTATTCCAGTAAATAATCTGATTAAGCAATTCTTCCTGAGTATTTATTTTACCACTCCAATCCCATGTAATTGCAACAATCTCACATCAAATGTATTATATTTCTATGAAAAAAAAAATAGGAGCACACTCAGAATTATTCTTTTTTACCATTAGGCCATCTGATGTGAGAAAATGAGCGCCCTTTATGAGCAGACAAAGATATGTGAGCAACAACTTTAGTGCTGGTAATACATCCAAGGGCATTTCCCTTCACCTTTTCCTACTTAAGTGAATCTGATGCATAAATGTGGAGGTGTTTATGTAGGGTGTCAAGATCGATACTGGCCTCAAATCAATAATTTCCTGGGAACTTGTTCACTAGCTGCCTATAGATTGGGCTACATCAATCTCGCTTATCTTGCTCTTCCTTTTGTTTTCTCCTTACCATTTAAATCCATTTTTTCTCCCACTGTGAAATTGAAAGTCCATATTTTTCTCTTGGTTGTAGATGCCTTTAACTGACTGTCCATCTCAAGACTTTTCTGTACTTTCTCCAAGAAACTTGGTCTTCTTCTAAAAAGGTGACAAAACTCCAGACCTGCTGTACAGTATAAACTATTCTACTCACTGCCCACAGCAGTTAATATCTCTTAGCACTCATCTTTTCCCATCATTTGGGAATTAAGTACAAATACTTTGTTACTCTAATGTTAAGTAGAATTTTCAGGTATCTACATGTTACTTGAATAATTATTTTTCTGAAAAATGTTTACTTTTACTCCTTACATTTTCAAAACAGGCTAGTTACTTTAGGGTCAACTATCGCTTATAGCGTTTATATTCGGGAGTAAAAGTGAGCTGGAAGGAGTCCAGGTGTCCGTAAGCTGCGTTTATGATACTTCAGCATCTAGCTAGCACTACAGAAGCATGGGAAGAAGCATAAAAGGTCATTTCAATTTCAGTGTTTATATCAGGTCAACATACATTAGCAAACAGACAAAATGTCTGTGTGCAGTCTGTTGCACAGTGTGTTGCTAGCTGCTGTATTTCCCATGGAGAGAAATAAGAGAGCGCTAACTTTACTAAGAGATGGAGAAAGATGCCGGACGACAGAGGGGACAGGAAGAAGGGTGGTAAGATTTAAATGTCAGGACTGCTCAGTGATGATTTAAAGTGATAAACAGCTAATTTAAAGCTTACATGTGATAATCCCATTATTTTCAATCACATATTGGATTAGTATATTTGTGTTTTGATAAAATGTATGTTTGTGAAAATATCCTGCAAAACAAACTCAGCTTTACTAACTTAGTGTGATTCAAATGCTGCATGAAAATACTGAGTAGTTCTGTCCAGGATAAACAGGTTAGCTTGCATCAGTGTGGTGAATTCACAGCAAAGCACTGTTGCATTGGTGCACATTTGAATTTCAATTTGAATATTATTTTTTTTATTCTGATAAAGGAATAATATTTTATTATTATAATAATATAGCACAAGGTTCAGTTACCTTTGTACAAAAATGCTTAGTAGAATTGTACTTCGAGGAGCTAAATTTACTTTCTTACTTTGAGTACATTTCAGAGCCGATACTTTTTCACTTTTACTTGAGTAAATAAAGAGTTTAACTTCTTCGGCTTTTACTGGAGCATTTTTTTTAACCCAGGTAACAGCTCTTTTTGGTACTTAAAGCTCTTTTATTGCTATTTCTTTCATTGCTGCTGTGATATCCTCAGTAGCCACAGTAGAAGTAAAGATCCCTTACAGCCTTTTTCTTTTCCTCGTGGGTCTTCAGTAAAGTACTCATAAACACAGATTAAAAACATAACATAACATTTGGAAGATTTTGTATTATCAATATGTTTGTGTATTACACTGGAAACAACAAGTAATGGTTTTAAAAGCACCTTTTGTAACAGCATTTAGCAAGATAGTCTTTCAGTCTGGTTTATTTGTATTTCCATTTAGAAAAAAATTAGAGTTGCACTTCGCACTGCACTGCAGCAGTCAAAGACGTTAATCAGAAATGATCCAAAGGGAGACCACTAAAAGCCGCTTTTCCATACCGGAGGAGGAAATCAATTAACTGACTGCACCATATGCATTTTTGAATGGTTTGGTCGCTTTGTACCAAGGTGATGACCATGAAACATCGAACATACCATCGACCACAGGGAGGCCTAACCCAGAAGCCACTGGGCAAATCAGAGCACTTTATTATTCTTTCAACTACAAAGACCCATCAGATCATGGTCCAAGTTCTGTTTGAAATTAGGTTCTAGCCCTCTCATCTCTCAAGTCTGTATTGATTTTGCCAGTGTCTTTGAAAAATGGCCACCTGGAAGTGACTGATTAGTCAGCTGTAATCAATCTGTGTGATTGCAGCCTTAGGCTTGCATGATGTATGGATGCTACAGCAGGACAGTCATGTAATGCATGCTATGTTTTAACCCCTCAGACTTGCACAGTTTCACTTTAAGAAACTGATTCAGATGGAGAAATGTGTTTTAATTATAATATCACCAGAAGCATGACTCCTGTGTTTGGAAATTATCTGGAAAAGTATCTTAAGCAATTAGTTTATGTAGAAACTGCGAGAATTCTAGAAGCTAAAGAAAAAACATGTAGAGAATGTATTTCATTTGAGGGGAGAGAATCCATGCCATCATGAGCTTTCTTGCATTATTTTTTTATTTTAACAAAAACATTACATATAAAAAATATTTGGATAATCAATATGGATAATCAGGAAATATAGCCAAATAAACTCAATGACTGTTATTTTAAAGAAAGCAGGCTTCATTTTACATGTAGTAGATGTGTTTGTCTTTAGATTTTTCTTTAAATGTGAACCTAATTTTTCTATGTTGCAAGACAATTATTGCCATTTAAGAAACACCTTTGGTCTTTTCTGAGAAGCTACTTTTGGAAACTTAATTGACACAAGCAGATAGCTCTGCATGTCATACTACTGTTTATAAAAGACTGTAGTGTTCTTTTACAGGAACACTCACGCAGATTATTGGGCATGTTTGAACTCCAGAACCCAGTTCGCTGTTCTGTTTTTACTGCACTTGAAACACCTCTTCTCCACTCACATCTTTTTCAAGCATGTCAAGTGGACATAGGCACAGCACACATGTAATGTGATCTGCACCCCAGCACAGATTCTCAATACTGTGTCTTTGTGGATCTAGAGAAAGCGTATGAGCCGAGAGAGGAATTTTGTTCTCATTTGATAATGCATAGTAAGTCCCCTAACCCAGGACAGTGGAAAGAGAGCCTTTACAAGAATGTTTCCAAGAAGATTGTTTTTAATTATAATTTACTTTTAAGGAAACCCAGCATTAAAAGGATGCTATACAAGCCAATTAGTGTTTTTTTCTTAAGCAATTTTGATAAAATTTGTTAACTGTGGATTTTTTACTTAATTTTAAGTTAATTAAATTAACTTAAAAATGACTTGGGTGGGTGGCACAGTTTATAGCATTGAGATATGAAAAGGTCATAGGAGCTAGTTTTGTTTTGTTTTTTTCATGGTGTAATTTCCACAAATTCAATTGGGTCACCTTCCACGATAATAATTTTGTAGAATTTTGTCGAACACCAGTGCTACAAGAGAACAGGGTATTTGTCTTTCCTGTCGTTTTAATACTGCATATTCCCTGCATTACTAGAAATACATATAAGAAAATCATTGGTAGCAAAATATACCACAGGGAGCACGACCTTACTAAATTACGGAGGCTTTTGATGATTGAGAATGCTTTTTACAGCATGGTTGTGGTATAGTCATTTTCTACCAAGGACAAGGTCAATGATCTTAAGTGATTATCTCACCCTCCATAATAATGAAAAATGGTAAAACTGCTGTCTCACATATTGCATTTGATCTCCCATAAATACATCACTGGGGTCATCTCTGATTGGTTCAGCATATGCCAATCATCAGTCTTATTGCTTTTAAAGCCCACAAGCACTCAGTAGTGGAATATTATTACGGCTACTATTTAAAAGAAAAATTGAACAAACTTCAATTGTTAGATATAATGCAAACTTAACTTTTGAGTGCCTTTAATTAGTGATTATTGTAAAAACTTTTCAAAGGAAAATGATTATCTTTTGAATCACACATTGATGTAAAAAAAATCATTTCATGATTTGTATAACAGAATCCGAATCTTAAGATGTTTTTAATTATAAATTATAAATTAAAAAAAATTCTTGAAAGAGTTCTTGTAAATGAGCTATTGTTTGCAAATGATAAATTAATTTGAAGAGTTCCATTTAGAATTTCAGACAGGAGTTTGTCAAAGCAGTGAAAAAAGACACTAAGGATCTCATGGCCTCAGAGAATGCTCTCTGTGCTTCTTCCTCCATCACCATGCAGAACGTAATACTACTGAACAAAACATTTAACTACAAAGACTAGAGTACACAATTTACATTGAAGGAAATTTATCTGATTGATATCAATTTGTTCATAAAAGTTATCCACAGTGGTTCTGTGATGGGTCTAATACATTTTATGTTACGTATTATTTTCTTTACTCAGTGTTACTGAGAGAAAAATCAGAATCACAAAATCTTTGTTGCACTTATTACAGTGACAAACAAAAATAAATATGAATATAAAAGGAATAAAAACAATAAAAGGATATATAAAGGGGCTGCATTCATTTGTATTGCTATGCAAATATGTAGTTACACGTATCTATGAAGTGAGATGATACAAATAAAGTACAAGCACAACCTGAAGACATAAAGACCTGGATGACTTGAATATTTCACTTATATACTTGGACAATAAGTTCATTCATTCATTCATTCATTTATTTGTTCATTTCAGGCACAACAAAAATACATATATTGAATATAAAGTGCACAAAACAAGTGAGGTCATTGTATTTGGCTAAAAAACTGTCAAAAATCCAACATCTAACCAGATACTTACTCTGGATGGCATTACTTTATACTCTAGCACTGCTGTGAGGAAGCACAGTACTATGTCATATTATGTAATAAGAGTGATGCTTAAAAACTAGTGCACAGAGATGGGCAGTAACACGTTAATCCGATTACTTTTTTCAAGAAACGAGTAAAGTAAGGGATTAGTATTGCAAAAAAGGTAATTAGATTACTGTTACGTTTCCGTAAGCACGCTGCGTTACTGTGTTACTAAAACTGTGATTTTTTTGCGAGAGTGTCTCATGACAATGATGTAGGCGAGTGCGACGTTCGTGGCAACAGCTGCGTGCAGATCAACAATGGATAATATATGGATAATACAGTACACTGCCACGGCAATGTGAAACTCCCAGATCCTTCCACTGACCGCTACGACACACCTGCACCAGGGCAAACCTCCGCCTGCCCCACTCCTGCTATACAGGTGAAAATAGAGCAACAGGACCACTGAGTGTTTGATTTTATTTATTTTCTGCTGTGTTTTACGTGCATGTATTTGAAAGAGTGAGTGTAAACACAAAAACCTATTTTATTTTATATGCTGGAATGTGCAGAAAATAGGTTTAAATGTTAAACAAAGTTCTTCCAGTCAGAGAATGTTGCATATAATTTAATGTTTGCTTCATGCGTAAAGTTAAAAGATTAAAACTAATAAAACTAGTTTCAAAAAGAGACTTTTTTCATTTGATTACATTTTATATGATGGATTATAAAAATAGAACTGGGCTGAAAGATCTATTGCTTTATTACTTATTCAAGTTTTTTTTTAAAGTAACTAAATAACTAATTACTTTTGAAAATAAGTAATCAGTAAAGTAATGGGATTACTTTTTTGGGGAAGTAATCAGTAATTTGTTACTTTTTTCAAGTAACTTGATCAACACTGCTAGTGCATGCATTTTTTATTTTGAGGCTGGACTATTGTTAAGTCCTAATTATTAGACTGTTCTATAATCTTTCCTTTTTAGGTAAAGTTTATCCTTAGCCTCAGGCTGCCTGTGGATCTTCCATGACACACTGAACACCTCTTCTCCTCTCACATCTTTTGAAGCATTTATATGCCATTATTGTGTGTCATTGACTTTTGTCTACTCTCTCTTCTTCTTATCTCTCTTTTTTCATGTTCCCCCACAACCTCCCAGTCTAATGTATAATGCCTTAGAATATAAAACCCTTTAAGGTGAATTTGTCCTATACAAATAAAACTGAGCTGAATTTATTTTTTCTAAAATACAAATTGCTTTCTAACATTTAGCTACCTACTAAAAAATTCACAAGAAATACAAAGTATCACATCTCTATCATCAGTGGTCTCTCGAAAATAATTTTAATGATCAGATGGAGAGTAAGGATGGATGGATGGAGATGGAAAGTTTTGGAATGAATGATCAAAATTCACTGATTGTAAGGCTGACCCAATCAATACAGTGGACTTTAGCGTGCCTGTTTTACAAATAAGGCGATACTGATAAAGTGGTGAAATGCTCACCAAAATAACTTTTAATGGATCCCCTAATGGTGCAAGTGGATGCATCTAATGGTAATATCCTTCACTTAATTTCAGCTTGGAAACGTTGTTGTATGTCATATAAATACAGTCCTCCATTCTAAAATTCCTATTTATTTTTACACTGTTAACCATTAACAGACTGTTAACAGTTCTACAAAAGTGACTTACCTCCCTCCACAGGAAATGAATAGGAGGCTACCTTGTTGTGTTTGGTTTTTTCGAAAGGGGCATTAACAACAGCTTTAATACAATATCAATAAATGTGGCAGAACTGCTGTGTCTGCAGGCTGCAGCACTTGAGAAGTCTACCTCGGTTGTCATGGAAAGCTAATAGTGGTGGAAGAGCACAGACAGGCTACAGTAGGCAGGCACATGTGAGAGAAGGTTTAGGCCACATATATAATGGCGAATGGAGGGATAATTGGGGTAATGTCCAAAGGGAGCCTCGAGGAAAACACTGCGAAATGGATGTGCCCAGGAGGAAAAATGACCTCCACTTCTTCCTCTCCATTTCTCTCTCAGTCAGACAAAATGTCTCCTTCTAAACTGTGCAATCTCATTGTGTCTCTACCTCTACATCATTGTCCTCAAATCCACTCACCCCTACAGCCTCTCCTCTCTCCCAGTCCCCCGCCTGATTGCCTTTCCATTAAATCACTGCAACACAACATTTCCACATTTCATACTTTTAAGAACCAGCTGCTTTCTCCTGCCCAGAAACATTTATGAGTGTGGTCATAAAGGGCATGGCTGACCTAAACAACTATTCAGGGACCTGATCTTTCATGTCAGTCCTCATAATCTGACACAAAAGGGGAGAGAGGAGAGTCATAGGGACATGGATAAAGAGAAGAATCACTCACAATAAGCAGGACAATAAAGGAAAGTAGAAACCTCCATAGAAACCAGTAATCTTGTGGTTCAGTCTCTTCCAGCAATAATGTTTGACAAGCTCCTGTTGATCTACTTAATATTCAGCTTAAGTAATATTTTCCTGTTATCACCAGCAACAATTTATGATTCACTGTGGTAATTGCTGCTGTCAATTTCTGAGCATGAGAGCCCTCCTACATTGAATATTCATAAAAGTCTGATAATAATGCTTCATTCAAATGAACAATTTCCTCTTTCAAAATCGAATGCGGAAGGAGAATACATAAGCGTGCTACACACACTATTCCCAAATTTCAATCAGCTGACTTATAATCAGAATCTATGAAAAAAAAAATATAACTAAGATTTTTACTTTACTACCTTTGAAGGGATGCCACTGAAATATAATTAAAAAGGTGCATGATTTCTAAGCATATGCTGTAAATAAAGGTACCTATGTTTTAAGTCTGTGGGCCTGTTTGTCTTTGCTTTTCATATTAAAACATGAAATAGATATACAATGGGTACAATGTATTTGTTTTAAAATATCACAGTATTGTGATATTACAGCCACAAAAACCTACAAAATCAGCCTGACGGGGTAGAGAATATAGCATCATATACAGTACTCACACCCATGAAATTACAGTTTGTGTCCAGTGCTGTTATTTAATTCTTAATTTTAAATTTCTTTAAACGTATATTCATCATTTTTAGACTTACATGACCATTTAATTATAGCTGGCGATAATAATAGCATGCTTAATGCTTAATAAACCATGCCAAATCCTCGACCGTGGTTAGTAGAACTGGACAACATTGTAAACTCTCGAGTGCTTTCCTGGAGTGCTTTCATTCTTCTCTTGAAGCACCAACACTTAAGGTAAAGCTTAATCAGCTCCCCTATTCTAATCAGACAAATGTCTCACACACTATTGGCCTTTACGATGACATTCTTCTAATGGACATAGAAAATTCTCTCTCGCTCTCTTTTTTTTCCTCAGTATTTGAGGACCTCAAAGTAGTTGTAAGAAATCAGGTTTAACTGATTGAAATCATGTGAGATTTTGATAAATGAAGGGGTTAAATGATTGAGTCCACTTCCTATATTACCCAAATTATAGAAGGATCTCTTCACTGCACACACACATCTCTCAACATTAGAGTGAAGAGTAATTATGGCAAAGAAAAACCTTAAACAAACTTGAACTCGATGTATTGCTTCTCAGGTTCGCAGGCTCACTGGTGACAGGTTGTGTCTTGTCTTTTATTTTCCTAAAAACAGAAATAATGTGAATCTGCAGGGAACACGATAATAAACTAATCACATATCTTAACTGAGAAATGCCACCTGAGTCTGAAATATGTTCTTATTACTTGTATTAGAACACAAATTTACTGTAAAGTCACGGTATGTTATGTGATGCAGTAACATAATGAAGATATGATGTGTTTGTAAAATGATCCAAATACTGCAAGTGCTTACAATACAGAGTATGCATTAGCACATTAGTATGTTGTCTCAGTTATATAATCTGTTATACAGACTCTTCATTCTTTTTTATGTGTTTTCACTCTCTGGCTGACTGGGGAATACTGCTGTTTGGTGTTATTCAGGTCAAAAATGGATTGTATATTCACTGACACAAACTGGGGATGTACAAAGTAACTCTCAAAATGTTGTGAGTATGACTGACGGAATGTTGAAAAGAAAAGAAAAAAACAACAACAACAAGCTTTCAGGTATTTCAGCGACCCTCAAGAACAAAATATTCGTCATTCTTTGGTGAAACTGCGCTGTATAAAAATTGGCACCTGTTGATCTTTTTAGATCCTTTTTCTATAAGAAAAGTGAATTCTGGCTTCACGTTAGATTCTCGGAGTTGGCAGTCACAGAAGTGATGAGTCCTGTGTTAAAGGGGGTGTTGGGCCATAAATGGGGCAAAAGATTTCACATCCCAATGTAAAGTTGATCAATCCATCACTCCTCTAAAGCAGCATTTCATATTCATGACATGTTTCCCATCTGCCTGCTTGGTGCCAAATGACTGAAATATCACACAGTCTACTCTAATCACATTAGTCTGCTCATGGAGAAGTCACACTAGGCCCCCAGTGTAAGGCTCCAGCCTTTTGATCCCACATTCACTCGCTGTAACATACAGAGCTCGGACTGACAGTCTGTCTAAGAGCATGAATGGGAGACTTTTTGGTTGGTCAACCACTTAAACGGCCGACTTACTGCTTAATAGTAACTGACTCAGTTTTTATCTGATTTTTGGTTTGGTTTGTTTTATTACAAATATTCAATATTTGCCAAAATATATAATTAAAAAATGTTTTAGAAGGAATCAAACAATAGATTAGAGGTAATATAAATCAAGTATATGAAATCTTTTCTTTACAAAATGTGCAATGACTCTAAATGTCAGCTAAATTGAGCAGATTATTACAGTTTAAAAAGAACAGTTTAAAAAAACGTGATCTTATTAAATAATGCAAGTAGGCAAAACTACCATGCAACCGATGTTTTTAGAGAGAACATTTGCACAGTTGTTTTATATTATGCATTAAAACCACAAAAAGAAAATGCATTCATGAAACAGCAACGGTGTAAAAACTTTAAATGCAAACATACAAAGCAGAAACATTTTAAAGGAAATTGAAAAATTAAGGTGCCAAGAATAATGAAAACAAAAAAAAAAGAAAGAAAAAAGATACGGTTGTCCATGAATACTTAACCTCCGCAACAGTTTATATAAAACAGAAACAATGATGGCAGAAAGGACTCTGCAAATAAGAGTTTTTTTTTTAATTTATGAGTTGTTTAAGTTATTAAGATGGTCAAACTTCCTGCCCTTTACTGTCACATTGTGTTATAGTGTGAATTTAATTAACAGAACCCCTAAATATAGAAGTTGTCACAAACGTGGTTATGCTAATACAACATTTAAGCACACAAAATACAGCAGCAAGCAGGCTGTAACAAAACACTGGACAGATGATGCAGCTGTGCCACACACCGTATTTATTTGACATCACTTTAAAACGACAGTTCAGAGGCGACATTTCTCATTGTGTCAAATGTCCTTTTACTGCAACTCCTCATGTTTCTTCCTTGCCTTGTCTGGTAGGAGGGGTTAGGATGTGAAGAGAGTATGCGAGGGAAGGATTATATAAAGAAAGACATTAGAAAGGGGGCAAGTGTGCCTCTCTTTTCACTATATGTGTCTCGGTAATAAATACTTTCTGTTCTAACTTTATTTGCTTTGGTTTGGTTATTTTGTTCCACTTGTTTTCTATTCATACTTGCTAGATTGAATCTGTATGTTTCCACCTGTGTCTTGTTTTCAATCAGTCCCCAGTGAAAATGCAAATCTCCTCCTGTGTTCATTTTGATTTCTCATCAGTTTTCCCTCCAGATGTCTACCTCCATGTGTTCCCTAGTTTTTCCCTTAGTTGTCCTTAATTTGAGCAAGTATTGTATCATATCTAATGCAATACTGTGCAAAAGCCTTGAGCCACCCCTCATTTCGTTATATTTTGCTACCAGTTGGTACACATTTCAGCAAATGGTGATGATCTTGTCAAAACAGATGGAATTATGAACACAGAAATAGACTATCAGATATTATTCCACCATTTAAAAAGCTTATGATTGGCAGTGGTTTTATTTTTGAGTATGACAATAATCACAAACGTGTGGATAGAGCAACAGAAAATGGGACACTACCACTGTCACCAGAGCCTGGACTTCATCATTAGTGGAGCACTGTGAGATCATCTTGACAGAATGGAGCAAAAGGCAGCTAACATCCAAACAAGAGCTTTGAATGTCCTGTAAGAAGTCTGGAGAACAATTCCTGAAGACCACTTAAAGAAATTAGAAGAAAGCTTGACTAAGAGAGTTCACACTGTGTTGAAGAATGAAGGCATTCTTACCACCCAATGACTTTCAAGCTCATTAGAATTGTAAAAACTGCCTTATATACTGGATTTCAATGTATGATTGCACGTTTCAATAAAACACTACAGCCATTTCCCATTTTCCTGTTAGGATCCAAGTGAATACTGAATATTAAACTTATACGTGTATTCAACTTGACCACTGTCTTGTGAGCACAAACATATAGCCAATGACCGATGATATTAAAAAACCTCAGAAAGTAATAAGCCAACCTGTACTCTCTGTAAATGCCATTGGCCCTCTCACATTTACTGAGAGGGCCGCTGGTAGAATTATGTTTCGATCCTTAAAACAATAATAAAGTAATAATAACACAGTTATAATAAAGGTCAGCAGAGAAAAAAATGTCAGTGGCTGGTGCACATGTGGCTGTAACCCCAACTACATTTTTAGTTTAACCAAATACAACTTTCTTATACAGGAGCCATAAGTGATACTTATTTGTATCTATTTGTTCCTATGTCCGGCTCTGTTATTGGCTAGAAAATTCATCATAAAAACCACAACTTCCTGCGGATTGACCTGAAAAACATTTTCAGTATGTTATTGCTATTCTGAGCACACAATAACCAAATACCCACAGAACCATAGAAAAGAAACAGACCAACAAATATTTCTTCAGTTAAGACACTGCTTTTAAAATTCAACTCTATGTACTGAACACTACTTAAGCACAGAAGCTGCCTAAAAATCTGTGTCACTGCTATTTGATATTAACACCCCATTTACAAACAGCAATGTATTTGCGTTCCTAAGGTCTGATTGACAAATCCCCTGTTGGAAAGATCTCTACAACACAGAATTAGACTAATCCATACACATCCTTCACTGTAAGTGGTACTGCATGTAATCCGAAATTCTGCTTTATCTGCCATGGTTATGCCATTCGAAGTCTTTTACTCACTTTTTACCAATTCATAGTCCTCAGTGAAAGCCACGTCTAATTCAAGCCGTGGCTGTCTATCTTATTGTTACATTTATGGACATTTTCTTTTTAAACGAGATGCTTATTGTGGATGCATAACTTGAAATGTTTAGCCCTAACCAATTTAGTATTTCTCATTCATGCAAGATTTGATCAAATATAATGAAAACATCCAATTGTTTGCAAGGGAAATCTCGCCAAAATGACAGAAACTGCATATAGGGTTGCAAGAGCTATAGCTGGTGTGAGTCTAGTGGCAACCAGTTATTCTTCCTTTGTGTTCTTATAGTTGTTTGTTATGGTGTTTAGAGTTGTCGTCTCAACTTTTCTTCCACTTCACTTCACTTGACTTCTCTGGAGCGATGTAAAAGTCGATATTTAGAAACTTGGAGGACTATTCCTACTTCATCTGTCGCCGTTTCCCCTTTCTGAACATGGTAACAATCTCTGTGTCCATGAAAGTATAGCTTACACTCCAGTAATCATGCTGGGCAACTGGTTCTCACACCCGGAGCTAATCCTTGTGCTCAGAGGAGCTATAGAGCCAATACACACATATGCATGGCAGAACCAAGACACAGAGGTAGAAAGAGATACTGGCTTCCCTTTATCTCCTTTGTCATGGGAAATGTAATTAGACATACATTTATGAAGGATGCATAACAAGTAAGTGAATCCTCATCTGTTTCATCAACGCATAGCTGTTGGGTAACGGAAACTGCACACAAACATGTATGCGATTTTAAATACTTTCAATCTTCCTTTTTAAGCACTGATAGAAATTTGAGCAATAAACAAAAAAGGCCTATGCCAAATTATGCAAATTATTTGTATCATGAAAACTGTAGAGCTAAAGACATCAACATTTGTGACTCAGTGGTAATGTATAAAAAACACAATCAATTCAACACATTATTTGCTTCTCTGTAACAAATACAGTATAAACCATAATGGTTCTACATTTATCAAGAGTACATACAATATTCAAACAACCATATAGACTCACTTGCCACTTTTTAGGTATATCTGTTCAACTGCCTGTTGCCAATCTTTAGGCATTTAGGCACATGGTTAAGGTCATGTTAAGACAAAAGTTCAAACCAAGCATAAGAATGGGGAAGATGATTTGACTATGAATGGTTGCTTATAACTCAAATAGCCACTTAGTACAATCCAAGTATGCAGAATAGCACCCTCAATTTTCTGCATATCTGCATAATAGTGTCAAATATTACAATGTTAAACTTTGAATCAGATGAGCTAAGCAGCAAAAGATCACACTGGCTGCCATTCCTGTTAGCTAACCACAGCCTACCTTTATGTCCATCCCTTCTAACACTGTCAGAAATCCCAAATCATCTAAAAATGGCTTCTTGAACATGACAATGAGTTCACTGTACTCAAATGGCCTCCACAATCATCAGATCTTAATCCAGTAGAGCACTTTTGGAAAGTGCTGGAACAGTAGCCAGTAAATCTGCCCAAAGTGTACGATGGTATCATATAATCATAATGCTGTCACGAATGTTTCAATCGCTTTGTCGATTCCATGCACTGAAAAGTTGATGCAGTTCAAAACCAGTACCAGCAAGGAGTACCTAAAAATAGTGCAAGGTAAGTGTAAAATCTATATCAGGAAGAAATCAGAATGTTACATAATTCTATAGCACTTGCAGATGGAGTTTTTAGCAGGAAAGTATAAATATTGTTCCTACAGATTGACCTGGTTGACCCCAATCTGAGTTGCTATGGTAACTGCACAGCATAATAATCCTACTTAATCAACTCTTTGAAAAAAAAAGGATGAACATAGTTTGTGTGAGCATCTGTGCGTTTCCAAGTTATTTTCGTTTTTACAAGTAATGAGTTCTCATGAACTAATCAAAGTCTATCATTAGAGGATTTAGAATTTAAGATAGTATGGTATAGATGCTTTAATGGACTCGTCATCAAAATCTTTCTTACCCAACGTAAGATTTTTAGACCACAGAAAAAGGCTCATTGACAGCCATGTCACCAAGGCAACAAGGTAATTGCAACAAGTATTTAAAGGATATATGAATGCGACCTTCCATGAGAGTGTGTGTGTGTGTGTGTGTGTGTGTATGCGTATGCTTGCATGCATATGATAAAGTGTTAATATGTCAGTAATTTCCTTGATATGGAAATAAGATTAGTGACCATTATCTATTTTCTGTCAACCTGAAGCTCATGATGACTTAAAATAAATGCAATGTGATTGCAACCAATAAAAGTTAATTAGCTTGTTTGACAAATGTTAAATGGGCATATTACATGACAATAAAAATATGAATATACTGTAAGTATACACAATAATATTTTTAAAACAACAAATAATTAGCTGCAGTGGGCGCCTCCTCATCTCTACATTTGCTTCAGAAAACATCCCAAACCCTTTTTTTCACAGAATAAAAACAAAAAAGTTATTCTTCAACTAATATTGGCATTCTTGCCCTTCAGTCTAAACTGAATAACCTTCAATGATCGAGTGAAAACATAGTTTTAGAAATGTTTCCAGGCTCACAATAGCCAGTAACTGAATTTGATGAATAATGCATAACAACAAAACTGACAAGAGTCCAGTCCAAGCTGTTGCAGTGTTAAATATTACCAAGACTCAATAAAAACACACCAAATAAGTTCAAGGGCAGAAGAGACTCTGCATTAATTCTGTTTTAATCATTGGAAAAAGACTTTTGATTTACTGACAACACTATCTGAACTCAAGTAACTTCTTTCCAACAGGAACATTTTTGTATTGCTTCACTAAATGTGGAGAGGTCTTTAACAATGAGTGGTATTACTTCAAATGAAGCCAATTCCTTTTTCCCCTTTGCTCATAATAGCATATAAGCAAGAACTTAGTACCTCATTAATTTTTACTACTTTGTAGAAATTACACGGCTATTTCTTTAATCAAATTTACTAACCATCTTTTACATTAAACTGTAAAATGGTGACATGTGCACTGGGCTGTAGTTGTGGTTCACTATCCAAGCTTCCACATTAGAGAGTGCTAAAGCCAGCCATCCAAATCAACAGCCCCTTATTAACCACTGTAACTATGAAGTATTCCTTAATGCTGCTGGCGTTGATCCAATTACTATACTTCTTCCTCTAAAATATGTGTTTAATTATTAATACCAATGACCAACATACTTTTGTGAAAGATAATGATGAATAGGATATTTTTGTCTATTTTTTACAAATTATATCACTTAAACAGGTATGTGTGGCTATTTAAATATTATCTATCACAAAAATCCACATCAATATATACATTTTTGTTGCAATCTATTCTATGTGCCAAATCATTTTACAGCGAATCGAAGAGACCTTCTAGTCAGGATATTCCATGGTTTGAAAACAAAGGAGAAGAACCACAGGCAGAGTGCAGATGTAGCACACGCACGCACACGCACACACACTTTGTATTCAAACAACCAAAAAGCCACAAAAAGATGATTAAATTAAAAGTGTGACTACTGCATCTATGTGCCACTGTGTGTCTCTCTACACAGCGAAGACAAGAAGACCACAAACCTCCAATCACAAGACTAACTCAGGATTTTCTTCGTACACATCAAACACACACACATACAAGACGAGCAGCAGCTAAGTCTAAGCAAGAAGTACAAAAGTTAGAGAAAAACTGTGTTTAATAACATTTTGTGTTCCCAGGGGATCTATTAAGGCAGTCTCTCTCACTCTCTCACTCTATCTATGTGTGTGTGTGTGTGTGTGTGTGTGTGTGTGTATTGATTCAGACTCCTTCAGTCTAACTGAGTAATTGCCTTTTAACCATAAGTCATGACTGAAGGACACTAAGGGACCTGTCATAAATGGAGTGAAAAAAGACAAGACAGGAAACAGAGAAAGCAAAAATACAGAGATTGAAACTACCAATAAACCAAGGTCTCTCTTTCACTGTCTCTATTTTCATGTTACCGGTTTTTAAAAAGCAGCTGAAAAAAATTAGGCACAGTTAGAGAGGGAGGAAGGTATTCACAGGCTGTATATGAAATGGACTGAAAGGCCATTTTGCTTTTCATTGCCCAAGTTTTTTTTTCTTCACTCACTTCTCTTAATTTAAAATATTCAATTTTGTTACAATAAACTTTTCTTCAGGCACAGCTTTCACCTTGTTTTCTCTTTAAGCTGCATTTTTGAAAAGTCCGATTTAGTGTGTCCCCTACTTGTTCAATGTCTCAATGGCCCATCCAAGCAAGTAAAACCAGTCAAAAATGTGCAAGTAATCTGTGCACTGATATTAACTATACAAAAATACATTAATATTGCATTGAGGTTGCTGAGTAGAAGGTGTGTATTCCCTTATTAATGCATGAAAAACATGTACCTACAACAGATAAAGACTTTAGATGCATTGTGAGGAAAAATGTCAACATATTTCTTTCTTCTTACCTCTTCAAGTGGCTAAGCAACACCACTAGTAAACATGTGTTGGAGACTTCTTACAGTGAGGCAGTGAAGTCTCTAAACAGTACAATCTGTTCAGCTATCTAATGCTCTTAGACATATCAGTGGGAAGAGTCATCACAAATATTTTTGTACTGATTCATGCATTCATCTGGTATTTTGATGCTTTGACTATAAAAATAACACAAGCACTTGCATGATCAAGTGCCTACTTTAGAGTTGGAGCTTAGTGAGCTACTTCCTACACAGCGTCTTAATTTTTATTTTTTTATTGAATCAAAAAAATCTGTTTTGTACCAAATTTTAGTCATGATAACTGTCGATTTAGCAGGCATCATGTCGACAGTGTGATAAACAGATATAATGGTGAAAAAAAGCAGATAGCGGTGATTCAGAGTCTCTTCTGTTATCTACAAGCAGGGAAAACGTTTAAAGAGTCTTTGAAAGAAGAGAGTTCTGTCTGCAGCCTAAACAGATTATCATCAGTAACTACACATTTTTCTGTTTTGTTTTTTACAGACACACAAACCTCAGAACGGAATCCAATTAAGAGACAAAATGACTAACGCAGGATCCAGGTTCCCAGAAATCAGACTTTAATAATCAATTCAAGGCTGTGCACAAACAGGCTAAAGACTACTATGAAAAGTACAAGTTATCTGTTATCCTAACTTTCCGGATGATTCAGCTATTACCTTTCAATTAAAAAGTATTGCATCTTCCTCCAAAAGACCCTCACATTGGGCTCATGGACCCATGATTAACTGACAAGAGACGCTGAAACCTGAGCTCGAACGATACTTGTGATTGTTTTCCTTTAGGTTGTGCCTTTAAAGTCTTGTGGGACCAATTATCTGTGTTGCAACCTGAAAGTAACCAAAATAACAACCATCCAAACTTTATGTTTTCATGTTCGTTGCCCCATAAAGAAGGAATGCTATGAGAGTGGCTCTCGCTGCCTCCCACCCATCACTGCAGAATTTGTCCCAGTAGTGTATGTAACCAACAAATGATCCAGGCTTGAGAAAAGACAGCAGGACTTAGAACTTTCAAATAGCTTTCAAAGGTGCTGATCTTTGGCCTGTGTTATTTGCTTATGTCCATGTGTTTCCATGTTGTTTAAGGTGAAGAAAGCCTATAAGAGCCTTGAACAGAAATACTGATATGTGACCTGCCTCATTATTCAGGCAAATGCATTTGATAGTAGACTAATAAATAAAATAAACAAAAAAACCATGAGCTGTACTGAATTAAAAATCAGATGCAACTTAAGGGAAAAAAATCCCAATTCAAGGACAGGCCTAACCTCCATTCATTGTACATTGTTGTACATAATGAGATTAATGATTGCATGGTGGTCTGCAAACAAACAAGGTCACATTAGACCATTTAAGATAAGCTAAAAAACAGCATAATCTTAAAAAATATGCACATTACCTATTAGTATTCCTCATTAAAGACAAAGGATTTTTAATCGATTCTTGGGTGAGCTTTGTGCCCGTGGTTCACAAGAATCTTCATGCTCTTATGGGGTATTAGATTGCAGAAAAATCCATAAAGATAAATGCTTTGGTTTGCTAGAGGTGACATGGGACTTAGTGTCCTCAAGGCTGACTCTGTGGTTAGATATGTACAGTGGGGCAAAAAAGTATTTAGTCAGCCACCGATTGTGCAAGTTCCCCCACTTAAAATGATGACAGAGGTCAGTAATTTGCACCAGAGGTACACTTCAACTGTGAGAGACAGAATGTGAAAAAAAAATCCATGAATTCACATGGTAGGATTTGTAAAGAATTTATTCGTAAATCAGGGTGGAAAATAAGTATTTGGTCAATAACAAAAATACAACTCAATACTTTGTAACATAACCTTTGTTGGCAATAACAGAGGTCAAACGTTTACTATAGGTCTTTACCAGGTTTGCACACACAGTAGCTGTATTTTGGCCCATTCCTCCATGCAGATCTTCTCAAGAGCAGTGATGTTTTGGGGCTGTCGCCGAGCAACACGGACTTTCAACTCCCGCCACAGATTTTCTATGGGGTTGAGGTCTGGAGACTGGCTAGGCCACTCCAGGACTTTCAAATGCTTCTTACGGAGCCACTCCTTTGTTGCCCGGGCGGTGTGTTTTGGATCATTGTCATGTTGGAAGACCCAGCCTCGTTTCATCTTCAAAGTTCTCACTGATGGAAGGAGGTTTTGGCTCAAAATCTCACGATACTTGGCCCCATTCATTCTGTCCTTAACACGGATCAGTCGTCCTGTCCCCTTGGCAGAAAAACAGCCCCATAGCATGATGTTTCCACCCCCATGCTTCACAGTAGGTATGGTGTTCTTGGGATGCAACTCAGTATTCTTCTTCCTCCAAACACGACGAGTTGAGTTTATACCAAAAAGTTCTACTTTGGTTTCATCTGACCACATGACATTCTCCCAATCCTCTGCTGTATCATCCATGTGCTCTCTGGCAAACTTCAGACGGGCCTGGACATGCACTGGCTTCAGCAGCGGAACACGTCTGGCACTGCGGGATTTGATTCCCTGCCGTTGTAGTGTGTTACTGATGGTGACCTTTGTTACTTTGGTCCCAGCTCTCTGCAGGTCATTCACCAGGTCCCCCCGTGTGGTTCTGGGATCTTTGCTCACCGTTCTCATGATCATTTTGACCCCACGGGATGAGATCTTGCGTGGAGCCCCAGATCGAGGGAGATTATCAGTGGTCTTGTATGTCTTCCATTTTCTGATGATTGCTCCCACAGTTGATTTTTTCACACCAAGCTGCTTGCCTATTGTAGATTCACTCTTCCCAGTCTGGTGCAGGTCTACAATTCTTTTCCTGGTGTCCTTCGAAAGCTCTTTGGTCTTGGCCATGGCGGAGTTTGGAGTCTGACTGGTTGAGGCTGTGGACAGGTGTCTTTTATACAGATGATGAGGTCAAACAGGTGCCATTCATACAGGTAACGAGTGGGGGACAGAAAAGCTTCCTACAGAAGACGTTACAGGTCTGTGAGAGCCAGGGATTTTCCTTGTTTGAGGTGACCAAATACTTATTTTCCACCCTGATTTACGAATAAATTCTTTACAAATCCTACCATGTGAATTCATGGATTTTTTTTTCACATTCTGTCTCTCACAGTTGAAGTGTACCTCTGGTGCAAATTACTGACCTCTGTCATCATTTTAAGTGGGGGAACTTGCACAATCGGTGGCTGACTAAATACTTTTTTGCCCCACTGTATGTGGTCATTGTACACTCAGTGTTAGCTGCTCTTTGACCTCTGTTTTTTTTCTTCCTTTTAGCATTTTATGGCACACTCAGGGTGATGGGTATGAATCAAGTGACTATGGAAAGACGCCGAAGGGGAAGGATGGTGTAAGATGATGAATAACTTTGATCCGGATACATGAAGTTCCAGCATTGTATGTTTTACAAAGAGAAGTGTGCTGACAGTGCTGGTATAAGTGTTTAACTTCACTAATAGGCAGGTGTTGAATTTTCCTTTCATGTTTCCATAATATATAAATGACTATATAAATGTGGCGCATCTTCAGTTCTTATCTCAAAAGCTGCATTAAAACCGTTATATGGAAAAATAATTGGGCACCTGCGGTAAATTAGAGAAAAAAATCATTATGTTTCATTTGACCACAAGACAGCAAGACACAAAACAGCACTTAATTGCACAGTCTGCCTCACCATTATAGCTGTCACCCTTTATACAGGAGAAATTTGGACACTTCCTGGTAATTACAAGTCAGGTTCATAGAATCAAAGGTAAAGTACCAGTTGTTACTGCTGGTTAATGTACTGTTTTAATGAACACTACAGGAGCAAAGAGAATCCAGCTTGCATAAAAGGTTCCTGTTCTCTCTAGTGGAAAAAAAAAACCCTTTGAGCGAAGTAATTCTCTAAAGTATTTTTTTTCCCTTGTTTTCCAGTGCAGGGAACAAACTCTTCAGTCTAGCCTCACCATAAGACCATGTCTTATTAGCCTGAGAGATGCTGCACTGAGAAAACATTCACATCAATGTAAACTGCCAAATCACATAGATCACATATGCTGTTTGTAATGGTAGGGAGCTTGGATCTCCTCCTTAACATGATGTAAGAGCACACAGCAAACTACAAAGCAAGGTCTCGGGTGACTGAAGACACTGAATGTCCTTTCTCAGCAGGACAAATGTGACACTGCTGCATTTCATCTGGTGGGTTATAATTACTTCAACATGTGACACAAGATGGCAACTCATATCTGTCAGCCTATTAGAGTGGTCTTTTTGATGTGTGGTTAATACAACCACACATGTCAAAGCAGTACATATATCAACTCAGTTAGGTCCCAGTTAAACAGAGTTTCTCCCGTAGTCGAATAATCACAGTCTCTCCCACTTGCATGTTTATGTTTCTCCCTCTTTCTTACAAACAATGCAAAGACAAAACCCACTAAGGTCTCACGACAGATGCCAACATTGATCCTTTCGCAACTCTTCCTGCGATTATTAAACAGAGCAGCCAAGCATTCACAGCAGCAAATAGATGTTGTGGAGAAGAGGGAAACATGAATCATATATAGAAATCTGTATTTAGTACATTTAGTAAATTTACATAAAACCCTCTTCAAACCAACTGTTTTACAATGGTGTCCCCCAAGGAAGAGCCATTAATCTCATAGAGACATTTAGTGTAATATGATGCGTATTAAATTAACTAACAGGACTCATAATACACTGTTAGATATATAGTGCCAGTACATAAGGCAGCCTATTAACTTATCGCATTGTATGTTTTATAATTGAAGGGTGACTTCAGCAGACCACATCATTAGATCACATCGATAATAAAATGTTTAATATTTTGAAAACCATCTGTGATAATGACTTCTAATCCACTGGCCTGTTTGGACTTTGCAGCATGTGTCACAAAAAGCGCTCTCACTGACTTTTGACTGATAATAATAAGAGGCTTTGAACATGCTAAATATGAGCAGGCTGTTCTACGGCTGTTTCACACAGGATTGCTTTCAGTACTCTAAATGTGTTCCACCTATATTCATTATGAGGTTTTAATTACACTGTGCAGTTATTACAGGGGGTAGTAAATCACTATGCATATTAGCTGAAGACAGCCAATGTGCTGTGTTGGTTGACTGTTGGCTATATTTAAATTTAAAATCCTCACTCGGAGAGAAAGAAGCAACTGGCTGTCTTTTTAATTTTATTTCATTCATTTCTGCAACAGTCTCTAAACCGCAAGAACACTGCGCATGTGTAAACACCCTCATTCAAGGGTGCTGCTGCTCATTGCTCTGAACAGATTTAGATAGAGGGAGATATTTTTACAAAAAAAAAAGTTGCTAAAGGGGTATGAAAAGTTAGCAACAATGAGGGGAACTGAAGCGTAACGATCCCTGCTGTGAGCGAAAAGAATGTCAGGCGCCTGAAGTGAGATGTACAGAATATATTGAATTTTAATGAAAATAAGAAATAACCACATCCCCAAATAAAGACTAAATTCCTACCCCGCTAACAAATATCTACACTTGTGAATATTTCTGATAATTAATAGAAATAGAGACAAGATGGAATGGTTTAACTGATTTAGACTGTGATGGGAAAAGACAATATGCCAGTTACACACAAACAAACACGCACACACTGAACAGTCAAAGACCATACATCTGTGTGTAGTAAACTGTAATCCTTTTGTTTTATGCTCCTTTTTCAAGTGCAGAGACCATAAATAGATTGACAATCAAACCAGGAGAATACTGAGCG
Source organism: Neolamprologus multifasciatus (assembly GCF_963576455.1). Taxonomy (NCBI): domain Eukaryota; kingdom Metazoa; phylum Chordata; class Actinopteri; order Cichliformes; family Cichlidae; genus Neolamprologus; species Neolamprologus multifasciatus. Next base: position 15,497,614 of record NC_140450.1, read on the forward strand.
AGTTGTTTGAAGGCCTTGAACAAAGATCACAGAAGAAACCCTTAAAACTAAGTAATTGCTGTGGCTTAATTAAATAATGGTTCATAATCACCCCTAGGTCCATTAAAACCTTTGGGGTGTTATTAGTTTTCTCTATTTCTATCTTTTGTTCAGACCAGAATTGGCAAGAAAAATGAATTTGTCCCAAAACTGAAATATCTGAGCTACAAATATATATGTATGTGTGTGTGTGTTTGTGTGTGTGTGTGCCTGCATTTATGACTAAAGTATGTCCAGATGTACTTCAGCTAATACAAGTGCAAGACCTGCTAAGCATATAGTTTCACTTGTTGACCGGTTCTGCCTTTAATAAGGGGACTAATGTCTAAATGGTCCCTGTAACAAAAAGCAACACACATTAGTCAGGTGTATTTAAAAGTCTAGTGTTTGTGCATACTGTTGTGTGGGTGTGTATACACATAGTGGGTGAGCACTTGTGCGCTACTTTCAGTGTTAAAAAAGAACCTGCATTGCACCCATTTACCAATGCATGAGGTCAGAACCCAGTGAGAGCGATCATCGGGCTCCTCACCTCGGAGCTCGGCCATTTCATCTGTACTACCTGCTGACACAGATTCCTCCACCCTATGGTTCTCTCTCACTTTTGTTACAAAGCGCATACCATGAAAACTCTTGAGAACATATGTATGGACAAAAACATGACATATTTTTGTTAATGAACTGTCAAACGCAGCTGTAAAAACACCCAAATGTTCCGAGGGAAAACAGGAAATGCATTTTCTGCTTTCATATGGTAATTTTCAACGTGTGCGTGTGTCTGTGTGTCTGTGTGCTGGTCAGTCAAAGTGAAGCGGTATAGAGAAAAATGATCTGTCAAAACGCACAATTGCTCTTGTAGAACACTCCAGTATCTGCCTCAGCTCCTGCATAATTTCAGGTTACAAAGCCAGTGATGTACATATTTCAATACCTTGTCTCCAGCGTTCTTCAATTCTCTATGGCCGCTCTGCATTTCACCCATAATGGCCATGAATGGCTGGCAAGTTTCTTCTACTGTCTTTGCATAAATTTGAGGAATAAATAGGAAAATAGAAAAAAAAAAAACCCGAGTAATGTGTTTAACTTAAATAATTTTCAATTTTTCACATTTTTACTCCCAGGTCACCTCAAATACTCTGGCCAGTGTTCATCTGTAGTAAATGTAGGCTGTCCGTCCACCGTTTACCTCAGCTGTCAAAATGCCAGGTGTGAAACGTCCATGTCTCTTTACTCTTGAGGAGGCTGTAAAGCTTTGTGAAAGGAGTCCGATTTGGGTCGATGGGTCAATGAAGCTTACTTCTGACCAATGACAGTGATTTTGAACTTTTCTGTCAGTCAAGCCTAACTTTAGCTGCATAATGTTAGCTTTTAATCAGCTGTTGTTGTTAGAGCAAGCTACTGGAGACAGGCAACTGCTGCATGCTGAATCTGCTAACAATAAGTAACCTGGGTGAGGTGGAGTTGAGTGAGGTAAAAAAAAGGAGAAAGAGATGAAAATTTGAATGCACAGATCTTAAAGTTTGAAAAGGGCTATTTGTAATCTTAAAACCAGCTTATAAGTAGAACTGTTAATAGTTTTTGAGCTAAATTTTAATGTGTAGAATGTTCATCAGAATTCCGCTTTCTTTTGGAATTCTCGGGAATTTAATTGAATTCCATTTAATTATAGAGGGATAAACTGTGTAACCTGAAAACTATAAAACAAAAAAAAGTGAATCTGCCTCTAAAGGAGGAAGGAAGTATACAGAACAAAAAAATCTTTAGAAAACCACTGGATAACTTTTACTGTATATTAAATATAAAAAATATTATAAATATTATTATATAAAAAGCTATGACATTAAGTTACTCTAGTGCCTTTAGTAACGTATTATACAGTAAATACAAATAAAATTTACATTCAGATGTGTAGTTTGTGATGCTGGTGATGTCTGGAACATCTCATCTGCTTGTTTCTTTTTTCCTTACAGACTCAGGCCACTGTGGGTTTTCCTTCCTCTTAAGCTTAGTCGCTTAATAGATTTATCCAGTGTTTCATCAGCAATGAATACACACAATATCTGTCACGCATCCCTGTGGCACATCTCTCCACCTTGTGAATAGCATGCACACATGAAGTTGACAGAAATAATAGGATTCTGAAAGACAAAGATGAGTTTCCAAAAAAAGTCAATGGGGTTTATGAGCGGTCCAAAAGCGTTGTGAATCCGTAGTCCTGGACACAACGAGAGTTTGTGTATGTGTGTGTTAGTGGGCTTACATTTGTGTTTGTAAGTTTCTGTCTGCATATCTTTTCTTTTAAAGTGATGTCATGTGGCCGAGATCCCATACTCAGGGCTGCAGAGGCTGTTGCCATGGTTTTAGCTTCTGAAGGCTGTTGTTTCACACAGGGGGAGGGAAATGCACGCTGTATAGAGTGACTCATCCTAAAAACCGCCACGTTTTTAGTAAAGCCACACAGTATTGTAGTGTGCATGTGCCTGTATGTAGTTATGAATCATATGTGCCAATTTTTTAAAAAGTTTGACTGTCAATGTGCGTGAGCATGTGTGTGTGTATGTATGAGTGTGTTGTCTGTGAATCACTGTGTTTCTATGTGCTCCCATGTGTGTCTGTGTTTCTGTCAGCCCACCATTTAGACAGCTCAGATAAAAGAAGATCAGAAAGCACAAAATACAAGAAGACAGAAATGACAGCAGGGAAACAAGTGGGGGTGAATAAACAGGGGAACAAATGAACAACAGATGAAGGAGCAAGAAATCAAGGGAGATAGAGAAAGAGGAGGGACAGAGGTAAGGAAAAAGAAAAAGGTAAAACACAAATGGTGGAGAAAAACAGACAGAAAAGGAAGCAAAAGCACTGAAGGCACAGAAATAAAAAAAAATCCTCTATGAAGATTGAGGCAGAAACAGAAGAAACAAACAAAAGATATGGAAGGAACTGAAGTATTCACTGACCCTGATGGGCACACTAATACACAGACACTGGCTTGGGAAAAAAACAGACTAACTCACAGAAAAATAGCTGCCAAAACTGCTAACCTACAGGGCATTATCTGGTACAGAGGCCACCCTGGAACTCACAGAGCGAGTGTTGGAAACATTAGCCATGCAAAAGACAGAGCGGGCTGTTGATATTCAGCCAAGAAAATGCCATTGGTATTGAACTGACCTGTACTGTCCAAGCCCCCACAAGCTGGCTCTGTGACTCAAAGGCGAACTTTGCCAACCAGGTTTCTTGGCTTTGGAGCCATAAAGTCAAGGGATGTATTAATATTTCTACCAATGTGTAAACACATTAATTGAAAAAAATACACGAAATATAATATTTATAATAAGTCCTCAACAAGCCAGTTAAAGGGCATCCGGCATTTCAGACAAGGAACAAACATTTCTCAGTAGTTGGAGGAGTAAAATCATTTTAGAAAACATGCACGTGACATTTTACTTCAAAGTGAAACCTTGCAATCTTGTAATTCTAAAGATGATAACCACTGTGGTGTGTTACTGCAGAGAGCAAAATGACAGATTTGCCCCAGACTGAGCATGATGGGGCTGAACTCATGAAAGCCTGCCAGAGAGGTACGAACACGGAGATGCGTTTGGTATAGTCTGTTCCAACCTTTTGCCAAACAAGAGCCCCTGTGGGAAGGAGTTATCATGCAACCTCTGCCAAGATGAGGCCAACATGTGCCAGCCTAGCATAGGGCAAGTGCAGTACTGCAGAGAGAGGGGAAAGCTGTATCTCCACATGGCATAAACAGCTTAACCTCTGCCAGGAAGGTGCTACTCAGTGCCAAGCTAACACAAGGTAAGGGCTTGCAAGAGGGGTAAAAATCTCTCTGCATGTGTGATATGTCACAGCTTTTCATACTGCTAACATAAATTCAAATTAAAATAAATGCTGTCATGTTACCAGTGTACAAACTCAAATATTATAATGATATTAAATATATAATTTAATCCACAGTCAAGTCAGATGAAGTTGTGATGCAAAATAAACAAAACGCAAGACTTCCACAGCGTTGTAACTACAGTATGGTATCACAATTTAACAGAGACACTAAGCTGGACCAAAAGAAGGTTCCCTCTGAGATTTGGCCTTTCTGTTGGGATAAAGTGCCAACTGCATGAAGAGTATTTATCATTACAATAGCACAAAGACAAGCTGTTCCTGGGAACACTATAACTGCCACAAAATAAAGAAAATATACACAAAATAATAGAAACTTGTAAGAACTTCATTCAGCTGGTCTTTCGCCTACAGTGTTTACTCAGCAGCCACTTTATTAGTCACAACTTGTAATCACAAGTATTACTGAACGGTCAGAACTGCCTTGATTCTTTATGCCAAAGATTCAAGAAGGTTTGGGAAACATTTGTCAAAGATTTTGGTCCTAATTGACACGATAGCATTACACAGTTGCCCCGTATTTGCCCCAAAGGTGTTCTATAGATCTGATAACTGTGGAGGCTATTTCAGTACAGTGAACTCGTCGTCATGTTCACAAAAACAGTTTGAGCTGATTTGAGTTTAATTACATGATGTGTTGTGCCGCTAGAAGCAGCTGTCAGGAGAAGAGTACAATGTGGTCATAATGGGATGGACATGGGCAGCAACAGTAACGAGGTAGGCTTTGGCATTTAAACAATGCTAAATTGCTATTATGGAAGCCAAAGTGTGCCAAAAAAACATCCCCCACATCCCCAACAGCCAGAACCGTTAATACAAGGCAGGATGGATCCATGCTATTATGCTGTTTATGCCAAATTCTGCCATCCAAATGTATCCAAATATAAGAAACAGTCCATGTCACAACAGAAACTGAGACTCATCAGACCAGGCAACATTTTTTTTAATTTTTGCTTGTCTGTTGTCCAATTTTGGTAAGCTTGTGCAAATTGTACCCGTATTTTCCTGTGCTGTCATGAGCGCTGCCCGCTGTGGTCTTCTGCTGTTGTAGTCCATCTGCTTCAAGGTTTGACATGTTGTGCATTCAGATATCCCCTTGTCATTCTGGTGAGCAATCTGAATTTCAGCATGCCATCTTGGCCATGTCTTCATGCCTAAATGACTTATATATTTGTATTAGCAACCAGTTAAACAGGTTCACTTAATAAAATGACCAGTGTGGGTATTGTGTCTTTATAAGAAATAAAATGCAAAACTACAGAAAACAACCACAAGTCCATAAAAATTTCAAATTCATGAGCCAGTGGATTCATTCATTTTTGAACATCAGGTGTCAGCTGGACACCACTGTGTACACCTGTAAAAACTGCTAGAGCACATTATGATCCAGTACTTAAACCACTTGTTGAGGTGGTCTGGGACACATATGACTACATGTATCCGGATGATCTTCCCAGAAAAGTGTAACAAGATAATATATAATCTCTGCAGAATGTGGCTCTTATTTTGCAGTCGCTCAAAAGTGACTGTCTTGCTCATCTCAACAGTATAGGCAGGTTATATTTATCATTTTGTTTTCTTTGGTAGTTCTGGGTAAACAAATGTGACGCTTCACGCAGTTTCTCAATTATGTTTCTCAATTTACAGTTAAAACTGCATGAAGTGGCCTTCGAGAGGTCTGGAAATGACGTAGATAATGCTGTCTGAACACAAGTCTTATTATTATTATTATGATTATTAATCGGTTGTGTGTTAATTTTGAAATTTACCTCATGAGTCATAAACTATTTCAACAACAAGCATGTTCCTGTTATGTCCCTAACCTTTTAGCAACCCCTGGAAATATAGCTAGTACTGGTGTGTGCTACTTGAATATTCTCAGTATTTTTCTAAATGCTATGCAGATTTATGTGTGTTTGTATGTGTTTGTGCTTATTTTGTGTTTTTGTTTTGCTTTGTTTTCCTCGGTTTTAGTGCAATGAGCTCTCCAGTACATTTTTGTGTATGCGGGGCAAAGCTGGCATGAGGTAAAAACAAAGATAGTGAAAAAGGATTGTCAGCCACAAGACACATGGACATAGAAATCACAATGAACTGGGAAGAGAGATAACAGCCCTGTGAGGAAAAATGACAAGCCAGCTGACTTGTGACTACAACCTGCCAATGAATAGGAGCACCGCGGGGGCAAACGGACTGACCCATCTGTATGAGATGGAAGGAGGTGAAATTGGGGTAGAGAAAGCGGAGGGGAGTGCGAACACATCCTGAATCAATGCCAGTCAGCTAATATACACTGCAGATAGGAGAGACCAGGTGGTAGGGAAAGGTCAGACAGCTCCACACAGTGTATAGCTGAGACCACTCAGTGTTTTCCTCTAACAGTCTGGCATGCTCAGTGTTTCTCTTTACCAGCCCAACACTAACAGAGGAATGTCATCCTATTTATGAAACAGGTGCACCAGTGTGGAGGAACAGATTGCCTGTGGTCTGAGTTGCAATGTGAGTGTAATCAGTAAATTGTTGTTCTTTTCTTAGTGCATATGCATTTAATGGAGGATTTAAAAAGAAAAAGCATGATTGATGAAGATATGATATGGTGGTTGATTACACACTTTGCTGGAATTGAAATTAACTCATTCTGTCTGACTTCACCACATAAAAATATCAAAGGTGGGTATATTGGATTAGAATACTGATTTCACAAAGAAGGGAAAAGTGCTTGTACACAGCCAGACTAAAAGCATCAAAGTGCAAAACAAAAATGCTATGTGAAATTTATTATTGAATACGTGCATGAGCACATGCACACATTCTTATATATTGTAATGCCATGTTAACAGACTCCTATCCTTTCTTTCTTTTCCGTTTTTCACAGATGGAGCATTTGGATCTTCAGCCTCACAACATTTTGAATCATTGCGCGATTTACTACATTGATAAAAAGTGAAAAGTTCAAGTGGCTGAAAAAATGAGCTGCTGCTTTGGAAATAATAAAAGAGCACAGTAGAAAAAAAGAAACATCAGCCTAAAGATGAGAGTAAATGCCTTTCTAACATAGAAATGTGACTATTATAGATACAGCAGATTTAGTATCGACTCTGTACTTAATCGAAAACATGGTGTTCAGTTTTTGTCTCCGTGCTGTGTTTATCCTGATTTCTGTGAAGTGTGACTGCAAGGTGCTATCCGGCGCATTACACTCTCTCATTATCCTTCCATTCACAGAAACACACAAAGTTGTGCTCCTTCTAATGAGATGCACACGCGATCATTGCAAGTTATCTAACATGCATTCACTCCTTTATGTAGCAAGCAAGCTCTGCTCTGTGTATTTGGTAAAAGACTCAAAAGCACCAGCCACATAGTGACATTAAAAATGTTATCTAAATGGATTCTAAACATACGACAAATATGGAAACACAGTAGTTCTGTATATACTGAATACTGAATCCTTGCGTATACTGTTAAGACCACGACTGATATCAGGGAGAGACAAGTGTAGAAAATGTATTTTCCACAAGACTGAGAAAAACAAACTAAAATGCATGCTGGTTAGAAATCCTTTCACTGATATTGATTTCTACTCACGTACCATTATAAGGTAGTTTCACTGATATTGATTTGTGAATTAGCTAATAGGTTGAATAAGAAATACGAAATATTTTAGGGGGAGATGGGGGGGGAGGGAGTGAGGCAGTAAAGCTATCACACATCTATCAGTCTGCAGGTGCTGACACTTTTAAATGTGAATATGGGCTTGTGTGCCTTCAAGTGCTGATCTGCATAAGATACAGTCATAATAGGTCTGTCTGTGTGTATGAGTGGATGCAGGCATTTGCTTGTTTGCAAACGTGTTCTCTTGTCTGCCAAGCTTTTCTCCTTTATCACTGTCCATTTATCTGTTTGCCCACTTGTCTATCTAGCTGTTTGTATGCGCATCTAATCATGGAGCTTTGACAAAACTGACCAATCCAGATCATTGACATGACATCTAAGCATCCTGCTGGAACTGAATACTTCATTTAGTTCCTTAAAGTTGACTTAGTCTTTTCACAGTTACATGTTGTGTGCTGAAAACATATACAGGAAGCAGAGAGAGTAGCTGAAGAAAATAGTTTTATTAGCAGTTTGGTCTAAAAGAAGCTTGCACAAAACTAAAGACGAACAAAGCACACAGATGCAGGCAACAATGCACACGTGACATCTTGTTCCCTAACCCTAACCCTAACAGTGAATTCTGCTTATTATCAAGACAGATCATGTTAACTTTGTACTGTGGGCAGCATAGCATAGAATGATAAACACCTAAGTACCAAACATCTATGTCCTTTTTATTCTTGGCATGGTTTTTCCTTGACCCTACTGTCCCCACTTTGGTGCCATTATCCATTTCTGTCTCAGCACTTATCATATCTACATAATGGATTTCTGCTTATACTTTTGTAAATCTGTGACTACGATTTTAAAAGGGTAACAACTATATAACAGCTCTTGATCCCTTATAATCAACTTTAAAGCTACACTTGTTTTGAGTTTGAGGGAAATTATTGGACAGAACTCTTTTTTTTTCTATTTTTGTTCCAGACACATCAGTGTCCAAATGCATCTACACTATTCTGGGTGTACTCTGTCTCTTGCTTTTTACAACCTTTTTCTCCATTATCTATTTGTGCATTACATCTCCTTTGTAATCATCCACTGTTTCCTCTCCCCTCCTCTGTCTAAAATTGGATTTTCTGACATAATCAGCAACATAAATTTCAACTTACTGTTTCCAATAAGCTGACAGTATAACACAAGAAATAGCTAATAGCCTGTGTTATTTGCGCTTTTTCTTGGTCACATTCTGATTCTACTGTCTTGCATTATCCTTTGGCGATATCTATCAAATACTGATTAAGATGAGGACAAACTAGGCTCCTTTAGACTGAATGACAGACATTTAGTTCCATCTAACATTTTATAGTAAATGTCTTTTTTTAGTTTCTTCCTTTTTAATATCTCAGTAATAGATGTTTCTTTTCTTTTTTTTTTTACCTCTTTGTTTCAACAACGGTTCATCTTCTTAATTTCAAACTTTGGGGATGCTAAGGACTCAAGTAAGTGTAGTGCTGAGTACGAGGTCATTCGAAATGAAAGTGGTCTCATTTTTTGGATCTTCTCCCTGTTGAAAAGCTGCCAACTTGCAGAGGGATGTCACAAAATGATGATGATACCACAGTGCAGGTAAAATTGTAGCCTCATAACCTTAATGAGTGACATCACAGTTGAAGGCACACTCCTCTGGGATGATGTATCCATTTCAAACAACATTGCTTCTAAATAAATCTCCACGGACTGTAATATCTACCTTCTGATGCTAGCATCACTAGTACAGTATGCACAGCTGCAGTGCACCTACACAGCAATATTCACATATGCACTAGTTTTAATTTGACAGCAGGGAGAGACAGTTTATGACTATAAGTATGGCAACACACATCCTGGAAACATGTACTATATGACATGAGTGACATTTGTCATGTCAGTAAAGCATGCTTTGTATCACAGTGATCCATGCTGCTAATGCTGATAGCATGGGTATTTAAAATAGTTTCTCAGCAAAGCTCAGCAGCATCACTGTTAGGCCAGCTACACTGCACTGATTAAAATATCTCAGACGTGAGGAAATATTTAACTTTAAATCTACCCACAAACTGGAATAGTTCAGTTTTGCTTTGGTTTAGAATTTATCGAGTAGGAGATCCTTCTTTTGTAGCAGCCTCCCCTACTCTAATGTAAATCTAGCTTAACCGTTACGCCTTCAGAGTCAAGCTATTTAATCACAGGGGGAAAAGAAGATGTTGGTGACACACAAATCATCCAACGTGCATTACAAGCTGGAGAGTACACAGGCCAAAGTCAACCAAAAGCAAACAAGCTGGCCAAATATAGACAAATTCTAAATCTTAAAGCACTGTCTACTGTCAGTAAATCCCTGTTGTTTCTTTTATTCATTTTTGTAGCCTCCTACAGTGTACAGGCACCTTACATTTAAACATTTCATGCATCCATGGTCACATAAACGCAGGTTGCTACCTAAGGGCTCTTAAACACATAAGCCAACTTCTTCAACGTGAATACATGTAAGTGGTATCTTGGCAACTGGGAACATGGACACAATAATATAGTGGCTTAAGGGTATGGTTTGTGGAGCCTGATATTTTTCAAGTGTCAGAGTTTCTCTCTAAGGCACCTTAAATTGATTCAACCAAGAAGAAAAGAGCACATTCACACGTACAATATGCAAAGATACAGCTGCAATCTGCTAGCTGCTAACAGGCCACTATATTTGGATTACAAGGCAGTTACTTTTGTTAATTTTGTTCAATAATCTCACTAGCTTTTAAATTCATGAGTGTGACTTAAAGATGTCAGTCCCAAGATATGTGTTACAGGATTAAAGGTTAAAGCAAAACAGGTTAGAGCAAACCATGCATACAAACATCTATGAATTGTTGCCTCTGTGATGTAAAGCTGAAAACGCTTGACACACACTACTGCTCTATATTTTTTCATATTATTTTTCTTTCATTTTCTTTTTTTAATTTCGAGATTAAAAGTGTAGTACGGAATCTTTATTTAGCATTGGGGGCATGTGTCAGTAATGTTCCACAAATAAACTACTTGTAGAAGCAGCACAACAAAATTTAACAACTGAACAATCTTTGTAACTGCTCATTATAGACACACATCTTCATGACTGACAGGAATAGGCTGTCATAGGGAAGTTATCTTTTTTAGTTGATCTACAATTTTTCAGCTGCACAAACTGTTCTCGGTGTAACTGACTTCAACACAACTTCGAATGGCCAGAGGAAACTGCAGAGCACTGCTTAGAATACCTAATAAGTCGACAGGGACAGAGTCTGGTGCTCGTTGTGCAGTACTTAACCAGCGGATCTGCAATTGGTCATTGATAGTGTGAAACACCACTCCAAAATGAGACTTCAGATGAAAGAGACACCTGCTGCTTTCATTTGGCTGTAAAGAGAGTCAGCCGGATAAAAATTCATAACTGGAAAAAATGAATACTTTTTCTTTACACAAGAAGAGAGAATGAATGAGTCTGTGTGATTTCATACAAGGTTATAATCACTAAATAAACCAATAAGTGCACTAAACAGTTGACCAGGCTTAAACAAGTGGGCTGCAGATTATGTGAGACTTAAAAATTTTTGGCACCAAGGTGGTAATGCACTTCACTAGACTGGCATTGCCGGATCCGCCGTGCCTCTACTCCCACTGTGGCACACAGTGAGTCTCCATCATGCTAAACCAGTGTGGCTGATGAAATCAACATAGCCCCAGAATAGATTTCAGTTAACCAGTGCAACACTGTGTTATGCAGCATCTGCCACAAAGATGTCTACAGATGCTGGATTTTCACTGTGCATCTGAATTTACTGAACTGTGTTCAGAATCGACAGCTGATTCTCAGTGGCTGCACACACATGTATACTGAAGCAATGGAGCATTTTTTCAGCATCAGTGTAGCTTTCTTATAACACATATAGACACAAAGGCATGCATTATGGACACATGGCCTGGCATTATGTATCTTGGATTAGGGATACAAAATGGGCTAAGTTTGTTTTGAAGCATTGCTCTCTCAGTTTCATGTGTCCCCTGGTGAGATAATCATCTGTAATGGTAATGCTAGGCATTTTGCTCATTATTAAACCTGGATACGATGGAAATAATGCACTGAGAAAAAAACCCCAGAGCATTGTAATTAAGAAAGCCATTTATCAATTTGCACAAACACACAACACCTCCTATTAACAAGGGAACCTTGTGTAACAGCAATAGTGGTATGGATTATTGCTTTCTTTCTTTATTGCCTGCCAGATGACAGACCTGTAAGTTTATCACATTAAAGTGTTATTATTTTTTAAATATGACATTGTTATTTTATCCTTGCATCCCTGTATGTCTGTAAATATTGACTTTAATCTGACTTTAAACAGCCAATACTAAATATTCTTAAGCTTTGTCTCCCATAGGCTTTTTACACACTCTTATAGATATGTAGCAGCGTTTAATCTGAAAATCCAAATGCAGTTCAGCTGTGGTTTTTCCCTCGTATAAGTCAAACCTAATAACTATTATTGGATCTGAGTGACCATGCATTTCCTCTCGTACACACTGGCGTGCATATATGTACACATGCACACCTGCATACACACACCCACACACAGATAACCTGAAGCGCTCTGCAGGACCATTTATCACAGGCTGGCAGAAGACAGTAATGACTGAGTGATGGAAACAGATGAGGAAATGGAATGATGTAAAAACGATTTTAAAAAATAAAAATAAAACAGACACAGCGTTCCCGGGGGATGGTCGAGGACTGCTATTAAGACTTCTAACAATTCTCACACCCAGGTCCTCTTCTCTCATGAGACAATGGGGGAGGGTTGGAGGGAGGCGCGGGGTGACAAAAGAAGATGAAAGAAAGCAAATACAGTAAAAATGAATCATGTCTGCAAAAGAAAGAACAGAGAGAAAAAGTGGGAAATGAAAGCAAGGGAAACTGAGGACAACTTGGATGATGATTAGAAGGGAAAAGAAGGAGGCTGCGTGGTAAGAACAAAGAGAAGAAAAAAAGAGACTGAAAACAAAAACACAGGGACAAGGGGGATAATAGGTAAAACTGTGTGCATGTCATAAGGGACCAAAAACATACAGAAGTGAAAAATAAACAAGGCAAAGAGAAGACTGACACATAGATACTGAGGAGAGAGCAGACTCAGAAGCCCTTGTAATTAATGGGAATACTCAAGAGATATAGAGAGAAATCAAACTGTTGGTGTATCTGTGAGCTCCCCTCTTCACTGACAACTCCCTATACATGAGTGAATCATACATTTGTCCAACTGCTACACTGATTGGTCTTCATTAGAATTCAACATCTGACTTGTTCTGGCTCCCAAGACAAAAAGCAGCAAGGTGAGATAGAGAGAGGCAAGAAGAGACAGAAAAAAGTGACCAACCCAAAAGATTATTAACTGCATATAAAAGATGTAAAGCTAACAAATCTAGCATTAAAAATCAATAGAAAACACAGCAGGCGCATAATTACAGCACCATTATTAACGAGGGAGTCCAAGAAGTAGTGAGACTAAAGCAGGAAATAAAGTAACTTATACTAATATATTTATATTTGAGCGGGAAAAGAAATACCAGCTGTGCAATTTATCCACTATCCCTCCCAAACAATCTTAGCCTTGCCTCTGTAACTACAAACAACATTAAATAAGGAGCTGCCATGAAGGAGGAAAAGAGGAAGACCACAGAGAAGATTCATGGATGTAGGGAAGGAGGACATGCATAAGGTTTGGTGTGACAGAGAAGGCTACAGATAGGGTGAAGGCAGAAGATTAACTGTGGAGACCCCTAAAAGGAGCAGCAAGAAGAAGAAGACGCTTGCTTAGTAAAAAAAAAAAGAAAGATGCAAAAAAAAAAGCTCAGAATGGTGACCCATATTCTTTTAGTTATTCAGTGCAGTAAGCTTGCTTTGAAAACAGCCTTTCAACTTAATCTAATGTGTCAATATAACAACTGCACAGCAACAAACTGGAGCTTCAGACTGGAAAATAAATAAATAAAAAATAAAAAAAACACATACTCTGCTGCAGTTACACAAACATTTGTGCCAACCATACAAAGAACCAGCTTTAAATTATGTTTAAAAACTACACATCAACAGTTCTCATTATTTTTATATTCATCAGACATCCTCAGAATAGCACGTGCCACTTGCCAGGACCTGTATGCATCCAATTTATGGTTATCTAAAGACCTGAGAACCAGGGGCGATTTTAGCCCATTTTTGGGGGTTGGGTAGCGCCGTTGCTGCCAGAGCGATGGTGGCTGAGACGCAGTAAAGCGGAGGTGGAAGTGCCTGTCTTAAAACAGGACATATTAGCTGCATTTAACCTTCAGTTACTCTTTATATAGTTAGGTAGGAGTCAGACCATGTTTCCTTTTAGCTGAAAAACATTATACCAGGTAACCTGGGTGTAAAAAAAACTTGTTTTCCGGTGATGTTTGCTATCCTACAATTCGTCCTACACTGCAGTAAAATCAGCGACATTTGACCGTCCTGTTGCTCCCATTGAAATTTATATAGCCTATTTAAAACCCAAAACTTAAAATATTCCGTAGCCTACTGTTGTTACTACCCTGTTTTAAATCGATACTAACTAGCTAACTGACCAAATGCCCGTTAACCTTATAACTCCTGTTGTGTGTGTGTGTTTGTTGGTTTTGGGGCCACCCTAGGGTGGCTGTGGCTACAATGTAGCTTGCCAGCAAGAGTGTGTGAATGGGTGGATGACTGGATGTGTAAAGCACATGGCCATTTACCTTTTTTTTGTACAGACAGACAGCCAGGTTCATAATGGATATAAGGAAGTTGGGATTTTTTGGGGGTTTTTTTTGTTTTTTTTGTTTTTTAAAAAGGAGCCACATTCAGGTAAAAGTGTAAAATCAAATGATCCGTCAATCAAGAATAATGTTGGATCAGTGTTTCAATATTTATCTTTTATTAGATGTTCATATGGTTTGGTTATTTGCCTTTTGGTTGAAAGTAGACTGAGAGAGGACTTTTTGTTTGTGATCTTAATAGTATTTTTTCATATTAATGTAATTTATCATCTAATTGAATACAATCTATTTGTGTATGATTGTCAGTCCAAAGAGGGAGAGAGGAAAGAGGGGAATGTGAGGAGAAAGTACAAGGTCAGGAAGAACCAGGTAAGCAAACAGACAGGGAACAGTGACAGGCACAACAGACACTGTTAAACTGAGAAAAAAACTTATTTTACTCACACAATCTGGAAGTTGTGTTCTCCCTATATTAAAGCTGCTATACAGAATCTGCAACACAAGCTGGTTTGAAACATTTTTGAGCCTCTTTAACAACATTCCAACATAACATTATAATTGATTGGGGAGATTAAAATTAATAATATATTTTTATGTGGTTCAGCCACAACTCTACTAAAACCTCAGCCAGTAACAGGCAGGCCAACTTTTGGACTGTCCAGTTGTCTGTATGACTGCCGCAGTACGTACGTGAGGAGCTGTAAAGAGAAGCAGAGTGCTATGTTTCTAAAAATGTTTTAAGCTTGTTTCAAAGATTCTGTACTGCAGCTTTAAATGTTTTCCAAAAGCACACATACACTTAACTTATCAGTGTTTCTTAAACTTTTTACAGTGTGTACCACCTGATAAAATGTCAAGCTCTCCCAAGTACCACTATGAAATCATGAAACCCATAAATCTTACAACACAAAATTAGTATTATTAAATTAGTAAAATTAGTGTCTGCAGTAAAGATTTTTATTTGTAATAATTTATTCTGTTTTGGGAGTGGTTTTTATGTATCTGTATTATATTATACATACACATTAAAAGTGAATCTCTGTCCAAAAAATGCACTCAGTTTACTTTTTACTATGAGCATCATTCATTATTCTCCCACAGTAATTAAGGTTAGGATATGTATTTGTTTTATTCCAATCCATTCTTCTTTTGCAGCATTTAAATAACCTTGATCAGATTTGATGGTTTTGTTACAGAATTTTCAAAAAAGTGTTTTGCTTTCCTTTCACAAATGTGGGGATTAAATTGTGTTAAAATGTACAAAATAGTGATGTCATGTTTTAAGACGAGGACCCAGGCACAGAGAGACTTGATGAATTTAAGATGATTTATCTTGCCTGGCTGGGCAGCTCTCTGGGTGCTCAGCACCCCCAAAGCTCTAATTCTAGAATCGCCCCTGCTGAGAACTCAACAAATAAAATCCACATATTTGTCAGTCTGTCATTAATTGTTGCTTTTTCAGGCCTAACTTGTAAAGTGTCTGGAATTTCTGGCATCAAGTCTGTTCCAATAAATAAATGAAAAAATAAACAAATAAATAATGGTAACAAAAACTGTAGCAACTTATTCTTCACAAGCTATTTGATGAAAATACCAGAGGCCCTGCCTCGAAACCATTTAAATGTTCAGTTTAAATTTTTGATATGTTATGAAAGGACTTCCTCGACACACAGTTTAACAGCAGTGCCCATTAGGGCATGCAACAACAGCCTTAACTCTGTCATTGCTGCAGTGACATAAATCTCACTGGTTAGACGATGAACATGACTTTCCACTCCGTATTACACAGGTCTCTTAACACAGACTGCCTTGCAAGAAAAGGTTGCCTTCCAGCATATGTCTCTATTCCCCTTCGATTCCCTTCCATTTAGTTAGGCTTGCAATACGTGTATTCAGCTTCGAATATGAATCGAAGACATCACAAAAAGATGAGTCACAAATGCCCTTGGATAACTCAACTAGATGTTCAGTCAGTGATTTTTCTCCATTTGTATGGACAGAGCACTAACAAGCATCCTTGCGCTTTCCATGTTTGGAATACTTAATAAGCAGGATCTAAAAAAAATAAATAAATAGATAGAGCTAGATGGATAAAGATTCAGTTGTCAAGTCAAGAAGAACTGGATAAGGAAGGTTTAGGAACACATTATGTACGTGCTTTTTAAGTTCTGGGAAGTACAACTCTATTTCCAAGGAAGTTAAGTTGCTATGCAAAATGTAAATAAATATGAATGCAAAAAACCATAAAGTAAAATAAGTTTTATAACATGTATTGTCCTGTCTTGCTATTATTCTGCTTCTGGCTGGATTGAGGGGGCGTCTTCACCTCTCCTCTTCTCTGAGCAATGCAAGCTGGCACATTGCTTTCCGGAGATCAAAGAATTACCACACAGCAGCCTTTGTTCTCTCTTGCTTGGAAAAAAAAGAAAAAAGCATTTCATTGTCTGTATCAGACAGTGTCATTGATCCCCATACAAGAAGTACAGGAGAGAGATCTCTTTGATACTGTGGGTACGACATTTATGGTAAGGTGACTAACAAGGCTTACATTCTCAAGATGAAAAAAGAAAATCAGCGCAGTGCTCTGTAATTATTGAAGAAATTCTTCTCACATAGTATGCTGGTGTTACTTTCATAGATATTCTGTACTTTGAGATGATAAAAGTTGTTGGCTATTGGTTTATTGATTTCCTGTATGTACTGTTAATTAGTAAAGATCAATAGCGGTCACTGTAAGTGCCGATTAAAACTGACAAAAGGGCATAATTCAATTACATGACAAGATAGTGAAGATTAAATCTAATTCTGTTGCGACTGTTCATATTCTTTATGCATTGCACTGACAAAACAGTCAATGGAAAAACACAGATTAGTCTAGGAGGGGGAAGGAAACAATCTGAAGAAATCAGCTTTTTATATTCATACATTTTCCACGACTCTTGGGGCACTTGTTTGCTTCTTTCCTGTGGCGACGTGCATTCCACTTTACAGTCTGGATTGTAGTGTTGTGCTGTTTGCTGGGCTGAGCTGCTCTAAGTCTTTTTTTTTTCCTCTTTTTTTTTTTTTTACCAGTTTTAGAAGTCTGGGGGTTGAAAGGCACAGAGGCAGTGTCTGGAAATTGGAAGTCATGCTTCTTAATCCTCTAGCATTTGAATACACAGGAGCGGATCTAAAGTCGACCACGTTCACGCATGTGCAGCTACCTAACAAAGACATTCACAAAGAGAAGTGCGTACAAATTCATAATATAAAAGAAAACCCAAGACTTGTACCTGCATACACATATCCAGTACACAAAGTGTGATTATAGCGTAAACACTGGCCATATGGGGTGTGGATGCAGCCAGCAACAAAATTATTCATAAATAAAAACATACTTAATATTGATTTGACGAATGGCGGCGGGGGGATGGCAGTGAAAGATTAAGGCACAGAGAGGGGCATGAGGGAAGGGAGAGTGCCACGAGGCCAGACAGTGAATGGATGAGAAATCGAGAGTGAGAATGAAACGCAGGGCAAAAAGAAGACAAATATTGGCTTTCAATCACACATGCGAGCACATGCACGCACTCACACGCACACACGTGCACACAGAGGCCTTATTGTGTTTTAATGCAGTTTAATGGGGCCCTTTCTCCAGGCCAGGGGGAGTGCAACCAATTCATTGCTATGCTGTACACACCATCTCTCAGAGCTGAGGCAAGGAACTGAGCAAGAGCACGCATGAGTAAAAGGAGAGGGAGAGGCAGAGAGGGAAGGGGATTCAGGACATCAGTGTCTGTCAACCTTGACTTATAGCACAAGCTTCTCTTTCTCTTTGTGTCTCATCTCAGATTCTTTATTCCACTGCTTAGAGTGTCATACTATAGTTTTTGCATATTTTAGTGTATGTACAACAAACTGCAATTCCTGGCCCTACTTGTAAACTATAGTATTGGTTTGGAGTGCATGGTTGCACTAACGGGACTCCTAGGCTTCACACCTCATCTTTGCATGTGTGAGTGCTTTTCATTCACAGATTTGTATGTTATGTAAGTGGCCTTTCATAATGGACACTCAATCTACTGCTCATCCATTTTTCTTTAGTGACCAGCAAGACAATATTGAGAGCCAAGGTTGGCTTTGTCACACTCCACTTGCCTTTGTCCCCACCCCCCCACCCCCCCACCCCCGCCACAGTCCCTCTGTAATCACCAGACATGTTTCATCTGCCTTGGCACCGAGTGTGCTGCTGTCAGCACAGAAAATCCACCTGCATGCCTGGACAGCTTTCCAGTGATTCAAGGGTAAACACTGATGAGATCTGGTGCTCTCTTCTCATGGTGTTCCATTTGGATGACGGCAGCATGGAGGAGTACAGTGACGGGCTTCCTGAGCACTGATGTCTGAACACATCATGTACTTTACATACCAACATCCCCTGCCAGCAAACAACAGACCAAGGGTAAAATTGATAAAGGCTCCAGTTATGGTCCCATGCCCCTCCTTTCTACTAAACACAGGTATTTAACAAAGACAGCTGGTTACAGTAGTTCGGATCATTGATCCTCTCTACAGGGTAGTATGTTCAATGTTCTGCTGTTCTTAACATGTATTGCTGTCAAACATGACATATCCACTGGCTGTTAATGTAAATATGTAATCAGCTAATCACATGGTGGCAATGCAATGCATTTTATGCACGTAGGCATGGTCAAGATGACCAGCTGAAGAATCAAAATGGTCAACAAAGATGATTTAAGTGCCTTTGAAGTCATGATGGTTGTTTGTTTTAGATGGGTTAGTGTGAGTATTTCAGAAATTGCTGATCTCTACTCTTCCAACAGGAGTAACTTTGAGTAAAACTAACTTTTTGATGCCAGAGGTCAGAGGAGAATGGCTCGTGTCCTCTGAACTGATAGGAAAGGTACAGAAACTCATATAACTTATTACTGGTTACAACCAGTCTGTACAGAAGAGCATCTCTAAATGTACAATACATTAAACCTTGAAGCAAATGGGCTCTAACAACAAAAAGGCACACCGGGTGCTACTCCTGTCAGCTAAGAACAGGAAACTGGACAATAGGACCTTGGATAAATGTTCCCTCATCATTTCTGATGCAAAATTCTCTGCAAAAAATGCTAGGGTCAGAAACATGAAATCATGGATCCATCCATCTATGAACAGTTCAGGGTGCAGATGGTGGTGGTGTAATGGTGTGGGAGACATATTCGTGCCACACTTTGTACTTTGTACCAATAGAACATCCTTTTAATGCCACATCCTACCTGAGAATTGTTACTATCCCTGTCCATCCTTTTATGACCACAGTGTACCCATCTTCTGATGGCACAAAGCTGGAATCATCTTAAACTGGTTTCCTGATAATAATGAGTTCACTGTACTCAAATGGCCTCCACAGTCACCAAATGCCAACCCAAAAGAGCACCTTTGGGATTAGGTGGAAAGGGAGATTCACATTATGGATGTGCAGCTGACAAATCTGCACCAATTGTGTGATGCTATCATGTCAACAAAATCTCTGAGGAATGTTTCTAGCACCTTGTTGAGTATATGAAAAAATTAAGGCACTTCTGAAGTTAAATGCAGGACATACTGAGACCTCACAATTAGTTGCGTTGTTGGTAGTTTGTACCAATACTCATTAATTATCCAGATTGCACTAAAGGTCACTGAGATATTGTGTATACTGAACTTTAGGGTGAATTACACTATCTGAGAAACCCCCTCTGTGTACACATTTCTCCAATCATTCAAGGAAAATATTATGTTTGCTGGACAAGAATAGTTTACTAAAAAGGCATCAGAAATTAGACTATTTATTAAACTGCTCTTTTTTGGCATATTAAAACAATGTCTTGCTGTGGTTCCTGACACTGGGAGTTTGGACTCCTACACATATCACTTGAATCCCACTTGATCAAAGAACATTTTAAAATATACTTTAAAAAAAGCCTTGTGCTTCCAGTCTATGCACATCATTCATATCAGTGATAAAAGTAGTGGTATTAGCCTTATTTACTCTTAATAAGCGCTATGGTTTTATTTTTATTCATTATGGGTATAAGTATTTTGGTGTTTTTAGTGATTGTTACATGATGTTATTCAACTGAGCTATGCAGAGTTTGAAACTACTGGTTGATGGTTTTTATTGCTCTTTTATATAGGGTTAGAGTTAGTGTTTTTTCTGTAAGAAACTCTACTCTTTCACCGAAATTATCTTATGAAACGATCAATAAGATGCAAAAAATAGATAAATGCACATTTTACAGGACCAGGTTTATTAACCTTTATTAGTTTAATAAAAGCTCAAAGTTAAATAAAAGCTAAATTATGGTTTCAGATCATGTTTTTTGCTACCAATTTGTTGAAAAACTACCAGCTGAATAGGTACTGCAATTACTGCAGTTAGGTTTTATTCATCTTTTTCATCATTAGCCATTACTCTGTGTGGACAAAAAAACAAACCAAGCCAAAAAAACAAAACAACAGCAACAATAAGTTTTGTCCTACTAGATTAAATTCTGAATCCTATCTTTGCACATCAGTGGATTTAGCTGTCACAACCCATTTAGTCCCTGAACTCAGGTTGCATGCTAGGCAGTGACAATTGGCTGCTGCAGGACATATGTCACATTAGCAGTCATCTTCATGTTTTCAAGCTGAACACAGGCTTAACTTCCACTCCTTTTATACAATTTAAGTGTTTTTTAATGCCTCATCTGGGAACTTGTATTCTTCCTATTTTGCAGATTGTGGACCACAGGGAACTAGATAACTGTGGAATATGTCCTCAGATGCACAAGTTGTTAAGGACTCCAGAAACAACATGTAAGTGTGTTTGCATGATGACAAAGAGGGTGTTTTCAAAATTACCAATGTGCTCTTAGTGAGGCGGAATAAATTTAAATGAAATCCTCACTGGAAGGGCAAGGGCAAGGTGGCAGTGCAGATTAAACACAGGACCTTTAACCAGGAGGCTCATGCTCATGTCCCATGTTGAAACATCGTTTTTGGACCTCGCTCATTTAATCTCCCCCCCCCCCCCCCCCCCTCTTTTTTTTTCCTGGATTCCTTTCACAGTCCAAAGAAGTGTGTGTTGGGTTAATCTAAAGCTTTATAATGGACTGGAAACCCATCCAGAGTGTACCCTGCCTGTGACAGCTGGGACAGACTCCAGCCACACTCCAAGTTGAGTTCGGTGAGCAGTTAAGAGAGTGGACAAAAAAAACTAAAGACATCTATAGAGGACTGTTTATTTACTTATAGTATGCAATCACTAGTGGCAAGAAAAGGTTGCTGATTGAATTCCAGCCAGAGACACAAATCCCTTTTGGAGTGGTGTCAGGAAGAGCATCTGTGTGAAACACCGCCAAATCAAACATGTGGAGCTACTCGCTATGGAGACCCCTTGTGACAAGGGAGCAGCCCAAGCAGGGCTGGACTGGGACAAAAAATTGGCCCGGGCATTTTGACTAGAGACCGGCCCACCAGGTAAGGAAAAACCATAAAGCCTTTGAATGAAAACAAATGCTGTTGTCACAGTGATGTACACTGTCTTGTTGGTATATATGTATCAGTCCAATAAACTTAAACCTACACCATCCTCGAGTTAACCTCCTGAACTATATACAACACATGGTGAAAACCTGAAATTAAGACAGAGAAGACTAGAGGTGAGACATGATCATTACTGATTACTGATGACAGATTTAGATATATTTTCATAAACCATTCATTTGCCATATCAATAAACAGCATGGCAGGGCACAATATTTTTTCTAACATGGCAACCTTTAAAAAGTGAAAGGAGATAGAAAGACAGGTGAGAAAGGATAAAACTTAATTGACTTTTTGATGGCATTTTACACACAGTACTGGTACAGAATCTAGAAAATGTGGGAAAATACTGGCATCATGTACAGTACTTAGTTACTGCTGCAGAAATTATGATGGGACCCTAAAAAAATTACTATGTACAATAATGGATTTCTACACATTTTACATCAGATGAATACGTTTGTTGTAAGATTCAGATAATTATTTGTTAAAAGCGAGACATTTTAAATGAGAATAAGAAAGAAAAGTATTTCTTTGTGCCCCCCTCTCCCTGTTAATGCTCTACCTGGCCCCCCTGGCAAAACTTTGCTAGACCCGCCCCTGCACAGTTACCAGCTGTCAGCTACATTAAAAAGGATCCTGGTGTTATTTGTCTCTCAGAAACACTTCATAACTTCCCTTCAACTCATTTATGTCACCGAAAAGGTAAACCTGTTTCTCCATCACCTGTTCAGCTCAGATGATTCAGTAAGGACATCTCCTGGTTTCATCTTCATGTTTCCCTCTCACCACATATCCAAACCGATATCATGACCAGCAGCTTTTACAGCTGTGGCTCCAACAAACATCAGCTGATACTAGAAATTAATATTAAATAAATTCTAACAACAGCTGATCAAGCTTAAAAGTGCTGCTGTTGTTTAGCGCGACATCCGCTGGTTTCCTCTTTCTGACGCAAAGTGGGCGATAAACAAACAAGAGAGAAAAGCCGATCAGCTGATCACTGATCAGTTTCATGATTGAAGTAGAAACAGGAGAGGGAGGGGGGAGAATGAGAGAAGAAGAGGCAGCTGTGCAGCAAAGACACGGAATAACTCCAGCTTTGTGTCTTTTTCATTGTAGCTGAAGTCCGGGACAAACTGTGTTCCTTTTCACCTCAATACTAAACGCGCAATATTTTCTCTGAATACGACACCATTCCGTTTTTTACGGGACGGTTGGAAACTCTAATAACTAACCTTATAAATAAAATAAGATAAAACAGGTTCAACATCATTAACATCATAGCACCCGCCCAGCAGTATAGAAACTCCGTCATGCTAGCTAGCACACAGTACGAGTTATTGTAACTGACTGTAAAAAGTCAGCATAACGAAAATAAACTCCACCTAAACTTGGTTTATATCTGACCCAGACAGACTGCAGGTCATAACTTCTTACCTGAAGTTCAGTTCACCGCCTCGGGTCTCTGCTCCTCCTGCCTTTCTGTCATCCACCTGCCAGCGTGTTGCATCTGCTGGCATCCACCACTAATGTTACTGAATCTGTGGAAGCTCCGCAATAGCCACCACCAAACAATTGAGTTATTTTTACACATCTCCCAGCATCTGGCCAATCCATCACCTTTCAGTGTTTATACCGTTGCGGAAAAAAATGAAAAAAAAACCCATCAGCCCATAAAAACTAAAAATCACCATCGGCCCACCGGGCAAATGCCCGGTATGCACGATGGCCAGTCCAGCTATGAGCCCAAGGTAGCTTTTAAACTATCACAGGCTATCACCAATTTACAAATCAAACCACAGACCTGATTAATTCCAGTTAGCCCTCATCCTAGACTTCCACAGTCTAAATAAATGTTTCATGTTTACTTCAATCAATGAAATCTTAGTCACTTTGAGCTAAATGAAGATGAGTAAAAGGCTGCTCGCTTAGATCAACATGGTCCCATTTAATTTTGCTTGTCATCTCTGCAGTTAGTTCTGTATGTTGACAATTACTTTAAACACGTTGTTTTCCAGAATCTTGGAGTGTAATAAGCACGGGATGTCAACAAGATGTTAAAGCTGCAGGTGCTCAAATACAAAATAAATGAGGACAGCTGGCAAAGGTGGCTGACATCACAAGCACAAAAGCATTCTGTGGGTCCAAAAAAACCCTCTTCCATTAAGTGCTTGTGGTCTCCACAGGGCAGTTATAAAATATGAATGAATTAGTGGTTACACAAGGTTATTTCACACAAAATAGATGACAGTCTTCCTTTTAAGAACGGTTTACACCAGGCACATATTTCCCAAAGGAAATTTGTGATAAAAATCGCAGCTTGATGGCTGCCAAGAACATGCGCATACACAAAAAATCAGAAAGCCATTTGTGTTCAACAGACAACATATCAGAGAGCTCTAACCGCTTTGGTCCCATGGTAATACACATCAAACACTGTGTATCCTCTTGTCCTTTCCTCAACTCTCTGCTGTCACTCTAGTCTCCTTTGCCAATCTTTTCTCCACAATCATCCACTCTTTCCTCCTCTTTAAATGTTTACGCTTTTGTCCAAAATCCATTTCTTCTGTTACTTTTCACCCAGTGGAAACACCTCTTGTCTCTTCCTCAAAGCTCCCACATCACCCGCTCAGTAATCTTACCAAGAAAATAGTGTCACTAGCCAACTATTAAGGCATCTTTCTCTACTTTTCTTTGTTCTTTAAACTTTCCTCCCTGCTTGTCAATGCCAGCCCTCCTTCCAAACCTCAGCTTTTTATAGCTGCCAACTTTTACTTTGATTTTAGATTTGCTGCTCTTATTTGCCATCCTCTTCTGACCTGCCTTTAACTTCCAGGGTATCATGTACTTAATGTTAACTTTGAGCATTTGCTACAGCTTACTTTTTTTACTCCTTTCTCATGACCCATTAAGACCTCTTATTTCACTGTTTCAGCCACTAAGATGATTAGATGCCCCAATCCCATTATTCATGAAGCTAGACTCATGGATTCACATTTCAAAGCCAACTGGCAGTACATGTTAACTTAAACCCTGTCCTTACCTCCCCTCATTTGTTGCTTCCTCTCCTCTTTCTTTGTCATGTCTTTTCTGACCTCTCCCCTCTAACTTGTCAGTGCTGCTCTCCTACATCATTCCTTTAATTTTCTCTTCTTCTATTCTACCCATCTGCTCATCTCCTTTTACTTTGTCTTTTCTTTTCTCATCTCCAGAAAGATGCAACCGCACCCCTTTTATTCTCACAGTTTACCTCCTATAACCTCTCTAACCCTGTTATTCTCCTCTATCTTGACTTTCTTTCTTTTCTCCTTCTACTGGTCTCTCTTTCTTTATCTGACTCTCACAAGACCTTCTGGCTAAAAGGTGTGAAGGAGGAACTAAGTGCTTTCTCCTGTCTATAAACACTGTCCTTTATGCCTGTGTGGCTCTGGGCCTGCCTGCCTGTGGGAGGGAAAGAAGGGAGCTGTCTGCAGAGATTTATCTAGTGCTCAATCTATTTTGTCTGAAATTTTCAAACACTTGCTCGGTCCCACCTTGTCCCCTTAAAGAGAAAGAATGGTGAAATTAATGAAAGAACAATAAAGAGGGTGTAACTAGACAAAAGAATAAATGTCCTATTCTTGTATGTAGACAAAGAATAGCACCCAGCATCTTAGTATGCAGTTTCATCAAAGATGCAGTACATTGATGGACCTGAAAGTGAGATAAGTAAATATAAATGTAATCTATTATTTTTCCTTTTCTAACCCATCAAATCAGAAATCTTTACCTTGGTAATGACTAATAAAGCACTAGTTTAATATGTAATACATGAGATTCACCCCAAGGAAAATATATATATAAGTTAATATGAGAGCTATTTGCACTGTAACTCTCAGAAGTAATGTAACAATTTCCTTTGGACTTAAGGGCTTTATATTTATGCCAGAAGCTAAGGCTTAGAATTACAGTACGTAACGATAAATGAAGGATAAAGATATCAAGGTTTTTGTTCAAGGGGACCTCATGAGGTCTGCTTGAGGCATACTGGAGGCTTGGACCTTGAAATGAAGGACTGCAAGCACGATGAAAAATGTACAGTAAGAGTTGAAAAAAGAAAAGAAAAGATAAAGCCAAAGAAAATTGTGTGCCTTTTGCACCCGTGTAGAAGAATTGAGGAGAAAAAAGATGGTGCAGATAATACCAAACTTAAAAAAAAGAGGACTTGTTTTGGACTTTAATGAATTTGCGCGATACTAGTGCATATTAGTGCAGCTTCAAGTTTCTGAGCTAATGTTAAAGGATATTTTAGCACTTATGTCACTTGGAGTAAAGCTGAATTTTAAAAAAAAATGCCACAAGTGGCTTTGTATTCACATTATGTTTCATGTGGAGCTGACATTTCAGTCATTATTGACATCTTCACCCAGGAGGGCTCCAAGTGCATGAAGAATAGACAATTTAACAGTCAAATAGCTCATTTCCTCTGGGCACATTCCCTATTCACCTTCCTCTTTCCCAATTTTCTTCTTCAAACCACAGGGGGTGAAACTTATTTTCTTGTTCTTTTTTTTCTGCTTTGTGCATCTCTCTCTGATTTCATCTCTCATGAATGGATATCTCACTCTCCCTATCTATCTCTTTAAGTGCTTGACTAGGGCCAGTGCCACTGCATTGGCAGTTCCGAGCATTTCATTAAAGTGCTTCTTATACCTTACTTCTCTCCACATTCACCTCTGTGACCCTGACACTGTTGTTTGTAGGTGGGCATGTGCGCAACCATTCCCTGGGGAGCTGCCAGTAATGGTTCCACTTATTGCCTAAAAAAAACAGACCAAATATCCCTGATAGGTCTCTTTTCTCCTCCTCGCCTTTACACTCTCCTATTTTCAAATCTCTCAACCAGTTTCACCCACATGATTTACACACGTCAGCCACTTGTGATGGAGAAAGAGCAGTTTTAGCTTCCACTATGGTAAATTAGCGGTCCTACTGACAAACTGTCAACTGCGTGTCAATCATCAGCGTGAAATAGTTTCCCTGTAGCAGAAATGGCAGAGTTTAAAACTTGGCAGAGAGAAGAGAAAAGCTGTAATAGAGGAGTGAAAAGGAGGGGTTGACGTTTTTCTTGACGCAGCTGCAAATATAACAAGTTGCGTGAGATTACGTAAGTTTCAAACAAGACTGAGGCATAATTTCAGCATGAATTGTTATCATTTCAAAATTGAATTTAAAAGAAACACCACACATCGTGTTCCACCTGTTATTTCACCTGTTTCTCGCCTTCATTTGTCAGCCAGTCGCTCCTCTGTCTCTATTTTGGAAGCAACACTGAATGTAACGGCTATTAAAATGAGGAGAGAAGAAGAAAGAAAAGGGAAGAAAGCCAAAATCACAACAGCAGTGGCCACAGAGGGGGCAGTAGGCGAAGCTGTGTAAAGATAAAGGGTGTGTGTGTGTGTGTGTGTGTGTGTGTGTGTGTGTGTGTGTGTGTGTGTGTGTGTGCGTGTGCGTGTGTGGATTTGGGTTGGTCTGGCATTGGGCAAAACAATTACAATCTCACTATGGGGTAAAGGGAATGCAAACAAATACACATGCTAAACACACACAGGTGAATTAATCTTGTCCATGTCCTTTCATTTCAACAACTGTGTGTGTGTGTGTGTGTGTGTGTGTGTGTGTGTGTGTGTGTGTAAGGGTTTCAGTGAGGGCATGCACGTGCGAACACATAATTCCATGAACAGACGTGAAGACACTGACAGGTGTAATGGGGATAAAATTCAAAGCCTGAATCACGTTGATTATTTGTTTTGGATTTTTGTAATGCAGTCAGCTCTGATGCCAGTAGTACCTTGAATTCAATTGGGCAGAATAGAAAGCAGTGAGACCACAAAAGAGCACTTTATTTCCAAAAAGCATTAAATCAAATCAGGACAGAGTTTTTTGAGGTTTTTTTTTTTTTTTTTTTTTGGGGGGGGGGGGGGGTTCCCTTTTTGCTTGTGTCATTTATGACTCTGATAAAAACACAAAGCATTAGAGTTGGGTGGCTTTGAGTAGCACTACGTTTATGTGTGTTGATGTGTGGGCACTTGTGCTGCCACACTGTATCAGTGCTGTTTAGCAATTTATTAAGAGTTTTGTCCACTGGTGAAGCAGCACTCCACCGACTCAAGTTATTTCAGGGACTTTCCATGCTGCATAGCGATTCTAGTTTGCTGTTATGACATTTGCACATGTTTATAAGCTTGTGCCGATATTTGTCTGAGTCTCTGTGCACATGATCATAGCATTAAGAAAACAGACAAATGCAAAAACAAATAAATAAAAACAATGCTAAGTTGATTCAGTCTCTACTTGAGAGTATTTAGAGATCAGCATCCTTAATGCTCATTATCAAGCTCAAAATCAAGCTCCAAGATTTAAATTTTAATCTGAGTTTTAAGTGAAGAACTGGACTGTAGATATATATACTCTTTTAAATACATGGAAACCCAGGAAGGTGAAAACATCTGCTGTATTTCTTTACAGAATTTTCCACAAAAAATCAAAACAATGACTTTGAATAGCTTCATGTGTATCTATCTAATTTTCTTGAATGTTTAACACTATTGGTCACAACTCCATGTCTTATTTCAAAGTGAATTTTTCTGAAGCACAGAGCCTGAAAAATGTGTAACTGCCAAGCCATTAATGCCTAGAAAGTAATGCACTCCCAAGACCTGAGATGAGCAGTCAGATATAATATGGCTTGCTGCATAAAATTACAATGAAATGTTTAAGCTATGTTCAGTCCAATGAAAATCATTAACCCTCTGCACCCCATAATGGCCGCAGCCACCTGCTCTGCATATCCATCCCCATAATAGCCGGAGACAGCCAGCATCTTAATAAATTAATGAATTAATAATAATACATTTTATTTAAAAGGATCCCATATCTGCTGACACAGAGTAATTGTAATGATATCAGGGGAAAACAGTGTTTTATACATGTTTTTGTGGTAAAGCCCTGATTTTAGTTCAAAACATGAGGCTTCAGGCAAGGAGGAAGAGGGTGAGGTGGAGATGAGGTAGAAAAGAGCAATAGTGGAATAGGCAGATGAAGATGGAGAGGAGAAAGAGGTGTAAAATAATATAAAATCTTAAATGGTAATGCATAGTTTGAAAGGGTCATTTTAGTCTTCAAATTCAAAACTCAAAAATTACACATTTCAATAGTTTTTAAACTAAATTCATTACTAATGAATTACCTTACCAGACTCTCGGGAATCTGGAACATGATAATAAAATTCTGCTGGGATACAAATGGTTACAGGAGTGACCAGGGCTAATAATTCAAATATACTACAATATTCTTAAAACAAAGTGTATTTGATATCCATTAACTTAGCATGCAAATTAATAGATATCAAAAAGGAAACAAATGAACTGGTAGTGTTGGCCAATTCTACTAAACATCTTAAAACTGATGTACTACGATAAAATCAGAATCAGAATACTCTCCAACTCTGTAAGGAAAGTATATAGACATATTAGTTAAATGCAGTAATATGAAAAAAGTAAGAAATAATGCACAAAGTACTCTGGGCCATATTATCATCGGTACTCTCACAGTATGTTTGGGGAGCTTAAAAAGGCAAATATGACCTCCTTTCCCATTTAGTTGGGTCTCCTTTTTTCTTGATGCAGGATACAGCTCTTTGACAGAGAAACCTTAACTTTATGCCAACATTTTTTGTGTTTCAAAGCAACCTAGGATATTAAACAAAAAATATTGTTTATTCATTTTTCTCCCAGGCACAGTCTGGATTTAATAACAAGTCCTAGACTCTCTTATTTCACACCGAAAATAGGAGAATGACTTACATCCCTCGTATAACTGGTAAAAAAATATAAAAAATAAAAAAATAAAAAATAATGCTGTCAGAGTTACAAATTACTTTGTTCTAATACCTCTTAATGTAATTGCAGTGATATGTGTTTGAAAGTTTAACAAAGTAACCACGGTAAACAGTGACATCTACACCAATACAACATGCTTTATTGTTCATATAAAAGGCATATCAAATGGCTGTTGGATTGGGGTTATTCATAGATATGTCACAGTGTATTATAACCAAGGATCAATATCATTTTTTGCCAGTTGCTAGACTGTGCTGCACTGTGTGCAGAGGAGGGAAATTATGATGTCCCTCCAGGGGAGCGTTGCTATTGAGTGCTAACTTGAAAAGAGAAGTTACAGCAAAATAATTTCACAGTCATCTTTTCCCCATCTACCGTGAAGACAAAGACAAGTTTGTAACTTTGTAAATGGGGAAGTTGGCTGTCAAGCAGCCATGTAGAGGAAAAGAGAGTTTTCATTGGTCAATGCTCAGCAGGGGCAGGAAGGAAACCTAGTCCTCTCTTTCTGACTTCTATTCAAATGACACTTTCTATCTACCAACCAATCAAAAGACCTACCACCAATTGAGCACACACACACACACACACACACACACACACACACACGCACGCACACAGACACATATATAAATTACTCAAAGCTCCAAAAGTCTGGTTGGAACTGGTTTGTGCCCAGCTGTCAGCTGCTGGACTCCACACACACACACGCACAAAATAACATCAAACTGCCTCTTGTAAAATGTCAGCATTGCCATGGATACCCTCCACCCCCACCCATGATTAAACAGGAGGTTAATTGAATTATTGCCATTCATTACTTAATAAAGCAAAGATTGAAAGAGAAAAAGATAAAGTGGAAAAGAGAGATTAGGAGAAAAAAATGATGGGAATGGATAAAGATTAAAGAAGAGAGATGTTAACATCTTTGAAATTCAGCCATTACTACAGCAGACAGACAAACGGATAAATCTAGCGAAAAAGAATGAGCTGGGAAATGTCAGTGCATCACGAAAGCCACCATGTCCTCTGTATAAGTGGATCTGTGTACACTCTAAGAAATGACACACTGATGTTGGTAGCATTATGTAAATGTTTTATGTTAAAACTAATGCCACCAATTGATTTTTAACTTTAAACACAAGTATGTTGTTTTGAATTTAATTAACAACATAAGATTTCAATACAACAAAATGCAGTAAATTAAATCCAACGTAAAAAGTTCATTTAAAATGAAGAGCACTTTAATTTAAAGAGGATTGTCCTAATAGGCTCTCGTACTTCTGAGTTTGCACATGTGCAGTGTGGAAGTTTGATCATCCGCCATTTTCAACTGAGACTTGCATATGCTTAGTATCCTGGATAGAATCCATCGCCATCTGATGATTATTTGGTAAGTACAACAATTTAAGGATGACAAATTTGATTAATGTACACTAACTGATAAACATCTGACACTTTCGGGAATACTTTTGCACTTTTTTTAAACAAATGATGCCTGGTAAATTTTTTAACACTCTAGCTTGTATACCTCTCTCACGTGTTAGAAGTATGAAGACATTTAACAAATATTGTTGAACCTGCTTCGGTGTAATTTTCCAAAATCTTTTGCGATTCCTGTTAAGGTGAGACTTGTCTACTAAGACTGACAGTTTTAAAATTACTCCCAACATCTACCGCACCTGCTCCCTGACATCAGTAATGACCACCGGGAGCGCCAGTGATCCTGTAGTTTGAAGAATGAAATGAACATATAGTATATTTTAGAAATGTGCCTCAATTAAGTTGCTACATTGTTTGAAAGAATTCGACTCCATGTTGATTTCTGGTTTAGTGTCAAACGCAGGGATTTAAGCGATTAACAATTTGATTTGTAAAGTATAAGACATGCGTTCTTCTGTTGTCATTGAAGTGCAGAATAATGTGTAATACTGTTATATATAATGCATTTAACTCCTTGTATCAGTTTCCATTGGCTATCATCGCTACCGAAGACAGGAAATCATCAAAGACATGCCATTCATTGCAGGGGTCAAAAACAGATGGCCTGCCCTGTTTTCAGAGACTGAGGTAATTCTTACTAACTTTGTTATTGCAAGTCATTTTCATAAGAACTTGTATTTAAAGAAGAACAAAGTACTGTAAATTGTTAATTTTAAAAGATACAAAATGTTTGACTGAAAGTTGTAACATTTTTGCATGTGGCCTCTAATAAAATTAATAGAGAATACTCTCTAGTTGTAATTTTTAATATGTTTCAGGTTGTTGCAGAGTTCGCCCGCATCACCATGGTCCCTTTGTTTTCGACTTTCATGGCCAAGTTGGACCACTATGCTGACCACCTTCTTAGAGT
Source organism: Neolamprologus multifasciatus (assembly GCF_963576455.1). NCBI lineage: Eukaryota > Metazoa > Chordata > Actinopteri > Cichliformes > Cichlidae > Neolamprologus > Neolamprologus multifasciatus. The sequence goes on from NC_140450.1 coordinate 15,529,795, forward strand.
GTTCAAATAGAAGGAGGGAACACCTGAACGCAATATCAACTTAATCATGGCAGCCATGGATGGGGTATGTATTTTAGATGACCTTGATTGAGCTCTGAAATTATTTGAATGCTTCTTCAACTTCTGTGTCTGTCATTAATCAGAATTTTTTTTTCAACTGAATATGTGTATATTTGAATATTTTGTAGATACATGTGAATCAGTGACATGCAGTCAAGTGAGGCATCTTAATGAGAAGTAAAATACTAACAAAAGAGAAATTCAATTTGTACACTAGATTTTAAATTTGCTTTCTGTGTGATTTCAATATTTTTATGGTCAAAATTGCTGTCGTTACGGATTTTCTGTTCAAATACAAGGTAAAACGCTGAGAGGAGGCAATGATGATGCTGTGTCTCACCGCTGACACACACATGCGCAATCCCACTGCTGTTTCTCTAAATTGCCAACGTAAATGTTTGATTACACATGTAATACAGATGATGACTTGATGCAGACTACCTAATTTATTTGACGAATGTGTGTTACATGTCTAATGTAATTGGTCATAAATGTGCTGCAAAAATGCATGGAGTGAGGCTGATGGAGGGCAGTGCTGAACCCTAAAGGCAACATGTATAAGAGGTACACGTATATGGATTCACAGTGTAATCACATTACACTGAGAGTGCCATTGACACAGTGGATAAAGCAGCGCACTTAGGGAACATCAGTAAATTTCACAAAGGACAAATTGACACCAAATCAGTCCTAAGCAATGAGATGCACCAATTTTATTTCAATGCATCTCCTATTTATAAATTAATAAATTGATGTAAAATGAATGATTTTTCTATAATTGTTTCCAGTTCATTTGACCAATTTATTTACTACACACAAAAAATGAGACACACCAAACCTAAATAAATTTTAATGCATCTTCTGTAGGGCTGGGCACTTATTGCATCGCTTATCAATATTGTGATAACACACGTCCTATGTGATTAAAATGATAGACTGCTTTCAAACCTCTAAAAAAATATATGATAATTTAGTTGAGACTATTACTTCCATTAATGTCAAACTTATCATCAATTCAACAAGATAAATAACTGCTGGTTTGTCTAAATAGCACATTTGCTAAATTTAATTTGCAGTATTTGTATTTGTGAGGCTGCATTGATAGATTTATAGGCAAAAATACTATTATGATCTTTTATTGTAACTCTTATTGTTAAGAAGCTTGGAAAGAAAAGCGTCTGGACTTCTTTAAGTTGCTTGAAGACATTTCATCTCTCATCCGAGAAGCTTCTTCATTGAAGAAGCTTCACTTTTCTTTCCAAGCGTCTTAGACTATGATGACCTGGATGACTGAGAACATTCACAGACTTATTGTTATTGCAAAAAATAGCACAAAATGTCATGATAGGATTTTAAGTCCATATTGCCCAGTTCTAATCTTCTATTTAATTTTAATATTCTTATGGGCACAATTATTAAATATATTGTTGAACAATCTAGAATTGATTAAAGCAAAAATGAAAGCTTTCACGTAATGTCAAAATTGAAAAGCTTCGATTTTTGGGTTCATATATTTGTTTATCTGACTCAGAGGAGTCAGTGCCTTACCAATCATGAACCTCACTGCACGTCACTGATGTGAGTTATGAAACATTGCTTAATCACTTATCTGGATTATGTGTTAATATTTTTGACTTTGTTTTGTAAAGAGGTTGAAAGGAACCAAAATAGGAAACTTCTCTCATATTGAGTTCTTATCTCCAACAGAATCCCAGCGTTAATGTTCGACGGGAATGCATTCTGAAAGCTGTCTGTGTCTACTTAAATGAAAAGCCAGATGACCTGTTCAAGGAATTCTTGGTAAGTTAAAAAAGGAAAACGATCAGTTATTTTCCTTTTTTTAATTTGGGATTGGAAATGGAAGGTGGACTGACTTGTCCATATGTATATGTATGCAATTAACTTATCTTTTTCTTTTATTTTTATTTAAAGGATGTGGATCTTGGAGCAAGCAGAGAAACGGAGCAGCTGACTTTGGGAGTCTATGTTGTCAGACATGAAGGAGCAAACTCTGCAGATACACCTGAGGACATTGGTGTCATCATAGAAGGATGCACTGTGCTGCAAGCTCTTAGTGATGTGGCAAAGTGGTGTGCCCTCCTGCTTGGACTAATCTACAGTCTAAATCTGAGCTACCCAAAGCACCTGAAATACACATTTGAATTTCTTCAGAAGGTGCTGATGGAGTTGGATGGGAACAACCTATCCATGAAGAAAAAGAAACTGCTTGAGTGAAACAGCCTGCACTGAACTATAGAGGACACTGAACTTTAAGGTTCTCGAACCCTTCTCCTTGCACTTGATAAACTGTTCAGTTTGAATTGCCACAAGAACTTCTGCAAGGCCTTTCACTTTTCTGCGTTCTTTGTTCTTGAACCTTTACCAACATCCAACTACACTGAAAAAGACTGCTCCTAACTTTGGACTTCAGATTAAGTTTTGAAACAAAGGTTATTTTTCTAAATATGGACAAAAATGACACTTAAGTAATTTCTACCTGCTGTTTGCAGGGCTGTATTGTGGGCTTTTCATTGTAGCCCAATCAAGTTTACATTAACATTAAGTAATGTTAATGTTAAAAATGTTGGAATCACAACACTTTCCATTTCAGTTTAACATGACATTTTGTATCTTTTCTTCCTGCACTTAAAATGCACTTGAATATATGTAAAGATTGTTTAGGAAAAACAATCTAGAAGCATTTGAATTGCTCAAAGTGTGCTTCAACAAGTTTTACACAAAGTGTTATTAAAGTTAGGTTAACTGAATAAACTTGTTTTCGATTTTTTTTAATTTACAAACTTAAATAGAGTAAGTTGCAATTCTGTTAAAGTGATTTAATCCTATAGTTTCAGTAGAGCGTGTTTTGGGTGAGTAGATTTATCAGATTTACTTAAAATTTGTTGTTCAAATTAAATATATCATACATTTTATATTTCACTAACCCAGTTGTGTGGAACCGGTTGACATAACTGGGTGGAGTAAATACAACATGTTATTTCTTAAAGTAAGTAGAGCTTGTTTTGGTTGAGTAGGTTTTATTTAGTCTTCTCAATTTAAATCAACAAGGTTAGTTAGATCAACATTATGATATTCAGCTAACATGATTCTTTTGATTCGCATTTAATTATCCAAATGTTATCGGATGTACTTAAAATTTCTTGTTCAAATTAAATATATCATACATTTTATATTTCACTAACCCAGTTGTGTGGAACCGGTTGACATAACTGGGTGGAGTAAATACAACATTTTATTTCTTAGAGTGTAGGTGTATGTTTCACTGTGTATACAGTTTTTTGTTTGGCAGTTGGATAAGTGGACAAATCAAGACAGGATGGCAAACAGGAGGAGGGCATCTGAGCTCTGAGTGATGGGAGGGCCTCAGAAAAAGAGATTTCGTTGGTCTCTATGGCAGCTGACTGCTCTGTGCATTTTCATTGGAGAATGAAGACAGAATGTGGAGGATGGATAGAAACATCCATCCATCTGTGGAAGAAGGAAGGAAAGGAGGACAATGGGGCATAAGAATAAATTCAGTGGCAGTTTCTATCAGAGTTGCAAATTAACGTAGTGCAAATACTTTGTTACTATATTTAGGAATAATTTTCAGGTATCTGTACTTTACTTGAGTATTTATTTTTCCGACAACTTTTTAATTTTATTCCCTACATTTTTAATCAAATATCTCTACTTTATCCTCCTTACATTTTCAAAACAGACTCGTTACTACGTTTAGAAGTATCATTTATAGCGTTTATGCTCGGGAGTGAAAGTGGGCCGGAAGAGGTGCAGGTGTCCGTAAGTTGCATTTGCGGTACTTCAGGATCTAGCTAGCACTATAGAAAAGGAGGAAGCATGAAGAGATTGAGCTAATGTCACTCAGAGATGGAGGAAAATGACAGAACAGGAGAGGAAGAAGAGGTTAGATTTATAGTTAAGGACTGGACAGTTACACTGATAAACTGTTAATTTAAGGCTTACATGTAATGCTATCATTTTAATTACATATTCAATTTGTAAATTATGCATACTGATAATTTATGTATGTATGTTCTGTATTGGACTGGCTGTGGTGCTCATGGTCAGATGTAGATTACATCAAATGTAGCACAGATGAATTTGCATTTAATATCATGATGTTTATATGAATTCACTGAATTCCAACTTTATACCAACTATATACTGTCTAGGATAAAGATAGTGTAGTGTCAGTGTATGAGATGGACATCAGGCAACATGTCAAACTGCGTACATCTCATCGAATTCAGTTGTGTAAATCCACAAAGAAGAACAGGTCAGCTAATCACATCATGTACACCAAGACAATCTGCTAGCACTCTTGTTAGAAATAATTGTGAGTTATAATTCTTTGTCCTGTGCTGAGCCACTACACAGAGCTTGGGATTTACCCCACCTGCCAAATCCCACTTTAACCCTTGACTGTAATCATTTTACTGTTTTGGTGTGGAGGCAAAGTCACCCTCTACTATGCAGGCAACAGAAAATAGTTCATTTTTAAAATTATCTTTCGCTGATTGTGCCTTTGTACAAAAATGGTTAGTAGAATTGTCCTTCGAGTAGCTACTTTGTACTTTCTTACTTTGAAAACATTTCAGAGCAGGCACTTTTACTTGAGTAAAAAAGTTGCTTCCCTACTTCCACTTTTAGAGGAGTATTTTTTTTTTACGTGTCTGTACTTCTGTACTTCTACTGATGTAAAGAAAATCTGTAATTTTGCCACCTCCGGTTTCTTTTCTATAATCATAGTGTAAGTCTGCCTTGCATGTCAAACTGATGCAAGCACAATACTAAGCCAGTACACAAATGCAGCAAAGTGTAGATATGACAGTCTATGTGATATAGAACAACAAATGAGAACATTACTAAAAGATGTCAGAACAGAAAATATAACCTAGAACACTTTTGCATTTCTGCCATAGATTAAGTTTTAAACTACCTTTGAAGACAAAACAACTTTTTTTCCTTGGTTTTTTTTTTTAGCGTTTGAGTGAAGGGCTCCGTAATGCACAAAAGCAACTCACCAGCTTTCAATAACAGTCTTTGTTCAAACTATGCAATATTCAGAACCCTGCATATAAAGCCTAAATAAGAAGGTATAGCTAAAAGTAGGAGATATTTCATATTGCGTTTGAAGTCTTTTCTGAGAGCCAGCATTTGCTTTTCCAACCATATCATATAGGAGACGAGCGCACTCATTAGTTAGAATCTCATTAGAATAAAATGTCACTTAAAGTGAGAATAAATACAATCACACAGTCTACACAACTCAACAAAGAAGGCGCCTAAATATGAGCATTAACACTTCCTTTATTTGGCACTTGAAAAGGTAATTTATTTTAAGGACAAAGTTTGCTATTTACACAATGCACACGAAAAATACATAATTAACTCCTCAAATGAATGAAGTACATTTTATATTATTTTGTATTAGCAGCCTTAAATGCATCTCCTAGATGATGTCATTGAAGGAAAATTGAATTGTTGTTGTATCAATCAAATGTAGCCTTAAATAAAATAATGCTAGTGCTGAAAAAGATTGCTTTTTTTGAGCAAGGACTTGTTTATCACTTATATGAAGAAGGATGTAAATACTTCATCATAAAAGTGAATCACAGCAGGATTTTTTTATCGTGTTCTCGTGGCAGATCAATTTAATCTATTATAGGAAGGCAGGAAACTATAAATATCTGGTCAATTAAGATGATAAGTTATTTTATTATTGTGGATTATTATTTTAACCTGCATAAAACATGAGACATAGGACAAATAAATTAAACTACTATGCCATGTGTAAGGAAAAGGACTCCCTTACTACATTTATTTATATTATATTATCTGTATAGCACTTTAGAGCACACCTTTCACTTTATTAAAAGCACCTTATCAAGCACTTTATTTAGCATTGCACTTTAAGCATGGATTTGCACAGTAAAACATTTGCACACAAGAAGTTTAAATATTTATTGACTATTTATTGGGAATTTTAAAATCAGTTGGTAGCCTTATTTCAGATCCTGCAAAGCTGCTCCTCATCAAGGAATGTGGTGGTTGTCTGTCAGGAGAAAAGAATGGTGATTGAAATTGTGATTAAGGTTTACCAGCAGTGTTGGGTAAGTTACTTTAAATTAGTAACTTAGTTACATTACTAGTTACTTCAATCAAAAGTAACTCAGTTACTTCAAGTTACTCGTTACTTTCAAAGTAACTAGTTACTAGGGAAAGTAACTTTGGTTTTACTCAGAATTCTCTTGTTAATGTGTTGCTTCCATAACTTTGGCAGTCTTCTAGCTTGCTTACTTGCCACAAGTGCACTGTGCCACCTACCAATAGAAAGGAAAAGATAATGTGCATATTTCCACGAAAGAAATCCCACGCCTGGACTGTCATTGACCGCTGCCATGATTCTAGCCTACGTCACAGCGTCATGTGCGCCTTTTACATCCAACACAAAAACTGCAGTCGTGGTGCTTTGATTGTACTCAGAACTCTGAAATTCTGCCTTCTAAATAGGAAGATGTAGGTAACAGCAGACTGCAGATGAGCTGCATACAGGGCTGGACTGGGACAAAAAATCAGCCCGGGCATTTTGACCATTATAGGAAAAATCATAAAGCCTTTGAATGAAAACAAATGCTGTTGTGACAGTGATGTTCACTGTCTTGATGGTATATATGTATCAATCTATCAATCGTTTGTTGTAAGATTCAGATAATTATTTTTTAAAAGCTAGATATTTTAAATGAGAATAAGAAAGAAAAGTATTTCCTTGTGCCCACCTCTCCCTGTTAATGCCCTACCTGGCCCCCCTGGCAAAACTTTGCTAGATCCGCTCCTGCACAGTTACCAGCTGTCAGCTACCTAAAAAAGGATCCTGGTGTTAGTTGTCTCTCAGAAACAGTTCATAACTTCCCTTCAACTCATTCATGTCACCTAAAAGGTGAACCTGTTTCTCCATCACCTGTTCAGCTCTGATGATTCAGTAAGGACATCTCCTGGTTTCATCTTCATGTTTCCCTCTCACCACATATCCAAACCGACATCATGACCAGCAGCTTTGCAGCTGTGGCTCCAGCAAACATCAGCTGATAGTAGAAATTAATATTAAATAAATTCTAACAATAGCTGATCAAGCTTAAAAGTGCTGCTGTTGTTTAACGCGACATCCGCTGGTTTCCTCTTTCTGGCGCAAAGTGAGCGATAAACAAACAAGAGAGCCGATCAGCTGATCATTGATCAGTTTTCATGATTGAAGTAGAAACGGGAGAGGGAGGGTGAGAGGATGAGAGAAGAAGAGGCAGCTGTGCAGCAAAGACACAGAATAACTCCAGCTTTGTGTCTTTTTGTAGCTGATTGTAGCTGAATTACGGGACAAACTGTTCCTTTTCACCTCAATACGAAACACGTAATATTTTCTCTGAATACCAGATGGGACGGTTGGCAATTCTAATAACTTGTGAACAAAATAAAGTTCAACATCATCATAGCACCACCCAGCTGTATAGAAACTCATGCTAGCTAGTATGCAGTACGGAAAAAGTCCGAATAACGAAAATAAACTCCACCTAAACTTGGTTTATATCTGACCCAGATAGACTGCAGGTCATAACTTCTTACCTGAAGTTCAGTTCACACTTGGACCGGCGGCCGCCTCGGGTCTCTTTTCCTTCTGCGTCCCCTTTCCCTCATCCACCTGCTGCCTCCACCACTTGCTAATGTTACTGAATCTGTGGAAGCTCTGCGATAGCCACCACACGAAGTAACGAGTAACAACCCTATCTAAATCCCAGTAACGACTAACGCGTTCCTGATTTTGGCATAATAACTAGTTACCGTGCTCGTTACCACAATAATAACGTAGTTACTGTAACGCGTTACTTAATAACGCGTTAGTCCCAACACTGTTTACCAGTAAGGAAAACTAATGCAAATATGTGTGTGTGAAATCTAGGGATAAAAGTGGTGCAAATAAGTGTAAGATAATGATTACTCACCTTTCTTGCCTGTGTCCTCTTCAAGGTGTTTGGGCAAATGTTTCCCCGGGGGTCCAGACACCATTTAAAAGTTCCGGGAGGGACCATTGGTAAAGAGAGTGTGGTGAATCTTTTTGTGCTTGGGTTTCTGGGTTTTTATAATATTGGGTTTGGTGTAACATTAAAGTGTGAAATATTTATTAATATGTAAATGTGAAATGTATTTATGTATTTATTTATTCTTCTTGATATATTGTATACTGTGGTGGAAGGTTGGGATTTAATAACTTACCTGAGAGTGGAATAATGGTTAAGTCTGTGACAGCTGAACATATTTAAGGCTGCTAGTTGTCATTAGAGTGTGGATTTTTGTGCTGTGAAGAAGCTCGACAAGTTAATTGTTGTAAGGAGAGCTGTATAGAAAATAAATACTTTGTTCCACTACACTTGCCTTGGTCCATCTCACTGTGTTTCCAGCCGCTAAGGGCTGCCCTGTTACCCCATGTAAATGCTCTGCAAAGGCCCATGGCTCAGATTTTAGCCACACTTTATAAGAGATAATTAAAATGAATTGTGATTAGCGAGGATCGCTAACCCCTCCCAGGGGTGAGAAGGGAAATACCTCCATCGGGTGCTAATTTAATGCACGAGCTGTTTACTCCTTGTATTGAATTGATTGTTTTCCATATCAGGTTGACATGAAATTAGGAAAATAATCAGGGTTTGAAAAATTAGCTTCAAGATTTGTATCACATGCAATTTTTTTAACTAGAAACATTCAACGTGAAAAACATTTTCCATTTAATACTATGTTTGTTAATGAGCACGATGACTCAACAGTTCAACCGTAACCACAAGGTTGAACGGTATTTCTGAGATTTAGTGCATTTTCACACCTATACCTTATTTACTCTGGTCTGAATTGGTGGAAGAGTTTGGTTTCTATTCACAGAGAAAACTTCAAGTGAATTGAAAGTGAACCAAAATGCATCACTACAAACCATGTGAGAACGTTCAGTCTACTTATTGGCTAGATGTGTCTGTGGTGGGAGCAACAAAAGTATATACAAGAAAAAAAGTGACGAGTTCTGGAATGTCATTGAATTTTGTCCTCAAATTTATATTTATTTGGGCAACATCAAGCACTTTGAGTACTCTGCACATTTATAGTACGGTTCCACATGCCAAAATGCAAAGTCTACCAGGCTAGGGGAAGGCCTTTAACTCAAACTTGCAGTATAGACCCGGTAGCCAGGTTGGACTCTCAAACAAACTGCTCTGGAGTTAGTCTGGAACTCGATCAAGACCACCTTTTCCAAAGGGTCTTGGTGTAGTTGTTTTGGTCCACTCGACTATCAAAATCTTCAACGACTAATTTAATAGTCTACACGTCGTTTTAAGCTTTGCAAGATCCTGAAAGATGCAAGTTGTAAGATTTAAGAGTGTAACAACAGACGGAAACAGAAGATGGCAGCAAAGCATCTACAAGGATCCCCGCTGCCGTTAAACGCCAAAGAAGAAGAAGAAGCAGTCTCCGGTATCGTAGCTGTGTCCAAATTCAGGGGCCGCATCCTTCGCAGGCCACATTTGTAGGTTGATTACATCACAGCGACCTGACGAATGTCAAAATTCAACTCCTTTTCCCCAGATTTGAAGGATGGGTCGGGTGTATCCTTTGTGGCCCAACCTATCCCAGAATTCATAGCGCAGCCCAGCCAGTTCCAGTATCCAACAATGGCTGCAGTTACTTAGTTTTAATATTACTCTTTCTGGGTCACAAAGTAAACTTTTAAGATATTTGTAGATGAGAATGTAGGTGTGTAAACTTAAAATATCTCCTCGATTTATCAAGATGTCACATATTTGCAAAAGTGTTCCGACGTTTTCGAAGATCTCTGTTATCCACCAGCTCGATAGCTGACCAGGAGGTCAAGGTTCACTAGAGCCGGTAAGAACAGCGAACACCCGGCACATCGTTTTCAAACCCCCTGCGGTTTTTCTCAGGTTAAACATGATATTTAAGTCACTTAGACAACTTTTTCAGTGTTTCATTTGTTCCTGAGTAAATCGGTTTGGCTCAGATTTAAGTTATAGTTTTCACACAGCTGAATAAACTTCAAACAGAAAACTGATTAAACAGAAGTGTGAGATGGTAGAGAATTTACTCCAGTGTCCTGCTATATTTTAGTGAGCAAGGAGCAGATGGCTGAGTTTATTAAACTCCACCAAGACAACCTGCAAATTTCATTAAAAGTTTAAAAAACTATCATCTTGTCTTTACTTTTAGTTAGCACATACCTTAAACACTTCAAGCTGTAAGCTAATGATAGTTATGTAAGAGCATGCTGGTGCAATAAGCTGTACGTTTTATGTCCAACGGATGCATGATCTGATTAGCCGACTAATCACAAAACTAATTGGGGCGACCGTGGTTCGGGGGGTTGGGAAGCTTATCTTGTAAACGGAAGGTTACCGGTTCGATCCCCAGCTCTGTCTGTCTTGGTCGTTGTGTCCTACTCGTGATGGCCAGAGGGGCCCATGGTGCAATATGGCAGCCTCGCTTCTGTCAGTCTGCCTCAGGGCAGCTGTGGCTACAACTGTAGCTTACCTCCACCAGTGTGTGAATGTGAGAGTGTATGAATAGTGGAATTGTAAAGCGCCTTAAGGGTCCTGAAAAGCACTATATAAATGCAATCCATTATTATTATTATTATTAGTCGAGTATCAAAATAATTGTTTGTGGCAGCCCTAGTCCACACACGAGTGTGATTACCATGTTTGAACCACACCAAAGGTAAATATCAACCAGAGTTGTTTAAATGGACTGAATAGTGCAGGTGTGAAAACATGCTTTGAAAAAGTCTAAATAAAGAAGCCTTAAGTTCTAAATCCAATACCATTCCCTCCTCTTGCACGTTACAGATCACTGAATTCTATACCAAATGTCGAGTGCTACGGCATACATGCTTCTGCACTTGTTTATGTTTGGAATACATATTGAGACTTCAACGGAGGGGTGTGGGGTTGTCTAAATCATTGAAATGCCAGATTAATATTTTACAGATGGAGAAGACTGCAATATTCAGAAAACAAATTCAAAATAGCCTGATTACAGAATTTAAGTCTTCCTTTTTTGCATTCTGGGCAAAATGGATCCTTCAAAAAAAGAAAGATGTATGATTATTAAACATTGTAGGTACAATATGAAAATATTTGGGATGAAACATACATGGTAAGTCCCATAATAATGGTACAGGCTTTTGCTTTTTCGTGTATGTTTACATACCACAGTGTACTCATCAACACGGCAAAGTCTGATTGAGTTATTCTCAACACGCTCATGCAGTCAAATGTTTCTCACACCCTAAAGGCATTTGCTTCATGCTGACATTGGCACTATACCACATCGTTCCTGTGAATCACAACGACTTCTGTGTCAGAACATATATATAGAAAAGATGAAAAAACTTCTTAATATATTTTAGTCACTCTAATCCATTAAAACTTTAATTAAGATCTTAAGAAGATGACGTATTTTCTAATTTTTATACATATCCTATTTTGCATTAGCATCCCGTTTAATTCATCTTCACTGCTGCTGAAACATTTCCACCACTATAGCTTGTGTCATTTTAACACATGAAAATATTTTGGGGGAAAAAGACTGCCATGATCTTTTAGGCTAAACAACATTGGAATTGTGAACTATGTAAACGCTTGTAAATGTGATTGCATATAAATGTTCATGTCATGTATCAGATTTTTAACCTTTGCAATGTAACCAAAAATCCAACAAGAACCAAATAAGATTCATGCAAGAATTCGTTTATATAACGTAGAACTCTTGGTGGTGATTTTAATGAAAACAGACTCACATCATGTGAAAGTTAAGATGTAATAAAAAAAAAAAATAATGCAAGGTCATTTAGGGATGTTTCACTTTAATTCCTTTTAAATTAATGAAATTGACTTTTTGCCCATTAGTCCATTACCGTGACAGTCAAAGACTCATCCTGACTCACGCTGACCTCACTGTTGGAGCTGCATGTTTTTTGATTCACTGCTGAGCTGCTTCATTATACTTATGAGAGTTCTATGTTTTGTAATTTCTTTTTTTTTCTGGCAACCCGGAAAATAAATGAATCTGTTTGGAAAGCATATTTTGGTTCTCCTGTTGTTTTAAATGTGTTATAAAAATCACTTAACTTCACTTTAAAGGTTAACTGACGCCCCAATCTTAGACTCTTTGTGTTCTGGAGCTGGCTTTCTTCAAGAATATTTGCATGCAAGCAAATGACATTTTGACCATTCTCCTTATCCTTGCCACTGGGAAGGAATTTTACAGAATGATGCTATCACCACCATCATGTTTGACTTTAGTGATGATATCAGTGAGGTAATGAGCAGTCTCTGGTGCATGTCAGACATAATGCCTGGAGTTCTGCCAAACATCATTATATTTTACTTATCAGAGCAAAGAATCCTTCCCACATGGTGTCTGAGTTCTTAAGAAAGGCTTGTTAAATGACTACGTCAGTTGTTAAATGCTTTATAATGAAAAGTCTTTTTGTGTCAAGCACCACTACAACAAGACAGTGTTCTAACATGGCTGTTCTTTGCACAGGTTCTATCTCTGCATACTTGGTCACCTCTATCAAAACCCTTCATTCTTACTCTGCTTTGCCCATTTCTGCCCAAAAACAGATTTTTGCCCAAAAACAGAGTACTGTACCGTTATTAAATTACATAAAATTTATCTGTATTTAATTGTATTTTTTTATTTAATAATGGTACAGTACTCTGTTTTTGGTAACCATTGTCCTTTATGTAAATATGTAAAAATTGTGTCTGTTTCTGTTCTGTGTGTTGTGTGCTGTTTGTTTGTATATGTGTCTTTCTTGCTGCTGTTACACCCAAATTTCCCCTTGTGGGACAATTAAAGGATTATTCTATTCAATTCTTTTCCATTCTATTCTATTCAATTCTTTCTTCTTCTTAGTTAGTTTTGGAAGCCACTGTGTTCTCATGAAGAATCAAAGCTTAAAAATAGTTTTACTCTAGACTTTTGCTACATTTATTTATTTATTTATTTATTTATTTATTTATTTATTTATTTATTTATTCTTTCTCATGGACATGTAGTGTGGTGTTCAAGGCTTGTTCATTTTGCCAAGGCTCCAGTCTACTTAAGTCATATTCTAGATACATGTGAAAGCATAATTAGGGCACACAAAACAAAATAACTATTAGCGCAAAATATTTTATTATTCAATGTAGACTGATGGAGAAATATGTAGAAACTATCATTTTAAAGCTAATTCTATATGTGCAAGTGTTGAAGCAAATACACTTTGAAGCAACTGCATTAGTGTCTGCAACCTTTCATTGCTTGTAGCCTATTTTTTCATAAGACCAAGGTAAGCCTAAAAGGTAATGTGTGAGGTTTGGCACTGTCCATGGTGCTGATCTCTCTGAGAATTTTTTTTAAAGAAAACTAATGTAAAAAGATTGTAAAAAGTATGACAGGATCTGCTGTTGTGTAAATTGTCAGATAGTTAATTAAAAGCTCTGTTGTGACATTGCCAAATAGCTTTTTGTTTGTTCAACAGTCCGAAACTGAAAGAAAATCAATGTGCAATCAACTAAAAAATATCAAACAAAGAAAGGCAAAAAAACCCAACAACAATGGAATGAATGTTCAGGACTTTTGCTTTATGAATAAATTCAAAGTGTCAGCAAACAAAACATGGGAATTGCTTGGGAATTTTGACTTCTAGGAAAACATTTGAGATATTGGGAAGTGAGGAGATTTTCTCATATATTTAGAGCAGCTAACATGCTGTACTCAGTCTACTGTGCTGTGAGTATAATTGAGGGATCATTTGCAGTCATGTGATGAGATTAGTCATTCTATATATAAAATAAAATAATTAGCTATTACAGTATTTAGCGTTAAATATTAGTGATTCAATTATCTAAACTATTTAGATATCAGCCAGTGATGCTGGCAAGCTCTTTCATAATTCTGCACACCTTCTAGAAAAGGCACAATATCTTTACGTTTCTTTTTTTTTGTTGGTTTGATATTTGTTTGCTTTCTTTCCCTTAAATCACAGTGTGTGGCAGTGTGCATGCAAATGCAGCTGTGTGCCCTGTGTGTCAAGACTAAGCTGAGATGAAAAATAAGCTGAGACAACTATTGAGTTCCCCCCATCCTGTGGTCTCCTCCTGCTTTCCATTTCCTCACCCCCCACTTTTCCATAGACTGTTATCCAATTAGGTGATTCTCATTGCTTTAATCGATAGAGACATGAACGGGTAGGCTGACATGCATACACACACACACACACACACACACACACACACACACACACACACACACATACAAATAACCCACCCCACAGAAAGCTCCACCTGTTCCACAACTAGTGTCTATTGTGGATGGACTATAGAAATTAGAGATATCGGGTAGGGAGTGAAATGTGAATATAAGTGACAGGAGCAGACCCACAATTAAGTGCCACACAGGATGGCAAAAGGGAGGGAAAGTGTGTGATTAAATCCAAGCCACTTGGCACACTTCTGACACAATTCTGTACAATCACACACACACACACACACACGGCCATCGGGCAAAGGGAGCAGTAAATCATCTGAATAAATCATTCAAAGACATAATTTTCCGTGAGACTCAAATCTTTTTGGACAGCTCTTTTGTAGAATGGTTTACAGTTTTAGAGATGCAGATACTGACATGTGCCATTTTTCTTTGCTGTAACAGTTCTTATCCTTTATGGCTTAGAGATTACTTTCAGCAGTTCAGATGTACTTGGCACAGATGCAGATTTAGACATAGATGTGGTGGTCTCTCAATTAAAATTAGCAGGCACACTCTACTGTGGTTTATATTATCTTATGTATTTGCTGTGACTTTGACATGTATTATCAACATGTATCTTGGAGTTAGTAGCAGTAAAAAAAAATGAATTCACTCTCTATGGAAACAAACTAACGTGAACCATATTTTTAGTCATCTAAGGAGCTGGGAAAGAAAAGCGTCTGGTTTCTTGAAGACGTTTCACCTCTCATCCGAAAAGCTTCTTCAGTTCTAGGGTCAAATGGTGGAAAGTCGCAGATTTAAGCCCTATGGGAGTGTTCCCCCAATAGGGACAATAGACCCCCTAATGATCCTCTACCTAATCACACGAGTCAAGGTGTGAAAACGGGTGTAGGTCATGATCAGCCAAGGTTTCAGGTGAACCCGCTGTGAAACCTAGCCACACCCTACCATGTGATTTCCTGAGGTCAAAAGGCCCAGGATGGGAAGGGATCTCAAAACTGGATTATAGATTGCAGATAGTTGGTGTCGTAAACCGGGTCTGTTCAAAGACTGTCGTTCACAGTGGACATAGATGGCTTCTTTCACTCCTCTTTCAAACCATCTGTCTTCTCTGGCCAAAATGTGAACAACGGCATCCTCGAAAGAGTGACCTTTGTCCTTTAGATGCAGATGGACCATTGAGTATTGTCCTGTCGAGGTGGCTCGTCTATGTTGTGCCATGCGTTTATGAAGTGGCTGTTTGATCTCTCCAATGTAGAGGTCTAAGCATTTCTCGCTACACTGTACAGCACAAACTATGTTGTTAAGTTTGTGTTTAGTAGTTCTGTCTTTGGGATGAACCAGTTTTTGTCTGAGTGTGTGGCTGGGTGTGAAGTATATTTGGATGTCGTGCTTAGAGAAGACTCTGAAAAGTCTTCAAGCAACTTACAGAAGTCCAGACGGTTTTCTTTCCAAGCTCCTTAAACTACGATGACCTGGATGACTGAGAACCTTCAAAGACACATATTTTTAGTCCTTTTTAATAGTAGACTCTATTTATGTAGAAGAACATGGAAATTCTGTTTTTAAATATGACACTGATTTACTTTCATAGATTTACTGTGGGTCACAGAATTTGTCACACCTTTGAAAAATAAATTACTCAATTAAACTACCTGAAATCTCTAATGGCTAAGAGGTGCATTTTGTGATATGTCTTTATGCATAAAAAAATGAAGATAATAAATCAACCAAATTGTATATATATGACTGATACATAATACAATTGTATCAATTAATAATACAAAAGACAGAAGAGATGCAGAGCATGGACCTGAACTTGTTTTGTTTATAAATCTTACATATCACTAAAATCTGGCAAATTGCTTCTTTTGATCATAAACCTGGCTTCTTTAACCTATCACTTCCACTGAGACGTGAAACATCTGAGATTCTGCTGAACCTTCTGCCTTACAGCATTATTACATCATGACTTTTTTTTAGCTTGGTGATCTCCAACTAATCCCTCTACTGAACTGCATCCACCACCCTCTGCTTCAGACACATAATGTGTCTTAGAGAGAGTCCCAAGTGCTGACTGCATAATGAGCCACTACCTTTGCAAATCTGGTGATAATTACACTTAGACTGGCGCCATAAAGTGACTGAAAGGCGAGGTGCAAATTGCCACGCTCATGTATGTAAATCTAGCCCTTAAAGACGACATGTTGTTTATGCTGCTGTTCATACTTCTGACTGCAGTAGGTTTTGACATTTATTGTCAGTTATCTTTAGAAATCCCTCATGAAAAGCCAATTTAGTGCCACTAAATGTTGAATTTATATGGCAACAAATTCCAATATCTTTCATTAGTGGACTGTAAGTTAGCAAAAAGATAAGTGAAATGCATATAAGTAATTTCTGAAAATGTGCTAATTGTAGCTTATAAGGTTTATAACAGAGAAAACTCATAGTTAAATAGTACTTCTGTTTGAACCAGTGTAATTCACTGCTTTTAATCTACTTGCATTGCCACCAATCCATTTAAATTATAGTACGTGAGAAACAGGTAATGGCAAGGTCGACCATGTCACTACTTAACCAGACAAATAGGCTGATAGACAAGTTCAGCAGCCACAGCTACACTAACAGCCGGGCAAACAGAAGAAGAATAGGTTGACTGGCAGAGAAATGACAGGCAGTATGCTCAGTACCAGAGAAACAGAAAGACTGCGAAGATTTTTTTTATTTTTTGCAGTGCCCACAAGTTTGGACAGACTGACCAACACACTGATGGGCTCTGAGGCCTGTAGGAGCCAGTACAAATGAAAGTAGGGAAAAAGAGAGAGCGACAGAGAGAGAGAGAGACGCAAAATAGTTATTAATCAGTAATCATTAGATTCCAAATTTTAAAAGATCAATTTAATTTAGTCTTCAATGCAAAATGTGCACTATCAGCAACACTAAAGGACAAATAAAGATCGAACCGGAAGGTCGCCGGTTCGATCCCTGGGCTCTTTGTCCTGGTCGTTGTGTCCTTGGGCAAGACACTTTACCCTACCGCCTACTGGTGTTGGCCAGAGGGACCGATGGCGCGATATGGCAGCCTCACTTCTGTCAGTCTGCCCCAGGGCAGCTGTGGCTACAACCGTAGCTTGCTTCCACCAGTGTGTGAGTGCGAGAGTGAATGAATAGTGGCATTGTAAAGCGCTTTGGGTGCCTTGAAAAGCGCTATATAAATCCAATCCATTATTATTGTATTGGAGGATTCAGAAGCATGCTGGTGGCTTAGTGTGCCCGGTCAAAGAGCAAGCATTCAAATGCAGTCTCCTGGAGCGCTGCCACATCTCTTTTCAGTCTTTATTTCTCATGGTTCTAATATTCTAAATAAGACACTTGAGATTCAAGCTGCTCAGTTTCACTGAAATAAATAAGGAAGAAACAATTGCAGAAACACGCACGTAGAGCCCAGCTAATGGAATGACTAAGGTTGGAACTTCAAAGAATTACAGCCTGAGTACCAAACATCACTGTAGACCTTTATATCAAAGCAACAGCTTTAACAAGGCTCTTAGAGGTACACGAGTGCACATGCACTCATGCACATACAATGCATCCACACAAACTCCCCTGAGGGAATCTCTAAAATGGAGATACACTTTCAGTTTGGCCACCATTGTTTGCTATGGGCATTAATCCTGCTGCCTGTTTTGAGTGAAATGCAAACAAGTCCACAGATGTATTCTCTGTTTTTCCCTTTTCTGTTTCACCAAAGCTAATATAATGTTTTATGTGTGTGTGCTCTTACTTTAGTGTGTGAATGGATGTTGATAATAGGGCTCTTTGTATTTGATTATCAGTTAATTAAATCACAGAAGGGATTCAAAGTCCTAACATGTAAACTGTCAGAACTTAGAAATCCATTCAGGGCTTTTTCCCCTTTCTTTTTTTAAATCTCTAAAGTCAATTAAAAAAAAAACTGCAAAGCAGTGAGAACAGTGATTCTGTTTTATTCACGTTTCTAACTTTGACCCCATTCTACCCTCCTCTTCACCTGTTTTCTTTAATCAATAAAAAAGGGATCCAATACTGAAAGAAGGAATACTAATTAATGCAAATCATCAGTAGTAATTTTGTCGTGCAATATTAAAAAGCTTTATGCATTTGATCACTCTGAATTCACTTTTAAATATGTAATTACTGCAATTTCTTAACTGACCTTCTTCTGCTGGTAGAATAAAGGGTCATGGGGAAGGGCTGAACCTCATCCCAATTACAATGTACGTAAATTTAACAAAACTACAAATTAATCACAGTCAGCTGTGTGTACTCTAAGGTATATTTCAAATATAAATACGAATACAATGCATGCACAAGTATCAGACGAAGCAAATAAACTAAAAGGGCATAAACACGGGTGCAACATGGTTTACAACAAAATGTTAGATCCCCGTTTGTTTCTTTTCGTGCCTGCTCATTATTGTGCCTTGATCAAATCTCTGTTTATTCTAAAGCAGCCCGGCATTCAAAAATGATCACAGGCACATGGACGCTTGTGTGACGATCAGTTTGTCTTTCCATTTCACTTTGTGCCAAAATACAAGCTTCTCTGTGAAAAACTTGAACTCAGTATAATGGTTCCCAAATCATGGATACTGGCCCATATGTGCAGCAGTTGTATCTGCTCGAGATAGCCTGATTGTTGGATTTTGTTAATTCCATGTTCTATAGAAAGAATTTTGTACTACACAGTAGACGTTTGTAAGAGTGAATCAACCACGACATTTCTAAAATCACATAATCCTTACATCCTGAGAGGAAGACAATAGATTTATTTACATTGCACAGGCTTTTGGATGACTATTAGACAATTTAGACAAATGTCCTGATTAGCAATTCACACAGTGTAGTAGAAAAGAATGTGTGTGACACAGCCTGTTGTCAGGTTGTCATGACTCATTAGTCATGTAGGCAGTGCCAATACTTCTGCCTCATTCCTATATTTTGTAATTTGCAATATTTCTGAATTCAAATGCTTACACCAATAAAGTGAACATGTCGTTCAAAATTGCTTAGCTGAACTGAGTGTCCACATCATTAAATTACATCCTGTCATTTTTCACAGCACTCTTCATTAAGCAACGATGCCATCTGTTTAAAAAACAAAAATGATGATAACTTTAAGATTAATTTTTAAATAAAAATAATGAAAGTTTAAGGTAAATGTTTATAAAGAAAGCTATTCTTGGGTTCTTTTGTTTCGTATCTCCAGCAGCCCCAGCTTAAAGTTAATGTATATGTTTATTTGTTCACGTCTTGTATGATGTTATGGTGTGCTCACTGTGTATGTTTGTTCATGTATGCCCTGTGGCACTGTCAATTAATACACCCACACATTCTTTCTCTCTCTGCTTATTTTTAATGATGTTCTGGGTTATTTTAATTTATGTTGTGCTACAGAGCCCATTGGTGAGAACAAGGGTTGCTGCTAGGAGGGTTGCTGCTAGGAGTTGGCAGAACTCCAGGCTGCTAGGTTTAAGCATGTGATCAGCAGGTAAACCAACAAAAGAATTGGGTTTCAGACTCCATTGTTCTGCTACAAAGCAGTCAGGTCAATATATTTTAGTTCTGTTCTTAATGCCCAATTAAAATACATTTATATCGTTAGGATCCTTCAAGAGCTGCATCCTAAATCTGTATCCTAGCTAAATGAGCTAATTTGCAACCATACATTTGCTAGTAAAAAGATGGGTAAATGTTGTACATACTTAGTAAAAGTGTTGCATTATCTGTTGTTTCTTTTGCATACATGGGAATACCATGTGTACAGTTCTAACAAGCTTAAAAGTCAACATTTGGTATGACCACCTTTATTCTTCCACAAAACCTGGATTCTCCTCGGCAAGCTTCCGTATAAATTCTTAAAGTAGTCTTCAAGAATAGTTCCCCAGTCTTTAAGGACATTCAAAGCTCTTCTCTGAATCTTGGCACACTTTTGTACCATTTTCTGTCAAGATGATCCTACACTGCTTGAATAATGTTCAGTTGCTGAGGTTAATTTGGAATACCTCAGCCTTTTCTCCCCGTTTCCCTTCCTTAAAAAGGGCTTCTTGACAGCTTCCCCTTGATTGAGACTATTTCTGATGAGGCTTCAGGATATAGGGCCTATGTCAGGTTTTGTTATTGCTTTAAAGTTATTATAATTTCTTAAAGATATGTCTATCAAATCCCATCTTTCTCCTGGTAAATAATTTTGCAGGTCTCCCACTTCTCTCCTTCATTTGTCCAGTTTCCTTAATTTTTTAAGGGTATCCAGCACAACAAAATGTGGCAAGTTTTGGGCTACAGTAATAGCTCTTTCGGAATAACCTTGTTAGTGCAAAAATACAATTTTATGCCTGTCAAACTATCTTGCTATCTCTTTTTTGCATTCTTCACAGATTGCACTAAAGAAAGGAGAAAAAAAGCAAAAACAACTACACAAATGATGGGTTTCTGTGACAGGCTGCTAGTAACATAGTGTCCAAAGTTACAATTTAAGACTGGTCCTTTGCTAAGTTGTCTGTTAAGTGTAGATACAAAACTGGTTCATCCCTTGGGAGAGATGGAGAAAATCTGACTCTTTGGAAGGAAAACAAAGTAACAACTTTTGAAAAGTGTATATGCACTACAAACATGCTCAGATTTAATAATTTTGTAAATGTTTCTGTTCATATAAAAAGTACAAACCTCCAGTAGTCCTCACTGAATCCTGTTTCTTATTACTACCAGTGATAAGTTAACAAGTCAAACTAAGCTTAGTTATACGTGATTCTTTCATATTGAATTCCAATTTAAAATCAAGCCTGTTGGTTTGGCTTGTGAACCAGCAGCTCTCTCTGACAGGCATAGTTTGTAATATTAAAATATAAATGCCCACATGGATGAAAAAAAGTTGTATAATTCAGAAAGTCCACTGATTAAAAATATGAACATTCCAGAGTCAATTTCTTCTACAAACTAGATTTTAATTAAATAAACTGGCTGGAAACCCAAACATAAAAGAGAGAGGGGAAAAAAACTCATATCCTCAACTGATTGTGATGCAGGTCAACTCATAAAGGCCTGCCAGCAATGCAAAATAAAAATAAAATATTTTTAGAACTTGGCCAACTTTTCAAATCTTTATTTTTTCCCACATGAATCAGTTCATGTTCTTAAGATAGAATAGGTCAGGAAAATGCTGAAATGACTGTGAAAGCACCGCATGCTTATGTGTTTCAGTTATAAAATGATAACAAGACTAAGATTGTCTGTAGAAATACTGCAAATTTTACACATTTTTAAATATATCTGCATTGGATCAAATGGAAATTAATACATGTATTTAACTGTGTTACATATACAATTCAGGATTATTTGAAAATCAAAAAAGGAGCTGGGGTATCAAAATAAACACAAATGATTCTTTTTTAAAAAAAATCTATTTAAAGCAAACGTGTAACTTGGAATATGTGAAGCAAACACCGAATTACACCCATCCCTATGTAAGGCCAATATAAGAAAAGCTATTTAAGAAAATCCCCAAAAAGTTGATTCTGTTCATCTGGGCATAGCGTTTACAGTGGGAGAAAACTCTACGTCCAGATGAACAGAATCAACTTTTTGGGGATTACCTTCCTTGGATGACTGAGCATGCATCAACATATTTAAGAAAAACATATTTCAGTTTGAAACAGGTACATTCTATTAGTCCTGTTGGTCCAATGCAGAAATGTTACAACACAGTATTATCTCCCTACCTTCTTGCACAGCCTGGAAAGGGTTGTTCCCATCAACGAACTCCACAGAGATGGTGATCTTCTCTGTCTCCAAAATCTCGTTGTTTAAATTGAGATCTGCCACAGCAAGGCGAAACACCTCATCATCTTTCCGTGCTGACTCATCAAAGATGGCACCTATTAGAAGAAGAAGGAAAGAAACAAAAAAGGCATTATCTTTTGGGTTATTTTTACAGAACTCTGAAGTATGTAATCTACAAAGGGAATTCTTCAAAGAAATGCCTCAAAATATAATTCCATCCAAGTGGATTTAGTGTTCACCCTACCTATAGAAAAACCGCTGATGCCTTTTCCACCTGTGCTTGAGTTCCCCAATATATAACCACCTCACTACTACTCAGTAAATAGCTAGTAATGTGTTTACAGGGATTCTCCTTCATTTACATTCTTTAAATGGCTAACTGCCTTGTAATACTGGTATTGGAAACCAAAGGCAGCAAAATTTAACCAATTATATTACCCACATTCATGAAATCATCTTCAAATAAGTCTAGAAATATAGACTTTAAGTATTTAACCCCTGATCTGGCATCCTGCATGAAAAAGAAGGGACTAATGGGCTTACATGAATGTTCATTCCAGTGTCAAAAACTACCTAGTGTAGGGCACTGACTCAGACAAAACAGTTGCCCCACAAGGGGAAATGGAAGAAGAACTGGTGTGTGTTAGTATCTGTAGTGGCAGATAAAGTTCCCACTAGTGAATACTAAATTAGTCATAAAAATAAATGTCAACCTGCAGTGCTGCTGAGACAGACAAATGAGGCAACGTGGGGTGTTGACTGGCTAGCAGAGATTCGGTCTATGCTTTGGTCTGTTACACACAATTAACCGTATGTTTTTTTTTTCTTCTTTTACTTCTCTTTAGCCTCTCAATTCAACCCAGTTTATCCCCTGAATCCACTGGGCCACTAATTGTGTAAGCCAGCGCAGTGAAGCACTGCTAACCGCATTTCATTGACCAGAAAATAAGCCTCACACTGTATAGTGTGGATGTGTGTGCCTGTGCATGTGTGTAAGACACAGGTACCAAAATCCATTAATAACCATGAAGGCTACATTGGCTGAGGGCTGTTTTGTACCACATTTAGAAAACTACAATGGGGCAAAAAAGTATTTAGTCAGCCACCGATTGTGCAAGTTCCCCCACTTAAAATGATGACAGAGGTCATAATTTGCACCAGAGGTACACTTCAACTGTGAGAGACAGAATGTGAAAAAAAATCCATGAATTCACATGGTAGGATTTGTAAAGAATTTATTCGTAAATCAGGGTGGAAAATAAGTATTTGGTCACCTGAAACAAGGAAAATCCCTGGCTCTCACAGACCTGTAACGTCTTCTGTAAGAAGCTTTTCTGTCCCCCACTCGTTACCTGTATGAATGGCACCTGTTTGACCTCATCATCTGTATAAAAGACACCTGTCCACAGCCTCAACCAGTCAGACTCCAAACGCTGCCATGGCCAAGACCAAAGAGCTTTCGAAGGACACCAGGAAAAGAATTGTAGACCTGCACCAGACTGGGAAGAGTGAATCTACAATAGGCAAGCAGCTTGGTGTGAAAAAATCAACTGTGGGAGCAATCATCAGAAAATGGAAGACATACAAGACCACTGATAATCTCCCTCGATCTGGGGCTCCACGCAAGATCTCATCCCGTGGGGTCAAAATGATCATGAGAACGGTGAGCAAAGATCCCAGAACCACACAGGGGGACCTGGTGAATGACCTGCAGAGAGCTGGGACCAAAGTAACAAAGGTCACCATCAGTAACACACTACAACGGCAGGGAATCAAATCCCGCAGTGCCAGACGTGTTCCGCTGCTGAAGCCAGTGCATGTCCAGGCCCGTCTGAAGTTTGCCAGAGAGCACATGGATGATACAGCAGAGGATTGGGAGAATGTCATGTGGTCAGATGAAACCAAAGTAGAACTTTTTGGTATAAACTCAACTCGTCGTGTTTGGAGGAAGAAGAATACTGAGTTGCATCCCAAGAACACCATACCTACTGTGAAGCATGGGGGTGGAAACATCATGCTATGGGGCTGTTTTTCTGCCAAGGGGACAGGACGACTGATCCGTGTTAAGGACAGAATGAATGGGGCCAAATATCGTGAGATTTTGAGCCAAAACCTCCTTCCATCAGTGAGAACTTTGAAGATGAAACGAGGCTGGGTCTTCCAACATGACAATGATCCAAAACACACCGCCCGGGCAACAAAGGAGTGGCTCCGTAAGAAGCATTTGAAAGTCCTGGAGTGGCCTAGCCAGTCTCCAGACCTCAACCCCATAGAAAATCTGTGGTGGGAGTTGAAAGTCCGTGTTGCTCGGCGACAGCCCCAAAACATCACTGCTCTTGAGAAGATCTGCATGGAGGAATGGGCCAAAATACCAGCTACTGTGTGTGCAAACCTGGTAAAGACCTATAGTAAACTTTTGACCTCTGTTATTGCCAACAAAGGTTATGTTACAAAGTATTGAGTTGTATTTTTGTTATTGACCAAATACTTATTTTCCACCCTGATTTACGAATAAATTC
This sequence comes from Neolamprologus multifasciatus, assembly GCF_963576455.1. Taxonomy (NCBI): domain Eukaryota; kingdom Metazoa; phylum Chordata; class Actinopteri; order Cichliformes; family Cichlidae; genus Neolamprologus; species Neolamprologus multifasciatus. The sequence goes on from NC_140450.1 coordinate 15,554,529, forward strand.
TTTACAAATCCTACCATGTGAATTCATGGATTTTTTTTTCACATTCTGTCTCTCACAGTTGAAGTGTACCTCTGGTGCAAATTACTGACCTCTGTCATCATTTTAAGTGGGGGAACTTGCACAATCGGTGGCTGACTAAATACTTTTTTGCCCCACTGTATATCTGTAATTGGCTGTGCATAGCCTGATGTTAATACCACAAAGGTTGTGGATTAAATCCCAGAGAGCCCAAACTTCACCGTCTTTATTTTGCAGTACTTTGTCATCCAAATCATCCAGGAAATCATATACAGTATTACATTATTACAATAAGATTAGTTGGTTCTTGTGCTTTAGAAATCCACTTGCCTGTTTAATCGTTTAAAAAAATCTATTTCTTATGCTCTTTTTTAGGTTACTGGAATCTGTTAAACTGTCAATAATTTAATTGTCAATACATTTAATTAGAAAAAGATATGTGGCCAGCTAAATTTGTAAAACCCTAAATATTATCACATCTGCAACAGTTTAAACAACGTTTTGATTAAACTCAACTTCTGAAGGACAATCCATTTCAGCACAGCCTTTATACACACACCTCATTCAAAGCCACATGCGGTTAGGAATGATATGTTAACTGCCTCTGCGTCAAAGGCCTCATTAAATATGTATCGTTCAATCACTTGATTCCTCAGCATTAGGCAACTGTAAATACCAGGCAACTGATTGAGTCTTGGTTGTTTTTATAATCATGCAGTATAGATGAGGTGAGACAAGCAAGCCTGGACAAAGTGATAAAGAATGAAGAACAAAGACATTAACTATTCCATTAGTGATAAATTTTGAATAAGGTCCCAATCAGTTTGAAGATGACACTGCTGGGAGAGGATTGGTACAGATTTTAAACTGGAACCATGACACTGTAAAGGTTATATGTCTAGAGGACAAAAGCACATCGAAATGTTTGACATTAGTAAGCTGATTTATGACTCCCTGTGTGTTTTCCTTTGTGGATAAAGTTTTGTAATATTTTTTTTGTCTTTTTTTAAAAAGAAAAACATGCAGAGGGAACAGTAAATGGCTCCTTTAATCTAGGTTTCTACAAGGATGTTTCCATAGTAACTTGCTCACAGGCATATGTTAAAAGCTTTACTGCATCGTACACCACTCTCTTTGCATATGGTTTGTTTCCTTGTAAAGTGTGTATTTCCTTTATCACACCAACAATGCATTTTGGGATCTAGTGACCACAATGGTAACAAAAAGATATTGAAATGGAGAAGAAGATACCGTATTGTAGTATTTTTTCATGTCACTTTTCTTTCTTCTGTTATCGCCTATATCATCTCGCTATCAAAGCTGCTACACCTGCACAGTGATATATTAGCTACGTGCATGTGACTGAAAATAACACTCTTTAACCGAGACCCAGTGTGCATGCACAAAGGGAGATGAGAAAAAAATGTAGGTGATAATGAAAAAAAAATGTCCTTGGTCTGTGATGCAGATTTGAATCTTCATCCAAATGTGTTTTAAACATGCTTTTATGCCTTAAGGCTGTGGTTCTCAAGCTGTGGGTGGGCCCCCTTTCTGGGGCATAGAGTCACTGCAGGGGGGCATGAAAGTCCAAGGTAAAATATCACCAAAGAATCGGAATTAAGTCTGGAAAATAAACACATTACAGTTCGCTGACTCTTTCTCACCTTTATTTCACTAAAGCTAAACTTGGCTCCTGTTGTTCCTAATGATTGAAGAGTAGCATGAACCTTTTGAGGCTTCTGAACTCAAACACTAATCAAACAATTTTGGAATCTCCCAAATATTACCATCTTTAATGTGTACATATTAAAAAATAATTAACTTTTCACAAGAAGAAAGCATAAGACAAGAGATGAGAACAGACAATTGGTAAATGTCTGCTGTTCACTGTCAGCTATTTTGGAACAACAGCGTTACTGCATGCTGATTAGCAAACACGGACACACACACACAGACATGCACACACACAAACAACACACAGGGCCCTGGCTCTTCCTCCCTTCCAGTAATGTGATTGTGAGTGCAAAGGCAGACGTCACAGCATAAATCAGCAAGCCAGGATATAAAAGTACTGAATCTTGCTTTACACGGATGCCTCAAGGACAGTCACACACACACACACACACACACACACACACACACACACACACACACACACACACACACACACACACACACACACACACGCACACACACACACACATATACAGCGTGTGAGCAGAAGTACTAAATCATCAACATTTTTCCCCAACCATGCCTTCGACGTCAACAGCATTATCAGCAACAGTGGTCAATTTCTAGTGATGTAGGATTCAAAAACTTAAAGTGTTTTGGTCAGGAAGTATCGATCAAATGTCATCCAATGTTTAAGTGTTTAGTATTCATTTCCTAGTTTGTTTACATTGATAAAGAGGCAATAAATAACTTGTTTATCTACTTCCTGCCAAACAACCCACTGGGATGGATGAGTGATGCTAGAGGTAAAAGAAAAAAGAGGGGAATGTGTTGTCACACAAAGCCACAAATAAGTTAGAATAGTCTTTTCTTTTGCCCCAGCCAATATCTGTTGGAATCTCAGTAATGTTCGCTTTTACATGTCCTCTCTTTTTATTCACTGTAAATATATGCAGTTAACAAACAAAGCAGCATCTACATGTTCATATTTGGTCAATTTCAAGTAACAAAATCTTGATTCACACACTCAATCATCATATATATATACATATATATATATATATATATAGATATAGATATAGATATATATATAGATATATATGTGTGTGTGTGTGTGTTTGTGAAAGATCAAAGGTTGATCATTAGTCAGTATGTGGGCTTTAATGTCAGCTTTATTGCCATCATTGTGTAATCACGCATGCATATGTATCTGCATAATTATCTGGTTTGCACAACAGAAGTTTATCTAGAGGTTAATTTTATTTATTTTTTTTAGATTTTTAACAAGGCTAAGAGTCTACACCCACGCTAGCAGTTGCAGCCGTGTGATGCTGTGCTGTAGAGTGCAATGGAACCACTGCAATTTACGATGTAGGCATGATAACCTTTATAAACATTTAATGTGCTTAATTAGCACTATACAACATAAAATGCTGCTTATCAAAGAAAAATGGGTTTGCTTTTTGAAAAACAAAGGGATTACTGTTCATTCTGTGTAAAATCGTATATGTATAACTCACTGTGGTTTAGTGAGATGTCGTGTGCGAGAAACATAAACATTTGCAGTATATTTACACAATGAGTTGAATTGAATTTTTTGTTTTTAAAAGGAGAGATAAGCGTTGCCATTGTGCAACAGGAAAAGTCTCGGCTACCAGAGTCAATAATCTTCAACTGAGGAACAATACCTATGGTATTGTGACTCTGACATAATAATAATTGGTGGAGAGACTCACAATGCCATCTATGCTGCTTTGGAAAATCCATTCCCACCTCACTTAGTTTTTACACCTGCCTCCTGGCCTTTTACGCTCATCCATTCAAGCTTTTTACTACTGTAAAGCTCTCCCTTGTTCTTTTCTCTCCCTATCACCATATGCCTCTATCTGATTCTCTTCTTTTCTTAAGGACGACTCGAAACGGGGCACTGAAGAAATATCTGAAATATCATTCCTTTGTCTCTCGAACAAACACACACCTGTTGTTGAAACTGCAGCTGATGACAGTAATGTGACAGGAACCCTGACAAGGATAATGTGTAGCAATACACACACACACACACACACAAACACACGTCACAGCATAAATCACATGATGTATTACTGATTTGTGACAAGGCTAGACTTAAGTGTTTCCGGCTCAATGTGATGATGAAAGCAAGGTAGCGGCAGTGCTGAGTGATGATGGCGATGAACGGCAGAGGTTATGGTCCTACAGTGTCAAATGCCCTAAATTACACTCACACACAAACACACGTGTGCAAAACACACAAACACACTGTTATTTACAGCAGTGATGTGAGAGCTGAAAGGGAGTATAGAATTAATGTGTAAGTGTGTGTAGGTGTGTGTGTGTGTGTGTGTGTGTGTGTGTGTGTGTGTGTGTGTGTGTGTGTGTGTGTGTGTGTGCGTGTGTGTGTGTGTAAGAAAGGAAAGGGAGGAGGACAAAGAATTAATGGTCACTGGTGACCAGAGCAGGCCAGTGGAGTATGACAGGAACAGATATAAAAACAGCTCTAATATTTATCATATGACCTCACACCAGAATATACTCACATACACAATTCTCATGTAGTTTTGCTAGATACAGGGTCTATTGTGTTCAAGTATCCCCGGAAACATGGTTACTTTGTTATCAGGGTTGTGCATCTGCAGTCCATATCTAGCATGTGTGCACAATTAAATAAAATATGGAAGCAAACTGTGTGTGTGCGTGCTTGACTATATGTCAGAGGGATGCCTCTGATTGCCGTCTATCCCCTTGTGCATTCATGGACAAATCTCCCAGGTAACCTGATTTGTGCAAGAAAAATCTTTTGTTCTCCTACTTTTTTCATCTCTCCTCCCTGCTTCCCTCCTCCTTCACTTCTTTCATTATAGGCACGTAAATTAATTTGCTCCATCGTTAAGGAGGCGAGCAGCCAGCAGAATTTGTAGTTCAGCAGCACGCCAGTTCTTTGTCAAACTGTCACACAAAGCTGTGCCAAGGTCGCCGCTTTCTTTGCCACGTCTCTGTCCCTGTCTTACCTTTTCCCCTTCTAATCTTGACAGACCTTTGCCGTACTGCTTCCTTTGTAGAGACCTACTGTTGATACCCAAGGCTTTGCTTCCTCCCACACATATGAATATACTTTTAGTAGGTGGAACATTTGTTGTGTGTCTTCATTCATTAAGCATTAGGTGAAATAACTAGCTCATCTGAGATACATTTAAATTCATATCCCTATGTGTGCAACCAGGGACAGAAAACTGACAGCAACATTTGTTTTGTGTTTCTCTTTAAGTCAGCTCTGGACTGTTTTTTGGCAAGGTCCAGCTGATTTCCAAACAACAGCTGACTCAGCTCCTGTCTGGCCAGCATTGTCAGGGATCTGGGAACAGTAGAGTAGGTGGCTGTGAGCCAGTTATGAAAATATACTGAAGCCCAAGCCAAGTTATAAGCAAATGATAATTAGAGTGATAGCAATGTACCACTTGAATGACCTAAGGTGTATCTTCAGTGTACCTGTGTATACCCTTGACAGCTACTGTGAAATGATAGCTCTGTTTGATAAAGTGTCTATCTTCTCCTTCTTATCTATCATATCAGCATGTAGACAAAACTTGCACTGATCCATTTCTTGTATTAATTGTGACCTGAGTGTGAAATTACTCTGGCCCCAATCACAGATGCCATCTGGCAACCACTGGTCACAAGGGAAAATGTGTATTCCTCAACCAGTTGGCGAGTGGTTACTAGAGGGTGATGTTAGGCAGAATGAAATTGATAAAGTTTCTAAAGTTCCAATCACACAGATCTATACGTGTACAGTGCTGCACGTAAAAACTCAAATAGATTGCTTTAGTTGCTAGCAGACTGCCTGCAGTTCGTATGAAAGATTTGAAAAGTAAGACAAGCTGTAAAACGGAGAACATTCAAACTAAAAGTTATGCCTTTCCAAACATGTTGGCTACAGTGGGGAAGCACCAGACAGTGTTTTCTAGACACTGACTGCCAGACACGGAGAAGCTGCATTCAGCTTTTATGCTCCACATATCTGGAACAAACTCCCAGAAAGCCTCAGATCAGCTGAAACACTCAGTTTATTTAAATCCAGGTTGAAGACTCACCTGTTCTCAGCTGCATTTGAATAAAACACTAAATCCACACTTTTAAGCTTAAATTTCAAAACTTACATTTTAACTACTGATTTTATCTAGTGTTTTTTTAATCAATTTTAAATCATGCTTTTGATTTGTTTTTGTTTTTTAATGTCTCTGTAAAGCACTTTGAATCACCTTGTTGTTGAATTGTGCTATATAAATAAACTTGCCTTGCCTGGCCTTCTATGCAAACTACAATGACTGCCACAATCACAAAAACCTTTTGGTGCAGCACACATTTTGTTAATGATTTCACCTAGCAACTTGCAAACATCTCCAGCAACCACATGAGTGCACCTCCTCACAGACAAATGTATGGAGTAGGATACAGATGAGGCGAAATAATATTGAACAAATAACAACATGCTATGTTACTGTAAGCACAATAAAAGCTTCCATAATGAGAGTGAGAGGGATAAGTGTTGTCATTGGGGCTTGTCAAAACTTTTACAGACATAAAAGAAACGCTGTTTGCCTCACAGCACGAGTTACGTCCAAACTGCTGTTACCTACCATGCTATGTTAGCTCTCCCTCTAGCAACTGGTGCACAGTTGCTGGCATAGTAAGCATAAAATACTCATGGCCAATCCAGCTTTTTGAGCCAAAATCAGACTGATAATCGATCCAGATATTGGATTATTGCCTTCCTACTTCCTGATTTGGAGCTTTACCCGTTGAAGAAATTCCCTTTCTTTGTCAACTATCCTAACTTGCTCATTTCCTCTCCACCTCACAATCTCTCACATTTATACTTTTCCTTAGGTCTGTCTCTTTTCAACATTCTTTTAGCCAATTTCCCTAATTCTCTTTCTCTTTGTTCTTTGTCCTCTGCCTTTCTATCATGCTTCGTCATGCCTACATTCCCTTTCAAGCTGTTTTCCATTTTGTACTCCTTATTTAGCTCAACCTTCCTCCATTTTTGGTGCTCTCTACCACATGTTTCCTTGCTTGCCTCCCTCCTCATATTTCCCTAACTACCTCTTCTCTCTGCTCTCATTATCACTCTTGTCCCCCCCCCCCCTTTCTTATTTCAATGTGATGCAGTGTGTGACATCTAATCCAAGTAAATCTGGCCTGGCTTGAAAAGACTTGATGTACTTAAAATGTGTATTTGTCTGTGTGCAGCAGGCAGACAGAGGCTTTCTTATTACCGAATCAATAATTCAGATGTTTCCTGCATCATTTAAAACAAATCACATATTCTATTTTTCCAACAAGGGCTGTCAAACTTGGCCAAAAATAACTTTCGGTATTTCCTTTAAAACAACACAAAATCCAAGTGTACTTATCTCTGCTGTTCCTACTTCGCCAAACAGTATGCAGTATTGCAGGTGATTATGTTTCCTAGAATCAAGAAGCCATGTTTTCAAATACAACAGAAAGCTCTGAAAGATATGTCCTCTATTGAGAAAGGCACGATTCTCTCTTTACCTTCTTTTGCAGCATTGTCATAATGAAGCAAAAGCCTTGCAGGCACATTTGAATGGTGGTAATATCCAACAACCAAAGGTTAGGTACCAAACAGCAATTCATTCACACTATGTTAAAAATCAAACTCAACTGGAATATAACAAGAAAACCTTGACATCATCAGCATATGAAAACATTAACCCTTTAACAACCAAAAAAATAAAACTTACACAAAGCTGGCTTGTTTTTTGTGGAAGACTTTTTTCAGTATTTGATGAATTACAAACAACAACAAAAATGAACAAACAAAAATGAAGGAAATGTGTTTAAAAGGAAAGTGTAAGAGAGACTGTAAGGGACTTGAAAGAAATGGTAATAAAAACAGGTATCAAAAAACATCTGAATTTAACGTTCATATCTGCTTTTAACGCACGAAGCCGCTCTACTTGAGCACCTTGAGTCTTTAAAGCTCACCCTCTTGATTAATGCCGAACATTTGGGAGGATTTTGCCTGAAGCGCTGGTAAGAGGCTCCAGATTTGTACACATCATAAATGTCATATTATATTTCAAGGAAGGATGGATTTATACAATCCGCCCTCTCTTGCCCTCCTTCTCCAGCAAACTGCATGTCTTCAGCATCTTCTGACATTTATATTCCTGCCGTAGTCTTCTTCAACCTCACGCTATCAAACTCTATCCTCGTCCCAATTCCCTATAGTTACAATTTCAAAACTTCTAAACTCTCCACCCCTTTGTCTCTTTTTTCTCTCCAGCATTTTCCTCTACTTCACTTCACTCCTCCACAGTTCTCTCTAATTCACATAGCCTCTCTGCTTCTCCTTCTTTTCACCCAGCCTAATCTTTATCCCTCCATCACATACTTGTCATCTATGTCATCTAACATACATGATTTTTTTTCCCTGTCATCACCTGCCATCCTCTGGCCCTTCTCTCGTCACTTATCTTTCTGTTTTTCCTCTCACATCCCCCGTCTTATCCATTTTGTCAACTTCCCCGCTTGTTTTTCCTCACAACCTCATGTCCTCTCTTTGTCCTCTACAGATTTTTGAGTTCTGTTTATCATTACACAAGCACTTCAATAACTAAGTAGTACTCTTTTCCTGTCCTTGGTTATGCTGCCACAACGTTTCTCTTCTGCTTAAGCACTTAAATACTAGTCGGGCTACACGAATGCACGCAAGAATAGGAACATGAATGTTTTCAGTGAAAGAAAGCACTTGTTCTAAAAGCAGCACTAATATAAATGAAAATGAAAAACAAACTCCAAAGCAGAACTGTCATGATCTCAGATTTGTCTTTGTGTTTTTTTCCAGCTTGTGTGTTGGGTGTTCTTAGTTTTGTTTCTGGGTTAGGTTGTGATTTTGATATATTCTGTTGTTTCTATTCTTGAGTATTTTGGGAGCCTTTACTCTTGTTATAATTTAGTCCTAGTTATAGAGTTTAATTTGTTTCCTCAGTGTTTCCCGTCTTATCCTCATTTGTCGGGTCTCCTAGGTTAAGTTTATGCAAGTATTTTTATTTCCCTGTTTGGTTTTTACTTTCTATTGTATTTTGGTAGCTATTTGTTTCTAGTGCCTCATGTTTAGCTTCACTTTCCCTTCTGTGTTGTTGTCAATCTACCTTTGTTATCCTCCTGTGTCTATTTCCCTGATTACCCCTTTGTCTATAAATTGTGCTGTCTTCCCTCAGTCCTCATCTCAGTGTGTATTATCCATGCTGTGTTTCACCAGTCAGTTTTGAATTCTGTTCATTGTCCTGGTGAAATTCATATTGTGAAGTTTCCATCAGCTGAAATAAAGGTTTTGCTTTTGTTTTTCAGTACATTTTTTGTGTCTGGATTTGGGATAACAGTTCAAGTTAATTGTCAAGTCTATTCATCTGTCTCCATTTCCCTGTTTAGTTACTGTCTTCTCGTTCTATTGTCGTTTGTCTCTAGTGTCTTGTGTGTAGTTTTACTTCTACTCCATTTTCATTGTCTTTTACTATCTCCACCTGCATCTTATTACCCTCCTGTGTCTAACTCTCTGAGTACCCTCACGTACTATTTTGCCTACGTGTTTATCTTAGGGTCTTCAATCATTGCTGTGGTTCAGTTTTGAATTTTCTTCACTGTCCTGGTGAACTTTATATTATCAAGTTTCTATCAGCTGAAATAAAGGTTTGTCTTTTGTTTGTCAGTGAATCTTTTGTGTCTCCATTTGGGTCCTCAATCCTGCAATTCACGAGGATATCATCAAGTAGATCTGTAATCATTTCCTAAACCCACATTTTAGTTTATACCTCAAGTCATTAAAATGGATGAACAAAAAAAAAAAGAGTATATAACAGATGTGATCGCTTGATTATGATTACATCATAAAGGAAAACCGTACTTCATTATGCTGACCTATTTGTAATTAATGCTTAAAATAAACGTTCTAAGAACATGTGTTAATGAATGATTAACTGCTCCGTATGGCTAACTAGCATAGCAGAATGAAAACATGGCTTATTAGCATATCATTACTTACTGCAAGTTACTTATTTCTCATTCAGCCCATCATACACAAGCCGCTGAAAAGATCCAGTTAGCTACAGCAACAAACCATTCCCCACATTTCTCTTCCATGACTATTACACAATAGTCGTGGACTCCCTGCTTTTATTCATGTACTGAGTTGGGGCATGTACTTTTTACAACTGCTATATGCCTTTCTTTGTAAGATAATGACAGACCGATGTAGGTGGTTCAGCAGGGGGATAATCACAACACAGAACAGTAACATGAGACTACATTTGTAGTCCAAAATTAGGTTGGATTTTAGAGCCACAAAGGTAGTATCAGGTGTATATTTGCTTCATAAATGAGTGATCTGTTTTTTTCTTTTTTATTTATTTTGTCTTACTATATTGTTCTTCATTACTGCCACTCTATCTGCCCACACACAGCATGGAGCAGAGTTAGTACCACTTTTGTTTTCCTCATTTTCACTCCATTATTCTTTTTTCTGTCTCGCTGCCTATCCTTTTATCTCTCTCTCTCTCTCTGATGAAATACATTTTCTCTCCTCCGCCCATCACTATCCCTCTGTCATGCTCTCTCTCCACCACCTATCTCTCGAGCCCTCATTCCCTCAAGGCCTCTTCTCAGTACACTACCACCCCCACGGAATACATTCTGTTGCAAACCTGCACTCAGCTTGCTCATATTCACTACTAATACTCACACTCATGCAAATGCACACACACACACATATGCTCAACAGTGAGCTGTGAGTCAGTTAAAAAGTCATAAAGAGCATAATACAGCTCCTCTATCTACAAACCTATTAGCAATGGGCAATCCTCGCGGTTGCACAAGCATGCTAGAAACAAAAACACTGACATATTTGGACACGTGCACACACATACTCTTCATACATGCAAAAATTAACCTGCCAGTCTGCGTTTCCGTGTAGGTTTAAGTGGTTATAATCAGCTCCTAATGAAACCTGATTTTAGATATTCATTACAGCGATAACACGTCAGTGTTTGTAGCTACATGATGGATGGTTGCCAAAGCGGTGGCGTCGTTGTGAACAAGCAGAATCTTGATGCACTTCTCATTCATCAACTAAGAAATTCCTTCTGCGTTTTTGAGGTTTGGAAATTCAGCAAAGATTAAAGTTAGAGAAAGACAGTAGTACAAATCACCTGCTTTGGGAATTCTATCCGGGATCTTATTGAAATATTCTGTACCTTTCTTGAGAATTTAAGAAAAATTAAAATGACACATAGAAAACTCACAGAAACATCTAATACATTTTCCAGAACAATAACTCACTAATATGACCATAAAAGCAACATTAGAATTTTTTAAATGCATGTTCACAGTATTTATACAACCAGAACAATGTAATATTTCACTTGGGAAACAGTTTCCTTATTGTAACTTAAAGAAAGGCAGGGGGTCAGTGGTATAGCCATCTGATAATGTTATGGTCCATTAAAGTGACATTCTCTGCTTCAGCTGTAATTCACATTTATATGACTACAATATTTGATCTAATGTTATCTATCCAAATAATTAACTTAAAAGCCATTATAAAAGAAGAACAGAGTTTGTAAAGCATATTTAAATATAAAATGCATTTCTATGATCACTTTTGTGGGATCCACATTTGATTAGAATTAATGAAAAGGCCTGGTTTCCATGATAAAAAACTGAGTGAGCAAGATTCAAGGAATTTTGAAGCTGAGTACATAAGCCCTTGACATTTTTTCAGGCAGTCAAGTTTGCTGTCAAAAGCCGTGTGCAGAGATCAAGGCTTAAATGGCTTGAAAAACCCGTTATGAAGGTTAAAAACAAAACAAAACAACCTAAACCAACACAAAATCTAACCTGAAGACAAATGTTTTACAATTTTTTACAATTTAAAAGATGTTTCTTGAAACCTTTCAGCCATTTCTCAAAACTATCAAAATATAAAAGAAAAAACTGTTTTCAGTTTTCATTCACAAAACCTGAGTGAATGAGTAACAACCAACAACTGCATCAAAACAGTTTCCAGTACTCAAGAGAAAATAATGTTCAGATCACACACAAAGTAACTCAAATAAACGTTCAGCACTTTCACCCTCATGTGGTCATCATACAGTTTACAAAATAAATCTACATGGCACATTTACTATTAGAAGAAATGATACGTTGTTTTTGTTATAAAAGATGTAATTCCATTGAGCAAGGTATGGTCTATCATACCCACACAATTTCATCTTACATTACTGTTCATGGTCTTGTTCTTGTCCTCCTTTTCGCCCACCGTCTCTTACAGTACACTCATTATTCCTACTCTGCTTTTCAAGATTGTGTCTATAGATCGTTGCAATCATTAACCTTGTGCTTGCACCTTCTGCAAACGTAACTGTGAAACTAGAAAGTGCATAGCTAAAAATGTGTTTAGAGCTTTGCAAAAAAGTTGCAAAAGGTATCTGCAAGTGTCTTGATGCATGCTCAAAGTAAGGAATTCCCAAAAAAAGTTGTTTATGTTCATCTGGACATCATCTGGAAACACTACGTTCAGATAAATAGAATCAACTTTTTGAGTATCTGCAACGTTAAGTCATTTTACCTTATTGAGTAAAATGACTCAAGGCCTCAGTCACACAGGCCTAGGAAGCTAATTAATGATCCCCTGGCAAATATCGGACACTAGTGAAAAGTGGGGTGAGGCACAGTCTTTACTTTGAAGGTGAATGTTCTCAGGTTATGGTACTACCACTCAAACAAATAGTTAGAGAGTGTTTGCAGACAAGTTGCTGTCTTCATCCAAAATACAAGCAAACACAAGGAGGGTTTTGGTCCAGCACCCTGCTTACAGTCGATTTCACCTAGCATTAGCCAGTAACCTCCAGCAACAGGTCTTAAGATCTTGTGGTTGAGGTCTAAAACTATTCAGTACAAAATGTAGTGAAAGACGCTGATCATTAGAAATCACACTTTGAAGTAGTAGTGTGGACCTTCCAGTCAGAAAAAAACAAAAAGAAAAATTATAGCACGATGTGTAGTTGACCTGCCTTAGTCGCAGTGCAAAGGCATGTGAAAGATGAATGATGCCAAGTGGATGAGTCTGGCTTTCTTCTGACAGTGGTCATTTACTGCTGCTTCTCAGGTTATCGTATATGCATGCAGACACTTAAATCAGGTTGCAAGCCAAAGAGCCAGCCAGAGGAGTTCATTTAAAAGCCAGCACGTCAGCAGAAGCTTGCCATACACACACACACACACACACATAGCTCCAAGTGACTGTTGTTTTATTCATCAGTGCAGTAAGGTAGGTGGCCAGGTAGCCCTTAGGTTCCAACACCCCCTGAGCGGTGTACAGGAGGTGTAGGTGGCAGGATCTACGTCTGTGTGTGTCAGCAATACATTTACAGTCCCCACCTTGTAAAGAAATATAAATGAAGTTCTATGTGGTATCCAAATGGTAAGGTGTTCGATCTGATCATCATTTTATCTCTGTGAAAGTAATTTCCTTTATCTATAGCCAAAGTGTTTCAGTGGTGGCTGGTGGAAGACAGAAAAGCGGGAAACACTCATAAACCATATATATGAATGCAACCAGTGAGAACACTTCTTCAGCCATTTACAATTTGCAAGGAAACAGTGACATATTACAGTGTATTTGACATTTTAGGGCTTTGACATTTTCACAAGAGAAAACACTTGTAGATTACTTAAGGGGTGACCATGAATTAAGTCTTTAGTTACTAAAGATAACAGAAAGACGCTACAAGGATGTTATATTAAAAAATAAAACTCCTTTCATTTCCCTGAAATGTAATTAGAGATGTAAGTAGGCATGTAATTAGAGATCATCTTGCAACAGGATGCAGCAGCAGCAAAGGCTTTCACCATGTTGACATTTCAAACAACCTACAGTGGGGGAAATAATTATTTGATCCCGTGCTGAATTTGGAAGTTGGATTAGAACTTCTTTCCCTCAGCCATACCATTGAGGATAGATCATGGGTGTGTCCTCCAGCATGGCAATGATCTAAAACATACTACCAAGGAAACAAAGGAGCACATTAATGTCATTGAGTTGTCTAGCCAGTCTCCAGACTTCAGTGGAGACCAAATGCCAGTGACAAAACCTAAAAGATTAAAAGAGTTTTTGTAAAGAGGAGTTGGCCAAAATCCTTCCCGAGATGTGTGAAAACCTGGTGACCAACTACAGGAAACATCTAACAGCTGTAATTGCCAATAAAGTGTTTTTTTCCACTAAGTTATGTTTTGCCTGGGTATCAAATACTTATTTCACTCAATCACATGCAAATCAAGTAATAACTTTTATGCAATGCGTATTGTAAATCCAGAATTCTGGTTTATATTATGTCTCTGCCATAACAATTAGCAACTATTCAAGTGAGAATTCAAATAATTATTTAGCTCACTGTATATAACTAGAGACCAACCTATAACAGAATCACACCAGCCACCACACCAGTGGGGTCTCGCACCACAAGCACATTCAAATTCTGCCTTGAATTTGATGTACAGTGGTCCCTCATTTATCGTGGGAGTTACGCTCTAAAAATAACATAACATAATAATAATAGTTGAAATTGCCAGCTTTATTTTTTTATTTATTTATATTTTTATTATAGATGTTTAAAGGCTGTAAAATCCCTAAATACACACTTTATACACTTTTCTCAGACAGGCATGAACATTTTCACACTTTTCTCTCTTGCTTAAACACTCTCAAAGTTCAAACCTTCGTAGAAAAATAAGTCCAGTATTATAGAATGAAACCAAAGATCAAAGCCTGTTTTCAGGTCCAGAACATGGAGCTGTGAGAGAATTTAACATTAATGAATCAATAGTACGGAAGTGGAGGAAGTAAGAAGAATGACTTGAGTAAAGTCTGACTTATCTTCTGACTGTTATGTTTCGCTTAATGCGACTCATAATCCGGTGTGCCATATGGTCCGAAAAATACGGTAAAGTCTACCTTCCTTTAGCGTGTCTAAAACTCCAACTTTTTGTGCGATGGTTAGAATCTTCCCCAGCCTTTTGGCTGCTACCGCAGGTGCCTTTGATGGTGCAAAACGTTTCGTCGATATTGCTGTGTTTGTTGGCGAGAAAACTTACAAACAGCACTTCAGAGTCACACTGCCAGCAATCGAAGATTTATGTAAATTTGACAAGCTGAAACATTCTGTACAGGAGACACGGTACGGAGGAGATTGATTGACAATGGTCTACAGCCAATCAGGACGCAGAACACAATGCGCCGTAAGAAAAGAAAAAAAAAGCATGCAAAATTGCACAAAAACAATCCGCAAAACACAGAGGCTGCGAAAGGTGAACCGCGTTATAGCGAGGAACCACTGTACAATGTTTTTTTGAACAGTTGCCCACATAGAGACAAATATATAAACACCAGGCAGACCCACCTTTGTGGCAGCTCCAGCTACTGAAGCTGTCTACAGACTAACAATGTAAAAACATTACCAGATATACCATCGCTTTTAAAAAGTAAATGTGTACCGTCTGATTTGAGATTATGATATTGTCAGTGAAAGTAGAATAAAATACACATCATTACGGAAAATACAACTGACCTTTATGTACTGCAACCAGCTTTCCTGCCTAATCAGGAAGCTGTCTTGTCAGAACAGAAACATAAGTGAGTGGAATAAAGGGAACAGAGCTGGTTAACCCTTGTATGTAACAATATATACAAGATGCTAAATGGAGCCTTGAATCCATAGTTTTTCATTGTAAACAGAATTATCTTGAGTTGCAAAGCTCGAAAGCAACATCTCAAAAATATAACAGTAACTTGGGGTGGCTGTTGATGCTTTCCAGCTTACAGTGTAATGGTATCCACTGAGCAGGGTTTCGCACAGGCAAACGGCAGACTGAGCTTTTTTGAAATGATCAATGTGTTCTGTGGACATGCATGTAACTGAAACAGAATGAGATAAGTTACGGGAGATGATGGAAATTGCTTTATATTACAGCCTTAAACTTCCCTATGAGCTCCATAAGCTCCATTAATGCGCATAAATGGGAGATTTTCTACACTAATATCATAAAAGAAATACATTCAGTTATATTATTAGATCCCCTGGCTAAAGATTTTTTATTATCCAGCTATGCAATTACTAATCAAGTTGAGCATTCAGAAGAGGGTCAAATTTAGGCCAGTAATCTGTATTGCTACCACTCAGGAAACAAAAAATGAATTAAGGCAGTTTCATTGCATCTCTTTGTAATATACACACATACAAAGCCTTAGGAAGATTTATGTGTGTCCATGCTCGTACAGTGGGGAGGGAAGGGGTTGATATTAAAAGACAGACAGAAGAAATGCTGCATAGGAGTAATAAAGCCTAATCCTAAAATGTTCCATTTCATAATTTAGGAAATAATCATGTGACACTTTCAAAGACACATTGGTCTTTTTGAAATTCAGCCCTGTGAATAAAAATAGTCACTTAAAGCATTCAAGAAAGACAATAAAATACCCTGAAACAATCAAGAGAATTATATTGGAAGCATATTCAATTTGAGATTAGTGAATTCCCAAAGAAATCTTTTGTGCACAAAATGCAAATTATTCCAGAAGGTTTGTATCTGAAATTCCAATCTGCTTTAACAATCTGGTTCAAGTCCAAATCCTCCACCAAATTCATATTTAGTCTTTTTTGGGTGGCTTTGATAAATTACTTGGCATATTAAATAGATGAAAATTCAAATTGAGTACAAATGATTCCCCTTGAACGCATCTTATAAGGAGATCTAAGCTTGGCAAAGATGGTCAGCAGAGTTGGACATACTACCGGGAAGCTGCTTTAAAAATTACTTCTATTAGAGCCAGAAAGAACTATGTGGAAAAGTACAGAGTTCTGCAACTGAACCAGTGTCCTTCTGGATCATTTTACAGCATTTAGGCAATTATTGCATGGATATGGCTTAACATATATATACCCAACTATTTTAACTACTTCCCAACTGAAAGTGGAAATGTGGTAAACTTAGCAGCAACACACAGCAGTATACATATACATATGTCTAATTTACAGATAGTAAACATGGTTGTCTGAACACAGCTGGTGCTTACTGTTGTAAACAACTTTGGTCTTACAGCATCTATTTTAAGCAAAACAAACCCAATTTCCTGCCTTGTCATTTCCATGTAGTCCTGAAGCAACCAGTTATTCTCATATTCTAAGATATTTGCTTTCTTATCAGTGCAAAAGCCAACTTTCGGGTGATTTGATCGACAAGAGCAATTTTATTCAGTGCCTGAAAGACCGGACACTTACCTTTTATAGTTTAATGAATGTTAGATATTTAGAGAAAAGAAATCTCACTGACTGACCAACAACAAGGTGGTTCTAGATTTCAATGTGACCAAGTGTAAAGCACATCACATACATAGCTGTGACATTAGCCTTTGTTTTCTAACATCTTTCTGACCCAGAACCGACACCATTCAAAGCCTCAGTTTGTTCAACAATTATTCAAACGCATTATTAAGCACATATTTATCATTCAGTACCTTTATTTCAAAGGTAGGAAAGTGAAACATTTCTGAGGGGTACTACAGGATAATGGGTACAAGTAGTACATAATAAGAACAAATGTTACGCAATTAAGGCCAGTACAGCAATTACAGAACCTACAGCACCCCAGCAGGACTCTAATCTAGCTGTGATATCAGAATATTTACCTATGGTTTTTGAGTCACAAGACATCCTCACCTACCAGAAACTATTCAATACTTTAAGATCTATGACAATCAGACTTGGCCAAAGTACAGACTTACAGAAGTACAAATACTCCAGTAAAAGTTGAAGTAATGATTCAACTTCTTTACTCAAGTAAAAGTAAAAAAGTACCAGCTCTGTAATATACTCAAAGTATAAAGCACAAAGTATTAAAGTAGCTCTTTGGAGGAGGTTTATATTTTTGTGCAAAGCTAACTGAACCTTGTGCTATATTAACCTAATCATAAAATAACATAACATAATGATGAAATAACATAAAATCAGCAGATGGGAATACAAACTTCAGTCTAACTTCTTTATATTCTAATTATAATCAGCTTTGGGTGACTTTGCCTCTAAACAGGAAAATATGTATAGTGAGGAGTTAAAGTGGGTTTCATTAGGTGGGAAAGCCTAGAATTGGTTGTAATGGCTCAGTAAGGGGAAAAGAAATATAACCCACAATAATTTCTGTTGAGCTTTCCAGTAGATTTTCTTAGTTCACAGGCTGTGATCAGCTGACCTGCTGCTCTTTGTGGATGTACACAACTTAATTCAACCAGATGTCAGCAGATATTAAGTAGTCCTGGCTGATTTTCATCAATGACAGTACACTATTTATATCTTTTTTCTAGATGGTATAAAATTGGTATGAAGGTGGATTTCAGTGAATGAATCTAAACATCATCAGCTAAAATTTATACGAATCTCTGCTACATTCGATGTAACCTTACTCTGACCATGAAACCACAGCCACTGCTCTAAATCCATCACAGTACAGCAAACAAACCTGTTCATCCTGCACTAAACTGCAGAGTATTTTCATACAGCCTTTAAATAGCAGTTAGTCTACCTCAGTTTGATTTACAGCATGTTTCTCAACATTTAAACATCTAAAAACATGAAGACTTACATGTAACCTTTACATTTCCAGTTTATCAAATCCCACTGAAAAAACTGGGATTTGATAAACTCTCCTTCCTTATCTTTCTCCATCTCTGAGTGAAGTTAGCTCTCTTTGTTTTCTCTCCCTGTCAAATACAGGAGCTGGGCCTTTAGCTAGCCACACACTGTACAACTAACTGTAGACACAAACAGTTTGTGTGATTGCTGATGTTTGTTGACCTGATAGAAACATCGCATTTTAAATTACCTGACACTTGAAAAAAAAGTCACACCCTTTATTTTCTCTCCTCTTCAGTAGGGCTAGCTAGAAACCGCAACTGCAACTTCCGGACACCTGCAGTCCTTACGGTGTTGTGCCAATTTTTTTTTTTAAAAAAAACATCGTCCCACTTTTAACCCATGACTTTGACCCACAACATCTGTCTTTATGCCACACCTCATAGTGATTAATAAACGAACAGGATTGCCTTTCATTTGTTACTGTTTAGGCACAAATCATTTTTATGAAGGGTCCCCCTTAAACCAAAAGTAAGAGCCTGTTTTGAAAATGTGAGGAGTAGAAAGTACAGATATTTATTTAAAAATGCATGCAGTAAAAGTTAAAAGTAGTCAGGAAAAAAACTACTCAAGTAAAGTACAAATATCTGTATCTACTTAAGTACAGTAACAAAGTATTTGTACTTAGTTACTTTCCGCCTCTGATGACAATACACTCCAATGTATCATTATGATGTGTATGATATAATTATTATGTAGTATCACTAACTAATATGAGTCAAATTATATAATAATTATCATTATTACTGTATAAGTTAGTGAGTCCCAGAATCCCATAAACTGAGGCATGAGTAGTGACAGTCTGTGAAGATCTGCAAGAGTTCAGCTACGATGGTCAGCCAACACTGGCTTCTAGCAAAATGAGAATTGCATCTAACAAGAGGAAAAAAGACTGAAGTCTTATCTGTGCCCTGTTTGGACTTTAGTCTGTCCATCCCTGGGGGTTAGCTAACACTAGGCAGACGCTCGGCTGATGTCCAGTCATCACAAATAATGAGTTAGTAGACTCTGTAAGTAAGCAAGTAAGTAGACTTTGAGTTTCATCCTGTCTAAAATCAAAGTTATGACTAAACCAATGTATTTTTACACAATAAAATCCAACAATAGGTGTCCACTAAATCAATCAACAATCCAATTAATGTGCATTTTGGCTAAATAAAATGTAATTTCTTACAAAGTGTTTTGAAATACAACGCTATTTTGCTCTCCACATTTGAAAAATATAAAAGATGTTTGAATCAATAGTGGTTCCAGACTTCACAACACTAACCTGTAAAAAGAAGTTCATGTATTCATTTCTGAATCTGAAATAAGCTTGTGAATTTATAACTCTCCTTTGTCCATTCACCTGCTCTTTTTTCTATCCTGCTCTTTACGTCTCTGTTTTCCACATTCTCAGTGGAGTTCATTTTTGTCCTCGTTAGGTCAGAAAAGCTAATTGTGTTGGGGATAGCAAAAAATGAAAATGAATACATACACACATCATAAGCTAAATCTACCAACTGACAGGCTTTCTCTTAACAAGGGCAGCCGGATCAAATGTAATCCAGTGCACAGCTTTCTTCTTTAAAATGTGCTATCTGTACATCCATTATTTTAATGCAACTGATAGAACCAGTTCTTAGACAGTATTTTATAACTTATAAATTCTTGACCATGTTGTTTGGCTTTAGGAATGTATTTCCCTCACAAGACTGAACAGCAGGTATGACTAAAACAACGGTAAGAGCACATAATCAATTTACGCCCTCACAAAACCCAATTTCCTCTGTTTCTGTGTCTCCCTGCTTGAGATGTAATTCCAATTAGTAACTAATTACAGAGGACCTAAAAAACCAAGGCATCAGTATATCTAATTAACAAATTAATTATCAAACTGTAAGGGACAGAGTGTACAACTCTATCTACTTTAGGTCTCTGTGGACAGAGCTACTAACACGGAGAATGAGGCATGAATTCATTTCTGTGACTCCAAAATTAAACAGAAAGCACCACAGTTTTTTATGTTATTGGTCTTTAAATTAGCAGAGAATGTCCCCCTAAATAACCCTTTCCATCCTGGTCCATTCAGCCATTCCTTTTCTTAGCTGCCTATGTCTGCACCAGGAAAGAGAACCAGGAAACTTCCCACAGTGGAGGTAAAGCAGCAGTTGATAATGCATGATGGATTTTACTGACAAAAATGCAAATACGTCAGCCAGTTTTTATCCATTATTTTTAAGGGGTATTAATTAGATAAGAATAGAGATGATTGTTTAAGAAATTGTATTACCAATTTACAAGAATAGCACTAACATTGTATCTCAATAAGAGGATGTAACTCATGTAACAGAATAGGACATCACCAGAAAAAAAGGCTATGAATGGAAATATGTTTAAGAGTACCAATTTATAATCATATAATAATAGTTTATATTAACCTCCTAACAATTTTTTTTTTATATCTGTGCAATACTTGCATTAAAAAATGTGATAATAATGAGACATTAAAAACATCATAATAACCAACCTTGTGCCCAAATCACCCATTTGCTGGTAAATGATTCTTGTTCACTATATTGTCTATAATTCCTTCAACTACCTTCTACTACTACAGCTATTATCTATCAAACATTAAAGTGCATTCGCTCCCTGCTACTGTCGCTATTTACAATTAGTGGTGTGAAAGTTAATTTGTGCTTAAAATTAGCAACTACAAGTTAGACTTTATTGAGGTTGTTTAGTTCTTTTGTCAGATTCAGGGAAGAAACTTGTACTACCCCTGAAACAACTCAGCACGCAGTTCTCAGCCATTCTTTGTATTCCATTCAGCTGTGTATTTTAATGGCTAAAGGTGCTCATGTGGAATGGCTCTGCTAGTGCGGTGATGATTCAAGTCGCTGTTGTGTGTCTGTGTGTGCGTGTATGTGCACTCGTGTCTCAGAGGAGGAAGTGTTCTCATTACACAGAGGGCATCTATACACGCAGCAGGGGTGCAACTAGCCATGTTTTGTTAGGAAAACAGACACATGCACCTGCACATGCAGTAATGTCCATTGTTCAAAGACCTGCATCTCTATGTATGTAGCCACAAATACCACTAACATCCAGCTACCTCTCTAAGAACACTGGAGTAAAGATATGTGTGCTAAACTAGCACAATGGTCAAATTATATACACAAATCTGCTTTGTGTGCCACTTGGTAATCACCACATGGTACTTTCACCCCTTTGGTGTTCACTATATTGTTTATGAAGTGCTCTACACCAAATCTTGGCAGCTTTGTTGAGGCTAAAACCACCTGCATGCTGACCTTTGAGAATGTAACCAATGACTACGAGAAACCGCTTTCTGACTTGCGGTAGCTGCTGCTGTCAATTAGAATAGCTTTAACCTAGACCGTGAGTCGGCAGGTTTTGATGTAAGTTGGAGAAGTTTAACATTTCTGCGTAGAAAGGTACAGGTGTATCAGATTCTGTGGTTTTCCACAATTATGTTATTCCCTCATTAACTATTCCTGTCTTTTTCTCATCCCCTTTCCCCCTACATCTCAGTGTGAACTTTTTTTTTTTCCTAAGCCCTGATTTTTCCCCTCTCTGAGTCATACAGTCTGACTTTCTGCCAGTTTTCTCTTCTCTCCCTCTCTAGTTTGCACTCCTCTCTGACTGTCCTGCACTGTCTCATTTTTTAACATGAGACAGAATTGTGTCAAGATGCAATGTGAATGCTAAATTCACATTAGGACTTCTTTTTCCATTTAGATCACCAAGGTACAGGAGAGGTGAAAAGAGACCAGACGCAGTGTGACACAAGCAGACAGATTCATGTCAGACACATACTCTCTCTCCCCTTTCCTTGTTTTTTCTTTTTTTTCCCAATGACATTCAACATTCTTTCACTCTCATTCTTATTCACCTCACTCTCTCTTTAACTAAACCTATTTTTCTCCTTATTTTTCTCCTTCTCTTGCAGTTCCATTTTCTTTCTTCCTTGTCATATTCAAAACAGAATCTGCTTAGACTGTAAGCTATTTGACAATGCAGTTTTTAAAAAAGGGTAGACCGGAGTTTCTATCATTGCCTTTAGAACTGCCTTAATTCTTTGTGGCACAGATTCAACAAAGTGCTGGAAACAACGATTTTGGTCTATATTGACACGATAGGATCACACATTTGCATATCCATGATGTGAATCTCCTCTTCTACACCACATCCTAAAGGTGCTCTACTAGATTCTGCTGACTGTGGAGGCCATTTGAGTACATCAAACTTACTGTCATTGCTTAAGGAGCCAATTTGAAATTATTTGAGCTTTTTGACATGACAGGTTATCCTGCGGGAAGTAGAAGATGGCTACACTGTGGTCATAAAGGGATGTATATGGTCAGCAATAATATTCCAGTACGCTGCAGTGTTTAAATGATGTACAGTCGATACTAAAGGTTTAAAGTGTGCCAGGAAAATATTCCCCACACCATTACATCAGTGGCATCAGCCTGAACCATTGATAGATCCATCCTTTCATGTTGTTTATGCCACAATCTGAAATGTGCACATCAGACCTATTCTTAGGTAACAGGAGTGGTAGCTGGTGTGGTTTAGCATTGTAGTTGCATTAGCCCATCTGCTTCAAGGTTCGATGTATTGATCAATGTGTTGTGCATTCAGACATGCTTTTCTGCATACTTTGGCTGTACAAAGCTGTTATTTAAGTTACTGTTGCCGTCCTATCAGCTTACAGTAGCATGGCCATTTTCCTCTGACATCAACAATGTATTTTCACCCAGAGAACTGCCGCTCACTGGGTATTTTCTCTTTTCATGACCACCCTCTGTAAACCTAGCAGATCAAAAAATATATCTATCTATCAGTTCCTCACTCACACTGTGGGTAGACTTTATCCTTCAAGCTGTGCTTGTCCTGCACAGTATCTTTGTTGTTCCCAAGTATCCACTCTTCCAGACAGAGATCTCAAATGTCTTTCCAGGGATGTGCTGGAGCCACTCTCCCAGTGTGGGAGTGTTCATACACTATATATGTACACTTTAAAACTCTGACCCTTAAAATACTTGCACTGTAGCTGCTGTGTTGTGTTATTCATTTCCTGTGAAACACCAGTCTACCTCCCATTGCGAATGACTCCACTGTGAGAACCTGCTTTTTTCCCTGATCTGGATTAGAGATGCTCATAAAACCATATTTTCAGTTGAGATCTAAATGACACGTCACTGATCTTTTTGCCGACTTCTATAATTCTATGAGCCTTTGCGATTGTGAGCCATTTAGATCAAATGGAAGCAAAAAAGGAAAGAAAGGAGGAAAGAAGTACAGTGGGTCAGGCCGAAGGAGCAGTGTGTTATCCATCTAGTAAAGTGTCCACCCTGTGAGTCAGCTTCCAGCTGCATACTGGATCTCCCTGTCGCTATGGCCCACAGAGCTATTTTTAGCATTGCACACCCACCCCCAAGCACAAGCACCCACACATATTATGCATACTCACAAGCAGATGCATACACACAGAAATACACAAGCAATCAGGCACCCTAATTTTTTTCTCTCTCTTCTTTTTTGCAGCAGACAGATGAAAAGCTAAAGTGTGGAGACACACACAAACAAAACAGTCTGTGTGACTCAGGAGGGATTGCCCAAATACTGAAAAGCCACCGGGGATTACATAGCAGTCATGATTTTATACCACAGCTGTTTAGGTAAAGACTAAGGGAGGTGAAGCAGGGAAGCATGAGAAGTCAGTGTGGTTAAGGACACTGGAAAGCAAAAAGAGATGGGATTCAAGAAGAGAACCCCAGCCCGTTTGGTGACAGACTCGGATAAAGCTGATTTATAGCTGGTGAAAAGCACAGGGAAGTGATTTGTCAAAAGCAATTGTGATTACTTTAAGTAATCTGAAATTTGAAGAAAAATCTGGTCTTGGACAAATCTGGTTAAAATCTGGCTAAAATTGCCATATGTTAAGAGCAGACATAAATTTAACTGAATATCATGGATTACTTGATCATCAGTCATATTTTTGCTCTCACCATACTGTTGATGTGCACCAAAACTCAACTAAACATTTTTTTTACCTTTATGAAAATATATCAATCAACCTCTCAACTGCTTACTGCTTTGTATTTATGATACTGATAATTGATTGATAATTGATTATTGTTGATTACATATGTACATGATATAGTCTAAACACTCATCTGGCCAACTACTCAAATTAATATCCTGCTGTTTGGAAATCAATAAGTTTTTATCCACTTTGAGAACTAACTGTCTCAAAGTGTAACTAATCAGAATCCAGGAGGCAGGCAATGTAACTGCTTACTCAGTCATTATACGCCCAAGTGGTAACACCTCCCCCCAGTTTTTGATTTAATAGGCTAAATCTATCAGCCATATCAAAGTTCAAAGAAGTTCCGAGATCCTCCCTTTTCTCATTCAAAAGAGGGCTGCATGAAAAATATGTCAAAACTTTATTTCAGTGTGTGTACAGTGTGTGTGTACAGTGTGTGTGTACAGTGTGTGTGTGTGTGTGCGTGTGTGTGTGTGTGCGCGCGCGCTTGGGAGACCTCAGGCAAAACATCCCAGATGATGTTTCAGAAACCCTAAAAACCATTTAAAAGTAGAAGGCAGCTCATTTTCTTCCTTACTGCACCGCAGAGAGAGAAGGAGAGAGAGAGGAGAAGAAGAAGAGTGAGAAAGAGAGTGACCCAGTTAGAGAAAATTTAAATAGGGATTCCATTTAGAGGGCCACATTAATTGGAGCAGATGCCTTCTCAATTATTAAGAGGCCTCCAAGGGTGTTAGCACGAGCTAAATTTATCCCACACGGCTTTGACTGGGCTTGTCCAATCTCATACAGCATCTGCAGACAGAGGGAAGGAACGCGCATGGTGTTTTCATACACCAGTGTACACACGTCATAAGCACAGTTCACTCACACACACACACACACACACACACACACACACACACACACACACACACACACACACACACACACAAAAGACCCAACTGGCTTGAGTGAGTCTCTTTATACCCAGTGTTTCCAGTGATAGAGATACACATAAAGACTACAATTTCTAATGCAGACAAGCGCACAACTACATCCAGACTACAATAAATTAGGTATTTGATAAAGAAAAAAAACACCTTCTAAAATATTCTCCAAGTGAGTCAATTGCCCAATTCTACAGCTCACCTCCACCCATTTGAGCCACAAAGGCTTTCAACAGCCACTGAAATGAACCAAGAGGCAGAAACTAGTTGCATAAGAATAAAACACTAAAACCGTGATAGAACCATGGACAAAAGGAGAAAGAAGGGAGAAAGAGAAAAAAGATGCAGACTCAAAATGAAAGATAGCCCAGCACCATTTCATCAATTTATTAATAACCTCTCTTTCTCTTGTGCCATAAAAAAAGACTGAGGAGAGTCAGAAAATGACAAGCACAAGCCTGACATGTAGATGATGAGGGATTTTTGTGACCGAAGATGAAACAAGGCGTCAGTTCCTAATTAATTCATCATTATGTATTAAGGTTGCTTGGTGGCCACAAGCTGGCGAAAGGAGATGTAACTAGCACGGCAGGAGAATTAACCTAACTACAGAGATCATTCCAGGAAAAAATTATTCTTTAACACAGTCTGAACTCGCGTAGGTAGTGTTTAAGAATAGTTCTCCAGGCTTCTTAAAGGACATTTCAAAGCTTTTCTTTGAGGTCCGGGCTCTCGGTAGCCAGTTCATGACTGATTGTGTTCCACTGTCTGCTTCCTTATCCAAGAATACTCGGTACACTCTTACTGCTTTGGCAGTGTGTTTAGGAATAACTTCCATGTTGACAGGGAAGTTATTCCTGTCTTATCTGGAAGACACTTTCCAGAATGTATGGTGCCCAAAATCTGACGGTACTTTTCTGCATTCAGATCTCCCCACACCTGGTTTAAATGAACCTCCAAACCATGACAGAGCCTCTACCATGTTTTGCAGATGACTGTAGACACTCACTGTTTTACCCATCGACTGACCACCTCATTACATAATAATGGCAACCAAAAATTACAGCTCTGTGATGCCTCTTTAGCTCACTTGGTTGAGCATGTGAGCATATCCCATGACCGAAGACTACATTGAGCAGCCTTGGTACAAGTCCAGGGTACTTTGTTGCATGTCTCTGCAGTCTCTGCCTCCCTGCTTTTCTATCCTAATCTCCTTAACAGACCTGTCCTGATTTTCAGTCTAGTTTTGTCTAACTTTGCGTACCCCAGCCTTTTTCCTTTCCCTGTTTTTCTTCCTTATGGACAGCTTCTTCGCAGCCAGCTTCCATTGAGACCATTTCTGATGGGGCTTCAGTACTAGATAGAGAATTGGAGGATTAGATGCATTTATCATATTTCTACTTTTGTAATCACCTTGTGTGCGCAACTTTATGTCTTCACACTTTCAGCTAATGTGAAAAATTATGTTTTTGTGATAGGCTGCTTCTAACAAATCACCTAAAGATGCTATTTAAAATGGGTTCTTTGCTAAGTTGTATGCTATGTGTATACACAACACTGGTTGTGAGTTAGGTGCCTTTTAAATGAATGATTCATAGTTCAGTGTTAAGTGGCTTAGGAAACATTCTGGACTGGACTACAAATGAGCGAAAAGCAGTCATTGTTCAAAGGAAAACTTTGAATGACCTTCAGGAAGCCTGGAAAAGTATTATTAAGAAAGTTTGACTCCTTAAAAGCAATATTTAAAGAAATTAGGAATGGTTTGAGATTTTTCCCCAGTATGTATGTGAAAAACAAATGGATCCCATTTCTGATTTTCTAGGGGTGACCTTTGAGTCCTGTGTCCATTTTTCCTTGGAAGAAATAGATGTTTCCAGCTGTGTCATATGCTACATACAGCAGCTCAGCCAGGCTAGTTGGTAATCAGCATCAGAGAGAATCACCGGGGTTATAGCAGACTAGTGTCATTTTATATGAAACTGACTAAAGCAAATGGGGACCACAAAACTCTTTCAAATGGTGAAGTCAACTGATGCTAATGTCTGTAAAACGCTTTATTAAAAAAAAAAAAAAACACACACACACATCCCCCAAAATCAAAGTGGTTTGTCTGAGAAAACAGCAGCTAATCAAAAGCCAAAAATATCTGTCAACGACTAAATTGTGTTCTTTGCTAATAGCACACCATGGGGAGTTCAGTCAAGGTTGTTAGAAACCCTTTCTTATTAGTAACAAGAGTGGAATTAGAAATATTTTCCAAGTCGAGATGAAACATCTGTGCTTCATGCTGTTCTTATTCAGAAAATGAGGTGAGCTGCCATACACTGAGACCCAGAGCATGATGTGCAATTTAATGTTAATTTTCCGCCTATTCACTCCACACTGCTCATTACATAGACAACTGGTACTCCACCTAGATTCATAGAAGCTAATTAATCTGTAGCACGGAGGTGAACACAAAGACAGTGCAAGAGACAGCAGGGCATATGTGCTCACACATGAACACACAAACACCTGGAAAGTTTACGTTAGATGAGAAATCCAGATAGTTGCGTTAGTAATGAGGCCAATTCGAGTCAATGTTTGAATGTGGGAATCAAAGTTTTCTAGGGTCTCTCTGGCAGCTGTTAAAGGTAGAGACAGAAGGAAATGAATGGTTTCTTTTTTACATTGACATGACTGCCTCTAATCTTTAGTCTTATTCTACTTCTACCCGGAAAGACATTTTTTAGTATGTCAAACTTTATCTCTCTCTTTTTTCCTGGCCTGCTACTGTCTTCCCGTCTCTTCCAGGCTATCCCTTCCTCTGCTATCGAAAGGGCATCCAGCAGAAGAGGGAATAAGGACAAGGTCAGCAAATATCTGGGCCATTCAGTCCTACTATAACACCAACTGTCAATTTTTTCTCAAATTCTCCTCTCGACCTTGACCCATTCCCCTGTGTCCTGCTCAACTGCCCTTCATCGCTCCCCTCTTCTTCAATTTGCCTCTCCTACTTCCCATTTTGGAATGATTGATGGCCATGATGCTTTGCTCTTGAGCAGTTTATTAACTTCATAGAGACAGGCCAGATAGACAGCAGACCTAACACTGTCTCACCTTTTTTCTGATCTGTTCTAACACTTACTACTCTGGCACTGTCACTCTACTGGTCACCCTGACCTCTGTCTTCTGCTTCCTTTTCCTTCTATCTATCCAAACTTGACAAAAAAACGGCTATGGATGATGTTGTTTAGCATATTGATATATATCCTAACACGTATATGTGCTCGGTATATGCTCGCCTTTCCCATTTGAGTGAGTACCGTGGTCATAAACATTCTTTATGTTGTCATTACTTAGTGGGAAGTAGCAGACACACTTCATGTGAAGAATCAGTTGAGTTCAGGGGATGTGAGTTACAGCGAGGTAGAGGTAGATGCCTGGACATCTCATACATACATGATGTGCACATCCTGGCTGAACAAGCCGCTATACATACGGCCAAGTTCACACACCACTGGCCACGTAATGGCATGTTAGGCAGACTCAGGGGCATGTTGACAGGCTGTACTGTGGGTAAATGGAATTACTTTATCTCCCCATTGTTCTTGACCTTGAAACTATAAACATACAGTATCGAATATAAGAGGGAGTTTGTTTGTTTTTTAAAGATTTTAACTTAATGAACAAGTGGCACTTTTTCTAAGCTATGGCCAGCACAATGTTTTCAATCACCATCTACATATCATAGTTGAAGGGAAAAAATATGCATAACCCAGAAAATATAATCTTTTTTTTCTGTGCCTTATGAGATGGGTTTGATTTGTTTTACATTAAATCTATTTTATAATTTGCATGTTTTTACTTTGAAAATTGCTGCTTTATAGTATTTGTAGATGGTTTTTACTTCCTATCCAGGTCTCCCTTATCAACAACCAAATCTCGGCAGTCCACCACTTCAAAAGAGAGTACTAGAGAGGAGCATGGGAAGGAGAGAACAACAAAGGAGCAAGACAGCAGACACTGACAGAAAATATACGGAAATGAAGACGGTAGCCTTGGCAGGGAGACCATGGAGCGGGTCAGTGTTTTAGGGATTAAAATGAAAGCTGGATGCAGAGAGCCATGGGAATCATCCAAGTTGTCTCCTTTCTGTACCGGAGGTCAGCACTGTCCGCTGTGGAGTGGCCAGCAAGTTACTGTTACAACAAAGGATCGGACCTGCCCCGTAAATCTTTAGGATTTTTAGCACGGTTGTTTTCAGAGGCTGTGGTGTCAAGTCACAGTGAGTCGAGCAACTTGCACAGAGCCAGTTTCTTCTCATATTTTGAGACTATTTCTATTTGACTTTTATTTATTTGTTTATTTTGTTTAACCTGGGCTCCTTTTACTGACTAGTTTTTTAGTGTAATTAAAATCTTAATTGATTTTGGGTTTCTATTGTAAATACTTTTTTCAATAGCTACTTTGGTGTTAGCAAGGCTTCCTGGGTTTGCCACCCCTTCTCCACCTGAATAAACAAATGAATGTAATTTTTTATAACATCCAAAATACCACACCTGTCATTACATCATGTATGATCATCCCAATAAAACCAACTTTTCAGCCCAGCATGACAGCAACAAGAGGTGGAATGCTACCAGTTGTTAATAGTCTTCGTGGCATGTAAGGGGGTTCTCGAGAGAAATGGTAATAGGAATCATGGGATATGGCCAACCTGACATAGGCCATATTGCAGCTCTGGTTAGAGGGAGTGAATAAAAGAATGAGGTATCAGAAAATGTTTAAAGGAAAAGTCATTAACAGATTTATGGTTGGATTAAAAGAACATTGAGAGAGAAGAATAAAATCGAAGTGAATAGCATTAATTAAAGAAGACATTTAAAAGAACTGTTTAATTTTCAAGCAACTGACAATACAGGATGACATAAAGGAAAAAAAGAGGCACATTAAACTGATAAGTTTAAGCCTGTCTAACATAAATCTCTAAATCTTAATGTAGCTCTGACAAGTGTCCGTTCCACTTACTGACTGCATGGATATCTTTAGGTTCCTGTAGCACGCATACAGGAAGGAGTGACTAGAAAAAAATATATTTTTCTGTCTGCCAATTTTTGCCTGTTTGCAGCCGTTCTGCTGGCTTGCGCAGTCCTTGCAATCCGCTGTGAGTTTCACCAACAAGCTGTTCATCACCCACAGGACTCCTGCTGTAGGATTTCTTTTTTTCCCCCTTTTGCATATTAAAAAACTGCCACACATAGGAAAAATAAAAAGAGAATAAAAAGTGTCCTTACATAACAGAGAGCAGCATTAATATCCAGATCAGTGAAGTTACTTAAATCTCTCACCTGGCACATCATGTTCACTCAAATGACAACAGAATCTATTTTTGCAGTATTTATTAGTATGCCACATATGTTGCATCGACTGTTGATACAATGGGAACAGTCAGTTCAATGCAGATTTCTGTTTTTGTGCAGCTGCGCTAAGCCTTTTTTGTGTATGCGAATGAGACTCGCCCACAATTTTTCCCTATAGATCGCCTGGTGTATCACTTTGAGTTCTGCAGGATAAAAGCTTTTGTCAAACAGCATATATAATCATATAACTAATCCATTGGAGACATGGCAGGATTGCAAGCTTCCTTTTTTTGTCCAGTACACAGAGAGAGGTAAGAGGTTCTATTGAAGAGAAAGTTCAGTTCACTCTGCTTGGTCTGCAGGAAAGGTGAGAAAATAAGAGCAGGACAGGCCAAAGAAAAAAAGAAGAATGATTATGTGAGTTTGATGCGTGTGATTTAGACCTGTACCTCTTTTAAGACTTTGAGTCAGTTGCATGACCCCCTGCTGGAGATCCCTTACACCCCCCGCTTCCCTCTTCCTTGCCTCTTCGATTTCTTCAGACTTGTTGACTCCATATATCAGCACTTCATCACTCTGCCTTCACTTTGTAGGGAATCGCTCAAGCCAGCCATGCACCTCCCCGAGTCCTGACTTTCCCTTTGTTTATTTCTTGCTTCCAAATCTTTTTCACTTTCAGTTTCGCCTTCTCAATCCTTTACACCTCCTGTCACTGTTAGTCATCCTTCAATCTAATGGGTCCCATGTTTTCTTTGTTCTCATCTCCTCTATGTACTACAGAAAAATGTTTGCTTGTTTGTTGTTTTTTGCATTTTGTTTTCCTTCTGATGTCTGACTCTCTTCACTTTAGACCTACTTTGTCCTTCTACTTGTCTGAAGCCCTTTTCTCTCTCTCTCTCTCTCTCTCTCTCTCTCTCTCTCTCTCTCTCCACACTAGAGCTACTATTCCAAAATTAGCATGCAAGCTTGAAGTTTAAA
Source organism: Neolamprologus multifasciatus (assembly GCF_963576455.1). NCBI lineage: Eukaryota > Metazoa > Chordata > Actinopteri > Cichliformes > Cichlidae > Neolamprologus > Neolamprologus multifasciatus. Next base: position 15,586,306 of record NC_140450.1, read on the forward strand.
TAAAACTGGACTTGTTTCTGCATGCAGACCACCAATCACTGCAAAAACAAATAGCAAGAACAATTTGTCATGGTTTCCAGCAGCATTAACAGTAATTGCTGGTTTTATTTCCTGCCCCTTGTTACTGTTTTAAAAAAACAAAGAGTATTTTAAGGATTTAAAAGAGGGCATTTTAACTCCTAGGGTCGAAGTTGTCTGCTCGAGCAACCACCCGCAATAGATCTTTCAGTGTTTTGATCAGACTTTGTTTTTTTAAATTGGTGAAACAGCCTTTGGTTAGTATTCTCTCTAAGTAATTCAGGAGTCATTCACAAATCTTTCCTTCTTATCTCAATGTAAGCTGTGCAAATATTGTCACATCAATTATGATATGCTTCAGCTGCTAAAATAAAAATGCTGATTTCTAGTTGCACTGAATGCTTTTGAGCACAGTTCTCTTAGCTCGTAAGCAACAGTAAACTGGTAAAAATGACAAAAATACTACTTTTCTTTTTTATTTCAATGTACAAATAGAAATCTCATCAAAAAGTATAATAGATTTGCAAACACACAGACAAGTACAGTCACCAACAACTCTATTTACCTTTTTTTGGATTAGGAAGTAACCCCAGAAGAAAACTTAAGACATATTTATGTTTCTTTGCATGACTAGTCATATGTTATAACAGCATCTGTTAGAGGAATGTAAGGAGAAAGCTCTCCTCTTTTCTCCACATACTGCACCTGTGTTGCTGAGTACACCGTGCATCGTATCTTCCCATTAACTTTTTTTCTTGTTTTCTTGCCTCTCAGTTTGTTCTTTTCTTATTGCTTTAATAAATATATAATTAAAAATAAAATGGTTGGGGCCTAGTGGTTTGAACTCCAGTAGTGTTAAACCTCCCCTTAGTTAGCTGCAGCTGCTTCACCAGAGGTGATTACAGAACAAATACGTGTGGAACAGAATGCTGAACTGAATTTGGCTTCTTTGTGGAATGATCATGCATTCTTCAACTATGTTATTCATACCTGACCTATTTCTGGCAAAATCATGCAAAGTATGATTGCCTGGTTGAGCTGGATTTTCTTATCCCCCCTTTTCACAGAGCTTCCCTTCCCATGCAGCATTTCAGGGTGCAGGCAGAAGCGTTTAACATTTTCTGATTCTTCTTCTGATTAAAAAATGGTTATGTATGATGCAGATTTAACTCCAGAAAGATCCGCCCTACAGTGTTCATTCGTGCACTGATGAATGATTTCATCAAAACACACACACACACAGTTCCTGTAATGGATCATGGGAGCCTCACATGGAGTCTCATTTGACCAGTTTGTATAAAGAAAGTCAAAAGTTGACATGGCACCATGAAGTGCTTTTCAGATGCTAACACCCCCATTTAGTACTGATCTTCTGCAGCAGCTACCTTTTTCAGCGCTGGTTACATTTGCACACATTCAAGCATAGGATCAACCCACAGCAGTCTTCTGTGGGCAGCTGAGCTATTCCACTAGAACTGCTGAGGGTTAAGTGCCTTACTCTAGGGCACCACTGCGGCAGAGGAGAGAGCATATTTCATTCAATTTCCCCTCCTAAGACTTTCCCCCTTAGAAGTTTAAGGCTTTGATTTAGAAACCTTTATGCTGCAAGTGTTCTTGATGTAAAATTGATTTCACAACAGCTCTGGATAAAAAGATAGAGAGTTCAATAATCAATGCAGCATCAAAAATTGTAAGTAATGGCAGTAATGGAGAATTTCAGAACCCCTTTTCAAATGTGATGCTAGTCAAGGGATTTGAGAGACTAAATTATGAACCACAAGTAAATAGCACTGTTATTCACTAACAATGGAGTCTAGGACTGCTGTTTATGTTGGTCCAACATTAATTCCTTTAACTATGTCATTATACAGTAGATCTATTTGACATCAACCCTTATTGTGCCAGTCCTTGTGTCAGCATGATGCATGTCTGTGTCCTGTCACAAGGGAGTGGTGGTGAGTCCACACCCCTCAACACATGAGGGGTGTGGACTGTGATTTATGTGCTCAATAATGAAAGTAAACCACAAGTATAATAAGAAGCATTACAGGTGAACACTTTTCTCTCTTTCTGTGGGGATTTCTGCGAGGAACCACCGAATCACTGAACCAAGGGCTTCTGCAGCTTTAGGAGATACTGCCGAGCTCCAGTTCTCTGCAGCAAAGGCCCTGATGAGTAATGAGGTTTGAAATTGTGATGAAACAAAACCAAGTCTGGTGCCGCTTCTTGTAAAAAATTTAAATGTCTTCATCCTGCTAGCAGTTTTTTAAAAGGGTGCACTGCAGTTTCAAAGTTAAACCGTTATAATGCGGCAATATTAAAGACATTTTTTTCCCATAAAGTAAAGAAGACTAAAGAGGTACTCTCTCGCTATGACTCCCTCGCTTAACCACTTACTTTCTGTGCCTGTTGTTTTGGGCATCTATATGAGCAAGTGACCAAATGATTTATTTATATTTCATATATTTGACAGTTTTTAAGGCAGAGGGCTTGAATGATTTTTGAAGACCTATAGTAATACACCAGTGTGTTGAATATCTTTTTGGCCAAGATATCAGGATATGTTAAGAAAAAAATAAGGTTAGATTATTCAAAGAGAACTGGGGAGTTATGATCACTCATTAGAGTCCATTCAACCACTGAGGTCAAATGCAGCGGAATGAGACCGGTCCATAATTATGAAAAACACAAAAAAAGAGACAACTAAAGTGACAGAATGACTCTGAATACTCAATTCAACTGTAATTTCATTCATTATTTCCACTTCAGTCTATTCGCCTAATGTGTAAGTTTGTAAGTTTAAGGACATTTCAGGAAAAGTTAGAGGGGCACAAGTGCACCCGGCACACACCGCAATCCCACAGCTATCAACACTATCTCCCTGTCCTTCAGACAATCTAAGGCAGCTTTATGAAACTTTTAAAAGCCATAATTTCTTTGAAGTGGAAACTTGTTCTGTCGATGGCTTTGTATAATCCCACAGTTCACTTGCTTGCTGTACTGTGAAAAGGACGTTTTTTTCCTGGAGATAGGGAGTGCCTCCATCCATACAAAGAGCTTAACCACAACATCTCAGTACCCCCTTTCTCTCCTTCTCCCTCTAACACTGCGAGCACACAAACAAATGCACTAAAGCGCACGTTCAATAAAATATATCATTTTTCCCCAGGTTTTTACCTTCACAGCCATGTCTTCTGCTTTGTCCACTCTGACCAATTTTTGTTTCTCCCACGTGGTATTACTTGGTCAACCTGATCTTATAAAACATTCAGAGACTGTTTACATGCACCAAATCACCCTGCATGCATTATGCAGGGAAGCAAGTGGTGTAGTTCTCAAGTCTCCTTCCTTTCCGCTCTTTGCACTGTACCTATCCTCCCTTTATTTCCTAGAACACACAGTTTTTCCTGCATACATGATTTTTTGCCAAATAAATAGGAGACTTGTGATCAAATTATATTAGACAATTTAGGTTATCAAATGTTCAGAAATAACAGACAGCAAAGACTCATTGCCTATTTTACATGGACCAGTCTTGATTGTTTTTGCATCTACCCCACAAAGGCCTATCCAGAGCCAGGGAACAACCCTAATAGCATCTCATCCTTTTGGCCTTTTCCCACTTTTAGAATTTGAATTTCAAAAAGTCTTGAAAACTTGTGCTCTACCATTCTCTATTCCCCACCCCTACTTTCTGTCTTCACATATTTGCGTCTTCCTTTAATGCAATTATGCTTTCAGTGGCCCTTCAACACACATCGTTCTACTCTCGTCACTTATTCAGGTAAAGGGGAAAAGTTGAACTCTTAATACTGCTGCATCAGGAAGAGCTGCCAGCACGAGCTAAAACACTCCCTGAGCTTGATCTGCAAATCAGTTTTTCTCTTTTTCCTCACTTTGTTGATCTCCTTCTTGAAGCCTAAATCTTTTCCTTATCTCTGTTCTGTTTATCGCGCTTACTTTTTCTGTGTGTCTATGTCAGCAAGTCCTTTACCTATATATTGCTGTCTGATATTTCGGCTTCATGACTTGATTTGATCTTCATTTGTTAATCCTTATCTCTACTTTGTCTCAAACTATTACCCTGTGTAAACAGCACAATGTGAGCTATGTCAATGACAATAGACCCCCACAGCCTTCAGGCTACAGTTCAGCTTAATGGAGTTCCTCGATATGTGGAGCTTAAAATATTTGCTTTTACAATTCTCTGCGATTGATTTTTGCAATGTTTAGGTCAGTGAGTAACATTAGTAGACGAATTTTGAAAATAATTGTGTTTTATTGGTGATTATTATTATTAAAACACAACCTAACACTGACCTTAAATGACACCAACCAGACAGACAGAAGGTAAGGGTGGATGTTAACCTGAACTTTAAGCAGATATCTAGAGAATAGAGCAATTATTCATGTTGATTGTTGGCTACAAATTAAAACACAAAACAAAAATTCTTCCGCCATAATCATAATTCAATGTCCAAACTTTTAATGGAAAGATAGTTGAACTGATCAGAGAACCTCTTTGTAGCCAGACAAACCTGAATCACATGGGTACATGAAGTTTGGTACAACCTGCTCTGGAATGCAATTAAAATGGTGAATATAATAAAAAAAAAATTCAATAGTAGCCAAATAACAATGTTGACAACTAAGGTTACGTGTGAGTGTTATAGAAACATGATGCTGAAATGTGTTACAATCCATAACAGATTGCTTAAAAATAGGTGGGTTCAACTTGTTAAATTTTTTTTGTTCTCTGTGTCAGTCTGGTGTACAACCAAATGAAATGCTTAATGTATTTATGCATTGTTCCCTACTCATGCAGTGTACTTTGATCTCTGATTCCGAAGTGGCTGGCTATCAGGAACGTGACAGCTGTCGCCCCTTTCCCGAAATCCCTGAGTGATGGCTCTTGATGCACTGGCACCAGCTTCAGTCCACAAGTTCTTAAATGGACTTTACTTGACAGTCCTCTCAAGACTGTGGTGATTACTGTTGCTTATGCACCTTTTTCCATTAAATTGAAAACCATTAAATGCCTCAATACAGCACCCAGCAAATACCCAGCTCCTACCCTAGACAACTGTTGAATCAGCAGTCTACTGACTAAACTAAGTGAGAGATACACAATATTACACAGTATTTATACCATTTACTTGAATCCATAGTGTCTGGTATCAATTCAAGGTCTTCAAATCCCATTTCTGGCAGAACTATTAAAACATACCAGGGAGTCTGGGGACATTTAGTCCAAGAAGACTACGTCCCACACCTCACTTGCTGATGGGACTGTACATTGTTGTAGCCACAAGGCAGTTGGTGTCTCTGATGGGGGTAGATGAGTGTACCAGATGAGATACACTGAAGGAAAGTGAAGGAAGTGGTTAAGATGAAGAAAAAGTTCTCTTGAGCTTTGAGATAGCTGACAGGTTCTGGCAGGAAAAGCACAGTGCACCTCTGGCAGTAGTTAAAGCAAAAACTCCAGTGTGGGAAGAGTTTGGTGAGGCCATGGAACAAGACTTTTGATTAGCCTCAAAGCCAGTCTGGCAAACCATCAGGCGACTTGGGAGGGGACAGTAGCTTCCATCTTACACTGTCTGTAGTTGGGATCAGGTTATATTCACTTTAACAAAAAATACAATAAGGTGGTGGAAGTAATATTTCACGTATCTCCTCAATCCTGTTGACAAAGTTTCTGTTGTGGAAACAGAGTTTGGGAACAAAGGGCAAAGGACTTACTACTGGGGGCAAGTTCGTTGAGGTAGTTAAATAACTGTCCCTAGGGGACCTACCACCTTTTGGGCAGAGATTTACCTGTAGTTCTTTCAAGTTCTGGTTGTTGTGGGGCTATCTGGGTTGACACAGCATCACTAAGATGTGATTTATAAAAACAGAACACACAAATATAAGATTTGAAACTACACTTTTTCCTCTCTTTTGTTTTATAACTAATAATAGTTTTAGCAAAAATGATACAGAATGGATGGCAGCTGTGGTAATTGTGCTCCTCACTGCCAAAGCATTAATTTGTTCCTTGGTATCAATGAGAAAACCTTCACATGAAAAATCTAACTGCAGCAATCATTGCACTGACCTCAACTGACTCAGAAACAAGAAAGAGAGAGCAAGAGTTGACTCATTAGATATTTTCTATCTATCTGATGCTGGATTATGGCAGTCTCTCACGTTACACACAAGTGAGATCAGTAATTTCCATGCACAGACTTACAAATCTGTATAGACACACTCTTTCCATACACATTCACACTTTGTCCTTGGTGTAAAAAAACATTACATAAATCTCTCAGTGGGGAGGCTAACACAAATGCACTCGTGCACAAACGGATGTGCATGTAGGCGCAGCCCTAGATATCAGATTGGGTCATGGGAGCCCCAGATAAATGCAAACTACTAATCAGGCCAACCAAAATAGAGCTCATCATCTTTAGGTTGAAATTAGGCTGAGACGAAGGTTATCTTTGGCTGTCCACTGGGCAATCACAGGGAAAAAAAAAACATTCACACTAGAGAAGCATCGATGGTGTCAGTTCAATGTGTCTGTACTGTGGCAAGTAATTACATGATCTCTATCAAACTGCCAGTTTTGCTGTGGCCTTCAGGTGGTTAACACGCATGAAAAGACAAAAAAAGTCACTCACTTCTAATAAAGTGTTACACAAGAATAATCTAAAAAATGTTTAAGAAAAACAAATTATACTTTAAATGAATTAAATAATAATCTGACTGTGAAATCTTGCAACTTGAAAGCAGGTACAAGCACCTTACTACGATGATGTTAAATGCGAACATCCTTGGTGGCGCTGATCATTTTGAAAACATTCACAAAAAAGTTTTTCCAAGTCTGAAGTAAGTGATAATGTATTTGCAAGTCTTATGTGTTGAGCACTCTTCTTCAGACTGCTCTAAACACTGTCAGAGTTTTTCTTTCTTTCTCTCTGGAGCTGTATATAATAGCATTGGAAAGAATATCCATAATTTGATCATCTCAGGCATACAGCTCTGAGAGCACAGGAGCCCCCAACTCCAGCTGCTTAGATCGCTTTTTTGAGAGGGGTAGTCAATCAGGATGGTCTAGAAACGAGCAGAAGCCGGTACACAACAGCAGCAAAGTGCAGTTGTGAATGTCTATATGACCATGAACAGCAGATTAGTACATCGCTTTAGATGTGGTAGTGCTGCAACATAAAATATGCCCAATTTTTCATAAATCAGTCCTGTTGCGTGATTTATAACAGGACTGTAGATCATCTGTGTTCTATAAGAGAAAATGAAAAACGTAAATGGATATTAGGAGTAGAGATGGACCGATCCGATATTACATATCGGTATCGGTCCGATACTGACCTAAATTACTGGATCGGATATTGGAGAGAAATAAAAAATGTAATCCAATCCATTAAAAAGCACCTCACAAAACATTTGAAGCTTCGCTACCAACCCGGCATTTCATCTCCGACAAAGTTATCCCCGAGAGAAGTAAAGCAAGTGTGTAAGTCCATGTCTGAATGTTTGTAAAGCATTCCCACGTTAAGCTTAACAACCGATATATGGAGCGACTGCCTCTCTCTCCCTCCCTCTCCTGCTGCTACTTCAATCATGAAACTCATCAATGATCAGCTGATCGGCTTTTCTGTCACGAGTCCGTCTCTCTTGTTTGTTTATTGCACACTTCGCGCCAGAAAGAGGAAACCAGCGGCTGAACAACAGCAGCACGTTTAAGCTTGATAAGCTGTTGTTTATTTAATATTACTTTCTAGACCAGGATCCTTTTCTACATAGCTGACGGCTGGTAACTGTGCAGGGGCGGATCTAGCAAGGTTTAGCCAAGGGGGCCGATAGGGCATGAACAGGGAAAAGGGGGCACAAAGACATACTTTATGTATCATTTAAAATGTGTAGCTTTTAATAAATAATTATCTGAATCTTACACCCAAAGTTTTAATCTGATGAAAAATGTATAGAAGTCCATTACTGTATATAGTAACTGTTAAGTCTAATATACCCTAGTAAGCTATAGTACTTTTTCCATCTGTGCAGTCTGCAATTCTGTTGAAGAAAGATGCTGAATCTATTTAATTATTCTTGAAAAATAATTGAGTTCTGTGCATTTTTTCCCCACACTGCATCAAATTAAAGTTGAGTACGTCGATTTATCTTTTTGCTGGGAGTTTTAGAACCCTATTATTTAGGTTGCTTACTCTTTAAAATACCAGAATAGGGAGGATGGAGTAGGTTTAAGTTTATTAGATTGATCAGTATTGCTGAGCTATGAAATATTTTGGGTGCGGTATATTTTTTGCATACAGGTATAACAAAATAGCTTTAGTGTTTGTTTGTTTTTTGAAACTTGAGTATGAACTTATACAAAAAGCAGCAAGATATTTAAAAAAAACACACACTATATCGGATTCATATCGGTATCGGCAGATATTCAAATTTATGATATTGGTATCGGACATAAAAAAGTGGTATTGTGTCATCTCTAATTAGGAGGTTGGTGGTAAGGAATGGAGATAAAGCTGGACGGAGCAAGAGCACAGGAAGAAAAGAAAAGCACAGAAAGAAAGGAGGAATAAGATGTACAAAAATGATAGGGAGTTCAGGGGTGAGGAGTCAAAACAGAACCGCCAACACTCTCAAGAACACCTGTGGGACTTGCTACACAACCTTCTGTGTCAAATAACATGTGTTCAAGGCTCTTAAGCTCTTTGCTGCTTTCACACTCTGACTTTCTCTCCTGCTCAATCTTTTTCCCCTGTCTCACCCCCTCTGCTCTCAAGACATTTTTTTTCCCCTCTCTCACACCAAATGGTGGTTCATCCATTAGGATTATTGATCAAAATAATCAGAGAGAAAAAGCAAGAACAAGTGAGAAGAAGAACGCAGGAAGAATCGGAGCTTGCAACCTAAGCCTTCTAATCTCCAAGAGAGATGTACAGACCACTGCTTTCACAAGTACCAGTCAGAGTTGAAATATGATATAAAGAGCATTTTCTAGTGTGATGTGCTGCAAAGATTATTGAGGGTTTTTTCCCCCTGATTTTTTATTTACTCTGTTTCGAGTTAACATAATTTGAAGGCTAATCTGTTTTGGTAAATTCAATAAAGTGATTCGTTTTCATTAGTTTTTAGATTAGTTTTCAACCTTGCTACAAGATTTGATGCAATATTACTAAAGTGCAGTGTGGCTTATACACACCTATGTAATTCAATTTTATGGAACATCCAGGAAATACTGAAGTCAACCCCCTCCGAGGTAAAGAAAAAGTCCCCAGCATTCTCTTTATGCTCCATGCGTTTATGTACAAAGATGGTGCACCAACAGGGGGTATGGCAGACAATATATATCCCCGTTTGACTGAGTGATAAACCTTTCAACAGGCTGTCGTGAATAATCCATTCCATTAATGTTCCCTCCCTGAGCCGAACAATGAGCCCCCTCAAGTATGACCAATAGAACTTCATTACTTCCCATTGTGAGAGAGCCTTGCTTCCTATAATATTACAGCAGCGTGACCTTGACATCTTGTTAGAGCTTACATTAAACTTTATGAGCACCGCCTTTGGTGTTTAAGAATGTCTAAGATATGTATGGAGTCTGCTCATATGGATGTGGATGAGAAGGGGGGAGCATGAGGGGGCAGTCATGATATCACAGATATGTTATTTGGCTTAAGCTTAAAAGGGGTGTTGTCATGCAAAAAAAGAAAAATGGAAATCCCATTTGTTTTAATAGCTTACAAACCACGGAGAAGCTGTGAATTAAATACTGCCATAATACCCTGCCTGGCTCGACCAAGATGATTGCTTTCATTAAGAGCCACTGGCTCTGCTATTAGCCATATTGTACTTTGCAGCTGAATGTAAATCTGTTAAGTTGCTCAGATAAACAAAGATTACAGATACAAGATTTGATGACTGCATGACGCTTTCTGGTACTTTTAATCCTTGTCTTCGGTCTCTATAAATTAGCTTGACTTTTGTGTTACAGATTAATACTACAGTACATCTACTGTAAAGACTTTTAATGTGGAGTCATAATTATGCCTCAGTTATTGTCATGTTTAACTGCTGCTCATTTCAAAACCATCGGTCTTATGCCATATTGCATGGCATAAAATGAACACGGGCCTGTGTTATTCACTTTGCCTGCAGAGTCCCACTTGTTCACGGCAATTACAATGAAACGTTGGCTTGTGATTAGGGATTTACAACGGGCAAATTAAAATGCCAGCATTACAAACCAGGAAGAAGACTTTGCTATCGTTAAGGTGGTAGGCAGAGGTGTATTAAATTTATAGCACAATGGACCTGGGTTTATGAATATTAGATTTACGTTTATACCCACAAAGAGTGGGAAACCTCATAGCACTTTTGCAACGTCTGTGGATTAAAACTGAAAAACCATCATTGGAAATGAAGGCGAGCAGAGCTGCAGGTGGTCTTTAATTAAAGTTTGTGAACAGATGCAAAATGATACCTGAACTAAAACAAGAAGCTTGTTTCAAGCCACAATCACAAGGAAACAAAGGTTATTCAATATACAATACATCAAAAATAAATCAGTTTGTACATTTATGAATCCAAAGAAAACACTGGCAGAGCTTCTGTGTAATAAGACAATATTTAAGTCACAGACTCATCATCTCATGACACTCCGATTATAACCCGCAGAGCTTGTTTGCTGACACAAGAAGAGACCAAATGTCAAGAAATGCAGTAATTCCATTACACATACAGAGTCACAGCACTTCTTTTCAGGGGTACTATGAGCTCAATTTTATGAGTCATGAATCTGAGAATCTAATCTTTTCCAGTTTCTGTTAACACAATGTATAATATGTGTGTGTGTGTGTGGGGGGGGGGGGGGGGGGGGGGGACATACAGCGATGGGGGTGGGGGGGTGGGGCTGTGGTAAAGTTGTTGTTGTTTGTTTGGGTTTTTTTTTTCCAGACTTGGTAAATTACACAAAATGTACTATTTTGGAACTATGGACCAAGTGTTTCTTTTTTCCTTTTCTTTTTTAGTTCTATCTGTGAACTGTTGTTCCCAAAGGACCCCGATCACTGCAAGATTTTTTTATCCAGTTCCGAAAATAGACAAAACACATTATTATTACAGTAGTAATGCCATCTTTATCAGTCAGAAGGATGTGGATTTTGTTCCCTGTAAACCCTCAAGTTTTTGTACACTGCACATGGAAGCCTACATTCCTATACCTGCCTTTAAGCAGGACAATGCAATAATGCAACCAAGCAACAAATCTGATTTAATTGGAATTTTTGAAAGCTACAGCAACAAAAGTGCACATTTTGCTAGAGCATTATCAATATTAAAATTGAATGTGGAGACCATGGTCTCTTTGGTATTGAGATCTATCAATAAATTTCAAATGAGAGAGAAAAGAGGACGGCTCTTGTTTTAGTATTTTAATTTCAGTCACTTATGTTTAGACTCCCCAGCTGGGTAATCTGGGACTTGAACAGTCAGATGGGAGATTCTCCACTGTTCCAGCACTGTCACATCCATTTGAAGAGGAAATTTGGTGAATTGTTTTATACATCTTTTAAATGACTTGTTAATGCAAAACTCTTAATACCTTTGATTGGTTAGCTGGGTGATGACTGTTTTCTTCATGTGACAACCCAATTCTCTCTTGGACTGAACAGTAATGAGCTTTCTGTCTTCACTGAGTTCGTTTCAAACTTCAGTTTTGATATGTCCTTTGGTTCTAAGGTAAGTTTTAGTCTATAAATATTGTACTTCCCAAATACCAAAAGCTGTTAAAATATGCTTCATACTTTTTTGATATGCATTTGACTCATCAATTGTACTTAGACAGTTTATGAAGGGAAAAAAAATGACTTAATGCCCTCATGAGCACCAATTTCTTGGTCTTCCTCCTAATATCTGACTTCAACACTCTGAAGTTGGCAGGAGTTGATCTTTAGCATATTTGTATTATTTCTGCTTCAGTCTTTTTCTATATGGTTTTCTCTGCTTCACTGTGTGTAAGAGACAGATAATAGGCCTGGGGCAGAGAAGAAGTTAAGTACAGAAAGCCCAAGAATATAAAAACAGAGAACAGAAGTTTCCCAAAAAGTGGTAATGTGTAAGTTTTATCAGGCTAACAATTCTCCATGTTTAGCACGGTGTTCTTATAGTTTTGATATTACAGTTTTAGTCAGCTTGATATTATTTCACATTTAAAGTTCCTTTGACAAGTTATACTAATTATGTTGATTTTTTTAATCATTCATTTTGTATATTTGCAGATTAAAAGATTTAATATTTAAAACCTTGACCTGTTAATAAATTGCAGTCTCAAATAAAAACATAGCAGTGTCCTCTAAAATGCACACTGATAACTGAAAGTTATTATAAATATATATTTACCTCAATACCCAGTTCTGTATGAGGCATACTAGCTGTTGAATTTAAACTCTTTCACTAAAACAATGGACTATGTATTATACATATATTCTATTCCACATCTAGAACATTACGCTTTGGGGGTACTATGAGTACTCACAATTAATAAAATAAAATAATTAAAATAAAATCACAAAATCATAAAAGCTCTTCATGATCAAAGCTGCCATTGAAATAAGTCAATATTTTTAGAATAAATGGTGGCTGTTCTCAGCTAAATGTAAGAAGCACAGGACACATCTGTAATCCATGCAGGCTTTGAAAAGTAATGAGTCAGATCTAGCGTGTAAAATGTTGTACTTTAGTCTTTTTAGTACTTCCAAGGAATTGGAAGTACTAAAAAGACTTCCAATGCCTTTAACGTCAACTAAAACCATTAACATCACAAAAAACAACCAAAAAAAAGGGCATCTAGAGGAAGACAAAAAAAAGGCATTAAAATATTACTTTTGCCCCATATTTGATAATAGCACACACCACGTAGTTCTGCATGTTAACTGTGCCACATAAAAAATCATAATCAAAATAATTCTGTACCTGTTTTACTCCAATAATTAACAATCCCAGCCTTTCTAATAGGAATCAATCACTGGTGAACCAAGAGAGCCACAGCCAACTGCTTGCCTTTTAAACAAGTGTTTTCGTATAATGACAAATTTAAATGCATCAAAAGTTTCCATTCTGTTAAACAATTGCAACAATTCAATTTGGATTGTAAAATTGGATGCTAGATTCTTTAATAGTTAATGGAAATAGTTTGAATGCATCGCCAAAGCGGAATACGCCAGAGCACCTTCCAGTGTTTTATTAACATATTTAGGACTAAGTTGGAACTGGTTTGAGTGCAGTCTTTAGCTCGAGCTAGAAGAAAAAAAAAATCACATTGCTGCTGTTAGTCTGCTGGCCACAAGTACAATAACAGTCTGAGTCAATCTGTCTTTGTTTGCTTTGAACAATCTGAACAGAAGAGCAGGTAATGTTCAGATAAAGAACCTTCCCCTCCAAACTCCATCTCTGTTTTGCTTTCACTTTGGAGTGAAAATGTTGCTGGGCAGCAGAAGTCTCGTTTTTCTCAGTGGACCAGTATGATTAAACTGTTGGTGCAGTTGTTGCTACAGCACCTCTACTGAGAGCTTTGGCCAGAAGGATTACCTATCCTTTAACTGTACAGAAGAAGATCAGCAAAACGTCTTAGGTAAAGATGCACTGTTGCTGCCCTGAAAGCGTAAGCCAGTTATTCTAGCTGTAAAACTGCAGTGGAGGATTACAAGATCACCAACAGCTCTTTTTGAGTTCATTTTAATCCTATTTGACACATCTTTGCACTAGTTCAATTTGCTAGTCTCTCATATTTAAAAAACAAATTACCATTCTTTTTCTTTCTTTTCTGTCACCAACGGCTAAAACAGCTCAATTCCTTTAGTAACTCTGGTTTCTCTTTTTCTTTTAAATTCTTTTTCACTTATTTTTCCTCTCCCCTAAAATAGGAGAGCCTATTATCAGTTTTAACTTATTGTCAAATAAACCAAATCAGCCAACTTGAGCTTTTCAAATCTGTAATGTCATGTAAAAATATTTGGAATACTGTCTAATTGAAAAGGTTTTGATTTTGGTCATTGTTTGATGAACAATGTCCACTGCAGCCTAACTAAGTCAGACTAATACAGTGTAATTTCTGATATCGACAGTCTATTTTACTCGCATTTTGCCACAGAATCCTGATTTTTATAAAGCAGTGTTGATTTTATAGTCTGTAAATGTTAATTTGATGTCTAATCAGTGAGTGAATAACACTAATTAAAATAACATGCAACCTTGTTGGTGAATCAATATGACTTCAGAGTGCAAAATGGATGTTAAATAGGAGTGTTGATGCATTTGCGCAGATTCTGTGTTCTCAGTGATTACATGTTAGCCTGCTATTTATGCCCGGGGAACAGACAGCCCACTTATTCAACCGTCAAGGCTGAAATGTGATCTTAATTAAAGGCAGCTGCAAGTGTATATGAGCTTGAACAAAACAGAAAAGTCATACTGTAGATAGCTTAACCTCTTATCTTTAAAAGAATTCTGCTACTGATAAAGTCAGGTTAAGAATCATTCAAAGCTTGTTTAGGGAAGCAGGCAAATGAAAGTGAATTCTCTTGCAGTAGAGATAAATAACAGAAACTAAACAGATGTCAACAAGGCAATGTGTCAGGCTGCTGTAAATATCTGAGTGATTTATGGGCAATAAAGACAGGCGGAATTACTTTTACTTGCACTGTAAAGTGTGGGGGATTGGAATATGAATTATAAATTCAATATAACTACTGAATTTTACAGATAAGTGTGAATGGTGCTTTAAGAATGTGTGCTTCTTAGCTTTTAAGAAGGTCTAGCCTTGGGACTTTGGGCATGGATGAATGCAGAATATTGCAAAGTATCACAGTATCACCCCTACTATGAAAATGCTTTCACTTTATACTTAAAGGCAGATAGTGTCTTGGAGACAGGCCATAATCTTAGTAATACTGAAGACAGGTAAGGATAAAATGTAATTCCCGATATTATAGATGATGATAAGACAGGTTTCCTCAAAACTAAACAAATTCATGACAGTGTAAGGCAAGCCTTAAACTTATAGATGCTATGAGCAAAAATCAGTCAAGTCAAAAGGCCATTGTTTTTAGCTTAGATGCAGAAAAGGCCTTCGACTCCATTTGATGGGATATACAGGATACCTGGATGACTGAGAACCTTCACAGACATCTTTTTCTGACATTGCAACTATTTGTTTTTAATGAATCAAGAATAAAAATAAATAAAGGTATGACCAATAGAGGGCCCATTCAAGGAAGCTGTCAGCAGAGGTGGCCTCTTAGTCGGGTCCTATATGCCTTATTTATTGAAGCGCTTGCACAAGCAACATTGATGCCTTAGAAAAAGGGGAGAAGAAGCAAGAGATTATACATATACCAGCTGTATTTCAATGACATTTGGGGTGTTCACTGATCAGCCTGGATGCCCTTTTTGTTGTTTTGTTCTTTTTCTGTTCCCCATATTGCTGAAAAAATTGTAAAAAAAAAAAATTAATTAATTAATTAACTAAAAAAAACCAAAAAAACAATACAAAGGTTTTTTTTTTAAAAAAAAGGTGTCGCCTTTCATAGCTTGGTGAGTATGCCTCCGTCTGTGGGTTTTAAGCGTTCAGAAAGAACACAGTGACTCAGTAACTGTGCCAATAGAGTTTTTTCCATGACCCAAAAATCACACTTGCGCTTTTTATAAAAAGCGCAAACTGTTACAAAGAGACCTGTGGGCTGCAGCTGTGTGCTGTGCGCATCGGCAGTCAAAACTCCTCCAGGCCTGACGAATTTTATTCAGCAAAGCACTTCCACGGGAACAATACACAGTTTTGAATGTCACTCAAATCAACATTTTGGAAATATATTGGTCATAATATTGAGATCTATACAAATACATGAAATGCATACAGTCATGGTGAAGAGAAAGTATAGCCTCTTTAAATTCTAAGGTTTCATTTATCAGGTTAATTTTAAAAAAAAAAACAACCTAGAAACAACCTCAGATGAATTACAAAACATGATATGACAAAAAAGTCCAAATGCAGAAGCAATGTGTGAAAACCAATGTACACCCTTATTGCTACCATAGGAATTGAAACGTAAGTAGCAGCCAGGTGTTGCTAATCAAATGCACTTGACTAATTACAAATTCATTTTATGACCTGGTAAGGAATATATAGTCCTGGCATGTAAAAACCTAGAAATGAAAGAGGGTGTACTTTCTTTCATGACAGCAGATGTGAATACATCTCAGCAGCATTTCCAACAGGTTCAAAGACCACACGTGCTTAGAATAGGACTCTCCAGCTTTTTGTAATTAATATTTTGTGTCATATACTGTGCGCACACAGTTTATCCCAAGGTTATCTAAATGAGAGTATTGAATAAACTTCATAGAAATGAAATTTTTTTATAAATGCTTGTTCCAAACATCATGAATACTGGTGCAGTGTTTCATCTTTGAACTGTTTCATTAATCTATTATTTATCTAATATGTTTATTTCCACCTCATTCCCCTTTGCAGACTCAGTGTTTTGTTATCTGTTTACACTTTATTCAAAGAACATCCCAAAAGTTAACTTAATAAAAACCTGACTCTAATTTTGTACTAACTTTGCATCTTTACTGAGCTAAATCTGTCATCATTTATATTTTGAGATCCATCATTAAGAACTTTAAATTAAATTTGGTTTAAAGATTATTAACTTGTATCTTTTGCTGCACAGCAGACCCCTTAACAGTTTGCTAAGAAGTTTCACAGGGCATGACAGTTAATATCAGAAGAACAGAAGAACACACACACACTCACACACACACACACACACACACACACACACACACACACACACACACACACACACACACACACACACACAGAAAAAAACCAAAAGAAACAGGTCCACCCAAAATGCCAAATATAGTCTTAATAAGACTAAAGAATGCATATCAGCTGTTATAATTTATACGGATAAGACAGCTTTTTTTTCATTTATTTTTATCCTCTTTATCTCACTTTGGTGTTGTTACCTCACTGTATCTACATGATGTGCATCTCTCTTTTATTCTACCCCATCCCTAGACACTCTCTTTCCTATCCCTCCGATTTTCTGCAGGTTACTTTTTGAATTGTACCTTTATCTCCCGATCCCTTCTTCCACCATTACAATCGCTTTTAAAATATTCTTCATCTATTTTGTGTCTTGTGATTCCATCTGTTTCTGTCAGGACATGATTCACTTCTTGTTCTCTGATCCTTGTTGTCATCTGCTTATCTTTAGCTCATCTATGCTCTGTCTATCCACTTTTATCTGTACCAGAATGAAAGCGACCATACTGGCATGGATCTCATTCTTATCATACAGCTTGTAGATGTCACTGCTGTTTTAACTCTCTTTTTTAAAATTCTCTGTTGCTCTTTCTTTTCTCTTGTTGTGCTCTTTGTTTAACCTCCTAAGACCTGAACTCTTCCACGACATGCATTTTTAATTTCTCTTTGATATTTGGGCATATTGGGGCCCAATGAATGTAAAAACAAGGAATTACCTATTTTTTTTACCTTATTTTTGTTTTTAAGAAAAATAAGAGCCACATATTAGGATATTCGTTTAAAATCTTGATAGAACAGTAGCAGTATAATGTCCTCGTAAGTGGATATCGGGCCCATGTAGAGCAAAATTGAGTATTTTGGTCTAAATAACCCAAAATGTGAAGTCCACATATGTGGACGCCAGGTCCTAGGAGGTTAAATCTACCTTCTTTTTATCTGCTTTTTTAGTTGGTGAAATTATTCAGGCTCAACCTAAGTAATTTTGTCTAGATATTTGTAACTTTCCATCAAATGGTCTTTTGCTTTGCTTTACTTGAAAGATATTCTAGTTTTTAAAAACAAACAAACAAACATTCTTTCTTAGATATCTTGGAAGTCTTATGCTCAATTTATGTTACAGTGGTTGTGTGTGTTTGCATAGGTATTTGCCTACACAGAACTTATGGAGAGGGGTTTTCAACCTACGCAAAGACGCCAACATGGAGTCCTGTAAATACCCAACAGTATGTAGCTTAACATGAATTACATTATGCATAGATCAAAGCAGTGAAGGGAACAACAGTGGTATTCACCACAAGTGTGTCTTATTATTAAGATGAAATAATAAGGCATGATAAGCATAGATGGTAGATGCAGTGGAAACTTTTTACTGCTTTTAACACCTGTTTCACTTCAGTTGTTTGTATGTTATAATTGTGCTGTTCTAGGATACTGGAAAACACAACAGGAGTAGCCCACTGACCAAGTGTTTGTGATGATGTCCCCAGTGACAGTAAACAGGCTGTATGTAGGACCACCACAGAACCATATTGGAGCCTTTATTCCGTTGTGCAGATCTAGGTCCCTCAGCAGGTGGATACTGCTGCTACACTGAAAGGCTGTAGCACTTTTGTCACAAACAGCAGTTCAAGGCAATATTGTCAATGGGAAAAGACACTAACTCAAGAGGCAGGTGCATATACTGGTCCAAAAGGTGTTCATATGAGTGCACATCCACCAAACTGTGTGATGGTGCTAATAAATCAAAGACACACAATCAATTCATTGTGTGTCTTTGTACAGACCTGACAAACTTGCCATTCAACAACAGCTAATAACCATTCAGGTTTGAAAAACAAAAGGCGCATCCTTGTTTCCGTGATGTAAATGAGACCCTGACTCGAAGGCTTCCTTTCCTCAACTTCTCAAGTCAAGCAAAAACATATAAAGCACACAGACACAAAAAAGGCTCAAGTGGTTAGTTAAATTGTTGTGTCATTTAGCTGCCACATTACATGCATTTTCTTTTTCATTGCCTTGCACATTCCCTCGCATCTCCTGTCCCTTTTGGCTTCTGTAGTGAAATCAAAAGCCCTGTAATAAGATGGAGATGCTGCCAACTCAAGTTATCCCTCTGGCTGAGACAAGCAGCGAGACAGGAAGGCATGCATCCAGGAACACATGCACACACATGCAGGCATACAGTAAGACACAAAACACAAGCAAAAGCAGGGATGTACTTAGATTGGTTGAATTAAATGTGAGATCCTTAAAATTCATTTCTTTGCCATTACACTACCAATAGCCAAATCAAGGCCCAGTGAGTGTTACTCACTATTAAGACAGCTATGATACAGATAACCAGCCTGACATGATATTATTATTTTAATTTGTATCTGGCACACTAAATAGTTTACCCCTCTACTCCTTTATTTTTTGCCAAAAATTAATTGCCTTGATCCAAAAAGCGATCACTTAAAACCCTTTAAGCTTATTTTATGCTTGAGTTCATGATATGATATGACCAAGCAGAAGAAGCAACGCCTGAAACAGATGCGAAGAGGTCAGTCATACAGGATACACCTTACTGTTTTGATGCACTCAAGAGTGCAGATTCACTCACTCTTTCTGTGGTTACACAGGAATGTTGCAAACAATGTAAAACTACTTACCTCGTACTTTTTTCAAATGGGTTCAAGGGTTCAGGGTGTTGCCTTTCACAACCTGGAAACATGCCCAGCTACCCTGGACTGAAGCCAACACTGAGTGGCAAGCTTACTGGAAACATGAACCAGTCTACCCAAGGCCTAATGTTATTTATTTTTTGTGCTATCTGCATTATTGTGCTAAAAGGGCACTCGGTCAAGGACAAACATTAAACCTACTGCAAAATTCTGTGCGGCTTTTATCATTGTAATATCTTGAATGTTTTTCTTTTTCTCCAGACAAATAATTAGTATCAGTAGAGGAGTCACTGCTTTATTTTATTCTTAAACAGATGCTCCAAGTCTAAGAGAGCTCACTTACAGTTTCACACCAGTGGCCTTGTGGCAGACATCAAAGCCTCTAGGAAAGAAAACTCAATTCCAAAGTGGCAACCTATGCACCTGGTATATGGTCCATATTTAGTGACTGAAATAAAGGCTCAGTATTTCGAGAAAATATTAAACAAAGTTTAAACTTAAAATGGGACTCAATTGTGCCTTGTGATTTTCTGAAGCCATCACCCATTGGCTGCTTGATACAGATAATAAAATAAATGTATTACATCAATAAAACTTCCAGTGCAGCAAAACTCCATAAACAGACTTGTATATTGCACTTGTATTGGAAAAGAAAATGTATAGTGAAATGGCTGAACAGCCAGCTTTGTAAGCTATACTCACATGCATGCAGTCACAACTCCAAAGAGATAAACATTCAAACTAAGCATCTGTTCAATAGCCCAGAGTAAGGAGACTGTTCTTTTTTTTTATCTGGAGTTGGAATGAATTTCTGTAAACACTAGGCCCTGTGAGAATATATGACACTGCACAAAGGATAGTCTCAGTGAGATTTAGATAGCAGGGTACACTTCAAACACAAAAACACTGATGCACACATATAATACACATAATCCACAAATCATTTTAAGGTTGTTACAAATCTCATTATGAGATGACAAGCTTTGTCAAAAACTTTCACTTTAAACTATTAATGAAGCCAAACTGTGTGTCCCTCTGTTTCTAAGTCGGCCTTATAAATGTATTTGGAAATGATTATTCATGTTTTTCTTTCATCTCGTTTAGACTATTGTAATTCCTTGGGCTTCTGATAAAGCATCACAAATACTCCCATGCCACTCCCCTGCTGATTCAACTGCATTGGATCCCTGTCAAGTTCAGGGTGCATTTTAAGATCATAATAATGACTTATAGGGCCCTGCACGGTGTAGCTCCAATTTACATAAGTGATCTTCTTCTTCCTTATCACCCCAGCAGCTCCCTGAGGTCTTATGACCAGGGGTTGCTGGTTGTCCAGCATACAAGGTTAAAAACAAAAGGTGACAGAGCGTTTGTGTCAGTGGCTCCCAGACTCTGGAACTCGTTCCCTTTGAGTTTGAGATCTGTGGACTCAGTCATGTCTTTTAAAAAGCAGTTAAAAACGTATCTGTTTAAACTTGCTTTTGGTTGATTTTGTTTTGTTTTAGATTTTAATGTATGTCTGTTTTCTGCCTTTGTAAAGCACTTTGTGATTTTATCTTGAAAGGTGCTATATAAATAAAATTTTACTTTACTTTACTTACGTTCATGTTATCATGTCGCTATGTCTTGTGGGTGGATGAAGCTCAGGAGGCACAGTAGGTCATCTACTAATTGGAAGGTTGGTGGTTCAATCCCTGGCTGCTCCAGTCTGCATGCCAAATATCCTTGGGCAAGTTGCTCTCCAATGCATGTATGAGTGTGTGGGAATGTTAGATAGAAAGCACTTAAGCATAGAAAAAAAGTGCTTGTGTGAATGGGTGAATGAGGCATGCTATAGTTACATGCTTACCAATTATGTAGCTATAGTTCTCTTGTGACTAAATATTGTAGGCAAATGCACTGTATGCTTGAGCGTATGTGTGCACATAAATCTCCAATTCCGTCAAAGTCGAGCTTGAAACCTGTGGAACATGAACTCTGACAGTTAGCCTGTCAACTTGAAAATCAATGCTGCACGCTTCAACTGTTATAAATGATGGACAGGCTGTCATTCAAAGACAGCAATAAAGGAACTGGATAAAGAAAAGAAAACAAAGGAAGCCAATAGTTTTTTAAAAAAAATCGAGCCACACAGACGACATGGAAAAGCTGGGTTAAAGGAAAAGAACACGTCGGCAACAGTATACACTATGAAACGTGCTCCAGATTTTCCCGGGCGAGCACAAATGAATGACACTCTTTGATAGACCTGAACTTGTCAGCTAATGTGCTGTTCAAGGACAGATCGTGGATGGATGGCTCGAGACGAAAACTTCTTAATAACTATCTAGAGACAAAACTTCCTAATAACAGTGCTGTCACAGATTGATGGAATCAAAACCATCCCTGGTGGGAGTGACAGTCCTTTTCTTTCCATGCACATTAATTTGTTCAAACTCACATTTCCCCTTAGACAAACACCCCATTCCCACTGACGACTACCTGGAAAAGAACCCAATTCTTTATTCACAGCTAACAACTGTGACCTGAATATGTCGCTACCAATTCTTAGATTGCCGCAATACTGGCCACTGAATGATGAGCTGCATTCTAAGGCACAAGCTCTCAAATCATATTATGGATGTTGCCACAATTGCTGCTGCGAGCAATTCTGAACTGTCGGAGAGCAGTTTCTTTTCATTAGTGAGCATACTACAACCGCAATTCTGAAAAAGTTAGGTCATTGTGTAAATTGATACACAAAAACAGAATGCAACACTTTGCAAATCTCATAAAGTCACATTTTATTCACAAAGGTTATCATTTTAAACCCTTTAATGGGAACTATGCCATATTTGACATGAGTTTTTTAGGCTTTACGGTATCAGCATGATTTTTTTCCTGAAACACCTGAAAAGATTCCACAGCACATTTACAGATAATACAAAATGATACAAATTAACATTATGCAAACGTATAATTTATTTATTTATTTTTTTAAAGGGTTCGATAAACACTGCAGTTTCCAAATATTTGAACTTCCTGGTAATTAGTTTGGGGTTTACAGTGTTAACAATTGTGGATGGCAGCAACATGTTTCAAATAAGCTGGCACAGGTGGCAACAAAAAGTTGAAAAAGTGTTACTAAAAAAGAATCAACTGAAGGAACATTTTGCAACTAATTAGGTTAATTGGCAACAGGTCAGCAACATGACTGGGTATAAAAAGAGCATCTAAAAAAGTTCAGAGTTAAACTTGTGGAACAATTTCAGAATAATGGTGCCCAACAAAAAATTGCAAAGACTTTAAATATCTCATCATCTGCATAACAAAATATCATCAAAAGATTCTGAGGATCTGCAGAAATCTCTGTCTGCAAGGGACAAGGCCTAAAAAATGTTGGATGCATAAGATCTCCGGGTTCTCAGGCATTGCTGCATTAAAAACAGGAAAGTTTTGTATGATGGAAATACTGCATGAAATCAGAAACACAGTCCACCGTGCCATCCACAAATTCAGGTTAAAGCTCTATCGTGCAAAGAAGAAGCCATATGTGAACATGATCTAGAAACACTGCCACCTTCTCTGGGGAAAAAGCTCATTTAAAATGGACTGAGGCAAAGTGGAGAGATGTTCTGTGGTCAGACGAATTAAAATTTGAAATTCTTATTGGAAAACATGACCCCCCCCCCCCACACACACACACACACACACACACACACACATCCTCTGGACTAAAGAGGAGAGGGAACATCCAGCTTGTTATCAGCACTCATTTCAAATGTTTGCTGTTACATGCCCGGCGTAGGGGTAACCCAGACATAACATGAGGTGTGACTCCCTCACTCCTACCACACCCAAAAAAAGGCCTGCAGCATCAATTCAAGATGCCAAGCAGCAGTTTATTCACTTCTGAGGTGAGCAATGCCAAAGCAACAAACAAAAGTTTCCCTAAGAAAAGTAAAAGGCAAACAAAAGACAGTTTTCCAACCTATACTCTTAACAAATAAACATGAGGAAAAGGACTGTAAGGAAAAAAGGTCTTCTCATTCATACTAAACTGCTACACAATGCTCAAGATGTATATTGTTTAAGTATTCATAATTCACAGTTTACAAAGAGTATTTACACAAGTCTCTCAGCAAACCACACAGATATTAGAATATATTCAAGATTCTAGCTTCTAATCAGGCTTCTAATACAAACACTCAGCAGATCACAGCGTTGGTAGCAAACTAACTGCTGGCACTTTGTTGGGTGCAGAGAAAGCAAGAAGAGCATGAGATGGCTGTCAGATAAAGGCATAAACTGCTGTCCATCCAGTCATTGAACCCAGACAACCCCACTAACTTCATCAAACCAGTCAATCAGCAGTTTCCATACGCAGCTTCCGGTAATACCGGTATAATGTTAGGCAATGATAAGAAAATGAAATATTGCGATAGAATATGGGTGAAACGCGCATGCGCAGTGCCTTTGTTTTTATACACACATGGCAGAAAAAGAATGGCGGTGATGGAGAATGAGAAAGGCGAAAGTGGATCGTTAAATGAAACGGATAAACCAGAATTGGTTTGTAAAAATGCTGCAACTTCAGTGGTGTGGAACTGGTTTGGCTTTCGTCCGTCAGATATACAACAAAGCACTATTTTTGGTACAGCATGCAAGCGTTATTACCATGTTTTTTGGAAAATAAGTCACTCTTAAAATCCTTTGATTTTCTGAAAAATCGACAGTGCCCCTTATATTCTTATATATGAATTCCGGTTGTGCTTACTGACCTCGAACCATTTTTATGTGGTACATGGCGCTCGAAAATCTGTCAAAAAATGTTTTAGTACGACTTTGCTCAGCTACGAAGCCACACCACTTGATGGATTGTCGGAGCATTACAGCTATCGTAGGCAGGAGCCTCGCGGAGTGATACGTACTGCGCTTCAACATAATATTACCATATTGTGTGTGTGTGTATAACCTCTTTTTAAGTTTTGTGGATATTATACATGGTTATGCTGAGGATATGTCGGCCAATTTCCACTGGAAATGCCTTCTGGTTAAACTGTCAACAAGGAATTTGCATTTGCACTGTTAAATTTTTATATAGCTTTAATGCACATACAAAACAGCTGCTTGTTTAAGTGAAAATACAGTGATGGGGTATACTTTTTTTTTTTTGCACTAATAAAGTTGTGGAGTTGTAAAATATTTTGTCTCATGTCAATTATATCATCAGTTATATCGTTATCGCAAATTTTCAAATATATATCGTGATAAATATTTTTGGCCATATTGCCCAGCCCTAACCTGAATCTCCTTCTCTGATGCACCTGCATCAGAGAATGCAGGTGCATCAGAGAATATAAAACTGGCAGCTTGGATGTTTGGAAAGACAGGAGGACTTGACTTGGCTGGTTGCTCAACTGGTTGTAATCTGGTTGCAGTTAAATCAATGCATCAATGTGAATTTCTGTTTAATGTGAATTCTTGTGACTGTAGATGACAAGAGATTTATCAAAACCAGATTACATGTAATTACAGTACCTATTTGACCGCACACTGATAGCAGACATCACCATCTTGATATACCAAAGTCCCTTTGAAAAAGGCAGCTGACTGTGGGTAGTCTTACCAATTTATGAGGTGAGAAGACTGCAAGTTCATTGCCCATGGCTGCGCTAATTTTGGTCATACCCTGTTCTTAAACCACTGGTGTGACTGTAGAAACAACAGGGCTGTTTCCTTGACTTCTATTAACAGAACGCATTCCTGAAAAGGCCACACTTAAAAGTAAAACAAAGCACTTTTGCAAACATCGCTACAATCGACGGCAGCTACAGCGCACATTCCCGCATGACAAATTGAAAAATGTGGAGAAGTGACAGACTGTAGAATATTGATGGGATATGATGCAGGATCAAGCCAGCCCAGCTAGTCTTTTGTGTGTGTTCAAGTATGATGTGGTGTTTATTGGATGACTATATTTAGTTCATTCCCCTGCGCTTCATTTTAAGTGGACTCTTCTAAAAGAATTATCTGCTGTCACTACAATTCTCTATGGACGCTGACGACCGTGTAAAACACTCCATCCCCATACGGGCCTACACTAACCAAGATGCACACACAGTTGAAGTGATCAAACATACCACTTAATTTCTGCACACAACAAAGAGTGGCAGCATAAACCTCTTCTTACCAATACTTACCCAAACGTGAACAAACAAATGTTCACCTCTAAATAGGATTCGTGCTCGTGTCACAACAAGAGAATATTGAAAAGGACAATAACTCTCAGTAGCTGTTTAGCAGATGGAAAGTGTTTATGAAAACAACTCGTATCAGTGCGTTGGATTTACAATATATGCTCACAAGAATATAAACCTCTCTCATTGTGCAGCACACCCAGCTCTGGAGTCCTACACCAATTTTCTCAACCACCACTGCACCGTTGCGATAAACGTTAAATCAATCTTTTCTGTTTTGTGTTGTTTGTTATGACACATTCTCTCAGCTCACACCCAGCCTCCGTGGACCTCTGACACCTTACAAATAGAATTTTACTGAGAAAGCAGAGAGGGTGAAAGAGAGAGAAAGGCATAGAGATAGAAAGTATGAAAAAGAGACTGTATACAAAGGCAGTGGAGATTGAAGAGGAGGGTGACGAGAGATATGACAAAGAAAGCAGGGATATAAGGCGGGGAGAAAGAGAGAAGTGAGGATGAAGGCAGAAAATAAGGCACAACAAAGAAAACAAATAGCTGATGTTGTGCTTACAATTCTGTCTCTCCATTTATCAGCCCCTGGCATTCTCCCACAGTGATTAACTTTGTTCTCTAATGCTTTGTAGTTTTTCCTGTCAAAGTATTTCCCTTTTTTTCCAAATTAGGGGAAAAGTATAAGGTGATTTTGATGTTGCTTTTCATTGGTGCTTGCCCCAAGCTGGCAACCTTGACTTTGAGAATTGTGCACTTGAAATTATTTGGAAAGTAAACAAAAGAGACTAACAGAGGAAGGAGTATAAATTAATGAAAAATAAATACAGAAAAAAAAAAAAAAAGAAACAGGTGCTTCAATGTGACAGAGCTGCTGAATTTGGCTTTAGGAAACAACGAAACACTGACATGTTGAATATGCAACCAGCTCAGGGTTGATACTATATAACGAGAAAATGCCGTTCCACACAAATTCACATGCTGCACATATGCATACACATATATGCCGAAAACAAGCAGAAACGCTATCTAGATGGAGAAAAGTACCTCAAGTTTAAAAATATTCTCCACCATCAATATTAATCAGTCCATTCTGAACCAAGACATGTTTCTGCTCACACACGGATAAACAGAACAGACAGAATGGAATCTTGAGGAGGAATGTCATCCTGTACAAAGAATGAGTAGAAAATTACAGCAGCTAGTTGGTGAGCTGCCAACGGCAGCATGCAAGAGAAAGAAAACAGCAAAGAGAAATTCAGATTAAGAACGGGGGAGATATGCACTGCATTTGCATGCAAAAAAGAAAAAAGAAAACGGGCAAAAAATCAAGCAGGGCAGACACTAGTATTTCCTGTTAATACAGTTATATAAAACCTATGTATTTTTAATGAAAAATGACCAATTTAGATAGAATTAGCAATATGCTATGTTAGAATGCTGCACTCTTTTTTTAATATTTAACTGGATGAGATCACAAACTTAATATATGCTGCAAATAGTTTATGGTATCCACAGAGAAATGTAGAAAGCAATGTGGAAAACTGTGAGGTAGTAATAGTGTGCGTGCTTTCAAAAGTACGTACATTTACAGGTTCTTTTATCATGATCAAAAGACCTTTTGCAAGGCTCCCTTGTTCTGCCCTAATGTAGTCTATCCCTGTCATGCTGTACAGTGTACCAGAGATCAATAACATACCTGCCTGGCGGTACCTTCTAATACATAAAAATCTAAGCGAAAAAAATGCCTTAAAGATGTGTATAAACTAGAGATGGACGATCCAATATTACGTATCGGTCCGATACTGACCTAAATTACTGGATCAGATATCGGAGAGAAATAAAAAATGTAATCCGATCCATTAAATATCACGAAAGCACCTCACAAAACTTGCCACACACCTTAACTCGCCTCATAACCTTAGCACGTGAGAGCAGTATGCATCACGTCATAGAGCGGCTGTGGCGGTGGTGGTCTGGTTGAGCATTTGGAGCTTCGCTACCAACCCGGCATTTCATCTCCAACAAAGTTATCCCAGACCGAAGTAAAGCAAGTGTGTAAGTCCATCTCTGAATGTTTGTAAAGCATTCCCAGGTTAAGCTTAACAACCGATTTATGGAGTGACTGCCTCTTCTCTCTCCCTCCCTCTCCTGCTGCTACTTCAATCATGAAACTGATCAATGATCAGCTGATCGGCTTTTCTGTCGCGACTCCATCTCTCTTGTTTGTTTTTGGCCCACTTTGCACCAGAAAGAGGGAACCAGCGGATAAACAACAGCAGCACATTTAAGCTTGATAAGCTGTTGTTAGAATTTATTTAATATTACTTTCTACACCAGGATCCTTTTCTATGTAGCTGACAGCTGGTAACTGTGCAGGGGCGGATCTAGCGAAGTTTAGCCAGGGGGGCCGATAGGGCATGAACAGGGAAAAGGGGGGGCACAAAGACATACTTTTCTTTCTTATTCTCATTTAAAATGTCTAGCTTTTATTAAATAATCATCTGACACCCAAAGTTTTAATTTGATGTAAAATTAATAGAAGTCCATTACTGTATATAGTAACTATTAAGTCTAATATACCCTAGTAAGCTATAGTACTTTTTCCATCTGTGCAGTCTGCAATTCTGTTGAAGAAAGATGTTGAATCCATTTAATATTTCTTGAAAAATAATTGATTTCTGTGTGGGGGTTTTTCACATTGCATCAAATTAAGGTTGATTACGTCAATTAAGCATCATGAGGTGGAGGGTGGGGGGTGGTTCCCTATTTTTGTATTTTTTTTTTTTTGCTGTTGTTGCTGCTGGGAGTTGGAACCCTATTAGTTAGGTTGCTTAATATTTACGCTAAGTACTCTTTAAAATGCCAGAATAGGGAGTATGGTGCAGGTTTAAGTTTATTAGATTGATCAGTATTGCTGAACTATGAAATATTGTTTTTTGCATACAGGTATAACAGAATAGCTTTAGTGTTGTTGTTTTTTAAACTTGAGTATGAACTTATACAAAATGCAGCAAGATATTAAAAAAACAGTTTTATTGATTAAAAAACACTATATCGGATTCATATCGGTATCGGCAACTAATATATACAAAATATACTGTATATTTTTAAAAAAAACATAGGTTTACCTTGGAGAGCCACATGGAAATGTTTGCTTAAAGTTGTTTGACAATTCCTTACATGAACCATCTTACATGCAGAAAAGCCAAATTTACTCTGCATACCCACTAATACTATACACACACACATAGCCTATACAAACAACAAAAGAGCAAAAGGGTGAGAAACAGCACAAACTAGTAGAATATTTGAGCTAAACTAAGCAGACTAAGCTGTCGAAAAATTGTAGCAGGGGAAAAGGTCAAACATTGCTGCCGGATATGTTCAGTTGATTCTAAATATCCAGAAATGCCAAATTGCAAGAGTAAGAGAGCTGATTCTAGCAGGTAGTACAGCTAATGAACGTGTACTTACATAGAGCTTTTCTACGCTAAATGAATACTCAAAGCATTTTTTTTACTACAAGCCTAATTCATCCAGTCACACACGCACACACATACGAACAAGCACTTTTTTTCTATGCCTGAGCATCTTGTCTAACATTCATGCACACACGCACACTGCAATGGATGCATCGGGGCAACTTAGGGGTAGCATGTAGCCAAAGGACACTTTGACATGCAGACTAGAGGAGTCAAGGACCTCCTGAGCCACAGCCACCCAAAGTTTGACACAACAAACAGTCACAAAAAAATTCTATACAAATCTGAAGCCATCTGTGGAGCACCACCACATTCGAAATAGAGTCATTAAATGTAATAAGTCATCCTGTTACACTGATTAATAAATCTGGAGCACAAAATGAGATATCATAACTGAGTCACCATTTTTAATGGCTCAGTAAAGTCTGATCAGAATCTGACCATTATGCAATGTGTCCCCTAATGTGTATTGTCTTCCTAAGCTAGACGGTCTGACTTGGCTGCTCTCCTTAATGATACACAATGAACATTTTATTTCATACAAGAGTGTGAATGAAGCAGTGACAGTGGTCAGGCAAATTTAGTCCATTTATAAAAACCTGTCTTTCCTGATTGTTACTTTCCCTGATTACACTGCTCTTATTATCATGTTACCTGTTTTCAACTGTCTGTAATTTATTCACAGTTTAAAAGAATAATGATAATAACAGGTAATAAAACTAGACTATTTGGCTTGTATGGTTTTTGCAGTGTGTACTGATTTTTAGTTTAGTGAGGTATGTTTTTCTAGTTTAATAAAGTAATAGTTTTAAATCACAGCCATCAGAATTTTGAAGAGTAGCTCATGAAAAATAAGGTGACTAAGATGTAAAAAGCTAACCTTCCTTTTTCCATCTGCAAGGATGTGCATATTTAATCAGCTTTTAGCTAAATGAACTAATGGGCCATGATCTATGTAGTAGATACCTAATATTAATAAGCTTGCACGAGATCAAGGAAATATTCCTGTTTACCAAAAACATCAATATTTCAAGTTAATATTGTCCATTAAGGTCTATTAGATTTCATTCATAGACAGGGGTAATCAGACTGAGAGCCATGCCAGTAATGTTTCTCCTTTGCTTCATTCATTATATGTGGTCAAGCAACCACTGCATAAAAATGTTTTTTATTTTGTTGTGTTTCTTCAACTTTCTTCTACGTGATGCCAGTTTTTGAATTTCCTTTACATCATACCACCGTCTCTCCTTTTTGTCGCCATTCTGCAAGAGACATTTTCAATATTGTTAACCCTCATTACATCATGATGTAGCTGCATAATCTACAGCTACCATACTCTGGAAAATGTTCTTTATATTCAAAGAGTTTAAAGGTTTCTCAGACAGGTACCTTTTTTTGTCCGTTAAGCATACTGATTATATACACTACCACCTTTTATATTTTTTCATGCTTTTATTAAAATCTAAGCAAAGCAGTAAAAGTCATGCTAATACTCTGGCTGGTTAACTTGCAGCTTTTCTATAGCAATAAAAGGAACATAAAAATAACTCCTACACGTTCCAATTTTGTTGACTTACAAACTATTTGGTTACCAGAGTAAAGCACCAATCACAGAAGCTTGATTGTCACCATGCCTGTCTAAAAAATATATTATTTTTTTAGACAGGCGTATCATAATGGCCACCAGGCTTTCTCCAACTATTTCTTCCATGTGCCCATGGAAGTAAGGCAGTGCAATACTTCACTTAGTTTTCAGAGAACCAGGTTTACGCTAGTAACCAAGCACTTACTTTCAAACCTTGCTCGATATCTCACTATAGGAGATATCTTGTATATATCTGACTGTATATATGCCAAAACACATCGAGCCTGGCAGGTCAACACCTCAGCCCCAGCCCCAACACTAAGTGTGTGGACACATTCACATTGAGACTGTAAACTCCTCTAAATGTGTGACCAACTAGCAGCCTGACAGATGTTCTTCACAGAAATACCCTGAAACATGGCTCATGAGGTAGCTATTGAAACTGGAATCTTAACGATCTCTACCATCCAGTGTGACAGCAAGGCAAAGGCAAGAAAGAGTTGCTTTTCCTAAACCCCTTAGTCCTGTTTAAATAAATGTGTAATGCTCTGATGGGAAAGAGTGAATTAAGCAGATTCTGGCTCTTATCTGCAAATGATTGGAGATGAAAAACCTGCAGGGCAAACATATGCAAACTCCCTAACCTCAGGCATGAAGGCAGAGTAAGGATTGTCTATTGATATAGGGTGTCGTAAAGAGTATCCTTCACTGATCCTTATACTCTGTATATTTCTGTAACAACCAGAGAAAATGGAGTAAGATAGAGAATAGTGGAAAAGAGGAAGAGGAGATGGCATGTAGCAGCCAAACTGGGAACAAAATGTCCAGGATATTACCACAGTGTATGCAACCCAACTACATATCACATCACCAAGGTGCTCTGAAAACGTTTGACCCCAATGTGTGCACATATTCTGTAATTCTAATATGAATCCATCTGTTTTAATATTAATTTGTTAATGACTTATTCATTCTAATTGCTCTTGTTCTCATATCTTTTTAACTTTTCTTTGTCATTTTCAATTTCACTCTGAATTATAAATTCATTCTTTCTCTTTTCTCCTCACTCAGTTCTTCTGCTCTATCTCCTGTTTGTGCTCTCACCCTCGCCTGCCCTTTCTCTTACTATTTACTTCATCTTTCTGTCTTTTTACATCCCGCTGTGATCACTTTAGATTAAAACCATTCCATTTGGAAACCACAGGTTCAGTCAAAGGGCAACATCTAAACACTTCTACAACTGGCAAACGGTTTTCTAAAAAGTTCACATTCAAGCAAACCATGACAGATTAAATTACCAGGTAGCACCTGAAGCCTGGGTTTGGATGATATTCTCATTTAACACTCTCTGTGGCCTCAAACTGTTTACTCCAGCGGTCAATAAAATAAGGGAAGAGAAAGAAAGGAAAAAGATACTCCACAAGATGTTATAACGGAATCAAAACAAGGCTGATGAACAGAAAGCCAATCATCAAAGGCGGAAATACTCAAATTAAATCTATTCATAGATAGATAGCTAGATAGACAGATGCTAATAACCTTTTCACAAACTTCAAAAATGTTGAGTTTAATTACACATTTATGTTTCTTATGTCTAATTTATGTAAATGTTTACCACAGAAGTTGCATTTCAATTAGCAATCTTCAAGCACCATCTTATAATGTTAATAATAATATAATAATATTTGAAAGCAAATTTTGCTGTCAGACTGTGGAAGTTTGGAAGGGCAGGGAGGCCATTAACTCATTTCTTTACTAATGTTGAACCTGACAGCCCCAGCATCACTCCAGTTCTTTCAGATGCCAATTTAAACTTCTTTGATTTGACATAAAATCACATTTGTTTGTTTAAGAAATGACATACTGTTAGAATAAAAGGAGCAAATTATAAAGAGAGAGCCTGCATTGCAGTTCATGATTACTCTCGCTCCTATTTATTTAACTCCCAATCTTCCAATCGCAATCTACTGAATTACTGCTTTAACCTATTTCTGAAACCTTTATCCTGCAGATTTTACTTTTGGCAGTCTTTTCACGTCTTTTTCTTCTTTACCCCTCTCATCATTTTAAGCACTCTTAGTCTTCTTGAGAAATCCGGATTCCAAAAATATCTGGAGCATCTGCTCGGAAAAATGTAAATTCTGAGAGGGATAGAAAAGAAAATACATGAAACAACATGGCATAATTACAGTTTTGCCTGGGATGAAAGTGAAAATGCAATTTTATTTTTGTTTTCTGTTTACCAATATGGTCATTGAACAGTGACAGTAAGTGTGGGTTAGGTGTTTCCTTGCTATTGCTTGTTCAGCAGGGGATCTGCAGTGAAGTGACTATGAGGAAATTGTGTATGGAAAGGAGAATCCAGTTCTCCTGTGCAAAAACAAACAGACACACATTATGACAGATAAACAGAGAATCAGCTGCTGATTTATATCTATGGCCTCTTTGGCAAGACTCTCCTCCCATGGTTGGGCACTTCCACTGTCTTAGATTGCAGTTAGCGATAGAAGTCTTTGTTCTGCTCTACAGCCCATGAACCCACTCTCTTCTTACTGCTTGTTCTGGCTGGAGTAACCTGCAAGTTCACAGTGGAACCTCAGAACAGAAAATGAACTACTGCTGCCAGCTGTGGTCCAAGATGGTACAGCTGTGGTTCCTCTATCCCGTGGCCAGACAGACTCCATCAGTGACTGATTGGAAAGGCTGAGGCTAGCTCATTAACAGCGACTGAACTTTTAAAACAGGGGCAACGGCGGTTTGACAAAACAAAGACTTCATTAGATTTGAATCTTGAAACCATGTTTGACTTAATTTAACAAGGGTAAAAAAGGTTAAGTGAGCACACTCTTAGGTGAAATTCTCCACCTAGTTACATTTTGTTTTCATGGTAAACAAGTATGACAGCTCATCTGCTCATCTTATCTGCATTCTATGTCCAGTATTCACGTCGTCCCAATATTCCATTATTGCTTCCCTTTTACAGTCTTGCTCCCTTTTCCAGCTATGGTTTTATTTGTTCAACTCCAAGAGTTTCATTGCTTTATTTATTAATATCACCATGAAAATTGTGTGCAAGTTGCCATTTGGGTATTATGGTATGAAGTACATAAGAAACGTTTCTAATGAAAAATTAAATAAGAAAAGTTTTTAAATGAAAGCCAAGACTGTTAAAGTCTCTCTTTATTTGAAGAACAAACTTCCCAAATGTCTTACGAGTATCTGCCATATCTCAGAAAGGCCTAAATAAGAACTGAGAGAGCTGGTAAATTATATCTGATGTCTTCATGAGGACAAAAAAGACCGCTTGGCTGTAAGAAGCAAACTGTCATAAGACTGTTCCACTGCACCACTGAGATTAATATTTTAACATTTGTACTGGCTCTCTCATAATCGTGCATAATCGTGGCTGTAAAATGCCATTTCATGCAGTGTGCTACATTATTACAAGAAAAAGAAATTTCATTCTTGATACCTGTCTCAACAATATTGTTAAAGATCAGAAAAACACTTGGAAACTGTGTCCTTGGGCAAAACACTTTACCCTACCACCTACTGGTGTTGGCCAGAGGGGCCGATGGCGTGATATGGCAGCCTCGCTTCTGTCAGTCTGCCCCAGGGCAGCTGTGGCTACAACCGTAGCTTGCCTCCACCAGTGTATGAATGCGAGAGTGAATGAATAGTGGCATTGTAAAGCGCTTTGGGTGCCTTGAAAAGCGCTATATAAAATCCAATCCATTATTATTTATTATAATCTTTTGATAATTTAGAGCACAAAGACATCAGTTTTTGCAGTTAAAGTAGTTAAAGTGACATTTAAATCTTACCCATATGGCTAATTTGTGCCTGTGCTTTTCTTCCACTTTGGCTATTTTCTGTAAACGCTGTTCTGTCTGGAGTAAATGATGAATGAAGCCGAGCAGCATGCCACTAACCTTGATGCAATGCAGAGTGCGGTTTGGGTGTCAAGGATTACCTGGCTTTGTAGCTGCTGTTCCCGCCTGCTTAAACCATTTCAAAAGTAAATGGTGCAATGAGCAGTCATATCTTGTGCTATTTCCATTGTTCTGTCAAGCGACGCATAAATACCTCGATCCCAGTCAAAAACTAACCAACCTGCTTAAAGAAAGATGGATTGGCAAGTCAGATTTCCCAGGCGGGAAGGTGTGGTGGATCTACACTACCACGAGACAGTTTTCTCCATTATAGATTGCTGTAATGCAAAACAAGTGTTTTCACAGCAGGTAGGTAAGTAAAGAAATTTAATTATATGTTCTCAATATATTCTTTTTAAGCCTATCACTTTTGGTTGAAATGTTTTTGTACACATTTGAGATGAAATTGAATAAAAACAAAGATTACCACAACCTGTGGATTCCCACAGTTCCAAGACCCCTGAGGGTCCTGCTCAGATGAATGCGATGCTTGCCAATAAAATTTGGCCTGGGATTTAAAGAACAATCTCAGTTTGCTTTCCTTCTGCCAAATATTTCAATATAGTTCCTTTGATCAAGCTAATGCAAAGAGATGACAAACTTCCTGTTCTACTGTGTAAACCATGACACAATGCACTGTGCATCACCGTGTGTCATTTATTTAGTCTGTATGAGTGAGTACTAACAACAAAGACGTGTTTCATCACAATATCAGGGAGGAGGAAACAGATGCGTAGCTAGAGAAATGTTACAAAGAGACAGACAGGCATGTTCTCTAGTGCCACAGGTTGACCCCATCAGAGTGCTGCCAGACCTGAAGACATAACAAAGAACAGGAGTTATTGAAAACAGCCACACTGCTTGTCTTTCTGTTTATTTCCTATTTTATACAGAGACCGTGTGTGGACCAAGAGCAAATATAAAAGCTACATTTTTTCTCAATTTTCTACCATTTTTATATTTAGAAAAACTGAAACCAGAAATGAGAAAAACATTTCAGTTAACTAAGATAAAAAATAAAGACAAGACCGTAAAAAAAATTAAAAAATAAAAATAAAAAAAACTGAAATGATTTCGTGAGAGTTTGGATGGCTACAAGAGTGTAAGTCAACTGCTTTGAAAAAGTTTTGTGTTTTTGATGCAATACCTGTACTAATTTTCCAAAATCTTGCCTCCTGCACGTTTTCTTCATACAATAACACTTAAAACAACTGAAACTGAATTCAGAAAACTGAAAATAAATAAACACTTAATTTTTTTTTTTTTTTTTTTTTAAAAACCAAACTAATTAGTAAATACAAATGTGTAAAAAGGCTGCAGTGGGTACAAAATAAAGTAAACTGCATTTCTCTATTTCTTTTCTTTGGAAGCTCATAGAGGAGATGAAGCTAAATATTTCATTGTGGAGCACGATGTCATGTATTCTTTACAGCTTTATGCCTAATAAAAGGATAGGTATGTTAGTGTTGTCACTCTCATCAAGGCTATTGTTGCACAGGTGTCTGTAAATACAAGTCTGACATTTAAAAGCAGAAAGTTTGATTGTAAAATAATGAATCAGTCCCACATTGCCTGTACCATTTCTCATGAGTGGTAAAATAAGGCAGATCAAGCTGGCTTTTTTCATGCCTATCACAACTGATGCCAAGACAAGCGCCAGCAGCTCATATTTTGGCAAAGTAGGTAGCTGACAACACCTCATCAGGTTCCATTAATGTCCTGCCGAGACAGATGAAGGGAAGGTCCGGCCTCATGAAATTTCTGTCACTGGCAGTGTTATACTGCTTCTGGTTATGGTTACTGAACAGCTTTTAAGGGTACAATGTGTCATCCATTGAGTAACAGTTGTAACAGTCCATTTGAACTTAGAATTTTAGATAAATGCAATACATTTTAAATGGGATTTGGTGTTTTGTACACTCTAGTGGTTCTAGCGGCCATAAATTTAAAATCAAGCCCTCTATAAGAAGGGGGTAGATTCAGGCAGTGGCAGGAGAAAATATGCTAAGCTTCATTCAATAATTAATTTATTCATTCTTTCATATGTCTTGTGCTCAGTGGTCCATTTTGACGAAGGAGTGAAGCTGACTGAGAAACAGAAAGTCAAGTTGGTGTTCTTTGATGGACGACGTGAGACAACTCAAATGCAAAGGTGCATTTTTGATTTTGGTCAGAGCCGATCTAATGCTTTGAGTTCCTTTGTACAAAATATTCTTTCAACAGGCCACTAGTATTCTTTGGACCATGAGCCCATGAGACAGATACACTTTTGTTACTTCAATATTTTTTCGGCTTAATGCTTTAAAGCCTTCAACCAAACTCCTCCATTCACTTCAGGCTTTGGAGATATGATCAATAAATACACGAATGTGAGTACAGCACCAGGTTTTGAAATTCTCTCCTTCGTGCTTTACCAGATAGTTCAGTCTGGTTAATTCTTCCCCTGGTTTTCTGCAAAGAAACTTTCTATCATCAAATTCATGTGATGTCTAAAAATCACTGTAAAGTGCTTTCTGATAGCAAAATTCTGAAAAAGCAACAGTATTTTTTTTTTTAATTTCTGCATTTTTTAAGTACTGTGGGTACATTAGACAGAATATGTATCAAAGCTTCTATTCTTCCACAACTTGTGGACCAGCATATACCTGCAAGTGCTCTTGTATGTCTTTACATGCCGAAGAAGAAAGAAAACTTACTCATAACAAAGATAGTAAGAGTCCTGTATGGCAGCTCTTGGCATTGTTATTCTTGCAATACATGTTACGTGTTAGTTTGAGAGAGCTGGTATTGTAAAATAATATTAAAAACAGCAATTTTCTAAAATGTTACTAAAGCTACAGTAATGTTATACCGCTCAAAGTTACTAAACACAAAACATTTTAAAATACATGTTATGTCATGTCATGTATTTAAAATGACTTTATGATTATTGAGTTTCTGTTTCAGTATGTGGGATAATCCCATGGTATCAAACTGGGCATGAATCATGTAATCTACTGGTACTGGTAGTCTGGATGTTATGGCATCGATAATGTGCCGCTATACTTCTTCACTTAAGTCACAATTCACAAGTAGTAAACTGGATGATGGAGGAAGTTTTTTTGTTGTTTTTTTTGCTGAATCAAATAGAGCTTTTGTGCCAAATAAATTCATAATTAATGCATTAAGCATTTAACCTCCAGTTCACACAGGTGACATTAGCAGACTGATGTACCTGAAAATCAGAACTTGCCCAAATGTAGGTTATTGCTAGATGTTTCCGACTCGCTAATATGACAGCCTCGTTTCATGTCATAACCTTATGGCCGTGCTTACGGGTCACTATCGCTATCTGACAGGATGAAGAAAAGGAAAGAGATTGTTTTCCTTTCAAAAATGTCAAATTACCTTCTAAATGTAGTAGAAATCACACCTTTGAAGTTAAATTACTAACCCAACACTGACACAAAATCATTGAGGATTTTGACCTAAGGCAGTTGGCATGAACCCTCAACTGATGTGAGATTGTGCTGCTAAAAGAGCATGCACGCTACCATTCCTGTCTCACTCTGCCAAAGGCATTCCCCTCAGACTACAGTCACTATCCATTGCATAATAACCTAAAAAGCATGCACATAAACCAGAAACATCCAACCACATGTCTTTAGGCCACAGCAAAAACACGCTGCTCCTCCCTGGAATAAAGTGCATACCATGTACTTATTTCGGCTAACAGGCACTACATCTTCCTCATCCTCCACAACGGATGTACTGACTACTTGATTGTTGACTGAGTTAATCACCAACAGACCACAGGTGTCTGCATCTGTAAATTAACAGCTTTCACAAAACTTTTAAAAAAATTCCTAATTAGTTTTTTTTCTCCATTATTCTAGGATTTTTGCCATCAAACATACAAAGAAACCTTACATACCAGCTGACTTCAGCTTGGTATTACAAAAAAACTACCACAAGTCATTAAACCGCTCATTTATATTAATAAAGCGCAGTAGAATGTATTGCATATTATGCATATTGCTTTCTAGCCATTAATTACATTTCTCTACTGTCTGATTTAAGATCAAGACCGGTGCAGAAAATAAAATCTGTGTTATAACCATATTTTACATCTAAAGGAACACACCTCCAAGTATCCAAGTAATTAGCAAAAACTGGAATGAAGGCAGTCAATACTAGTACTGACTGTTAATTATTGTTAAAAAAGTTTAAAATACATAGTGCAGCATCAGCAGCTCTCAGGCAGTTTGGAAGGAATGCAAATAAGAGTAAATCAAATAAACCTGTTATAGTAAGAAGAGCTTTTAAACATAATTTCAAATAAGCAGGCTACATAATTGGACACTGTTTAGAAACTTCCCACTGGGATGCATTATGTCAGCTCCCTTTCAACTTTTCATGTAATCTCTTACATCCCGTTTAATGTTACATTTCAGCAGCGCTGTCATTTTTCCACTTGAAGAATTAAGACACATTACACATTACACTCTTTTCCCCAAGCGTACTGCGTATATTCACAGACATAGTCTCCATAAGTACGCAGGCACACAAACACGCTGCATACCATGGCATTTTTTACAATATGGCGATATGGCAACACGTTCAAGCATACTGTACAGCATGTCGTGCACCGAGATGATCCTTATAGCGCTCACTCACACATACAGTATGAGAGAATGTACACAGGCCTGATTTGGCTTGACTGCACAGTAATGCACTGGGGTTAGATGGTTGTCCAGTGTGCATAACCTTCGGCAACTACATGGAGATGAAAAAATAAGACTGTCTGTTCTCATATTCCACTGGGCTGCTGAGCTGCACAGCTAGACAGGAACAGCAGGAGATAGAAGTGCACATTATCAGCTGACTGCCTAGGTTTACCACTTACAGCGTGTACTGTAAATCTGATATGTGTATTTATTGATACAGAGACACACCGATAAAGAAATCACATTATTTAACCGAGCCGGGATTTGTTAAATCATATTTTTTAAAATGCATTCATAATAAAATTGTGAGCTGAAAATTATATTTCCTCTAACGCTGGCTTTCTGCTGCCAGTACTGGAGGGTTTAACATTTCCAAAATACCATAATAAGTCTTGTTGTACTGCATCACTCTCTGTTGATGTAAAATCTAGAAATTTGTTGACATGACAAACTAATCCAACTAAAGCCCTGTCACATGCATGCACACAGATAAACAGAAAACAAATGAAACACATGCTACACAAAAACCTCTGTGTCATCAATAAACTGTGAACATCCACAAAGAGTGAGACGAGGAATATCTAAATAAGCACTACTTTTTGCTGTCTAAAGTTAATCCCACTTTAATTCTGAATATTGACTTTAAACTCTTGCCTTTGTAGCCTTGTTACATACTAATCCACTCTTGCGCTCCCCCTCACCACTAAACCTTTCCTGAATTACAGCCCATTGTCCTACTGTGCATGTCCGGTTCTAAGCTCTTTGAACTCTGTTAAATTTGAGTGTACGTAAGCCAGTTTCTCCATGTATGTGTGAGAGCATGCACTATAGTTTTCAAAATAATACCAGACAATTTGGAAATGGAGCACAAATCTGATTGTCCTTTCCCCACAAGCTTTTCTATGCATACACATATAAAAAGTAAAATAAATAAATAAAAGGACGCCCACTCGTATTTTCTCCTGTACACAGAGGTCACCGGAAATCAGTGGAATTAATAGGAGCAAAAACAACAATATCCTGACGATTAGAGCCGGGACCTTCAGACTAAAGAGGATTTTCAGCTTAACTTTTTAAGATTTAGCTACAAGACTTATGCTCAGGACCACAGTGTAATTGAATAAGACATTTGCATAAGGATTACCAGGACCCAGTTCTAATTCTTTTTATTTAATACCGCAAAGAGATATTTTCAGTCAAGTGAATAATGGCTGTAAATAACAAAGGTAAAGCAATAATGCACCCTCTGACATCACAGTGTGTGTAAAAGGGTCAAGAAATTAAGCAAAATAAAGACATTCAAATTCTACTCATCCAAACATGGAGTTATGAATTGAATTACAGTGTGTTAAATGCAACAAAACTCGTGGTGCATGAAGCTTAAATGTTCTTGACTGAAGTTCACCGCTTTCCCTGAAGCAATAAACACTTAGACAAGATTATTCTTCACACACAATTTATAAATTCCCACTTTGTTGAGACTATCCTAACAAGGATGAGCCAGAGGAGGGTCGAGACATTACAAAAAATACAAGTAATGCAAATTAGTGCAACGGGAGTAGTTGAATATAGATTTGAGTAAAAAAAATGCACATAAACCTGACCTACACTGTGTTAAATCAAAAAGAAAAGTGTAGTTATCATTCAACTAACTGAAGCAATAAATAATGCAACAGTTATAAAGAGTGCTTCAAAAGAGGACTTCTCTATTCCATAACCATTAAGAACTTCTTTGTTTGTAGACACCATCCTCCCTGCATCTGGATGCTACATTAAACAGAGAGTCTGAGTCAAGCTGCAGAATGGTACCCTGGTGACAAAGATAAAGGGACTGATCAGATCGCATAAACATTTGAGCTGAAAGACGTGCACACTCCGCTGTAAGACAGAGCGAGGGAACAAATCTTCTCATAATTCACCCACAGAGCTTTGTCAGCTAACATTAGCAGGCTCGGTGTGAACTGAGATGAAACTCAAGAAATTTATCTTATTTAATGCAGCCAGGCGTCGTTAACATGTTTTTGATGATGAAGATTAATGGCAATGTTCTTAAAGCACTCAAAGAACATATATCTTGCAAATACAACCCAGATGGCTAAACTATTTCTCTGCAACTGAAGTTGCAGTCAAGTGGATGCTCCCTCCTAGGAACACTCCAGGCAAAAAAAGAGGAGCAAAATTCAAGCCTGTTTTTACTAGTTTCTATATTTAACCCGTGTATTTACTGAGAAACCACGCTCACAAAAATGCATGTTGCAGTGAAGTATCTGTATCTCCAAAAGTTAGAGTGCTTTACCTGAAAAAGTT
Organism: Neolamprologus multifasciatus; assembly: GCF_963576455.1. NCBI lineage: Eukaryota > Metazoa > Chordata > Actinopteri > Cichliformes > Cichlidae > Neolamprologus > Neolamprologus multifasciatus. Next base: position 15,628,039 of record NC_140450.1, read on the forward strand.
CCACTGAGATTTACAGAACTGTACAAAAGTCTTGAGTCAGTCCTCGTTTCTTTATATTTTGCAAGTGAAATGTGAAAATGGTGCAGCAATTTATTGAAACCATCAATACAAATACAGCATACAAGGCAAAAACAGAGTTTGTAGGATTCTAATTCAATGTTTGGTATGACCTCCTTTATTATTCAACACATCCTGAACTCTCTGTTGCAAGCTTTCTTCTTACCTCTTGAGTTTTGGGGAATAGTTTTCCAGGATTCTTAAAAGACATTCAATGCTCTTCTTTAAATGTTGGCTGACACTGTTTAAGTACTATTGATGTCCGGGCTTGGGGAGACCAAGTGATGGCTCTGTTTTTCTATCCATGTATGATTTTACTGCATTGACAGTGTGTATTGGATCATTGTCATGCTGAAAAATGAAGTAGATCCCAACCAGACGCTAACCAGATAATATTCCATGGTGGAGCCAAATCTACCAATACATTTCTGTGTTCATAACTCATAACTGAAAATAATTTCCAACACCATTGGTTGAAATGCAGCCTCAAACCTCAGCCTCAAAGAGCCTCTACCCTGCTTTACAAATGTTAGCAGAAGCCACTGACTGCTGCACTTCTCTCCTGACCTCTTCCGTACAAACTGATGACAATATCAGCCAGAAATCTGAGATTTGGATTCATCACTCCATAAGACCTGCTGCAATCTGTTTTCAGTCCAGGGCTTGTTAAATTTGACATACTTCAGCCTGTTCTCCCTGTTTCCCTTCCTTAAGAATGGCTTTTTGACAGCCACCCTTCCACTGAGACCATTTATGATGAGTCATCACTGAACAGTAGATGGATCAGCTGAAGGACCAGATGCATCTCTCAGGTCCCGTGTCAGGTTTTTGTTAGCGTTTTCCCATTTCTTAAAGACATGACATAAGAAATTGTATATGTTTCTGTGGCATGCCATTTCTTCTCTTTTCTTCCACTTGTCTAGTTTCCACAAATTGTTTTAAGGACACATTGTACACTATGCTCAGATATGTCAAGTTTATCTAACAGCCTTTTGGGATTCGCCTTGTTTGTGCAAAAATACACCTGTCATACCTTGTACCTGTTAAACCGTGTTATCTTTGTCTTTTTTCATAGGTAAGTGGCAACAAATTATACAATTTTGCAACAGGCTGCAGAAACACAGCCTGTCTCTTTAGTAACAAACGGCCTAAAGAAACAATTTATAATTGATTGTTTGCCAAGTTTTCTGTCATAGATAGACACAACACTTTTTATGCTTCATAGCTCAGTGTTAAGTGGCTTAGCAAACAAACAAAAAAAGACATTGTTCTGAAAAATGGGTAAGTCCACGGCCTCGAGGGCCGGTGTCCTGCAGGTTTTAGATCTCACCCTGGGGCAACACACCTGAATCAAATGATTAGTTCATTACCAGGCCTCTGGAGAACTTCAAGACATCTTGAGGAGGTAATTTAGACATTTAAATCAGCTGTGTTGCATCAAGGACACATCTAAAACCTGCAGGACACCGGCCCTTGAGGCCTGGAGTTCGACACCTGTGGTTTAAGGGTTAAAATATCAGTATGATATGTTCAAAATGTATATAAATATAGAAAAAAGCTTTAGATGTCATCTAAGTACCAAAAATACTGTCTTATTATACACTACATGGACAAAAGTACTGGGCTATCTATACACGTTGCACCTACTGGAGCTCCTCGGACACAGAAACTCGTGCCGTGAAGCACCTGGGGCAGAGTTTTTGTGTTCATGGGAATGCCAGAGGAGGTTTGGAACTCCACGGTTATTAAGCACTGGTGACCTCGCTCTGTAACATTACATTGTCTTTGCCTTCATGGCTCTTAAACTTTGTACCACTTACATCTAATTGTGGAATATCTAGAGGGGAAGAAATCAACATTAAATTCCTAAAGTGACTCGTTGTTATGGTTGCATCCTAATGCAGTACTACACAAAAGTTCAGTGAGCTCTTCTGAACAACCCAATCTTTCATGAACATTTGTGAAAGCACAGCTAAGTGATTGAGTTTACACAACTGTGGCAATGTGACTGAAAACATCTGAAACACCTTTTTTTTAATTTTCAGATGGTATTGATGGTAGCATCACTTTTACATCTGTATTGAACATTGTTGTTGAAATTATGAAAGATTCTATCTGAGAAACGCCAGTAATATGCATTCGTCAAGCTGGTAGCAAGGAGAATACACTTTAGATATACGTCACATAAAGAAGGCACTAAAAGAATATAGGCTTAATGAAAAGGACACAGAAATGTGAGTTTTCCTTTGATAGAGGTTCAACAGATGGTTAAAGAACATAGAGTAAAGGAAATGCAAGAGAGAGGCACAAAGGAGAGACAAAGGAGCAGGAGAAAAGCAAGTCAAAAGCATAGAGGGTGAAAAAAAGAGAGCCCAAAGGGTTCTCTGCAGCCAGACGGGTTCTAATGATGCCGTCTCAATAACAGATTCACTGTGCACGAAGTAGTGGTTGTGCTTGAGTGTACAATGAAGTAAGACATTTCTTTTAGTAGTTTTTTTTTTTTATCTGGACATACCTTCTCTTTTTTACTACCGGAACACAAAGAACAGTGTGATATAAATAAACATATAAAAATTGTAGAAATCCTTTAAAAATAAATCATTTCCGCCAAAGCAGCTTTAATTTATTTTTCAACACTTCAGCTCTTTAAAATCACATACATTGGGCTCTGGAGTGAACAATTCTTCTAGTCTGAAGAATGTCAGCAATAGAAATAGAAACCATAGTAATGATTTAAACCTTAAGCAAGCAGTGAAGAATGTTATTTTCTGAGGTTCAAAGCCCCTTACACATACAAAAGCAAAACATTTCCCAGGAGTTACCTGCACTACCTAATATTCCACCACTTTAATCTGGATGCTGCTACTTTTACAGTGGCTGCATAATCAGCACAAAAAACCCCCCCAAAAAACACAACAACAATCAATATGCTTGCTTCCTCGCTAGAAGTCCCTGTGGCATTCATTACTGTAAATAAGAATGAAGTTTACTTGACTTGCTTAAGGATACAAATTTGTAAACCATTATGAGGCTGTGACTTATGCCACATTGGGGCATTCAAGAGACAAGCGTGTGTTGATTTAATAAGAGATACAAGAGCTATATGTTTATATACTATAATGGAATATGTATTTAAAATTAGCTGTAGATTACATTTCTGAGACACGCCACGCATAATAAGAAGAAACAGTGGGAGCTGCATTAATGCAGTTAGATCAGCGACACATTCTCATCACGTAGTGCTGTTTGAATGACCAACACAGCTGTTACTGTCTGTCTAGCATATTTATTATTACCTTATGTTGTTTGCACTGCATGGACCGTCTGCATAAATCATTTCACAGGACAGGTTTTCAGCCTCCGGATCTGTGTTAATGCAAAGTATGTGCTGATCTCCATAGATGCACATAGTTTGACTGTAAACATTTAAAATATATATATATAAAATCAAGAACTCTGCACCTCTGTGTAGGAATTTGACCTCTGTGTTTAACCCAACTGGGAGCTATGAACACACGGTAGAAGACATAAGCAAATGCACCCACTAGCAGTTAAAACAGGAGGGCACCAGGCAGCCAGCGGCAGGCCTTCAGAAATAACTGGGGGAGGGGTTTTCTGTGCATTGCAGCACTTAGGGTAGAGGCAGGGGGCGCTACTCCAACAATCAAGAGTCCACAAGTGGCTTTGTTGAATCTGATATGAGGTACAACACCTTAACAGCACAAATGGAGCATGTTCAGGATACTTTATCCTATAAAGAGCTCAGCTCAGATTTACGATGTTAAATCACAACTTACTGTCTACCACAGTAACTTGTGGCATATGAAAAACAATGATGGCCTTACCCATATGGAAAAGATATAAATCTTATAAAGTTTGTATCTGTCTTGTGTGAAACTTGTATGAAAAGCATACAAGAGTGAAAACATATTTAAGATCCCTTGAAAAATTATATAAATATAAATGAAACTTGTATGTTTTGGATACTTACTAAAACAATGTATGAAAGTAATGAGAAAGTGGCCACCTTCATGAGTAAATCATATAAGCCTTATGTGATTCACTATATGAAGTAGGCCACATCTTATGCAAGTGTTTTATAAGTTTTTACTATTTCTTTTCCATATGGGTAAGAACAAAAGTCATAAATTCCTCCATGACTGCGAGCAGATGAAATAATTTACCAAACATAACAAAGCAAACTGTGTGCAAATATCTGCTCTCGCTGTTGTCTCCCTTTGAATTTGTGGGAATTTCTTTTTCAGAGCTTTAAGGAACACTACGGTGAACGCTACAATCCAGATGGGCACACGCAGGCAGCGTTGTGACGTGTTGCCAAGTGTGTCAGACAAACAAACAGCACATTACAATTCCATGACAGTGATTAGCAAAGTGTTTAACACCTCTCAGTTCCAATGTTCCAATATTTCTGTAATCGCTGACAGCATTTTAAGCACTGAGGGAGAGACAGGGAGGGAGAGGGGAGAACAACGGAGGGAGGTAAAATGGGGAAAGGGGGGGGGCATATATATATATATATATATATATATATATATATATATATATATATATATATATATATGGATACATACAGCACAGGTACAAATATGAAACATTATATCACAGAGAATATGACTCCAGACAAAGACTGAGGTGGGAGCAGAGGCCAAGTCAGGGGTGAAGTCTCACTGTGTTATTCACTGAGAAACAGAAATGAGTCCAACAGTAATACAAGTTTTTCCTCCTCCGCTATCAGGTAAAAGCTACTACTGCTTATTTATGTACTGTTTTCATCTTGTGAGCATCTGAGTGTGTGTGCTGATGTGCGTCTGTGTGTTTGATGTTGCACAGGTCACATGTTAAGTATTGTGTTTGCATTTCTGCAAAGCAGTCCAAAGAACAGCTAAAAAAAAGACTCTTAAATATTCTTTTGAGCTCTCAAAGTAAATCATTAAATCTGAAAAGGACAGCGCCGACAGAATCGTGTAATAATTCTTTTTTTCCTCCACAACGTGGAAATTAACTACTTCTCACTGAAAATAAGAAAAGGATCATTGTGAGAGAGTTGTGAAAATTACCAGTGAAAGTGTGAAACTAAAAGTAAGCAGAAAGCACACTACAAGACATGCATGTGATCAGATTTGTGCAGCTCTAGTACAATAGAGTTCATGACCGATCATCTCCATGCGTCACTGTTCAGTGAATCATTCGCAAATGAATGAAGCAAAGACAGAGCACAAAGGGACGATGCAGGCAATGCTCTTTGGATTTCAAAGTGTTATAAATGTAACTGTCAAGATTTTTTGCGGGGGTATTTTCCCTCACCAATTTGTCCTTCTTCGCATGCGTATACTGGGCCACATGTGTTAGTATATCTGCATGTGTGCACAATGCAGAACAAACTTCCAAATGTCATGTTTACTTTGTCTTTAGATCGCCACTCCATAATTTGCTGTGGAGGAAATATTTTTGAAAAAAGAAACTAATAATGTTGGCACTCACACAGACACGCTTGCACAAAGATGCATGAACAAACACCCATGCTGAATATGTGGCCAAACACACAGATTGTGGTCAGGCCGTGTGCTTACAAATGACCACTATTACTTGCATGCAAGCTCAGACAATATGCACACCGACTAATGCGTGCTCGCATGCTCACACACAAGTGTGCCTGAGACACTCACACAAATGTTGTACACATGCAAAAACATATTTTCTGCACATTCAGGGAACCTTGTACCCCTGTGAGACACAGTGCAGATAACTGGAAGACTAAAACAGCATTTGTGTCAGCAGAGACGGTGAACAAGACCATGTAAAACCACGAACAAGAGAGAGGAAGGAAGGAGAGGGCAGCTGTAAATATTCACACAGCTACAAGGACGTAAGAGGAACAAAAGACATGAATAACACACAAGGACACCCACATATAGTATATATGTCATATAGTACATGCAACAGAAATGTGCAACTGCACACTCACACACACACACATAAAGCTGACAGTCCCACTAGTATTTATTACAATGCATACATAAGGTTCACCATACACTCTTCAAACACTTTACTATGGACACCTTGTTGGTACAGGGTTGGACCCTTGTACTATATATAGGTCCTGGAATCATCCCTCAGATTGTGATGCTATCATATCTTATTGATATGATAGCATCCCACAGCTGCTGCAGCTTTGTCCCCTCCACACCCATGATGTGAATCTCCCCTTCTTCCACTTCCCAAAGGTGCCCTATTTGATTGAGATCTAATGACTGTGATGGGCATTTGAGTACAGTGAACTCATTGCTATTTTCAAGAAAGCAGATGATTTGAGCTTTATGACATGGTGAGTTAACCTGTTGGAAGCAGTCATCAGAAGATGGGTACACTGTAATCATAAAGGTATGGACATGGTCAGGGACAATACAGGTGTAGGAGATGGTGTTTAAATGATGCTGAATTGGGGTTGTGAGGTCCAGTATCCTCAGTGGGGTGGTTGTAGTTCAGGCGGTAAAGCAGGTCATCTGGAGCAGGATGGTTGGTGGTTCGATCCAAGGATTTTGATGATCCAAGTATCCTTAAGAAAGATACTGAACCCCAAGTTGCTCTCTGATGCATTCTTCACAATACCAGTGTGTGTGAATGTTAGATAGAAAGCACTTATGTGTGGACAAAAAGTGCTCATATTAATGGGTGTGAATGAATGAATGTGGTATAAACCACTTTGAATGCTCAAGTAGTAAAGCACTATATAAAAACCACTCCATTTACCAATATCGCCTACACCATTACACCACCAGCAGCCTGAACCATTGATGCAAGGCAGGATGAATCCATGCTTTCATGTTATTTACATCAAATTCTGGCTCTACCATATGAATGTTGCAGCAGAAATGAAGACTCATTAGACCAGACAAAGTTTTTCCATTCTTCTGTTGTCTAACTTTGGTGAGCCTGTGTAAAATGTAGCCTCAGTTTCCTGTTCTTAGGTGTACTGTTGCTGTAGTCCATCTGCTTCAAGGTGTCTAGCAGGGAAAAATTGGTTTCCATCTGAATAGAAAACATGGTTATTCTGCATAACTTGGTTGTAACGAGTGGTTATTTGAGTTACTGTTGCTCTTATCAGCTACAAGCTGTATGGCTACTCTATTCTGACCTCTGACATCAACAAAGGATTTTCATCCAGAGAACTGCTGCTCACTGGATTTTGTCTGGTTTTTTATAAACCTTATAGATGCTTCTGCAGAAAAATCTCCGTAGGTCAGAAGTTTGTGGAATACTGAGACCAATCAGCCTGCAAGGCACCAACAACCATGCCAAGTTCAACATCATTTAAATTGGCTTTCATTCTCATTCTGATGTTCAGTTTGAAATACAGGAGGTCATCTTAACCATGTCTACAAGCCTAAACACACTGGGTTTCTGCGATGTGGTTGTCTGATTACAAATTCGCTTTAAGGAATAGTTATTCAGTTATTTCTACCATGTGAGTAACTTCTAGTCACTGCACAGTCTCTAAAATCAGCTAGCTTCTCCGCTCTTGAAAAATACATTCAGCTGAAAATATTTCATTGAGAACACAATATTAAGAGCACAGAGGCACAAAGGCACGCCTTTACATTTTTTATATTTTTTGTGTGGATTCTTCATGCATTCTGTGCTGCCAGAATTGGTTTAAATCAATCTACGCAAAAAGCAAGCTGACACTTGCAACAAAAGTTTTTGTCCTCAGATGACATTAAGCGTGTGCCAACTGCATAAACGCACAATACAATCATCCGGGAACAAGGCCTTGTGTTGTACAAGTCCTTCCCAACCCATCTGGTCCATTCTGCCTGTATTCTGACTGATACAGTGAGATGAAGCACCTTCAGCAGGGCAGGCCAGTCTACCCTCGCCTGCATCTGCACTCAACTTCAGACAAGCAATCATACTTCTTCTCACAGTTACCTGTCACTTCATCTCAACTTCAGAAACACACACACACATTCTCAATTTCTCTCTTTGCCTGGTTAAGGGTTCTGCCTCAGTGACCAGGTACAGACGTCAGAGCAGCTGCCACTGTCTGTCTCTTTCCTTTACAAGAAGATACATAACAGTCCCAAATATCACACCGCAAACATACAGAAACCAGACAAACAATTTGAACCTCAGTGAATCATATTGACATACAAAACAAAAAGGAGAAAAACCCTCACTATTGTTCATGCACTAAGAAATATGAGGAGCTAAATATTTCAAGTCAAAGATAGCACAGACCAGCACATCTGTCAACACTCAGACATAAAACTCAAAAGAGATGAAGCGTTTAACACACGCTGCCAAGCGCCCACCCTGCTGAATTGGTGCATACATTCAGATTTAAATATATGTGTGCACACACAAACAGAAAAGGACAGTTTCAAAAAGGAAGCGGTGTTGACAGCTGTGAAACTTGGAGACAAAACCAGACAAGAACAGCCATTCACACAAACTGAGATGTTTAGAAATCCTTCTCCAAGGAAAAGACTGGAATAGCACCAAAGTGAAAGGAAAAACCAGGACATGCCACCCCAATTTCTAAACCCTGTAAATAATGGAAACCTCTCATTTGGTCTTTCAACTCATCCCATCCAAATGACAGAAATTCTTCTCTTTCTCAACAGTATGAAAGGACTGAGCCCCCCGTGTTCAAGTGCTGCAAAGATCCAATAATCTCGAAGTCAATTCTCTCACTCGTCACTTTATAACCTTTTTTTCTGCTTGCCTGCTTTATCTTTACCAAGTCTGTGATAACTGACTGAAACAGGTTTTTTATTAACAAATTAATGCTCTATGTTTCTGGATATTTGTCTGTATTAAATAACATGAGAAGCTACCATGATGTGTAAGATGTAAGAATGCAACTATGTTAAATACGAATCCCAGGAGCCATTCACCAATATAGGACGTGAATCTGTATCATTTAGTACATGGTAGTGGGTAGTCAAAGAACCCATGCTAAACTACAGTACAGAACAACTAAGCCGTGTCAAATGAATCTCAGTGGACCTAAAATATCTGTGGTCACAGTCTTTGGCCCAGTTTTAGCAACACATGGGCTGCTTGTCAGCAGCACATTAGAAGCTAAGATCCTTACCCATAAACCAGCGCCATCAGGGAAGTGTGTGATCGACATCAGTGAGTCAGCCTGGGATCACAGAAGGTACAGACGCAGCCTCCGAAGCAGAGCTGTTCCAAGTTCCTCAGTACGACTCTAACAACCTCACTGCCAAGCATGTCGAAAAACAGTGCAAAAAATTGTTTTACATGGCCTTCCTGCTGGCAGCTATGAGGAACCTCAGCAGTGTTGCCCTCGTGAAAATGGTTTCTGTTTCAAAATTTCTACTATACAAATATTTCACTTTTTGCAAAAAAAAATTATTTGAAACCAAAAAGACAAATACTTAATAAAACAAAAGCAACTTTTGGTTGCTCCCTTATTCAGAAGGGGACGCCACAGTGGGTAGCTCCACATATTTGACTTGACTTTTTTATGCCAGATGCCTTTTCTGACATAACCTCTATGTGATTTGTGTCTCCTCCCAGGATTGAATTGAGGATCTTTTGCTCACTAGACAAATGTAAACAACTACACTATGGATCCACTAAAAATGATAATAATATAATATACTATAATAACGACCTGTAGCCTCAGACTAAGTGAAAAACATAAACAGCACAGAAAGTGCTATGAATGGTGATCGTGCTGAGAGACAGAGAAAGGTAACTGTGCAAGACATCGCTTGAACCGGGATGAACCAGGCTCACAGACAAGGGAAAGAAGCCAGCATCTTTGACTCGTCTCTAATGCTTGATGTACCAGTGGATGCACTCTGACACACTGCATGGCTAAAATTCAGTGACACCACAGTGAGGACTTAATTTGCCTGAATAAATCACCAAAGAATACAAATGTGCTTCACTGGCAAAGGTCACGAGGTTGAAGTGTTTGCATGCTTGCTTACATAGCCGGAATACAATGATAAAACTGAGAACTGTCAGCTATTTACTGAAGTTTTAGATAAGTGCTGCGGGTTGACCTTTCAGTATTCAGCACTGGAAATACATGATTTTAATTAAGCACCACAGAAAAATGAACTGGGAAGGTTCAGAGTTTTTTAAAGACTCCAGTGGCATCAAAATATATATATACATATATATTATACATATATATAATATAATACACTAATAGTCATATGAAAGCAGACATAAATTACCCGTATGTACTTGTGTGTATGTGTGTGTGTGTGTGTGTGTGTGTGTGTGTGTGTGTGTGTCTTGGTCATTCACGATCTCTCACACTGTGACAACATACTGTCTGCCTCGGGTCGTCACTCTTTTCATTTTCAGAGCTTACCGAGTTCTCCTACAACCAGAATTACAGGAGTTAAAAATGCTTTTTATTTCACTGAAACATTATTTCACATTGTTGTGGACTGGTATCTCTCATTCCCTAACACACACATGAAGAACCAATATGAACTGCCCTCATAAAGCAAAGAGACATTGCCATGCAGAACACGATGCAGTGAGGGCCAAGAGGCAAGCGGACTCCCCCCCCCCCCCCCCCTTTCTCTCTGCATGCTGATCATTAGAGAGACAAAATGGGAGAGAGACAGAGTGAAAAAAAGAGAGACTGGCAAAGCAGTAGTGCCAGCTCCCCTTGCAGCTCAATCACATTTAATGCCTGGATAGAGCAAGATGAAAACATCTGCCGGTCACTCCTGCAAATATCACCCAAATAACGGCAAGTCAGTTACAGACCAACAAGTTCTCAGATTAGACAGCTGAATGGTATGTGATGGTGATATAAAGTCTCCCTTTGTTGGTGCTTTTTTACTCTCTGTCTTCCTCTTTTTCTCTATTTGATATGCATCTTCCGCTTGCATGTCTAGTTTTCCACCTCGTCCCCTCATTCCATCTTCAACAGCAACAAAGAGATTAAAGAGGGATTACTTCTGACATGTCAACGTGATGCGCCCGGTGGGCATACTACTTTTTTATTTTTCATGTTGACCTAAGTCAATAAGATACACACACACACACAAACACACACACGTGGACTCACACAAGCAGAGATAGAGCGACAAAGAGAGAAAGTATCTCCACTACTGGCCTCTACTTAAAATAGTACCTTTTGTGAGCTACAGATCAAATCACAATGCGCCTCTACTTGTGTCTTCTAATTCCATACCCTTGCTTAGATCTGCTGTAAAAGTGAGGATAATGATGGATATTTTAGAGACAAGAAGACTATGAGTGAGAGAGAAAGAGTATCATTTTGTGTTTCTAACTTTTAGCTGTGATTCAAAGCACTAGTATCTAGTGGGGAAATAAATAAACTATCGATTAGAAATAAGGTGGACAGGAGATTGAGCAAGAAATCACACTGCCCAGCTAACCATCTGCACTGAACCTTCTTCCATAAACACATACATAGATAAGCTTGTACCCAACAGAAATAACAGCCCATAACAGACTGCACAGTTCTGCTAATTTCAAAGCATTTCTTGCCCAGGTTTCCACTGTATTGTAGATTTAACATACTAAAAGCTGGAGTTATTCCCCCAACTTTGTTCCCTGGTGTGCAAAAGTTGCTGTGCAAAAGTTTTAAGCAACTGTGAAAAAATGCTGTAAACAAAGAAAGCTTTGAGAAATACAAATGATTGTTTATTGGTCCCAAATGTATTCTGCAATGACAATGATCCCAGACATACAGCCAAAGTCATTAAGAACTATCTTCAGCATAAAGAAGGACAAGAAGTACTGGTAGTGATGGTATGGCCCCCACAGAGCCCTGATCTCAACATCATTGAGTGTGTCTGGGATTACATGAAGAGACAGAAGGATGTGAGGAAGCATACAGCTTCAGAAGACCTGTGGTTATTTCCCCAAGATGCTAGGAACAACCTACCAGCCGAGTTTCTTCAAAAACTATGTGCAAGTGTACCTAGAAGAAATGATGCTGTTTGGAAGTCAAAGGGTGGTCACACCAAATATTGATTTGATTTAGATTTTTCTTTTGTTCATTCGCTGCATTTTGTTGATTGATGAAAATAAATGATTAACACCTCCATTTTTAAAAGCATTCTTTGTTTACACCATCTTATATAAACATATATCTATTTCTATATAGATATAGATATATATATATGTCGAAATTCCCAGTCAGGGGCTGGTCTATCTACATCTATTTATCTGTTTAATTTACAGTTTGGATTTGTTGAATTTTTGCAGTTTTGCAAAAGCTTCATCTGCAAAAAATGCAGATTTTAACAACCCATTCTCAGAAAGATTTAAAGGGTAATATGTAGGCGAATGACTGGGTTTCGCATGCCAGTTGTAAAACACTGGGTTTAAAAATGATTGGCTAGAGTTTATTCCAAGAAGACAATGAAAATTTGACACCATGTCTGAAATATATGAAGAACAGAGAACAGCAGGTTCTTGCCAGCTACAGTTCCAGTGGCTGACAAGTGTAGTTACCCAAATTTGATCTGTCTTGTTTATGGTGAGCCTGAAAATGTCTCTGATTTAAGCACGTTGCTAGCACTCTTATCTGAAGAAACTTACAGTAAGCAAGCAGGTAAAAATTTGAACTCTTGCTGTGAGACACTTGCAGAACATGAACCTGCTGCTGTGATCAAACCATCACTCATGGGGATGAGATGCCTAACCGCTGCCACCTGCACAGGGCAGGAACCACAGCACACAACCCCAACTAAGCTTCTGTGCACTTTACTGACTTTACAGCACTCAAATTTATGTAAAACTAAATTTAATTCAGAAACAAAAGGGAGGTTTTTGATCTACTGAGCAACCTATACTCGGTATTGGCAGGTTCCATTCTCTGCAAATTACCAGAATATGCATTTGCTGTCGACAAGACAAATCCCATTCGTTTTGCCATACTGCTGTTGTAGTTCTAATGTGGAGCATCTGCTTGGTCCATGGCCCAGAAAGGACCTCGAACTCAACCAGTGATTTTGGAAACTGCACTCAGTTAGCCACAAACCTGGCGTGGGATCAGCTCTGTAAATCACTAGGGTTTAAATGGATCAGGGTCTTCCCTCCTTGGCAGCATAATACTGTGAGATAGATGGTTTTAAGTGTGTGTGTGTGTGTGTGTGTGTGTGTGTGTGTGTGTGTGTGTGTGTGTGTGTGTCAGTGAATCTGGATGTGATCTTGACCATGCACTTCAAGTTAAATAAAGAGTGGACAGGTGCTTATCTTTTTGCATGTGTATGCTCTCTCTCGCTCTGGTCTATCGCATTTTCGAGGCCACCGAGTTGTGCATCGAATATGTGTGCCCACCACCACCTCGCGTCCTCATCTCATCCTGCAAGGCACGCTCTCCACTGTCAACTCTCTCCCTCCCTCTCTCGCTCCCTCTCTCTTTCTCTCCCCCTCCCACTCTCTGCCCAACCTATAGGAGCCGGAGGTGCTGCTACATCGACTCAAAGTGTATGCTCCTTGATTTGGAAATCACTCTCAACGCAACAGTGCCATGCTACGCGGGTGGTGGTGGAGGGCAGAAAAGACATAAGGACAGACAAAACCTTTTCTTTTCCTCTTGACACTGCAGTAGCTCGCGAAAGAAAGGTGACAGTGCCCCGTGCTCCAGGAAAATCTATAAGTGGAAAATTTCCTACCATCCAGGATAATCTCTCTGACACGCAGGGCAACATCACGCCATCCAAAACCACCTGTTTTCCGCGCACGCTGTGCTCAAAGCAAGGCGAACGCTGCACTCTAAGGGTAGACCCGTTTCTGAAAATTGTCCGCCTTTAATGTATGTGTTAATATATGCCCCAACTTATATATATATATATATATATATATATATATATATATATATATATATATATATATATATATATATATATATATATATATATAGACAGAGAGATGGATAGATTTCTTTTTTTTTTAAACAAACCCACTATGGGTAGACTAAACAGAAAATGGGTTTATAAATGCAACTGATTTTCAGTAATGCCCCCAGCACTAACGCAAACTTCATTTGTATGACGCATAGCATATCTCCAGGTCATCATTTTAGCCGTGGAACAAAAGGCTAAAATTCACAAATATTCGCACTGAAATCCATTTAAAATATATTGTCTACATCCTGAATGCACTGAGCTTCATTAACAAAGAACTCCACTTTATGCCACAGTGCGCCAAAGATATCGCCAGCGACGCTGTGATTTAAGAAGCACCGCGCATAGCAAGGCTGAAACATCCCGTCTGTTTCCTGAGAGACGCACAGAGAGTCTCGTTCTGGCTGCGATTTAGAGGAGGAAAAGCGCAGTAACTTACCGATGTGAATTATTGAATCCGAGAGTGTCGACTTCCACTCCTGGCTCCAAAAAACGGCAACGAGCAACACAGCCGATATAACTTTCATTATGTCCAGAAATATTTTCCCCCAGAAACCGAGAAAAACTACAGCTCTCTGCGTGAGAGCAAACTGAGTTAAAATCCCGAAAACAGAAGCTTCCTTTTTTTAGTCCATCTGTAAGGTGGTGAAGGAAATTCCCGGTGATCTCTGTCTTTATGTGTTCTCTTGAGAGTGTAATGCTTGCCTGCAGATGAAAAGAGGAAGAGATTCCTGGGTAGTCATAGACTGGTGCCCTGTTGAAATTCCTCCCAACATTAAATCATGTTCTGGACGAGTAGAGACGTTGAGCCGTGGAGAAAACAAACCGCATCCAAACGCCGACGCGTTAAAACGAGCCGACGGGCTGGAGGTTGTGGCAGCTCATTTAAGGGAATAAATCTGTAATCATTTGATAACGTGAGAGGAAACCTTGTTATCTTGAAAAGCAGGTTCTGTTATAATGACTCGAGATCCCCAGCCTCTCAGACCTGGCGACGCAGTTTCCCCCTGCACCAATCACCAAACCACCAGCAGCAGCAGCAGCAGCCTCAACGGAGCAAGCCAACGGCCAAAACTTCCATTTATCCCAAAGGCTGTCTTTTTATTTTTCCTTCACCTAGCCACTGTTTAAACACCACAACAGGCAGAGCACCTTGACAAAACCCAGCAGCGACTTTTGACAGTCAATACAAGAAATGATGAAAAGCCTTGTCACATGGCATTAACACGGAGAGGTACCATATTCCGGAATTGTCTGTAGCTTCCTGAAGAGATGAGAGAAAGAGGAGGGGGCTCTAACACGTATAGTATAGAGAGCTCCAAAAGCCACTATTATTTTCTTCGCCAGGAGGGGGGAAACGTAGGCTGGGCTACCAGGAGAAAAATTAACCGAGGGTGCGCGCAGCGACACTCCCGCGGTCCGCACTCCGTATGCGGGTGTTAGCGTCGGCCCCAGCAGCACGCGCGGTGGCTGGTAAAGAGGAGGTATGCTGCGTCCGTGAGGGGTGGGGGGCAAGAGAGAGGGGTGGGGTTGAAGTGAAGAGAGAGAGAGAGAAAGAAAGAGAGGGAGGAGACCCAGGAGAGAGATAAAGAGAAAGAAGCGGCAGCAACTGTGAGCAGCAGCAGTTGCCAGCCGGGGCGCGCATCTACTGTCTGGAATTACCTTGGTGAAAGACAGATGAAATGTGAATATCAGGGAGGGCGGGGGATGCAGAGGGGAGTCACGGAGAGACAGACAGATGAGGAGAGGGGTAATCTGCTCTGCCACGGGCACTTCACTCAGCCGTTGATAGCTAACCCCCGTGTACAACAGGAGGTGGTGATGGGGATGCCAGTTTCTGTGCTGTATGAGGTTATCCGTCTCATCAACTGGGCACTTTTTACATAAAAAATATTTCCATTAACTTTACCCTGCTGTGATGTTTTGTTTTAACGCGATCCTGTCTTTTTTTCTGATCAGTTCACTCATTCACACCACATCCTGGGAGTTGTCTTTCATGCATTTCCTTATCCGAACTGGTTTCATTTCTCTCTGTGTCTTGTAGTTAGCTTAGTTCCCCCACAACTATTCCCACCACGCTTTACTACTCTCTATTCTGTCCTCCTCTGTCGCCCTTCCCTGCCTCCCTGGAAAGATGAAGTCCCCTGTGTTGCTCTTAATCTGCCCCAGACCGTGGATTAGAGATTATAAGGGCTGGGAGCCACAGGCTACTACTGGACTGACTATTTTATATGCATTCAAGGAATGAGGGATTAAACTGACAACAAAACTAAGACTGTCAAAGTTGCTCTCTCATGTCCTTGTTTCATCCCATTGATTTATTATTAAATGTTTATATAACCGCTCACTTTGTATTTTACTACTACTTCTCTTCCAAAGTGACCTGTCTCACACCTGGTGACAGCTGGGATAGGTTCCAGCCCAGTTGCCACCCTAAATTGGACAAGTGGAAGAAAATGAATAGATGGAAACGAAATGAAAGACTTCAATCATGCAAAGTCCAGCGTTTTGCATTAAAAATAAAATACTTATAAAAAGTGGCTGGTAAAGAGGCGGTATGGTGTGTCCATGAGGATATCACTGATATCAAATAAATGGACAGAGAGAAAAGAGAGACCTTTGAAAGCATTCATTCATTTTATGTTTCACTTCTGTTTCTACTGTAAAGCAAAGTGTTTTTTTAAAATTTCCTTATATTTTTCATTTTCATTTTTGTCATTTTATTGCTTATGATAACCAAAAAATTTGTGTCTTTCTAGTGTGCTGGTTCCATTCCAACACATAACAGGTAAAAGCCTATCTATTATAATGGATACACTTTTTATTCAGACAGCTCACACAAAAATACAAGCATTTCTTCTGTTCTGGCATGCTGAGGCATTTGCACCCCAATTCCTGAATTTTAAAACAGTGCATAGCCACAAACTTTAAAACACTCTTTGGCAAGTTTTATGGCTTGCTAAAAAACATTTAGCAGGTTGTATAATATGATATAATTAATTCATGAAAACCATTTTTAAAAAAGAGCTGTCTCAAATTTCCATTGATTTATTTCTGTGTCATGAAATAATTAGTAAAATGGATTTTTATTTTTGTAGTGAACTCTCCAGTAAAGTAAGACCTTCAGCTAAAGCTTAAATGTCTAACATGTTGGAAAATACTTGACAGCTGTTGAGTAAACAGACAAAGTGAGACCTTGACCACCACTCAGATGATTGCATCCCTGCTCACCAGTTTATGTATTTTTGATAATCACTGCTTTAAAAGAGTAAGATCTTGCACCAGATGGACAGTGAACCGTCAGACCTAGATATCTATCCTGAATTTGGCAGAAGATTGATCCCTATCTGTAATTCCTCTATTATTGGTGCCCGAGAAGCTGAGGACGGTGTGGATAATGATAGTATCCTGTCACTTTGCAATGAATGTATGTACAAATGTGGTATCTGTGAGTTGTAAAACTACCTGTACTATATATATATATATATATATATATATATATATATATATATATATATATATATATATATATATATATATCCAAGATGTTACTAAAGGATACAAAATAGTGAAATTAAAAACTTTTCATGCGTAATATCATCCATAGAAACAGCTGAAAATGGTTTTAAAAAATGGTGGCTTTCAAATGGATTGTGTGTTGTATATACATGACTATTTAATTCCATTTGTTCAGGAACTTTTATTACACTAGCTTCCTTATTAGTCTAATTTTTCAACAAGAAATTAGCCTAACAGAATTCAATACACAAAATTCTGAAATAGATTAAATGGAACTGTAGTCAGATGTTGTTATCTGCTGGTGTCAACACTGTCATGGAATTTGTTCACATAACAATGAAGAAAGTCACTGAGAAGCTTGTTACTTGTTACTTAAGCTGTTTTGTACCATTTAACTAACCAAAAAGTTAACTGTCAGCAAAAAGTCATGAAACATATGCGACTGACCGACCGACCGACCGACAGACAGTTATAATTTTACCCAAAAATGTGACCTCTTTCTAAAGGACTAAACCAAACCAGCAAGTAAAAGCAAATATAAACAAGTAAATGAAAACCAGACAAAGGCCAAGTGAAAACCAAGAAAAGCAAAACGCTAAATACATCTCCCAAACAGGACATGAACCACGGTCTCTTCAAAGAGGATCACAATCTCTCATAATGCTACATTTGGTGCTTCCAGACAGATGCAGTAGACACAGATAATTAGTATAAAATATGGATAAACTTATTATAGATGATTTCTAGGAGAACACAAGTTACAACAAACATAGACACTCAACACTACAGTACTAAACTCACACAGCTTATAACACCCTGCCCTAGTCATCTCTCTGGAGAAGCAGATGTCTATGCACTATGAATAAGCAGCTATCCTGTCCTTGATGGCCATTACTGAGCAAGAACCCAGCACCATCAGCTGGCAGAGGTCATCATACTGCTAAAAGCTCAACTGAGAAGAACCTTTTTTCAGTCCTCCCCAAATAGCAAGGCCTCACCAAACAGAGGATTTAACCCTAAAACAATCCATTAAAAAGGAAATCTTCTTCATATCTCTGAGACAACAGGCGCATCTGAGAGCTTTTGATTCTCTGGGATGAAATTTGTGTGTCACACAAGAAAACAAATACACTTTTTACTTAAGAAATGAATCAGATCTAATATTTGGGAAAAAAAAATTAATTAAACAATTACAAATGTCACTACCGCTCTTTACTCCATAAGCAATAATAGCAAAGGAAAAACGTTTTGACTATAAAAATGGCTTCAATAATCATCACAAAGGCTATGCCCTTGCTTTTAACCTAAGTTTTTTAGTAAACTCATGTTAAAAGCAAGGGCACTTGTGCTTAGGTACTGCAATTAAGTAAATGTAAAATATTGTAAAATGTTAGTAAAGTATTGCTTGTTTTTTCTAATTTATTGGAACATATACATACATAACTCTTTGATTTATTTACATTATATTTACTACAACTTACTATGTATCATAACATACTTTTTCAACGCTATGCTGATGATACCCAACTTTATTTATCAATGAAGCCAGATGATACACATTAATTTGTGAAACTACAAGAATGTCTTAAAAACAAAGGTCTGGATGATCTCCAGTTTCCAGCTTCTTAGTTCAGATAAAACTGAGGTTGTTGTACTCATCCCTGACAATCTTAGAAACAGGGTGTCTAACCAAATACTTTCTCTGGATGACATTACCTTGTCTATCATAAACTCTGGGAAGAATCTTGGAGTAACTTTTGACCAGGAAATGTCCTTTTATGTGCGTACTAAACAAATATGTAGGACTGCTTTTTTGCATTTGCTCAATATCTGTAAAATTTGAAACATCCTGTCTCAGAGTGATGCTGAAAGACTAGTTTATGCATTTATTACTTATATAGTCAACTACTTTAATCCATTATTATCAGGTTGCTTTAAAAGCTCCTGGAAAAGTTCATCCAAAATGCTGCAGTGAGAGTACTGACAGGATACCACTATTTGCTCCATATTAGCTTTCTTCAATGACTCCCATGATTTGTGTTTTTTTATTTTTTTGGTCCTGTCTTTTTTGTTCTCTTTTTTCCCTTCATCATCCCTCGGGAGATAGCTACCCATCCCTGAGCCTGGTTCTGTTGGACATTTATTGCTTCAAAAAAGGGAGTTTTTCCTTTCCTCTGTCGTCAGTCACTCATAGGGGGTTGTTTCATTTTATCTCTATTATCATGATGTCTTTTCCCTACACGATAAAGGACCTTGAGGTTGCAGTTGTTTTGATTTGGTGCTATATCAGTAAAATGAATTGAATTGAATATATTTAACTCTGTAATCTGGGTCAGAAAGTATTTTCTGTTTTAATTTACACATCCATCTCTCCTGGTATCTGTTTGATAGCAAGTAAATTAAAAATAAATTAAGGACAACAATGACTAAATCTGTTTGCAAGAATAAATACATCAAAAGCTCATCCATTATTCTGAAATGACTGTTGCTCTTTATTTGTGCAACTTGGTAGAATCACCTTGGAGGTTTATGGGATTGTAAATGTAGTAGGATTATTATCTGGGTACTACAGAGAAAAAAAACATAAAAGTAATTTTATGACTCACAAAATAGGCACACTCGGAAAACAGAAAAAAATGTTCACAAACCTCACAGAATAGATTAATTCAGGTTTTAGCTGGGTGGCTTATTGTTATGCATATCTACAACAGTCAACTGCTCTCAAGGACGTTGTCTGTCTTGGGGGGTAAGAGTAGATGAAGTTGTTCATTTGTATATTCATGTGGACATGGACGTGTGTGTGTGAGTTAATGTCAGCTGTTTTGCACATTGTATAAGCTAACCATGCTTGAAGCCATTAAGCATGCCACTGAAGCCATTAAGTGGCAGGCCAGTAAAAGCCAACATTATTGTGACAGAAGCAAAACCTGCTATCAAGAGGGTGCATCCTCTGAGTGCATCTGTTTGTGTGTATTATGTTTGTGTGTCAGCATGTACGTGCTTTCAAACAAAAGACCAGACAGCAATTATTAAGCCCGAGCACCGTTAGAGACTTTCAAATGGCCTGCAACCCACAGAGATGATTTATTCTCGAACAAAAGACAAAGAACAAAGATCAGCTGAGTTGTGTTTTTCATAAACAAAACCAAAACTGCTTTTTGCTTTTGTTTTTTGGTTTGTTTGTTTGTTTGTTTTTGGAGGGGGGGGGGGTGTCTATGAATTAAGAACTAGGTTGAACTGTGTCAAACGATATTTAAACGGCAAAACATTATCTTCTGTTTGGGTCAACAATTTTTATTACTTTCCCTTTTCCTTTTGTGTCACCATGCAAACAATACCAAGCAACTGTGTGGTACTTGGAAACCAATTACACTGTATTTTGTATGTGGTATTAAGTGCATCTTGGTGAAAAATCATTTTCTGCAGGCAAGGTTGAAAATGAAGCCACACACAGAGAGTACAATATCACCAGTGTTGGGACTAACGCGTTATTAAGTAACGCGTTACAGTAACTACGTTATTATTGTGGTAACGAGCACGGTAACTAGTTATTATGCCAAAATCAGGAACGCGTTAGTCGTTACTGGGATTTAGATAGGGTCGTTACTCGTTACTTCGTGTGGTGGCTATCGCGGAGCTTCCACAGATTCTGTAACATTAGCAAGTGGTGGAGGCAGCAGGTGGAGGAGAGAAAGGGGAGGCAGGAGGAAAAGAGACCCGAGGCGGCCGCCGGTCCAAGTGTGAACTGAACTTCAGGTAAGAAGTTATGACCTGCAGTCTATCTGGGTCAGATATAAACCAAGTTTAGGTGCAGTTTATTTTCGTTATTCTGACTTTTTCTGTACTGCGTACTAGCTAGCATGACGGAGTTTCTATACAGCTGGGTGGGTGCTATGAAGTTAATCATGTTGAACTTTATTTTGTTCATAAGTTATTAGAGTTGCCAACCTTCCCGTCTGGTATTCAGAGAAAATATTACGCGTTTCTTATTGAGGTGAAAAGGAACAGTTTGTCCCGGACTTCAGCTACAATGAAAAATACACAAAGCTGGAGTTATTCTGTGTCTTTGCTTCACAGCTGCCTCTTCTTCTTTCATTCCCCTCCCTCTCCCGTTTCTACTTCAATCATGAAAACTGATCAATGATCAGCTGATCGGCTCTCTTGTTTGTTTATCGCCCACTTTGCGCCAGAAAGAGGAAACCAGCCGATGTCGCCTTAAACAACAGCAGCAAGTTTAAGCTTGATCAGCTGTTGTTAGAATTTATTTAATATTAATTTCTAGTATCAGCTGATGTTTGCTGGAGCCACAGCTGCAAAAAAAGCTGCTGGTCATGATATCGGTTTGGTTATGTGGTGAGAGGGAAACATGAAGATGAAACCAGGAGATGTCCTTACTGAATCATCAGAGCTGAACAGGTGATGGAGAAACAGGTTTACCTTTTAGGTGACATGAATGAGTTGAAGGGAAGTTATGAACTGTTTCTGAGAGACAGATAACCCCAGGATCCTTTTTTAGGTAGCTGACAGCTGGTAACTGTGCAGGTGCGGATCTAGCAAAGTTTTGCCAGGGGGGCCAAGTAGGGCATTAACAGGGAGAGGTGGGCACAAAGAAATAATTTTCTTTCTTATTCTCATTTAAAATGTCTAGCTTTTAAAAAATAATTATCTGAATCTTACAACAAAGGATTGATAGATTGATGCATATATACCATCAAAACAGTATACATCACTGTCACAACAGCGTTTGTTTTCATTCAAAGGCTTTATGAGTTTTCCTATAATGGCGGGCCGGTCTCTAGTTTTAATGCCCGGGCCGATTTTTTGTCCCAGTCCAGCCCTGTATGCAGCTCATCTGCAGTCTGGTGTTACCTACATCTTCCTATTCAGAAGGCAGAATTTCAGAGTTCTGAGTACAATCAAAGCACCACGACTGCAGTTTTTGTGTTGGATGTGAAAGGCGCACATGACGCTGTGATGTAGGCTAGAATCATGGCAGCAGTCAATGATGGTCCAGGCGTGGGATTTCTCTCGTGGAAATATGCACATTATCTTTTCCTTTCTATTGGTAGGTGGCACAGTGCACTTGTGGCAAGTAAGCAAGCTAGAAGACTGGCAAAGTTGTGGAAGCAACACATTAACAAGAGAATTCTGAGTAAAACCAAAGTTACTTTCCCTAGTAACTAGTTACTTTGAAAGTAACGAGTAACTTGAAGTAACTGAGTTACTTTTGATAGAAGTAACTAGTAATGTAACTAAGTTACTATTTTAAAGTAACTTACCCAACACTGAATATCACCAACATCAACAATGTGAAGCTATCTATCAAAACCCTTCCCGTGGATGTAATGAATTCAATGAATTACCACAGTTCTGCTAATGATAGTAAGTGCTTCTTTATTTATAGTTTGTGTTTATCTAGCAATATGTTAGAGGTGCTTCAGTTGTCCACCTACCTATGGTTTTTGCATGCTAATGGGTACCTAATGTGGCAGAGAGGAATGTTTTTTCTGGCATCACAGGACCCAGTCTAATCCCAAACATACCCAAGCAACATGCCACAAAGCTCCCACAGAGATCCTTATTCCCAGGCACCGTAAATCTAACTGTGGCATTAAGATCACACATGCACACAACCACTACCCAGAGCTAAACTTGGTGAATAATTGATGTTAATTTAAGTTTTTTTTTTTTTCTTATCTAAGAGTGGTGGGACTAACAGAAACAAGCAGGACTTGCAGACAAACAGAGCGAGAGGGGAGGAAAAAGAACAAAGGGCAAGGTGAAAAGAGCGGAGAGGAGTTTTTGGAAAAGGTGTGTGTTGTGCAAAGATAAGAAACGTGATCAAGGCTTTGACCTGCATGTGCTCTTTGTGTACGTGTGCGCATCGTGTCTCTATTTGCATTCTAACTGCAAGCCAAAATCTTGATTCCCTACCTGTCTTTAATTAGTAGCACACTTACCTCTCTATCACATGTCAGGGCTTAAATGAAGAATTCTGAAGTGAGCCATAAACTGAAATTCCTTTATCTCCTCTATTCCACTTGACCCTGGAGATTAAGAAAAAG
This sequence comes from Neolamprologus multifasciatus, assembly GCF_963576455.1. Taxonomy (NCBI): domain Eukaryota; kingdom Metazoa; phylum Chordata; class Actinopteri; order Cichliformes; family Cichlidae; genus Neolamprologus; species Neolamprologus multifasciatus. The sequence continues at coordinate 15,651,584 of NC_140450.1, forward strand.
GGTATGGTGGGGAGAACTGGTAATGGGTAGGGTGGGGTGTGGAGTGAGATGCGGTGGGCACTGGCAGGCAGAGATTTGAAAGATTGAGAACATAAGAAAAGACTGAACGAAAGAGTTAAATTCTAGCCTGGGGCCTTGCTATTGAGCTAAGAAAGGTGCTGAGAGGAGCTTCTCAGGCCTTACGCAGGACCACACCTTTTTTTTTTATTTAACCCTCTCCTTCATTTTGTTAGTTTTCTGTTTCCTTGAAAATCTAATGACTGTGAATGTCAAGTGAATGAGGAATGAACACATTTCCCTTACAACAATGTAAAGTTGAAGATTTTAGTTGGAAGCATACATTGCTTTAAACATTGTTGACACACAATTTTTTTATATCTAAGAACATACATTACGAGTGACTCAGTGTAGGAAGGAAAATTGCTTTTTTATGCATTCATTCACTGTAACATGTGTTGGCTTTACTAAAAGGTGTGTGAAATAACTACTCTGTGTTCAGAGGAAGCAAGTTTGCTAACACACTTGGGTGTATTTTTAAATGTATTAGCCAGATGTAATAAAGGTGTTTAATTTTTAACTGCCTTTTTTATGTAATACCCTATTCGTAGAACAGAGCATTTTATTTCATTCTTAATAAATGTAGCTGTTGTAGGTTTGCCAGACGGTAACGTATGCATTTTTGGGGAGCTGTCCTTATACAATGGTGCTGAAATGTTTAGCTGGACTCCAGCTCAGCTCTGGAGCTCTCCAATATGATGGTGCTGAAAGCCCAAACAACGCCTCTCCAGTTTCACATGTGGAATAATAACTATCTTCGAACAGTATAAAGGCTCTCATGCTGGAAAATGAAACTTCAGACAAAATCTTTCTAGTGTCAATGTAAAGAATTTAAACATTATTTAGTATCAGAGGGTCACCGATAAACTTGTAAAGGGTACAATAGTATATACTGTAACTGAACAAATTAACAATCAACTTTTGGAGAATTACTTACCTGGATGATTGAGAATGCATCAAGACGTAATAATCAAGATGTAAATACTCTAAGTATGAATATGGACATGCATTTTCTGTCTATATTTGAGATAATATGTTAAACTTCTAACATGTCTGGTCTCCTCTTAATACAGAATGTACTCAGCGTTCACAACTGTAACTTCATGTAAAATAACACATTACCTACAGGCATAGACAGATTTAGTAAAAGACATATGCTTGTGTTTACTCTGCATCCAGCTTAGGAAGTGGTTAATTACATATAAAACCCCACACGCTCCAGACCTGTTGAAACCCTTCTGATCAGGATCTTTTACCCATTCTTTTAAAACACATTTTTGAGGTTGCACCTCCTAAACTCAGGAATAGCCTTCCTCATCAGGCTGGCTGAATCTGCAGTAAACAACTGCTGAAAACTCATTTTTAACAACCTTGCATTTCCTTCATCTTAATCTTAAACTTTTGCCTTCTTGTTTTTCTGCTGTGTGTTATGGGAGTGTGTATGCAGGAAAGTTTGTCTTTTTGACTGAGCTTCTTTGTATGTTTGGACACTTTTGTTTAATGTGTGGTTTTATCCAAGTGTTTTTAACACGCTCCATATTACATTTAGTATTAAAAATTAGAAGTTTGGGGGGGTTAAATTTTTTGTATTTTAGAAAACTCAGAAGGTCTACAGTACTGGAACTATTCACTGCATTTGCTTCTGAAGTCAGTGCAATATTTCATCCATTTAAAGTGATGAACAACACCACAAGTGCATACATTTTGCAAATAGTTACTAGTGGAAATACATATAGTCTCTGGAAAATATCAGCAGCTGGCTGTGCCAGTGGGCTTATATAACATGAAGGTTGTGCGGCTGGTGTGCATCATTGCAGCTGTCCATCAGGTACAGTCAGGAATCTATTTAGTGCAGGCATACACTGTCGGAGAAAAGTCTGACTATTGATATTCTGCTTTAGTAATTTTGGTGAACTGATCAGCTTCTATTATACCACGTGACGAAATATTTGGCAATAAGAAGCTTTTGCAAATAAATATGCCAGCAGCCATCTACTAAGGGTGGGAATTTAAAATGGCATTCAAACAGCATTGGGAGCTGTGCTTGCTCAGTGGAGCTAAAATATGGTAATATAGGCCATTAACATGTGATATTTGGTGGATGCTTTTATGCTAAGCGGCTTACACTTCCATGAGTGAGAATCTTTTTCAGCATGAATGACCCCAGTGGCAGTTGAACCACCTATAACTAGAAGTGGTCCCCTGTAACCTTCAATACACTCGATCTCTGTACTTTATTTTCCTCTCAAAACTGCATTAAAAATGCAAAAAATTATATTTCTTTTTTGTGTATTTAAGCTCTCCTATATTATATATCTATCTCTATCTATACATATAGATATATACATATAGATATATAGATATATACAGACAGACAGACAGATATAATGTGAGCATTGATTATTAGTGTATGGATTGTAAGTGTATACTGAAAATTCTTTGGTGAATGGCTGGAAGCTGTGGAATAAATTTAAGACACTGGCCAGTATAACAGCACACAGGAGTCCTGTTACCAGTGCTGCTCAAGGTTGAGTTGAAATGTTGGCGCCATCCGTAAATATTTTTCACCATTTAATTTTTTAGGGGAAGCTACTTTCTTATACAAATTCCCAAGGATTTTTTAATGGTTGTTTTGTAAGGGGCCGTGATCCACTGTGCACTCATACAATTTAACATCTATTAAATTACAAATGGTAAATATAAAATCACCATAAATTTACTTTAAGGCTGATACATCTCACCTGCACGCAAAAACCCACTGTCCTCAAATAAGTGTTCCACACTGAAACTGATCTAAGTATATGCTAAACAGACATGTTGTCTGTTTTTTAAATCAGCACTCCTACACGGAAGCATCACAAAGCCTCCCCAGCTGCTCTCTGTCATAGCTCCATTGTAGTCACTGGGTCTGGTGAGTAACGCTATCCCATCAAAAGCCCATTATTACATTAAAGCAGCCCTCTGCAAACATGAAACCTATAGAGATACAATACGCTCTTTATCTAAAATCTCTGTGCTGGCTCAGTTGGAATAACTACTATATAATATGCAGAAAAATACACATTTTGATTTATACACACAACAATACTGACACAACCTCATTTTACCTCCTTTCATATTATACCACATTATGGGAGTCATTTGTTTTGCTAACCTCCTGCAGTTAGCATTTTTCCACTGCCAGCCCTATTGAATATGGAAAGCACCGTAGTATCCTGGCACTGTGACTGCATGGCCATTTTCAAATTCAGTACTCTGGGAAAGCCAAGAAATCACCAAGTAGTGCATGATGTAGTGTGATATTCAAGCGCTGCAACAAATGTAGTCCTTCATTCAAATATCGTAAATTAACAATGATTTAGTCATCGCATAACGCAGACGGAGCTAAGGTGTTAATGTCTGAATGTATGCTGCTGTCCTACATGACCAGAAGCATCACTTTCTGCCAGTAAAAAGCATTAGAGCCGCCCACTGTGACTTGTACTGAAGAACAGATTGCCTTGTTCTGTTCTGGTTGCTATATGGGATGAGCTGAAGTGGGGTGTCGTCTAGCTAATATTTTCGTGTCTTATTTAAATTTCAGTCATTACGTGTCCTCAGTGTGTGAACAGTATGAGCTAAAAGAAAAAAGAAAAGAAACATAAAGCTGGTTAACCTTACATATTCAGTAATGTGATAATACATTATGGGTCAGTTACTAATAGCTGCCTGTTTTATTCAATGTTTTAACACCATACTACTGATCAAAACCAACTTTTTAAATCAAGCAAAATTCCAAATATGCATCCACTGGACTCCTGAACACTTTAATGGAGGTCTGAGCACTCCAGTATACCACTGCACATTGGATCATACTCTCACTTTAGTCTCCCAGCTTAACTCCAGCGCTCTCTTTCAAAAAAAAAAAAAAAAACATGCACAAATGAAAAGTTGTCCAGACCCTCTATGGCTCAATGTCATTTCAGCTTAGAGTTGTACAGTGTTTGTAAATGAAGAAATCTGTGGTAATAGTGCAAATGTTTTCCAGCTGGGAGCTTTTTCTCTCCTGCCATCTTTCACCTCAAATATAAAAGCTCCCTTTTCTCTGGCATAAAAGAAATGGAAGAGTCACCATGATTGGTGCTGAAGAGGTCCATCCTGCTGTGGTTCTTTATTAAACAGAATGCATACACTACACCCCGCATGCAAAATACTGCATGCACACTCTGTATCACCACATAAATAAAGAACATTACTGTCAACATTATGGGCACCGTTTCCCTATATCATGTATAGGATATTGCATTTCTATTAATACGAGTAATCCAGCTGCATGCTGGAGTACAACTTCTGTTGAAAGATCAGTGAACTTATCAAGCATACTACAATAATTAGCATGTATTGATTAATTCTGGATAGCCTGCTAGTTCTCCTTTCAGTTTGTACACAACCTCTTTGCTACTAAAATGCCATTCCTTTTTCTGTAATGTAATCACAGCTGGACACAGAAACTAGTGGTATATGTTTCAACCTTCTCCCAAAACAATAGTAAAAATGATCTGTTAGGCTCCATGTTGTGCTCAAAGGAACACTTTTTTGGTCTGTTAAATACCGTCACAACAGGGAACTCTTTTTTGGAATGAGTAATGCTTTGAGTAAATTTGGAATTAAAATCCAAATGAAAAAGCTGCTTTTCTGACTCCAGAGGAAACATTTAAGAGATACAGTACATATGAATATCAAGCCAAAAGTAATAAAAGCAGTTTGTGAGTCTTTTGTTTTTTTAAATCCAAAACAAAATGGCTTTGACACAGCTACACAAACAAAAAAAGAAAACAAATATTTGTCTCTTTAATTTTGTATGGGATGCCTCTAATGCTTGCCGAGGCATGCGTTTTAGATAAATTATTTAAACATTGTACTGTCCAATAAATTTTGACCAAACCTCAGGGAGTTCTTCTCTCTCCCCCCCCCCCCCCCCCCCCCCTCTTTTTATCAATATGTCAACAAATGGCTTCCTGAAATCGTTATGGGATTTCCTCTCGCATTTAATGTGTTACTGGAAGGTATTTTATCAAGAACACAGCTTGAGATAAGTGCTCCAATCGAAATCCAGAAAATGTATCCAAGCTTGCCTGTGGCGTCATCTTGGATTGAACCAGCACTGATGATGCATCTTCAAAAATCTTTTTATCAAGAATAGGAATAAACTCAGTGATGGTAACCATATACAAACTAACAGTCTATGCAGCTTCAGCTAATTTTGTATAAAACAGAAAATCACTTCTAAAAATATATATATTAAGAATATGTAGCTTTGACAGATTGTTCCATTTTTATACCCTCAACAGTGACACTAGAAAAAAAGAGAGTGAGAGAGGTAAAATGAGGTAGTGTCAGCCCACAGCAAATTAGAAGATTCAAGGTCAATTTTTATTTTTATATAGGAATTTTTTTTTAAAAAGTATAAAGCCCCCCCGCCCCCCGCTGCTATAAAATTACATTAAAATCCATGAAAGTTGACCACAATAAATTACATATAAAAACACAAAATTAAAAAAAATAATTAAAAGACAAGAAAAGCATTCAAACATTTAAAAGAGAACAAAAGATCCAATTTACAGAAAACAAATGATTCTATCAATACTGGTAAAATAAAAACTTACCCCTTAAAAACTTGTGAAACTCTGCAGCTGAAGTGTTAAGGCAGTAATTATAAACTGCAATGACCAGTTGGAGAATGCATGCCCGTTAGAGTATTTCCTTGCATCCCTCATTCCCTAATTTGTTGTCTACTAGCGTCTAATGGAGGAATTAAATGCCCAGGAGCTAACCAGGGGTCTTCAAAAGACAGATTTCTGTGTAAGGGATGTGCTACCTTTCTCTAGAGGTGGACGCTGTTGCTTCTAGTAAACAGCAAAGAAATAGTGAAGCCAACACATTAAGTGTGTTGCTATGATGTACATGCATTTCTGTTTTAATACTGGTTCATAGGGGTTTTTATTCAATCAGCATGAACAAAGAAAGTAATGGGCAGACACAAAACTAGATATAAATATCATCACCTTGCTAGTGCTGGGACAGGGGCTGTTGGAGGCTATTTGAATAAAATGAACTCACTGTAATGTTCAAGGAACCAGTCTGAGGTGATTTGAAGTATGTGACATCACTGTGGTCATAAAGGGATAGACATAGACAGCAACAATACTCAGGTAGGCTGTCATTTTTAAATGATACTGAACGGGTAGTAAGGTGTCCAATACAATATCCCACATACCATTAAATGCTTGAACCATTGATACAAGGCAGGATGGATTCGTGCTTCCGTCTATGTCAAATTCTGACCCTGTCATACGAATATTAGCAGAAATCAAGAGTTGTGTGGTCCTACAGTGCAAACTGTAGCTTCGGTTTATGTCCTGAGGTGACACCTAGTGTGGTCTTCTGCTGCTATAGTCCATCTGCATCAAGGTTTGATGTGTTGTGCATCCTGAGATGCTTATCTGCATACATTGGTTGGTTATTTGAGTTACTGTTGCTGATCTCTGACATCAACAAAGCATTTTTCCCCGGAGAAACTGCTCACTGGATAGTTTCTCTGTATTGTGCCATTCTCTGTAAACCCCAGAGGTGGCTGTGTGGGAAAATCCCAGAAGATCAGCAGGTTCTTTCAATGGAAAAGCTTTTTTTGTTGAAACATTTAATGCTATAATAAACAAATATCAAAAATAAGAGTGACAAACAGAACACTTGTTATGTTATATTAAAGAAAAGATAACATGTGAGATATGTAGGGGATGATGAATGAGGTTCCCTGAGACGGCATCCACACAGATTGAAGCACACTTTAAAGTCCCTGCTCAGTAGTCACTACTCTGTTAATAGCAGGCTGCCCCAGCTGCGGCCCAGCTGCGGCCCACTTTCACTTTCATGTTGCGCAGCCACACAATCCGCGAAGCCCCTCCATCCATCCATCCATCCATCCTGCATCGCTCCCCGTTTTTCTCTCTCTTCCATTTCATATCTCTCATGTTTGATTCCTCTCTATCCATCTTGCTCGGCTCATCTACCTCCTCGCTACCTCCCTCTCCCGCTCTCCCTCTCCTTCTCGACTGATCAGAGAGTTGGTTGATCTCATGTTGGTTATGAGACAAGCCTGCAACAAAGCGCTACAGAAGAAAAGGGAGCCATTGTATTGTAAATACAATGGCTGACACAGCCAATATGTGTTGTTTAGAAGAGACAAGAACATAGAATTTGGAAACTATTTGACAAATAAGCAACTACAGGCCATAACAATCATCCTTTGTTGTCTTCACTTTATTACAAATGCCCAGGACTGAACTCACTGGTGTGATAGTAACCACACAAAAGCAAACAATGACTGGCATGACAATATCCAGCCACACAAAAGTGAACATGAAATATGAGATGATAAATGATTGTCCTGTTATTATTACAGATGTCAGGGCAGAGTGAGCTGATATTAAACCGATATGTACACACAGAAATGCACAGCGCCTTTGTTAAATGCATTTTTTTTATTGAATTAAAATGCAAATGAAAAAAATGTGTGAATTTACTGTATATGTGATACTGTTTTGAGAAATGCGAAAAGTATATGCAGAAAAATGTCCATGTTATAACCTCTTAGACTGATATAGAAAAACAGAGGATGAAACAAGGAAAAACAGCTCACTGACTCATTGTGTTCTATCACAGCTGCCAAGGAAAGAGGTAGGAGGGCTGGAATAAATGATCAAAGGGCCCGTGGATTCACCTGCATTCATTGCACAATTTGTCCAAATTTAACTACATAGGGTAGTGGGATGATGTTGAAATTATGCACCCCCAGTTTTTTTCATCCAACAAAGCCAACTGACATATACAGTAAACTGTCAAATCAAAAATATGTGAAATGTTTGTGTTCGCACGACTAGTTAGATATCATATATTGTTAGTGGCGGGCACAGTGGTGCAGTGGTTCGCGCTGCTGCCTCACAGCAAGAAGATGTAGGGTTCCAATCCACCAGCCATCTGCCCCCCCTGCATAGAGCCTGCATGTTCTCCCTGTGCCTGCGTGGGCTCTCTCCAGGTACTCCGGCTCCCCACCCCCACAGCACAAAGACATACATGTCTCCATGTGACAGCTGGGATAGACTTCAGCCCACCCGCAACACCAAATATGATAAGCCTCAAGAAAAAAAACCCAGCATAGATATATTATTATCATTTATGATTGCATTCATAGCTAAGTTAAAGCTTACTCGGCTTGAAATGAAGGAAAGAATGTTGAAGTGGTATTTTATGTAAACCTTCAGGGGATTTTTTAAGTTATAGAAAGGAAAGTCAACAACTTCCTGAACTGCATCCATAAAGTTTAAGGATTTCCTGCAACCTCTGGAAACTGTCCAACAACCTGTTCTTACAAAATAAACCTTTGGGAAGATGTTGTTGTCTCTCTCTGCCTGAGATGTTACAGCTTTTCTTCTCTAAGTTCTTTTCTCCCTCCTGTATCACTGGTTGCTGACCCTTTCTATGAGAAGTCTTTGCTCATCCCTAATGTGTTCACACATGATGAAGCAACTATCCTTATTTAAATATCAAGACGCCAACATCCTGGGTAATAGATGTTCTCATTGATCCGGATGGAAATATAATCCTAACTTACGTATGCAAAGGCTTATTAAAATCAACTAAATATAATGCATTATTTCATTATGTCTCTCCATCTAGACTATATCAAACAACAAAAAATAAGTGATTTATTCATAGTCAAACACCAGTAGTCCACAGCAACCTGTAGTAATTATAGACCACAGCAGAGGGCTCTGTTCCTACTAAATGTCTGACATGTATTCATATTCATATGCACTATAATATAACTGATGTATAGGGTTGAAGAGAAAGCCAACAGTAAAGGTTTTGAAGTCAGTCCGTTCAACATCAACACAACCTGCAGAGAGGCATATTTATCTTTACGGCATAATTTGGGAGGAACCTGCTGGTCTGATTACTACTCTAAACAAATTACTGCAAACAATCATAGAAAGAGAGTTTAGCATCTCAGGCATAATTTTGTCAATGCAGCAGTGCAGTAGTGAAAAACAACATGTGATAACCACAAAATGTTAAGCTGGTTGTCAAGGTAGGCACCAAGTTTTTTCCCATCACTGGATGAAAAAAATCTTTTATAACCTTTCAGTATGTGCCTTTTGTAACTCAAGTGGTTTGAGGAGTAGCTAGATTCCTCTACTTCCTTGGGGCTATATTTTCAAACTTTAGAACATCTACACAGTGGCAAGAGACTCTGGCCATTCAAATGTCTTTTCAGAGCAGCTCAGAAAGCAAGAAATGATGGTACAATGGGTGTAGCGCGGGCCTTTCATCTAGGAGAGCATGCCGTGAATCCTATATAAAGCCATAACTCAGAACTAACTTATTAGACTCATTATTGGCTTTTTACCTTACCCAAGCAGGTGCATTGCTGCACTCAACTGGTGGCTGAACAGCAGGATGAGAGCTTACTATTTTAAATTCTGGCTGCTTTTTCTAGCTTTCTGCCTACTGCAGCTGTAAGATGAATATAGCTGACGAGAGGGTCCCAAATGGCGTACCCCGAGGAGAGCGGTGTTAAGCCTCTTCAAAGCCAATGTAAAGCCCACATGACAGTACTGTGCCCACCATCCTTTCTTTGTTTAGGTTTGTGAGGATTACAGTCATCTAAAAAAGTTTTTTTTTTTTTTTTTCTATGGGCCAGCAATGCTCCACTTTCAGCTTACAAGACTTGGATACAAATTATAACACAAGAATGGCAGAGACCAGGTATTATTCACAGAAATAAAACCTACAATATACGACACAAACAGAATGCATTATAATCAAAGCTGTATTAGATAATACCTCTAAAGTGGTAAATCCTCAGAACTCATTTTACTTTAAGCTCTTTGTACTAAACCTATTCAAGTACAATATAGGAGTTCTTTGATCAGACGTCAAATGAAAAGCGTTCATGAAAGCAACATACATTGCTTACAACAACATAACAACCCGCCTAGCGGAAATTTATAGAGCAACAAATTGCTTAATAAAAAAACCCCCCAAAAAACAAATAAAAGACAAAGCTAACATAAGTTACTGAAATTTCAACAATCATTACAAATATGCTGATCACGAAGAATCAAAATATAGGGTTTAAATGATTTGCAAATCATCTGTTTTCACATTTCTCACAAAAAAGAAACTTTTTTTTAGAGAGAATCACTGTAAAAAAAATTTCCCCCAGTATGCTTAATTATGTTTATACTTGTGCAGAGTTCTTTTTCACTAAGACCTCATGATGTGGGGTAATAGTTGCACAGTGACTGTAATTACAGACTATAACTGGATTGGTCCAGTGTATCATGAGGACATTAAGCTGAATGGGAAGGATTACATTTGAGGGAAATGTGTGTCCTGTCACGCATTATATGTTAAGCACCCTGGACTTTTAAATGGACCATATAATATGGAGAGAGGAAGAAAAAACTAGGAAATAGATTCTATGGGAATTTTGAGGTTGTACAGACCGTCCTGAGAAGGCTGGATAAGTAAGGCGTAGGTTTTTAGGAGGACGCTTTAGAGGAAATGTGTTGGCACGGTGTTGAGTTGATGTCATACCCAAGCTGAGCCTTTTTCCTGAGTTTTATAGACATATGGTTGATTGTGTGGATGATGATACAGAGGTACCAAACACTAAAGCCCAAGATAAAGTTAAAGCAATCTAGTGGGTTGGCCTCCTTCCTACTCCGAGGCATCAACATTAGGATTTGGCATCAGCGACATGAGAACATGGGTCCAGGCTAGTAGTGATGGTGTAATGTGTGGGGGATATTTTCTTGGCATATTGTGGGCATCTTGGTACCAGCCAAGCAGCATTTAGAAACCACAGTAACAGCCATGTTCTTAAAAGTATATCTGAGTATTGTTGCTGACCATGTCCATCCTTTTGTGAGGACCCATCACAAAATTCATCCTGCTTCCAGCAACATCATGAGCCACAAAACTCAAATCATCTCAAACTGGTTTTTTGAACATGACGATGAGTTCACTGTACTCACATCCCCTTCACAGTCACCGATTCTTAATTCAAGAGAGCATCTTGCATGCTGGGGAGCTGCGAAATATGGAGTAACTGTGTGATGTTAGCTTATAAACCTTTGCCAAAAAAAAAAAAAAAGTGGTCAGTGTTAGTATGTAACGTTGTAGCACTTTCAGCCGAATTCTGTTCGTACCTACCTTCACCTTCATGTCAAGACCAGCTACACACTTAAGTTTATGACTGATTATGCTGAAATACTCACACATACAAATACAGAGGTACGTACAGTGGTGTCTTTAATCATTTTAATTTTGCAACTTTGCGTTGAATAACAGTCCTTTGGAAAACTGCTTACTCTATGTTAGGCCATCTGTTTATGCCTGAGTGTGAATTCCAAACTGTGTGACTCTTGCTTCAATATACAAGGGTAGAGCCCAAATAAATTACCAGTTTATATGGGTTTAAAAAATGTTTTTATGTCATAATTGCTCAGGTCAATGGGTTTTGATCTTACGAATGATATTGTACCAGTATTGTACCCAAAATATTGTAAAAAGCAATTTTCCTCTGTGTTATGGCCATTCATAAGAAAATAATCACTGAATGTGTTCTTTTTTTTTCTAATTAATCAAACAGACACAAACAAACACACACACAAACACACACACAAAAATGAAGTGATCCTGAAAGGTAACTATAAAGCTGCCAAGGCAGGTGCTAAACAATCATTTGCTTGCATTGACATAACTGCTGGGATTTGAGCCACACATGAAATGTTAAGCCCACTGAGGCTGGCTTCAATTTACAGATTATCTCTAAGTGTTGCTGAAAATGGCAGTCCATTTGGAAATTACTAGGTTTCATGTGAAAAAGGTGGGAATGTAAGATTGTGATGGCGTGCAGCTGGTTCACAGCTGTATACTTGCATATATATAGTACATGCTTAGGGCTACGTAATGAGAGATCAGTGTTTCGATGTGTCTTATATCATCATAGCTGTTGAAGAAGCCACTTTGAATTATTTTTCTGAATGAAAAAAGAAGTAAAAATGGACTGCCCTTTAATCAAGTGCACATATTCCACTTTTTGACACAGACACACACACACACACGCAAAATAAGGTAACCTGAGAGGCTGCGTGCTAGGGAAGCCTCATTAATCATGCTGAGCCAATGAGGAGACAGACAGCATAGAAATATGTTAAATAGGAGGCAAGTTCCTTCCTTGGGTTTTCCCAGACAATTGAAATTGTGACTATGATTGAGTGTGTTTGCTTGCATGCGTGTTGGTGGTAAGTGAACTCCCTTGAGAGAGCCTCTGATGTGTTGGCATTTACCAAGAAAGTAACACTCCTAAACATCCGTGCCCTTGAAGTAGTAGCGTAGAAGAGCGAAGAGAAACGTGCATCAAACATGGTGATTGACTGTATTACTTTTTAATACATAGCATCTGAGAGTTTATTAATTTCCTTTGTCTCTTAATCCCTTTCTCTTCTATGCTGATTTTGTTTTGTTATGTAGAATATAATATTTTCAGATTATTACTAGAAAATTGTTCCCATTCAATAGTTTTTCCTCCTCAGCCCCTTTTATTTTTTCGCCCTAGGTCAGAGAGGTGGCTTTGTTTCTGGGCCCATCTTTTGGTTAGCAGGAAGGAAATGCAAGCCATCTAACCCAAGCAGCATCCCAAGCTACTGGCAGGAGGGAAGAAATTATGTACCCATAATTTGCTTATGCTTTGCAAATTGAGGGGTGAATTTGCTTCTAGCTCTATACTGCATCTGTCTCTTCCGTTCTTTTCCCTATTCTCCTCCTTCCACAACACTGCTATCCCCTTTTCCTGCATTTTTTTAAAGAACAGTTGTGAAGAAAGTAGGCTATTAAATCCTTGGATATATGAAGCAGAGAGGGTATCAAGAGCTGATGTAAATTATCCCAATATTTGCATCTGGGTTTCCTTGCAAAAAGGTCCCCATCACTTTTACAACCCAATTCCAATTTCATCTAGCGGATAATTGTCAATTCAACCAGGAGTATAAATCCTATCAATACGTCCCCCATCAATCGTCCCTCTCACATATACGCTCATATTTTCTCTCGCACATTGGTTTTCCTGAATTGTTTCAGAGAGAAGGAGAGAGGTGATCCGTATTCTGAATTTGCTCTTCTCATTGCTGCTGTTGTTATTTCTCCTTACTTACATATGAGAGAAGACGACAGAAGTGGAGGGTTTGCATGTGTTTCTAAATCAACCCAATATAGCAGTGTCAGCAGGGCATGGAGTATATTAATATCTTTGCCATGAGGCTTCTTTGTCTTCCCCTGTCTCTGTCCTCTCCTCTGTTAAAAAATAAATAAATAAATAAATAAATAAATACATACATGCTTACCAGCCAACAGATATACAGCTATAGCTTGGGTCCACTGTATTACAAGAGTATGACAGTCTAAATATAATATCTACTGATGTCCTTCTGCTGCCTCAAATTGTCACACTGGCAATGACACATGCACACCCACACTCACAAACACACATATGCATTCCTAAGAGCAACATCCTAATTGTCTGTCTAGCCAGCTGACCCTGAACGCTATAGATAAAGTGAGGGAGGAGTGGCATGAGGAGGAGTGAGTGAGATAAAATGAAGTCAACTGTCTGGTCTATTGGGACCAGACAAATGGGTTCACTGGGATGCACAGAAGTCACAGAGGATTCAATGACACTTATGGGCTAAATTTGCAACGGCTGCACTTAATGTAAGTGATGTGTCTGACTATATTAGATGTGATGTTTGGTGTTAAATTAGTAAAGGGAAAGAAATGATTACTCCAGATGACAATATGATGAATTATTTTGAAACTTGATATATCTTGGTGGAATGATTTGTGTTGGGTTTACTTAGCTTTGGACTATTAGTAATCGATAACAAAATGAATCACCATTCACCATTCAAAAGGTTCCAATTGATCTGTTTCCCAAGCAATCTAATGTTTCAGCAATTATGTAACGAGGAAATAATGACTCGGTGGACTGTTTGAACAAATTGTCACTCACTTGACACAAAGGCCAGAAAAAATAGTCTAAAGACAGTCAATGGAACAGTCAGCGGAAGGCTAAGTGACACCTTCATGTGATAGCGTTTAACTCTACTGGAACACAGTTCAAGCCTTAGTTGTTTCATTTAAACCTGTCCAAAACACATGCAATTCCTTTGTGTATCGCAACACAGAGGCAGGGGCAAGACACTGTACTGCAATGGATTCGTGTCCTCTGAGTGAAATTTAAAAAAAAAAAAAAAAAAAAAAAAAAAAAAAAAAAAAAAAGGTTAATGTGCTCAAGAAAAGGCTTAAAATTTTTCATATCCAGTGCTGGTAATAAGATTTGTTCAGTCTTTTCTCGCTCTCTCTTTCTCTCTCTCTCTCTCTCTCTCTCTCTCTCTCTCTCTCTCTCACACACACACACACACACACACACACTTAAGTTGTGTTTTTCCTGTTTAACCTTGACCCTAACCAGGGTCCCTCTGGGGACCTGAAGAATTATTTACTGCTAGAAGCAACTATAATAGCAAAATAATAACAGCAAAAACGATTTATCCTCGAGGCTTTATTAGTAATGTGATTCATGCGCAAAAGAAGACGTCACACACAACGCGCTCTGTTTAGACTCAAACCAAACAGTATTGTTTGACTGATGGCCCTTAATATAAAGACTTGTTTCTGACTTTACGTTTCCCAATTTTGCTTTAAGTTATAAAGTTATTTTGTTAGTTACATATGGCTTAATAATTATCCTTATTGCTGTTTTAGAGGAGCGGTGCTTCAAAGGATAGTTGCAGATTTCTGTCAGAATCTGCAGATTATACAGTACAAATAAAATGTTCACGTTACTCCAACGTTGTCTTCCCAACAGTTTCACTGGATGGCCAGAAAACGTTCACAATGTCTTCTCGGCGCTGATAATTGGCGTCTGTCTTGTGTCAGTGACGTAAAAGACGGATTTAATGCAACATGACCATTCAAACAGCAGTCGCTTTCTAAAACATCAGATATGTATCGGATTCAGTACCACATACGAAAGTGACCCAGTTGGATTTGAAAATATCGGATTTGTGCCGTTCACACTGTCATACCACGATCGGATATGGGTCGCATAGGGTCAAAAAAAGTTGGATTTGATGCGCTTTCGCCTGCAGTGTGAACGTAGCCTTAGAATCCAGTGTTATCCCAAAATATTTGTATTTAAACAAAAAAAACAACAACCCACTAATCCGAGCAGAAATAGAAAACAAAGATGTGACATCATTAGGAACAAACTGACTAACAGAGTCATAAAAAAATAGTGACAGGGGAAAAAACAACCTGACACAACCTGCCCAGAATCCAGTCGGTAGAACGAGATTTAAGGCACGCTGGGTTGTATATTTCTTTTAATTTAACTTCTGATATTGTTTTTTTGTTCCTACATAAAACAAATTACATGGAACCAAGACCACATCCAGAATTATTTCATAGGGGTGGCCATATGGGGTCCACTAAAAATATTGGAGTGGCACACCAAAAGCAGAATTTCCAGTTTTATTATGCTGGTGTCAAATTCAGATTCACTCTGCTGGAATGGAGTTAACTTTAAGAGCAAACTTGTTCAGGAAAGACAAATAAGTATTAGATCATGTAAGAGTGTGAACTGTTGCCTGTCGCTACTATAGAGTTGGGAGTTCGCCTTGTAATCGGAAGGTTGCCGGTTCGAGCCCCGGCTTGGACACTCTCGATTGTTGTGTCCTTGGGCAAGACACTTGACCCGTTGCCTGCTGGTGGTGGTCAGAGGGCCCGGTGGCGCCAGTGTCCGGCAGCCTCGCCTCTGTCAGTGCACCCCAGGGTGGCTGTAGCTACAATGTAGCTTGCCATCACCAGTGTGTGAATGGGTGGGTGACTGGATGTGTAAAGCGCTTTGGGGTCCTTAAGGACTAGTAAAGCGCTATACAAATACAGGCCATTTACCATTTTCTGTGTTATTACTAACACAGGACAGTCTTGCCGGGGGGATGGCCCCTTGGTCCCCCTTTGGTAGCACCCCTGCTTGGAACTAGTCATGGCAATGGGAGGATCCCAGATATTAAATAACTTTTGTGACTTTTAAAAGAAAAAACAAACACTTTCTCTCAACAAAGTTGAAAAAGTTTACAACCATACCATAAACACACTATTTAAAGCCTGTTTCCACTGCAGCATATTATGTCTCATCATCAGTAGTGCAATAATGTTCTAACTTTGTCATGGCTACTTACCTCCATTTTCTTAAGGTCAGTGAAAATTGAAGCAGTAAAAGAAAGACTTATAAGATTGGGTTTTTTCCTACAAACAATCACTGTGGGTTGTGAAGGGGACTGATGTATGCCTTTGAAGCCTATCAGCATATACTTTATTTGATAGGAGATGTCACTTTTGTGAAGGGAGAAGTCCAGCATACAGTGACAGTGCCCAGTTCAGTCATTCATTCATTATTAACAACCAACTTGTTGCATGTTTTAACACACTCTTTATGATAAACACTCATATGCACAACAATAATAACATCATCACTGCTGACTTTGATTTCAGGAGGAAACCACAAAAAAGAAAATTAATCTTGCAAGTTTTTTTTTCTTACCTTAGTAACCTTTTCTTACCTTAACAAGAAAAACCTAGCTCAGATTTAAAATAACTATCCTGACCTTTGAAAAAACAGCCAAAATGTGACAAAAGTGTAATTTTACAGAGTGCATGTGACAGTTCAACTGTCTGAGTTACTCCTGACTGATCCAGGTTGATTCTCCTGACTGATTCGACTAATTGAATGAATGAATAAAGTTTTTCCACATGTTTAATAAAAAAGCAACATGATCTAGCAATCCTGAACTTGTTACCTGAAATTATTAAAAAATAAAGTCATGTCTTCTTCTGCGTGTGGCACAGTAAGACTCACTTCACACATTTGGAGAGTCTCTTCATAGCTGCCATGAGTTCTGCTGCACCCGATCTTTTAAGAGCAGGACAGAAGTAAAAGCTTTCTGTCTTCTTTGGATCTTGTAAGACCAGAGGGGTGTACTATCAAACAAGATTAATGGATTAACTGGGTATGTTGAGCTCAAAGTTACTGTTTGCAGTGCCAAGGAGGATAAGTCTGGATAGATCACCATGGTAGCTTATTGCTGACACCTAATCTGGTCCAGAATTTGGTTTAAAATTTGCTGGGAGAACCACATTTTCACCGATTCTTCTGTAATATGCTCTCTAGTGTGTAATAGACTCTCTGCTGAAGCACTACAATAATGCATGCAACAAGCTGACATGTACCTCAATAATACCACTGAATGAATCCCTGAAGTAAAGTTACAGCAGATGTGTAGTAGTTCATGTATTTTATGTATTTCATTATCACAGGAATTTACTTTTACATAGTTGGTGATGCAATAAATGTTAAAATGTTTTCATGCTTGGTCCTAGTGCTGCTAATTTCCACTCTGAAGTGAGAGAGTATGTGATCGGTTCAGATCGTTTGTCTGTTAGTAGTCTAGCATCCAGTTTTGATGCCCTACAAAGGCATATCAGTCATTAAATCATGCTTTTTACAACAGTTCTCAGAGCAAGAGACTCAAGAGTTAATTCAGATTGTTTTCGGTCTATGAATTTAAACGAGAGGTGAACTCTCTCACTAAGAGGGAATTTGTGTTAACAAGTGATTGCCTTTGTTTCTGTATGTTTTCTATCTGTAATACATCTGCTTATATTGGTCAATAGACTATAATCAACAGGATTCATGCAGGGGTTACATATATAATGAATTAATTACCTTTTTGACAAGTATGAATCTGCATTATTGTCCCTTTCCAGTCTTTTTGGCCACTTAGGATACCTTAATAGAACGCTAATGTTATATTTGTTAAAATATCAGTTTTTATGTCAACGACACATTTTACCTGGATAAATAAAGGTCACTTTAAACTGATTGTTGCTTCAACCTCGTAAGAGGAATTTTGTTTCGGGCTCAAAACGACTTGATATAACACGTAAGAGACATGTTTGACAGATTATATGTTGAAGTCATACGTTTGAAATCATTTCCGACACTTTAAATAGGGCCAGTCATTTTTTGGCAAATATCAGAAATCACTTTTTGGCAGATGATCACTATTTGGAACAACACCAGTACTCAGACCTTAACTCCCATTCCAGAACATAAGTCTGTGATCCCGGGATTGAACAGCTAGGCAGTTTCCAGGTATCGTACGTGATGGGGGAAAAGCTTCAGCATGTAAGATGTAAGCAAACAGAAACTGAACAAATGGCGAACACATGCTGTCAATGACTGACAGGCTGGTGGATTTCCTGATGGGAGTGACAAGACTGCACCGTGTCTTTTTTCTGATTACGTATGTGATATGGGTTGGGTGTGTATGTAATGTGTCATGGGCACATGACACATTACATGACATAGAAAAGGTGATTTCCATGTGGCTTCAAACTTACAAAACACAGTACCTATTCATTTGTTGCTCTGTTTTGTCAATGCAGTCTAAGGTTTGCTGCCACATGTTGTGGTTTGTCTGGCTGGAGTAAAATGCAGGGCTCAGGAATGAAAGTTCAGTGAGTTTATTTACAGTATTGGTGCAGATAGTGCTATATACAAAGTCTTTGTGAAGTGCTCAGTCCAAAAGTCCAGACGCACAGGAAGACTGGAATACCGTGGCACAACAATAAGCCAAAAGGAAGGGTCTTACTCAAACCAACAACTGAATATGACTAAGTTTTGGAAGCCTTAAAAATCAGGCTTTCAGGATAGTTTCTAGAACTTTGACTTACTCCCAAGTAACTTGACATTCTAACATGTATATTAACAGAGAATCAAAGTATTCTTGGTGGCAGTCAGATGTGTTAATCATATTTGTGTAATCAGCATGATATCAAAATTTCATATTTTAAATATCATGGTTATAATTAAAACCACTATTATATTTTTAGATATCATTGGATTGCACATGAGCAATATTTTACATAGTGACATTTGCTTTTTAAAAATTTTTTACATATTGATAATATCTATTTATGCACTTGAACTTTGGCACATTTCCTGTCTGAAAAAGGTTTGCTACACGGCAGAAACTGAGCCCAAGACAAATATCCCCAAGGAGCAGCATAACATCGATCTTGATAGCAGCTAATAAACCCCTCTGATTTATGAAAACCCAACAAAAACAACACATTACTATAGCTAGATTGGCTGTTGAATTTCAACTTTACACCTGGACTAAAATTAATAAAATGAACCAAAATATTGCTTCGGTGGCGAGTGAAAGACAACACCTTTCAAAAGAATAAGTTAACAAACTTGCAAGATCCAAATGCATCAGCAGCAGGGCACTGCAAACACACAAAAAACATACACACAACGACCAGCATAGGCACTCAGACACACGCACGCACACATATGCGGGCAAAGATATACACAAACACTAATTCAGTCACTCACATAGACACACATCAGATTAGTGGAGCCACAGGCTCTAAAGCCACAAACAGCAGGAACTTAATTGAAGCAGGCAGGAACCAAAGAATGTCCTGAGCGTGTCAAATGCTTTCTCTCGCCACTGAGATTGTGACACAGACTTCTGAACCAATGGGTCATCATCAAATAGAGGCATGACTCACATGCTTACTCTCTCTTTCTGTATTACTCTCTCCATCCCTCTCTCTCTCTCTTTGTTTCCCCTGTCTTTCATTATCAATGAGACACATGACTGCTCACAGCTGCAATGCATCGAGGGAGCCATAAAACAGGTCAAAATAAATATTCTCTAGACACGCTTTAGACTCAAAATAGGATAGGCTCTGATGGACTAAGGAGAGAGAAAGGTGATGCAGGAGAGAAAGTTTTTTGTGTTGCTGTGTGCCTGTGTACACAAAAGAGGGTTTATTGCATATCTCAGAGGGTTTTTTTAAACAGCTTCACTGTTTAAGTTGAGGGTTGCATATTTGACAGGTATACAACTTCAAAATATTCAAATCATTGACAGCACAGAGGTGCTCTGTCAGTATTTTGTCAGCTCGGTCTGCCAGGGTACAAACCCAGAGGTTGTTCAGATTTTGGCCGATGATGTGCCCTCGGATTTCTCTGCTTCCTTATTTCTCCAGGGAAAAGTTTATCATATGCCATGTTGTTACTTATTGTGTCTTTTCATACTTTTTACTTATCGTTTGCATGTTTTCTTTACATTTCACTTGAATGCATTTATTTTGTAATTTGTTTCCATAAGTTTTTACTTCCTACCCGTGTCTTCCCAATCAACAGATGAATCAAAAGACATACACCATGAGGCACACAGTAAAGCAAGAGGAGCTGGACAGCAGAGCAACCCAGCAGGGAGCCTAACGGAAAGTGGATGACAGCAAACTTTAATCAGCAGCCATGGTGGAGTGACCATGGAGGGGTTCAGTTTAGTGAAAACGCCATGGAAACAGGAGGAGGAGCTCAGAGAACAGCCAGTTATTGGTTATGATGGCTGTGATACTGTTGTATTAAAGATTTTGAGGTCAGTCCACAGCTGTTTTGTTTTTGTAAATATTTCCTCTCAGTCTAGTTAAGTTACCTTTTTAAAATTTTAACTTGCCTATTGCCTATTGTTTTTTGTATGATTATTTTAATTAATGTTATTAGTATTGATTTATTGTAAACAGAGATTCTTAATGTTATTAATTTAGCCTGCGTCAGGCCCCCCGTTGGCTTGGCATCCCTCTTTCTTCCTGCTCTCCAGCTGCTTAAAATAAGTTGTGCAATTTTTATTAATATTACACTAGCCCATATTACAGTCCCATTTTGATTGCTTTTGCTTGTGTGTGTGTGTGAGAGAGAGAGAGAGAGTATGAGGTAACCACAACAACAGACATAAATGTCCTTTACATCAAAATGTAACACTGTGAAACACACACGTTCATTTTGTCATTGGATTTTATTTCATTTTATCTGTATCAAGTTGTCTATTGTGTAATTCTACTAGTGGTGGTATCAACTAGAAAATCTCTGGTATTGTGACATCTCTACATTGTACAAAAAAAAAAATAAAAATGACTGATCATTGTCAATTTTATATTGGAGTCACATTCAAAATGAAAACACAATGCCACCGCCCATTGCATGAAATTACATGTATCAACTGTAGACCCCAGGGCCAGTATGAAGCATCACCGTGCAGCTCTGCAGAACACACACAGTGAAGTACAACCATTTAAAGTGTCTGTAGAGACAATAAAATATTTGTTTACTTGCTTATGGATTATCTGCCTTCATAAAAGAGCTGGTCGATGTTCCACCTCATGTTTAACACAATTAACTGTGAATTTCACACTTAGACGTATAACACTGAGGTTGAGTTGCTCCTGTTATCCCATCTGCTGGAATCCAATCTAACATTATGGTGGTCACTAAAGCCGATATTGTAGATCATCTTCAGTAAATCTCTTTACAAAATAGATTAGTGAAGAAAACTAAAACAGCTTGAGGTGTGGCAAAATTATATAACAAGCAATTTAGAGTGTTACTGCTGCTGTTGCAGAGTAATACAAATCTAATAATGTTTTTTAATGAGTAGCATGTAATAAGACATTTTTGTTGTTTATCACTAATAATGTTCCCAACTGACCAGTGCTGCAGGAATACAAAATGATGCTGCAGACACAAATATAATTTTTATCCTAGAAAGACCATCAGCATTAGGAAATAATAATAATCCGCAGAAGCCTTGCAGTGCCCCATTTTCAACAAATTCAAAGTAGGCATATATTACATATATGAAAAAAATTAAATCAATTTTGGTTAAACTCCAGACTAGAGATTCCCAAATTTAGCACCAAAAAGTCATATTTACTCTACAATTACTGTTTATTTCTGGGTCTGTGGTATGTGTTGACATGTGTACTTAATTGAATTCAAATTTAATGATAGGATAAAGTCTGTTTTAGCAGTTTAGAGCCTGACTGATATATTGGTAGGCTAATATTATCAGCTCGTGTAAGCTATTTACCGATGTGCCGTTATCAGCACTTAGACGACAAATGAAAATGTAAAAAGTAAAGAAGAGATGAGAGAAACACCCTTCAGCCCGTGTTGAGTGTTGACATTGCATAATTTATCCATCAGAGAAAACACCAAATATTGGTGTTGGTGTGAATAATCCTGTATTGGTCAGGGTCTATTAGATACGCTTGTAAAAAAGCTCTGAAAATCTGTTGATAGCTGCGTGATTAACAAACAAAAGACCTAGATTTACTAATCAAAGCTAACGATTATCATAAAATAAAACTGTATATTGTGACTACTTTACACAGTCATTAAGGTACTGAATGTAAGAGACACAGCAGCACAGAGACATTCACTCTCATCATTTGGCAGCAAGTGAACCGTCACTCGAGGTAGGGACAATTTTAGGTTGTTGGAAAAGTGGCAGGTACATGTCCATACTAGAGCTACCTAAAATTACACTGCTGATTGCAGCCAGTGCCTGCGGGGTATATGAAGCAAATGGAGGGTGGTGGAGAGTAGTAAAGAATGTGTGGCACAGGGCACCTTTTGTTAGACTGCCCAGCAGGGTTTTACGTGATGTATTTCCTGTTTCTTTTCTAACAAATTGATATTAAGCAGAGAAAAACAGAAATAGATATTTCAGTCATGCAAGTTGGGCTGAAATATGTGATTGCATGACATGACAACATCACAAATAATCATTAAAGCAGGTGGATTATCAGAGAAGAGAAAATATCAATTGGTACCAGGAATAAGAAAACTATGAGGAAAAACTACCAAGCTGAGCAGAATCCTTAAGGTCAAACATGATTATACAGGGCATAGCCTGTATCAGACATGTGGGATCTCTCAGAATATAAATGCAAAAGCGGAGCATACTCAGAAATTCTTGCTGATGTAGTGCATGTTAGAACATTTTTTCACATCGAGAAAACTAACTATTTAGGTGAAGTGACCTTCACCTGACAGGAAAGACACTTCATCTTTTGTTGCATACTTTTTTCCTTTTTTTTGAGTTGAAATAGCACGGACAGTTGCTTTGATGATGCAAGGACACTATGTGCCTGAGCCCTGTACTCTACAGTGGTCTCAGGGACCCATCCAGCTCTCACTGTCCTCGCCTAATGCCGTCCTTAAGCATATTTAACAAGAAAGTGACGAGGATAGATGCATACAGACATAAAATTAAGTGCAAACAAGGCTCGCTGATAAACCAATAAAAGGGCAAAAGTAGCCAGTTCAGATCCACTAAAGATAACTTTGTTGACAGTATTTATTGCCGCCGTGACAAAGCCTACTGCACTGCATACTAAACTCCTGTCTTTACAGGGAGCAGAAGGGCACTGCCGGGGCTTTACAAGTGAGAGCAAAGACTAAGGGAATAAGTTAGACAAAGGAAGAAGTAAGGATGTTTCCTTCTGAGCATTTTGTATTCTGTTATGTAACATTTTGGCTTCTAAAAAGGAGATGAGTGGGAAACCACACATAAGATTGGTATACTGCATCAGCCAGTAGTCCATCTTCATAAGGCTGCAAAAATTGTATCTTCAGCCAAACACTCAATAGGCTGTAATGTTATTTTATTATTTTCACCTTCACTTGGAAACATTTCACTTCACATATTAGTGAATTCTAACAGCTCAGCATGTGGCATGTGCCTACATGATGTTTTGTGTTGTATTTGAGTAGTGTGTGTGTGTGTGTGTGTGTGTGTGTGTGTGTGTGTGTGTGTGTGTGTGTGTGTGTGTGTGTGTGTGTGTGTGTGTGTGTGTGTGGGAGGAACTACTTGCATGATCTTGCCTAAAGCACAAACATAACTAGACCACAGCATGGATGGTGACACAGGTAGTTTAGGCAGTGTATGGTGTCGATTATTACTTCTCCAGTTTTTTTGGCTGTGCAGGCTAACATACTGTAAAGTAATTCTGGATTTATAAGGTTATTTTATGGCCCTAATTATACCTCACATCTATTTCACCCATTGACATCTGTGTCCTGTGTCCTGAGGTGTTTATGAAGAGTTATTGGTCTTCTTTTCCATTTTTTAGCTCTGCAGATAAGTGTTTCGGCTCGGAAAATACCAATAATCATCATTATCCAATATCACAGACACGCAAACCCATGTCAGACTACACTGAGTCACAATTTAGCTGCTAAGATGAGTGGTTCATCTACACCCATTCATTTGCTTAATTTTCTTCACTGGATACGGTGACTGTCGGAGGTCGGGTACCAGATCTGCAGGCTGTCTCAGTGGTAGGGTTTTCCAAAGCAAACATACAAATTTATTTACAAATACTTCAGAATCACCTATCAGCTAATGAGGTTGAATTTTCTCTTGTTTCCATACTGTTATTTGCTTCATGAAATATTCAGTAAAACACTTTAATACGTTTTCATCGAATTGTCTTTATAATTTTCAAGTAATGTAACTCTGAACTCTAAAACTGAAAACAATCAAATTCTTTCAACCAAAATCATTTATTTCCAGTAATAATACAATGTACTTGTTCTTTAAACTGTGCCGAAAGATAAAAAAAATAAATTCAACATTTAAAAAAAAAAAAATCAATGCACTTGGAATCACAACACTAGACCTCAGTGACCTAATCAGTCCTAAAACTTAGTTCTGCTCCAATCACGCACCTCTGTCTCCAATAACAGGTTGTGTTCCAGGCCAGACGTTCAACTCGAAGCAAGAACATCTCCAAAAGAAAGAAAGGCAGATAAAACTTTAATAGAAAAATATGATGCTCTGAAAAACTGCAACAAAACAAATCTCATATCTATAAATGGGTCTGCTCTGAAATACATTTATATTTACTGGATTTTAGAATTTCACAAATACATCTTTTCATAAATGATTTTTTCCAACATGTCATACTTTTGAAGGTAAACATTTGGCTTAAGAGGAGTAGGAGTCCATTTCTCCAGCGTACTAAGATTTTATTTGTGGTGACCTGTATACATGTGCAAAATTAGACATAGGAGCTGCTTGTCTTTAAAAAAAAGAAAAGAAGAAAGAACTAATTACTAATAAAAACATATTAATAAAATCAGCTGCCTTTCCAGACAGTCTTTTATCCTGAAATTTAAAAATAAAATTCCCACGTGTGGGACTAATAAAGGTTATCTTATCTTATCCCACAGATGACCTTCAACTCTATGGTCTTAGAGTGCAGCTGGCATCTGTGGTCCTTGTTCTGCTCTACAGGCTCGGTAAGCTTGCTGCAGAATAACATAAAACAGTTTTCCTACTGTTTAAAGTGGCCCTCAACCTTCCAGCAGATTTCCAGAGCAGAACAAGGACTATCGTCACCAGCTGCAGTACAACTGTGGGAGGAGAGACTCTCTAGTGAGGCAATAGAATGACACTGACGATTGGCACACCAGCGATCGAGCCACTGAACTGGAGAAAGACAAGACAAAAAGACAAAAGACAAAAAAAACACTAACTGGTTAGTGCTAACTAAACTTTTAAGATAAAAGTGAATAGATTGCTTATTGAAGAGATAAAGCTTCTTCTTCTTCTTCTTTTTTTAAGTGATGCGACACGAGAAAAGCTGGCCAAAGAAGCAATCTGGCTGCATACAAAAACAACTAAGTAATCACACAATCACAAACAACAGGACTTTCAAATATTTCCAGTGTTTGTTATCTTAACTTCACTTTTGGCAATATCTCTCAAAACTATGCCTAAAACAGTTTCCTGAATAGTTTCTGATGTATAAACTGCAAATAAAAAGCACACTATTTTGCCCTAAATTCTCACCCAAAACCCCCACTGAGTGGAACCACGCAATCCTAGTGCTGAAACCTGGCCAGTCAGCCAGTGAAATTTGTCCCCTTGGTGATGTTAGTGATACTTTTCATTCTTTAGCCTGTTACAATAATGTTGTGTGGATTGTGATCTGTCAATAATTTCATTGAAACCTTGTTAAGATTTTATCAGAGGCAATGTATTTGTATCTTTACTAAAGTACCATAAGAATGAGCACAGTTAAAAGTTCAAAGGAAATAAACAAAGATAAATGAAATCTTTTTTTGCATGTTGATCTACAATTTAGGAAATTTTAGGAAACATGAAAGTTAAAAAAAAAAGGTGAAGGAATTAATAATTATAGTTTGATTATGCTTGAAAGGGAAGGTATTATATATCTGAGTGACCTGCCTCGGTGAAATGCATGAAACCCTGGCAGTGTTAGAAAAATGACCATGAACTGATGGGTTAAAGCACACAAAGGAAAGTTCTACATATATATTCAAACAGCTTTAGTCATACTGTCATTACGATCTAATCATGTTAACACATTACCATGCATGTATGTAACAAAAGGGCTTTATGACCTTCACACTTCAGTATGTATGAAAAACCTTCTACAATGTGGGCCTTTAATGTGTAATCTTTTCATTATGTGTAGCAAAGGCTATGATGGTGTTTGACTTTGAATTTTTTTTTTAGTAAGTGAGACAAGGCCTTGCGCCCTATTGTTAATGTGGAATTTGAATTAATGTGGAATTTTATGAGAAGAATATTTCTTAACTAACTCCACTGAAATTCTAAGGGGGCTTTTCAAAAGTGTCAAAAGGTGGATTTCTAATATTTATCAAATAACGGAATTATAATAATGGACGAATAAAATCAGCCCACTTAGAGTAATGGGGGAAATTTAAACACCTGTGGCTCAGTGCCTGCAGAGCACTAATGTTTTTCCGTGAGAGGAGTCAAGACCCTCAATCAGACACACACATTTTCTCGTGACTGGAATTGTATCTGTCACAAAGTCTAAAAAGTTAAGACCGTCTTGGACTTGCTCAACTGACCTTAATGTCACAATATCAAAAGGATGCATGTGACCATACTCACACATGCATGCACACGGACATCACACTGTTTTACACACATCAAAGCAAAATCACAAGAGCCTGCAGTCCCTCTCCTTCTAAGGCTGGTGCATACTGATGTGTGTGTGTGTGTGTGTGTGTGTGTGTGTGTGTGTGTGTGTGTGTGCAGCAGGTTGGAGCAGGTGTGTGTTGCTTTTTTCATTTTTTTTTATTTATTTTTTTTAATCTTTGTGGTATTCTTAAGCCGGGGGTTTGCTTTTCTTTTCAACACATCAAAAATAAAAAATAAAGAGTGGGCAGTCCATCATCTCAGAGAATTTCATGGATTCCCCTTAGTGTTACCAGAGGTAACGGTCATTTTTAATAGCCAAAAAAAAATAAAAAAAATAAAAAAAAATAAAAAAAACACAGCAATTTTAATTATTTTCTTCCTTGAGATGAAGAATAAATCAGATTTATCTGATAAAACAGCTTAAAGCCTCATTTTCAAGAACAAAGGTGCTGAATTGCTGGTGATAGAAAGTGCTCTAAATGAATGTCTGTAATAGTTCTCAGTCATCCAGGTAATCATAGTCTAAGCGACTTTTTTAAGTTGCTTGAAGACGTTTCACCTCTTATCTGAGAAGCTTCTTCAGTTCTAGATGATCAACTGGGGGTCCATGTCTCTCCCATAGGGTTTAAATCTGGGACTTTCCACCATTTGACCTTAGAACTGAAGAAGCTTCTTGGATGAGAGGTAAAACGCCTTCAAGCAACTTAAAGGAGTCCAGACGCTTTTCTTGCAAAGCTCCTTGGACTACTTTAAATGAACTAACAGGCGTATAGAAACTAATAAAATAATAATATCAATGATTGTACTCACCCATGTTGTAAAAATATAAAAATTCTGGTATTTTATTTTTTTCTTCGCTCAGATCTGTGTGACAACAAAAGACCAAATTTACTGCTGAATTGTCGCTCAACTAAACAGTGCAGCACTGTCCCCCTGTGACATTGCAGAACTTTCCAATCCATTAATCCAAAATGGATTATTGTGGAGGTAGTGCTGATATCATTACCCCAAATTGAAAGCACGTTTTCCTACTTACGCTGTTCAGCTGATCTGTGTATATAGGTCGCTGAATGTCCGTCAGCCATACAAAACAAATTCCTCTTTGACCAACGTTAAAGGTCATAAAATGGAAATTCATGAAATACAAGATAACTGAGAAATAAATAAATAAGTATGTCCTTTGAAGCATCATCAACACGTTACCCCAGCAGTTGCCTAGACAGTGCTAGACTGTTGGCACTTGTTAAAATTTGTCTTTCTTCTTCATCTGCTTTGTGGCTGGAACCGACTTCGTGTTACAATGACACCATCCGTGTCCACGCAATCTACACAAATACAGTTTCTGAACTAGCAGCAGCCATATGGCAGGTTACTGGCCTGCATAATTGGCTTAAACAAGAAACAGAGTGTGCAGTATCTGTGTGTGCATGCGCGTGCGTGCGTCACAGGGAGTGTGTGCGTAGGCAGCCTTTCCTCTATGTCGCAACAACTCTGTCGATAATCATGCAGCAAATGAGCCTGCTGTCATTGCTGTGGTCCCTTGACATAGCTGCTGCAGCCAGAGAGCACCCTCCTCTCAGAGACACTCACGCCCAAGACACACACTAAAATCTGAACACCTAAACCTCTTTATCCGTGATGCCAAGTCATTACGCATCATCATAATCATAATCATGGCGTATCACTTTTCCCCTTGAAGTTCTCTACCGGGGTAGATAGTATATTCTTCTTTCCCCATCATATTTTTTCTTCTGGAAATGCCCAACCCATCATCTCCTAACACATCTCCTGTCTATGTTCCTGTCACCGACACCGCCTCATCTCTCAGATGATGAGAGCGTCTCTCACTTTCTCACTGTCCCACCATATTTTTCAGTGGGAATAAACTCAAAGGTGGCATTAAGAAGGGATACAGAATAAATGTGTAAATGTATAAAAATACTTTTAGATACACTGCATAAATCATGACGTACTTAAGCTCAGTCAGATTTTGGAGAACCAGATAATTTGATGATGGAAATGCTATTTTTAAGTTCAGACAAATTTCGAAATGAAACTATGTAACAAATGTAATTTCTAGCTGTTGTTGGTTTTTTTTTTTTAGCTTTGACTAAGATGTAACATTCCAACTTCCCCTTTAGTGTGTTTGTTGGGCAGCTTGGATAATGTCACTACAGATAACAATATAGCCCATATGGTTTTCACTGCCCTATGCATAGCCAAGAAAACAATCCTCATGAACTGGAAAAATAAAAATAATCTTAATTCTAACCAATATAGAAATTATCTATTAGATTACATTAGTCTTGATACAGCCTCTGCCACCACATCAGATCAATTGCTCTGGGCTCCTTTTATTAGCTCCATCACCTAGTGGGGGTGGGGGGTCATAGTTTGGTCCCACCTTCGCTGTTGTAATTGGTGTGGGGGTAGGGACAGGCTTAGGGCGTCGGGGGGTTCCCCAGGAGCATCTTCCTTTGGGGGGCTCAACCCGGGGTAGCGGTCATGGCCTATTAAGGGCTCTGTTGGCTCTTAGGTGACGGTTTCCTTGTGGCTGCGTGCAGCGGGGCTAGGGGAGGGTCTGTGCTGACGGACATGGGTTACTGACCTGGTAGTCTGGCTGCCCCAGGGTGGGTCCGGGACAGGCGTGAGGTTCTGGGGGCACTCTGTCTCTGGGCTGGGGCCCTGGCCGGGCCTCGGGGGCTTGGGTCCTGGTTGGTATGTTGCTGGGGTTGTGGGCGGGTGGGTGTATGGGGGCCCGGCCCTGGCGCAGGGTGCCGCCAGTGCATCGAGCCACCTGGGGGGCACTTCAACTGGTGGGGGAGGTTGTTACACCTTGCAGGAGCTCTCCTCTCTTCAGGAACTCACTCTGCAGGAGGGGGAGATACAGGAGAGGTGGAGGAAGATCTCAGCCTGGGCGTCTATTGTCTTGTGTAGTCTGGAAGATGAGTGGATGACGGGGTGGGTGCAGTTTTCTCTGTGGTGGGGTCAGGTGGGCTGTCCCGGGCTCTGTGGGGCCGGGCGGCGCTGCTGTTCTGGGCCCCGGTCCAGATAGGCCTGGGTCCCCTTTCCCTGGCGGGTTGCGGAGTATTTGGGTGCCTACTGGGGTCAGCGGGGGAGCTGGCCCCAAGGAGGGGTCACTTGCCCCTCCCTTCCTTCCATCCCCATCTCCAGCTGCCTCCCTCTTCCCGCTCCACCACAATCACCCACACATGCAGGGCCTTGGGGTAAAGGTGTGTCACCAGGGTACAGGGGAGGCTCCCTGGTGACACACTCTGTCCCCTTCTGGCTGCCTTGCCTTAATTTTATCTCACAACTTAGACATTCACATTACTCACACTCTCATAACACATACATATAGGATCTTGGGGGTGGGCACGCTACACGGACTCCAAAAGACCATCAGGGTGTACACCTCACCCCTGGCGTTGTTGCCCACCTCTCAATTTTAAATACACGTAGACACTGAGGGCCATCAGGAGGGGCTATGCGCTTACCTGCTGCTCTTTGGCAGGTAGCTCCATGCCCTCCTCAGTTTTAAATGCACCTTAGAACACACATGCATCAACACTACATATGAGCAGGCGGAGGGAGGTTTTGGAGTCTTCTCACACCCCCGTTCTCTGCGACCTGCTGGACCGGGGGGCCGGGAGGAGGAGTTGGCCGTCTGACTGGGGTCTGGAGTGTGGGGCCTCCCTGCTGCTGCGGAGTCGGGGCGGTCTGCTTCTCCCCACCGCAGGGAAAAAGGGTAACACCACCTGGGTCTGGGTGCAGTTTCCCCCTCCAGGGGCAAAGGTACCTAGACCCGGTTCTTAGAGTACGCTTGGGGAGTGTGATTGTGTGTACAGTGTCTCTCTAGGTTTGTCTCCACGCTGGTTGAGTGTTGAGTAATTGCATATGTGTGCATGAGGGTGGGAATGGATGTTTGTATCTGTGTGTGCCTGTATGTCTGTGTCTATATGTCAGGTTGGGTATCAGACGCCACCTCTCTGGGGACATCTCAGGACATCTAAGGTATGGAGGCCTATCTCCCCCCACAACTTCCCCTGCCGGTGGCAGACGCCCTCAGACATCGGTGCGTTGGTGGTTCTTTGTGTCCGGGGATGGGCGCCCAGGTACACACCGGCTCACTCCTTGGTGGCTGCTTATCGGGGCCTGGAGCCTGGGGCTCGCTCGGGCCACTTCGGGGGTGTGGTGCCCTCGGCCTCTCGGCCTGGGGCTCGGTCACTCTGGCACAGCTGGCTGCCGGCGGAGCTCACGGGCACGTCACTGCAACCTGGATGTCTGGAGTCTTGATCTCCTCCATACCTGCTTCATGCCCTGGAGGACAGGGCTGTGGCTCCCCACACCCTCTAGCAGATTATTACATGAAGGAACCTTTTAAAAATAAGCACGTCCATGCTCACAGGTGTACACACGGGTGCTCACACACACAAACTACACCCTTTTTGGCTCCTACCTCAAAGCACACTGTGCGCTGTCAATATTACGTGCTGCACAATAATGTCTAATATTTAGTATTTACTGTTATATTCCCATATATCATCGTGATGTTGTTTATTGTATTACTCTCGTTTTCTTCTGCTTGTTTTCTTTTCTCTTTCTCAACAGGTGATCCAGGTGATTGATATATGTATTTTTTTTTTGTCTGCTTATTTAGTTGGTTTTTGGGTTTTTTTGCCCTTTATCCCCATCCCTCTTCTCCGCTGTTTTTTCCTCCTCTTCCTTTCTCCCTTTTCTTTTCCTCATTCAAGTCTGTCCTGTATCTAGCAAGTGAAAATAAAAAATAAAATAAAATAAACAATAAAAGGTGAATCAAATAGACCATTACAGCAAGGCTGGGATGGTCAATTTGGTAAAGTAAATCCGTTGGGCATCTTTCTTCGCCTTTAGACAATAATTCTGATGGCAAAAGAACCAAACGGAACAGGCAAGAAAAAAAAAAAGATTTTTACTAAGATGTGGACCTTTTATGTCTTGGATCCAGGCCAATGTTGCCAGATCAACTTTTATCACTATTCCAGTTTCCAATACGTGGCTTTTCTGTACAGCTGTAATAGAAAAAGAAAGAAGGAAATCCATTTTCCGAAAACACTGTGAGAAATATAAATATAACCAGATGTGGTATATAATGAAATAAGGATATTGAAAATGGCACAAAAATAGCAATTTATGATATGACTGGATATACAACAGGTGGCGTAATGTGCTTTAGATGTGGGAAGTACTGATAGTACAGACACTTGTGTTAAAAAAAAATGACTCCAGTCAAAGTTGAAGTACTGATACAACTTGTTTACTCAAGTAAAAGTTAACAAGTTCTCTACCAGCGATGTTTTTACTAACTAAACCTCATGTCATATTAACAGCATAATGTCACCATCCTGATACAACCACATTGTACCTATCTTCAGGATTACCACAAAAATTCACCTCGAAATGATTTCTTGAACATGACAATGAGTTCCCTATGCTCAAATGGCCTCAGTCATAGGCTCAGTCACTCCATCTCAATCTAATAGATGATTCAATTTTGGAGTGCAGTGAAGATTGCATCATTGCCAAGCAGAATAACATCACATAGCGCCACTATTATTGACAACATTTTTACTAATGTCATGGATTTCCAAATTAATAGTGGCCTGCTTGTCTGTGACATAACTGACCACTTACCAGTTTTTACTTTGTGTGACTGTGATTTAAAAAAAATAGATACCAAGATTACGATAGCAAAGCGAACAATAAATGAAGAAGCAATTCATGCCTTCAATTTCGATTTAGCACAACAAGATTGGAGTTCGGTGTATGAAGAGTCAGATGTGGACAAGGCTTATGATAATTTCCTAGATATATTCACTATGTTGTACAATAAACATTGTCCTGTAAATGAACACAAGACAAAGAAAAAAAAGATAAAAAGTCCTTGGTTCACAAAAGGAATTATCAATGCTTGCAAAAAGAAAAACAATCTGTATAAACAGTTCATCAAAGTAAAAACAAAAGAAGTGGAACAAAGATATAAAGCATATAGAAATAAATTGACTGATATTATAAGAACAAGTAAACAACTTTATTATAGAAGAAGATTATATGAAAATAAAAACAATATAAAAGGAACTTGGGATGTGTTAAATAACTTAATTAAACAAGGATCTTCTGGAACATCATATCCTGAATGTTTCATTGATGCAAATGGTGAAAATCATAACATGAGTAACATTGTAGATGGGTTCAATAAATTTTTTATAAATGTTGGCCCTGAACTAGCAGCGGACATCCCGTGTCAAAAAAATGAAAATATCAGTAATATAAAATCAAATCCCTTTTCACTGTTCCTCTCAGCTACAAATGAGCAAGAAGTAATAAATATCACATTAAAATGTAAAAGTAAGTCTTCAATGGATTATCATGACATAAATATGTCTGTAGTTAAACAGGTTATTCTGAATATTGCTAGTCCCTTAACATATGTCTGTAATTTATCATTTCAGTCCGGTTGTTTTCCAAAAAAAATTAAAATTGCGAAGGTAATACCAATATACAAAAGTAATGACAAACACAGTTTTACCAATTATAGGCCTATTTCTCTACTGCCTCAATTCTCAAAAATTTTAGAAAAACTTTTTAATTCAAGATTAGAAAAATTCCTTGAAAAACATCAAATAATAAATGTTGGTCAGTATGGTTTCAGAACGCAAAGAACCACTTCAATGGCGATAATTGAGGCAGTAGAAGAAATTACCAATGCACTGGATAAAAATAAATATGCAGTTGGTATTTTTGTTGATCTCAAAAAGGCCTTCGACACAATCAATCACTCAGTTTTATTGGATAAATTGGAAAGATATGGTATTCGAGGGAAAGCTGGTAACTGGTTAAAAAGTTACGTAACGGGTCGGGAACAGTATGTTAGCATAGGGCATTACCACTCAGAGAAACTTGGTATTACATGTGGTGTTCCCCAAGGGTCAGTGTTGGGACCAAAACTTTTCAATGTATACATAAATGATATTTTTGATGTTTCTCAAGTACTTAAACTCATACTGTTCGCAGATGACACCAATATATTTTTCAGTAGCGATGATTATACTGATCTTGTAATGACCGTAAACAGGGAGCTAAAATTAATTTAAAAAATGGATGGATATAAATAAATTATCATTAAATATAAATAAAACTAAAGCAATGTTTTTCGGTAATTTAAAATATAATATAGAATTACCAATTATCATTGAAGGTGTACCAATTGATAATGTGAGTGAAAACAAATTTTTGGGAGTCGTAATTGATAACAAAATTTCATGGAAACCACACGTCAGACACATAAAAACCAAAATTTCCAGAAGCCTCGCAGTTTTGAATAAAGTGAAACCATACCTTGATAAAGATGCACTTCGTACTCTGTACTGTACCCTGGTTCTTCCATATCTTACATATTGTGTGGAAGTGTGGGGAAACACATATAAAAATACAACTAATCCATTAGTCACAGTACAGAAACGAGCACTGCGTATTATTCACAAGGTAGTTATCTAGATCATACTCACAAACTCTTTCTTCAGGCAAAGTTACTTAAATTCCAGGATCTGGTTAATTACAATACATCTATAATCTTATACAAAGACTTTAATAAACTTCTACCTACAAATTTACAAATTATATTTGAAATTCGAGAAAGGGTTTATAATGTGAGAGGCTTCGGGGAATTCAAATTACCCAGAACTCGAACAACCCGTAAAGGTTTTTGTGTGTCTGTATGTGGTGTGAAAATCTGGAACAGTCTGAGTTTACAACTGAAACAATGCAAAAATATTCATAGATTTAAATTCCTCTACAAACAGTTGGTCTGGTCACAGTATACTCAATGATGGTTTTAGTGTGCTCTGTAATGTCTGTTCTCTTACCATTGCTGGTATGGATTCCAAAAAAATAAAAAATAAATAAAAAATAAAAAATGGGCGTAGCTGTGGGAAGCTTATTGTTTTTTGTTGATGAGTGAGTATAGGGGTGGGATTTAATAAGTTTTCTTCGTCCCACTCCTTTTCAGGTAATTTTTGTTTTGTGCACTTTATGTTCAATATATGTATTTTGCTGTGCCTGAAATGAATAAATAAATGAAATGAAATAAATGAATGGATTTCCAACCTACCAATCTGCAGGAGGTCTGTGATGCTGTCATGTCAAGATAGACCAAAATCTCTGAGGAGTGTTTCCAGCACCTTGTTGAACCTATGAAATTAAGAATCAGGGCATCTGAAAGCAGCAGGGGCTCCAACTTTGCGTTACCAAGGTCTACCCAGTGAAGTGTCCAGTGGGGGTCGATCTTGTCAGTACTCTGGATAAATAAAGTAATAACGTCACAACACTTTGCATATGTATTAAAGTTATGGGTCACTCCCTATTCATTCAAATAGGGGCTTCAAAACAGCTGCACAAATAGCTACCCAAGGGTGTTACGAAGATGCCACTATGTTGTGCTAAGAACCTTGAATTTGCTTTCCACTATTTTACTCCCATTTCTTGGTCTTGTTTGTTGTTTCTCTATGTTGTTCTTTCCTGTATTCGCTTTATTTTCACCCCAACTGGTTGCAGCAGATGGACGCCCTCCGTGGTTCAGCTGGAGGTTTCCTCTTGTTACAGAGGAGAGTTTTCTGTTTTGTTTTGTTTTTCTCATAGGCTTGTTGATTGCTGGGTTTCTTTGTATAATTTTGTCTGCTCTTCACCTTACAATACTAGAGTGGATATTCTTGCAACCACAGTTGTTAAACAGCTGTCAACTTCTACTGCACACCTTTGCTAGCACCACAACAAATTTAACTTACACGTTTTCTATTTTATCGGGGACAGATGCTATCTGTAAGGTATTCCCTTAGGGATTTCTTCCTGTTATTATCTGGCATAATTCTGAGATGTCTCCGGGTCATCTAACCCAGCAGCATCTACACTGCTAAAAACAAATTAATGATCATTAATGACCATCCTAGTATAAGTCAGATAAACTCCAGCGATATTAATCTGTCCAGTTAGGAAGCATAAACCATCATGAATCAGTCCCTGGTCTCCATGTTCTTGGAACTTCACACTGACCTCCACTTTTTAGCCAATGGTAGTCTGACTGCTGTTAGGTACAGGGACAAAATACTTGTCACTGTCAGATCTTGCGCTGTTGCAGTAGCCCTGGGTTCCCCCTGGTGCAGGAAAACGCCCAGCATCACATGTCAAGAACATGTAGGCCTTTCCTGGGTAACAAAGGCATTGATGCAACTGACTGAGCATCATGTTCCCCAGACATGAATGAAAGTTTAAAACCTCTGGAACGTAATGCATCCTTGCAACACTGCCAAATAGTGCCATAGACTATTCAACAGTTTAGTAAGGCCCTGATCCAAATCTAGGAGAGGATGTTGCAGTGCATCATCCACTGTGACTTCAGGAGCATTACTGGATGTAGGGACTGCATAAAGACATGTAAAGGCCATGAACATTACTGGGCTACACTGATGCAAGTTCAATAATTGCACTGAATCAATGCTGAACTTGTATTTAGTCACTTTTGCACCTTCACCATTATTGAAACAATGCTGAAACCAGAAATGGTATTTTAATCGATATTAAACATATCAAATTGCTAATATTTAAAAAATATTAAACTTTTTTTATGTTACAGTAACATTGTAAAACAAATACAGTGTATTAGTCAACAAGATTGTCAAATAAGATTACACAGGTTTCCTGGGAGCCTTCATGCTCAAACAGTTCTCCACACTTCTGTTAACATCCAAATAAATACAGCTGCACTCAAGGACAAACCGCAAGCACTGAATGACTTCAACACTCCTTAATACTTATCAATGGATATTTAGTACAAAACATGCCATTACTTACCACAAGATAATTTGCCTGGAAATATCCCAGCATATAAACGTGACAGCAACACAAACATACTTTCATGACTGTCTCTGAGCCGTTCACTAGCATTCCTAGTTAACAGGCGTAGCTCAAAAAGAGCAGTGCCATCTGGTGGCATGATTAAAAACAACACCATCTGTCCCACCTACACATATTTAATCTCACTACTAAACATTAGGCACATTTCACAACTTAACATTGGTTTAAAACACAACTTTACATAATGTATGAAATTAAGATTAGCTTAAAATCATTTTTGGCTAATTCAAATTGTATGATGTCATCACGGTCAATTTCTGAGTCAAACCATTTACTAAAGAAAAACAAAGGTGCAGTGAATGCAGTAAAGTGGATAATGGATATGAAAAAAAGTAAAATAGCTAGCTGGCACAGTATAGGGTCCTAGCTAACCTAACCCTACTATCATCTAAGCTGACATTCATGTTCGCAGGCTAACATCATTAATGTGTCTAATAATGTCCACTGTGACAGTCACAAATCTACAGATGGTATCACAGCATACAGCACTCAACAATGTACATAAACTATAACGAGTGTCAGGAAGCACTAAGTCCTTCCCTATTTGCCAAAATAGAAGCAAAATGTTTGGTGTAAGTTACCCAGCTTAAACCTCAGTGGCAGCTACCTTGTCTTGCCGGTAAAAAGGAACCCACCTCAAATGCAGCTCTTTTAAAGGATCTGAGCTGGAAAGAGTAGGTATTTGGTAAGTCAGCTTTTTGCAGAAATTTAAAATAATTAGAAGTGTGACATGACCTTTAAATTGTGTATATGACATGTCTGCTTCCATTTTTGACAAGTGATTGATAATGTTAGGATTAATTGTGGAAACTTATCTTCTTTGTTCTTCTTTTCCCTCTCTGGAAGGATTATGTCATAGGCCAGTTTGAATTGAGAAGGCGTGGTAAGAGAGTATATAAAGCTTAGAGAGATGGATAGGTGGCCATTTTGGAAGTTGCTGTGTGTGTAAAAGATTGGCCAATAAAAGTTCACTGTTCAGTCAAGACAGAGTGATGTCTGCTGTTTTCACACCCCTCTGCGTAACACGGGGTTAAGAAATATATATCATAAAATTAAAATATTACACTATAACAAAACGCTTACTTGACAAAATTCACAGAGGAAACCTCTGGGGTGGAATAGTGTCATCTACCGAAAGATCATCTTCCTGTCAGCTGTAACATACACATAACATACATAATACTCAGTACTGCAACTCACCAAGGAAAAAGATCTGAGGTGATGTTAGTGGCCCTGAATATGACTGGGTGTTTAGTAGGAAGGTCTTTGTTGTTGTTTTATCCAGGAACTTTCTTAGAAGATTCAACTGATCAATAATCTGGCAATTACATTTATTTCAGAAGCTAAAAGGGTCAGAAGACTGGAGTGGTGAGTAATAACTGTATCTGTAGAAAGGTGAGATTTACAATGAAGTCTTCTTGATGAGTGGGGGATTATGACTTTTTCCAAGTTATGGCTACAGCTGGGAAAGAGACCAAGAAAGCTTGAGTTTCATCTAGATTCTTATTTCATATATAAAGATCCCATTGCATCTTCTTTCTTTGGCTGCTTACATAAAGTTCCTGCAGATGGAAACCAAACAACACACAATCGCATGATGGTAAATGAAGGAGCAATAGAGATCTGTGTGGCTGAAGGAGGAGAGGGAAAGTGGAAGAAATTAAAAGAGAACAGTAGAAAAAATAATCTCAGTGAATTTCCTCTTACAAGCCAAAAAGGCCCATCATATTTGATATTTTGCGTCTCGGTGGAGGAGGAAAAGAGCAGAGATGCTGAGTGGGCTCACTTGAAGAGTCATCGGTGGCAAACAGTATCGCCAGTATGATACCATACAATCTGCTTCCAGTAAAAGCCCAGGCTAAATTTGTCTTGTGTTGTACACATGGTAGTCAGGTAGCAGAAAAGCGGAGAGACACTGAGTGGGCAACATGAGCCCCGATGAGTATGCTCGCATAAAGCTAAGCCAACTGTTACGCCAACTGCCTAGTTCAAACACAAAAAAGCCATTCTAAAAATGTCAGCTGAAATCGACTATCTGCTCATTTTTATTTGGGAAGACAGCGGCGTAGTGGAGAGTCAAACGATGCTTCTGTGCTATGAAGTTGAACCATATCAGAAAAATCTCTGGCTTCACACGCAGTACAAGAGAGGGATTTCAGAGAAACACACTGCAGGCTGACAGGCTCTGTGAATGTGAATCATGATTAGAGGACGATGCAAGCCAGCACATGCCCTAAACTGAGCGTTCAGGCTGGTGAAGGATTGCTGAGCTTCCATGTGACCTTAAGCAAGGCATTAAGGCCTCCAGCAGTTTACATATATTTTCAGATGTCTACAAACCTGTGTACTATTTGTGTAGTTGTACAAGTGAGTTTATGTGCTGTATGTATGAGATACAGATTTGTGTAGGGAACCTCGAGTGACCCAGGAGCAAAATTCTCTGCAGACTTGAGTTCAGGGTTCATTTCCCAACATCTGTGCCTTCAGCTTGGTCCTGTGGTCCAACAAACAGAAACTGGCAGTGTTCCAGTGTGAGCAGCCAATAAGAGATCGTGTCCTTGTCACTGAACCACTGACTCCTACTGGGTTGGTTAAGGTCTTCTAGAAATGGCTGTGTGGGGCACTGAATCTGAAACCTCTAGTTGCTTTTGGTGAGGCTCTCCACTAGAAGCAAAAAAACAAAACAAACAAAACCCACTGCATGTGAATCCATTCCTAAACTATCTGGAGAGTACATTATGCAACAACAATCACTGTTTGTAACTGAGGAAAGGAGGATAGATAACAGTTTGAAACAGTATTCAACACGCTTTCAGGACTATCACAATTGCACTCATTGAACTGAGTCGACCCAACATTTCACTCATCTCAACATTTGAGCCACAACCCAGCAAAGATTCTTGAGGCAGTGATGCTGTGTGCCTGGACAACAATAGCCGGGGGCAGAAACCATAAAATTACAACAACGTCATTATTACCAGAAGGGACATTGGTCCCACTTCCACTGGTGTTCTACTCACTCACTCTCTGTTCTGCAAAAACAAATGCCACTGTGCAACGCTTGTTTTTGTGGACTAAGAGGAGGTATTCAATCGCATCCTTCACGGCTTTTTGATCCATAAGACTGTAGTGAATTCTTGGTTAATAATATTAAATAAGTAATATTTAAATAAGTAACAATCGATCGTGGCTCAAGAGTTGGGAGTTCGCCTTGTAATCGGAAGGTTGTTCGAGCCCCGGCTCGGACGGTCTCGGTCTTTGTGTCCTAGGGCAAGACACTTCACCTACCGCCTACTGGTGTTGGCCAGAAGGGCCGATGGCACGATATGGCAGCCTCGCTTCTGTCAGTCTGCCCCAGGGCAGCTGTGGCTACAACTGTAGCTTGCCTCCACCTGTGTGTGAATGGGTGGATGACTGGGTGTGTAAAGCGCTTTGGGGTCCCTAGGGGGGACTAGTAAAAGCGCTATACAAATACAGGCCATTTACCATTTACCAATAATCATTAGCTGTGGATCTTAGATTTGCGAAGACTACAAGGACTGTCCATTGTCACCGAATTGGTTCAAAATCTTTTAGGAGCAGCCAAAAGGATGGAGAGTGACCTGTAAAGGGCGAATGGTGGAGGGTTCAGGGTCTCAGGATCTTATCTCGGCTTTTTATGGACAATGCAGTGCTGCTGGCTTCATTGAGTAATGAGCTCCAGCTCACATTGAGGCAATTTGCAACCAAGTGTGAAGCAGTAAGGAGGGAGAATTAACACCTCAGAGTTTGGAGTTCCCAGTTGTCAGCAGGAGAAAAGGGTGGACTCTGTGCTCCAGGTTAGGGATGAGTTGTTGCCTTGAGTGGAGGAGTTCAAGTATGCTAGTTTCCTGTTCACAAGTGGGAGGAGAGTAAAGCTGGAGATTGACAGATGAGCTCTAAATCAACGCTGTTAATTTATCAGTGCTCCTAAACTCACCTGTGGCTCTAAAAGAATAAGATCACAGATACAAGCAGCAGGTTGCTCCAGTGGGTGGAGAGTAACGCAGAAGACCCACTAGTCCTCCACATCAAAAGGAGCCAGTTAAGGGGGATTGGGCATCTGCCTGTGCTTCAAGGGCACCTTCTGAGGAATTTCACTGATATTCAAATGGATGGAAAGAAGCTCTTTAATCAATGTTTCTCTGGAAATTAAAAGCAGAGACAAGATTTGTAACATTAATTTTGCCCATTACCCACTGTCATTAGATGAAGAGCAGCAGGAACGTTTAAATAAATTTGTCATAAAATGAAACCAAAAGCAAAACTAATTTGACCATGATGTTGGTAAGAAAAATATTCTGCTGGTAGCACAAAAGTAAGTGATGGCGATAAAGCAAAAAAAAAAAAAAAAAAAAAAAAAAAGGGGGGGGGGGAGGGGGGGAGAAAAGAAAAGCTTCCAAATTGCTACACAACTCTGTAAAAGCTCTTCTGCATGTGTCCCCACTGGATGCAGAAGGAAGGATTTCTGTAGAAAACTCTGAAAAACACTTTTCCTTTATGCACTGCATGGTAATTTTTATATGGCCAATAATGACTGAAATGATGGGGAAACTGTTCCAATAATCACCATTATATTTAGATGTCTGTCTATGAATCATATGTCTTGAACATCAGTGAGATCTTGGCTCAGCGTAGCAGGCTTTTGTCTCGCAAGACTGATGGATCGCTGTGGCTTGCACGTGTAAAACAGCCAAGATTACTCATGTGGACTGCAATCATCCAGCTCCACAATAGGCACGTTAAGGACAAAATAATCATTCACACTTCATCTTCGTCTTGGATCAGAAAACTTAGCCAAGAGCTTACAGATGGGCATCTCCTCCTGTTTGTGACTGACAGAAAAAAGGCAGCTCTCTAGGACCGAATGGCCAGTGAGCAAACTTTTAAGCAAAACAAATTGTGAGTCAAAGCTTAAAAAAGGGAAAAAGATAAAGATTTTGAAAATTATTAAGCTCATTTTTAAAATCTTTTGGGGTTTTTCTCCTTTAATCTAAATGGACCCGGACACAGGTACAGCAGATATATGAAGTAGTTCTTTATCAATATTTTTGTTTCAAAGCAAACTAAACCTGCGTGCCAAGAAACCTAAACCCTAAATGAATAAGACAAATGGAGAGGCTTCAGGAATAGTTATCCAGGCTTCTTGAAGGACATTTAAAGCTCTTCTTTGGATCTTGGCTGCCTTTTGTTCCGTTTTACCTCAAGGTTATCCCACACTGGTTCAGTAATACTTGGGGTTCCATTGTGTGTGTTTTATATCATCATGCTTTTACTGTATTGATAGTGTGTTTGAAATCATTGTCATGCTGAAAAATTAAGCCATTAAGAAGGAGAAACTTTCCAGATGGTATTTCATGTTGGATCAAAATCTGACTGTGCTTTTCTGTGTTTATAACTCCATGAATTTTGACAAGATCCTCAACACCACTCCAAACCATGACAGCACGCTGGAGTCTCCAGTGTGCTTTGCAGATGGCTGTAGGCACTCAGTGTTGTACCTCTCTCCCGACGTCCTCCGTACATACTCACAACAATTTGAACCAAAAAGCGCAAATTTGGATTCATCACTCCATAAAATCTGTTGCCACTGAGCTTCAGTCCAATTCTTGTGTAATTTGGCATACCTCAGTCAAGAATGGCTTCTTGACAGCCGCCCTTCCACTGAGAGCATTTCTGATGAGGTTTCAGTGGACAGTAAATGGTTCAGATGCATCTCTCAGGTTGTGTGACAGGTTTTTGCTGCATTTTTCTCTCCATTTCTTAAGGACATGACATTCAGTGAATGTTCATTGTCACCTTTTTTTTTTATAGATAGATAGATAGACAGATAGACAGACAGACAGTGTATGTGTAAATGAATGGTTCTAAATGCTGTGTATTTATAGTATATGATTAATCTCTGTGAGCCTTTTTTTTCCCTTTTCTTTTTTTAAGACTGTCACCTACGGTACTGTGCATTGGTGTGAACTGTGTCTGATTTTAGTTCTCTAATTTATGGGCAGCAAACTAGACAAGAAATAAGCTTGATTTGAAAATAAGGGAGCTGGAAGGATATGTTGTTTTGTACGCACACACGTGTATGTGTGCATAATCTCTGTAACTTCAGGGAAGAAGGTTGTGACTGAACACCAAATGTGACTGGCTGCACGCTGCAGTCAGCGCATGTCTCAGTGCCTTTGTGTCTCAAGTCTAAAAGTCTTTTGGCCATGAAATACAATAATAAAGTTTGCTTTAGACAGTTTTGGGGGACAACCCGAGTTATTTGCACAGACAGACAAAGAGAGAGAGAGAGGGGCTGTTGCACACAGACAAGATGGAGGAAGAAGGAGCAGAAAAGCGAGCAAGAGACAGATGGGGGACAAAGCTAAATGGATCCAACACATCCCCACTGATTCTGACAAATGGCAGAGTGACAGAGTGAGACGACTGCAAGACACACGCGCTCTCTGTCACAACTACAGGCATCAATAGTCGCGTGTCACAGTGGCAGTGGTTAGAATCCAAGTAAGTTCAGACAGAAAAAATAAAACCGATTCAAGTAGCAAATAATTGAGAGCAGTCTGAGTCACACACATATATATACCAACACATACACAAACACCACCCACCTCTTTTACCCTTTCACTGCAGGCTTGCAGACATAAGGGAGGCATGCCTGTCACAGCATCCTAAGCCAACAGCTAGAAGCGACAGTCTGACTGAGTGGTCTGGCAGCGCTTCAAATGCTGTTATTGATCTGTCTAGAAGTCAAGTTATATTGAGAAATGCAAAAGACTTGACTAGTTAACATCAAATGCTACTCCTGAGCACATGCTACTACTGTATGATGTATGATGGACATATGATGACTACAAAGCGAACAAAACAGCAGGCATCTTCTGACGTTTTCTTGTTTTTTCTTTCATTGCTGATGTCGGAGATAAAACCTCAGTCCTTGACAGGTCTGTTCATTTTCTTCACTTTACACTAGAATATATATGTTGAAGGTTAAAAAAAGATGAAAAGAACCATATAAAAGACACGCTGATGTAAGATTAATTACACACAAATAAAAGTATTACATAGAGTCTGACTATATCAGATCACATATAGATTATATTTATTTCTTTACAAAAAAATAAATTTTTAAAATCAGTCTTTATCAGTAAGAAAAACTGTAAAACCTTTGAATTCAGGTAAAAGTCTAAAATTTATATCCTTCACATTTTTCAGTTGTGTCCAGTGGGTCAGATTAGAGTCTTTGGTGGGCTGATTTTGGCCTCCGGGCCTTATGTTTGACACCCCTGATCAAGAGTTTATTT
This sequence comes from Neolamprologus multifasciatus, assembly GCF_963576455.1. Taxonomy (NCBI): domain Eukaryota; kingdom Metazoa; phylum Chordata; class Actinopteri; order Cichliformes; family Cichlidae; genus Neolamprologus; species Neolamprologus multifasciatus. The sequence continues at coordinate 15,695,922 of NC_140450.1, forward strand.
CGATGGGTTTAAAATGCAAACAGACATCACCAGATAATATAATCACCAGTTAAACTAGAACACCTGTAGCAGACCTGCAGATTATATGTACACAAACAGAAATTAGTTGAATTCAGTTTTGTTTACCTGTATATGCCATTTCGGTTCACTCCTGGCATTTTATTGCATAGTAAACATTGTAAATCCCTATTAGATGACTTTCTCACATCAGATCTATTGCCAGCAGTAGGAAGAACGAACCTCCTTTTAACACGAAGTGACCTCCATCTGAACCAGGCTCAGGGAGAGTCAGCCAGGCTGGCGGTGAGGTGAAAGAGAATCACATAATAAGGAGTATGGAATAGTTACATCACAATCACTTGATTTCTTTTAGATACTATGTTCCTAATTTTGCCACATATGAAAAAAGGAGCTCCAGAGATTTTTCGAATGTGTGAAATGAAAGACATACCTTGGCCAAACATTAGTCTAACATTCTGCACAGCATTATTGCAGCCTAAAGGAATGCTAAATACAATAAATGTAGTTTTGCCTGAAGCTACAAGTTTATAAAGTAGGCTTTATATCTTTAAGACATGCTCATACTTTAACTGATTTGTGTCATGTGGCTTAATAGTTAAATATACCTGGGTGGATATCCGCTGGGTGGAAAAGTCTGCAGTGGGTTTTTTGTTTGTTTGATTTTTTTAAAAAAAATATTGCCTAATGGAGTTATCTATTTTTCCAGGCTTCCCAGCAGTTCTGTCAGTCAGATCAGTTTGTTCCTGGCCTAATTTCATAAAAGCATGGGTGCATTGTGTTCTTGGCAACCTCTAAACTCTTTTGTCTCTTACAAGTTGGGCTGATATTCTGAGTTTCTTTTTGTTTTGACTGGTGGATAAAGTGTGATGGCCTGGAAAGTTGTTTTCGTGAGTCCTGATCAGCGACTCACAGGTTTGTGAAGTAGGAGGCAACAGTGAATAAAACTGCAGGATTAGTTTAGCCGCCTGTGCGTGTATCCTTGTTGCTTTTCCAATCATCTTCTTAACTGTTTGTTCAGTTCAGGATCATAAGGGGGGCTGGAGCCTGTCCCAGAGTTCAGGGGTACACCCTGGACAGATCAGCAATCTGTTGCAGGGCTAATACATAGAAAACCATTCACACTCACACCTAATACCAATTTAGAATCAAGATTAAGGTAATGTAAAGTCTTCGACATATGGGAGGAAGCAGAAGTATCACCCAGAATCTTCTTGGTGTGAGTGCTGGGCTGCCCAAGTTCCTTTTCACTTGCGTATCTGACTTGTGTGTGGGTATAATAACATATGCTGCTGGTCTGAAGTATGTCCACACCCTTCAGTGGTCATTACCTACAACAAGGTGTGAGGAATTTTGATCACATGGCTTTTGTGGATGTGTATTTGGTCTGTGGCGTCTTTCCAACAACTGAGACATTGACTGTACATCTGCACAGAAGTTTCAGTGCTAAAAGAAAAACTACTAAACATTACCAGAAGAACTGGTAAAGACAGTACAACGTGTGCACACACCGCACTTTAACTGTATTATAATTGCAATGAAAAAGGAGATTCGTGGTTACCTGCAGGCCAACAGTGCATGTAATGCAGGCCAGTCATTTATTTATTTATTTATTAGTTTCACCAGCTGCTGTGTGCTTTCGCACACATTATTATCCTGTATTTGATTTAATTCACAGTTTCCAGTGCATTTTAGACAGCTGGAACTAAAGATTATTGACTTACATTGAAACTGCTCAAATTCTAAACATCTTAACTCAAAATCTGCTTAATAGCATTTTCCCAAGCTTTTAACCTCATCTCACAGTTGTTTGCTCCAGTTAAACAGAGACATACACAAAACACAGAACAGATTAATACCTTAATTAATATGAACACTTAAATAAGTCTGTGTAAGACAGTGGTGTGGGTCCGTATTTAACTTTAAAAGGAAAAAAAAACAAACCGCTAGCTTCAAAACAACATAAGATCAGTATGGTAAGATCAGATAATTATTTATTGGTTGGTATTTAATGTGTCTCTTTGGATTGGTAAGTCTGTGCTTTGAAGCACGATTTTATATTATCGACGTAAGGTCAAGTTTAATCCTGGCTTTTCCGTATTGCAAAGTATAAACAGAGAACAAAAAAGTATAAACAGGCCATATGTTACATTTTAGATTAGCAATCAACAGGTAAAAATGACAGCCTACTCACCAATAAATTCTCCAGAAAATAGCGTCACCATTCCTAGAAGATTCCTCAGACCAGTGAAGATTATCTGATGTCACCTCATTGGTACACATATTTCACATTAGAAAAATCACACGGCACACCACCAAACAAAAATGTCACTAAAATCATATTGATCATTTTTCCCTGTGCACCAGGCAGAGCGGAATTGGCTGGATTTGTCCCCAATATGCATTTTTTGCTTTCCTCTGACTACTACTCATGATAGGGCTTTCATCTGGCTCCAAATTTTCTCCAGGTCAGACTGACTACTTACATAAAAATCTATTACTATTTCGTGCTGCGTTGTCTCACCCGCAGCAGGACAAGATAAATTCGTCTTCGTCTTCTTGTTTTACTGGCAGTTAGCAATACATTTAATTGGAGCAATAAGTTGTATCGCCCTCTAGTCGAAGAGAATGTAATTGTTCTGTCCGTTACTCATGACGGTCGCTGGGACGCTAAGCGCCTTCTTGCTCCAATTAAATTATTCACTTTGTTGCCAGTAGAGCTGTGATTGGTCAGAAGATACCGATGTGCAGAAGAAACCCGGGTTTACTTCATAACCATTTTTGTGATCGTCAGTTTTAGGGTAAGTGAATCCATATAATTGAATTATACCCTGGATATGTAGGGCTCAGATCTTACAGGTGACACTGTCCAAAACATCCCACATATACTTCAGGAGGAAGCTTTTTTGTAAAAGGGTCAGCAGTCTACACTGTAAAAAGAATAACCCTACTCAAATTAAAAAAAAATGATGTCCAATTGTCACATCCAAAATATTTAACTTCATAGAATCCAAATTGAGTCACTTGATATGACCTGATACTTTTATGTTGATATAAACAATATTACTAGACTTGACTGAAACTTTAAATTTTGCATTGATCCAAATTGATTTTTTTTTACATAGAACCATATTTTAATTATTGAACCAAGCTAATATATTGAAATTTAACCAAGCTAATGTATTCACATCGAACCAAATTAACATGAACTAATATGTTTGTGTTGAAGCCAGGTAATTGATTTACATATATTCATACTATATTTTTTACATTTCATTTTATTTCAGTTCAAAAATGCTCTGCATTTCCTATAAAAAACAAGACAGATGGCCAACCAATTATTTCAAAATTATTTATTGTTCCAAACCATTTTAACTATAATCAATAGAGAGGATTAGTAATATACAGATTTAGTGCTACGGCAGAAATGATTAGAGAAATGTTTGTTTTATAAAACCTGCAATCTTTTGAAAACCAGTATAAAACCTGCAACCTGTCTAAAACTGGCATAAAACCATTATAAAAACTCTTTTTAAACCAATTTGCAAGTACTCAAAAACGTTTATATGTGCACTGTGCCTGAACAATGTAAAAAAAATCTACACATGTATCAATGAAATCAACTTAAATCTCCCTTTCAAATGGGTGTTCTTATAATTTTTGAATGTAGAATACCACTGCAGGCCAACCAAGCAAAATAACCAAGCACACATGCACATGCATGTGCACATACACATGCACACATGCATGCAAACACACTACTGTGCAGTGTTAAGTTCACAATTAAGTTTGCGAATCTTAAAGCTAATTTCAGTTCAACTTCCTTTTCAAAATCTCTTGAGTCTGTGATGGTTGGCTCATCCAATTCAGAGTTCAACGAGTCTGTAGGATAGCAGCTGATAGATGATGTGACAAATATTCCACTTTTTAAGTCTTTAACAGTGCATGATTTCTCCATTTATGGGTCTTGAAACTGCCATATATATTGCTTTTGTATGAGCAACCATTAAACATACAAGAGACAAGTTCATTTTTTTTTAAATGTTGATTGATATGTTGAAAAAAATCATACTCTGTGGAAAGCTGATTGTGGTCACAAATGTAGCACTTGAATGACGAGGCTTTTTGTGTGGACTCCTGCTAGCTACTCCTACTCCAGCTAGATGTTTTTGTAGACCGTTCCATGTCCTGGATGAACAGGGGCAATTTTCATGGATGCATGGGTAAGGACGGTGCCTGCCATGAAACCGATGATCAAGTCAATAATGTTGTAGTAGCTCAGATTTTCCTGAAAATGACAGGCTGCAGTCCTTGCATTTCCACATCCGATAACTGAGGAAACAAAGGGAATATATTAAATTCCCAAACAGGTAATGTTTGTATTGGTTCGATATATAGAATTCCAAAAATGAATTTGTCCATCTGCTGCAATGACAATTTATTTGACCACCCCCTTCCATCAGTATGAGAATGAGAAAATAATGGAGGGACTTTTCCTTTTTGTGTTGAGAGTAATTCCCCCCCCAAGATTACATCCCTAGTCAAACTCTGTTTGAAGAAATGCCTCAGAAGGGGGGCGGTGCCTGATGGATCAGCATTCATGTGGGTGGCAGGCTGAGCTGTGATTGACACGTCGCACTACTTAAACAGCAATTCACCCTCAAAACAGCTTTTTACTGCTTATAAACTGTATTAGTGAGTCTTTACCTATGCAACCTTTCAGTTACTGGGCATTTCTTTTACAATTTCATGTAAACTTGTTAAATTCTACACTTTTTGGTCTAAAAATGTCTTAGTGCTGCCCTCTTAGGGTTGAAAGGTGGCTATTGCATTTGAATTTTGTGATTGGCTGAAAGCAGTTCATGCCTACGTCAGCGGTACATGCCAGTCACCAGCATCGTCTCTAAGACACATTTGCAACCTTGGGGTCCCAACCCCAATTGGGGTCGCGAGATAATTCTTGGGGTCGCCAAATCATTTTGGAAAAATATAAATGAATGTAGCTTCCGAATGAATGACAAGTGGTTGGTCTCAAACAGGTATTTTATTACTCAAAGCCAGTTACTGGCTTTGAGTAATAATAGTAAGGGGGGGGGGGGGGGGGTTAGCTCTGAATAAACAGATGAACAGAAGCGCTTTTGGACCGTTGTGGAGAAATATGCATCTGGTGTGAACAGCGGAGCAGCTGACAGTGTATGATTTTCCTAAGCGCACCACTTCGAAGTGTTCCTGTGACCAATGTAAACCATGTGTAAGAATTAGACCAAAAAGGGTAGAATTTAATAAGTTTACACAGAAATGTCAAAAACTGCCCAAACAGTCTACAGACCAGCCATTAGCGACTAAGTTTGGCATAGGGTCAATTTTTTGCTGTTAAAATTAAAATTTCTTCAGAAAATGCACATTTTTCCGAGCCGCGCCTGAAAGTCAATTGAAGGAATTAGTCTTATGTCATTGATCTTATATGCTGGCTTGTTATTTCTGTCTCTAAATCATGCACATTAATAATTATCTTTTGCGCTCGGTGTACACACACATAACACAGAGATATTTATATGAAGAGAGACAGAGACAAACGTGCGCGCACAAACACAAGCTTGTGTCTAGAAACCGCGAGCTCACCAGAAAAATTCAAACGAAGCGGAGCACGGAGTTATACTATGAATGTTATGAACTATGAACTTATGCTAGCTAGCTGTATCCACCACCGATGCATCGTGGTAACGCTAGCTAGTTAGTATACTGGTAAAAAACGGCTTTTTGCCTAACTTGCATTCCCGACTGTGATGGTCGGTTGCTGGTAACCAGTTCTAACGTCGCGCCGGATAGCTAGCTAGCTTGTAGCTAGCAGCTAGCAGCTACAATCATGCAAAAATTGGGTGTGGCTGTCGACCCAGCTTAAATGGGATTATTTTCTGCAATTTTGGCAATACAAATTATAAAAGCTTTTCTAACACACTTGACTTTACTTACGTTTATTTTCAGATGAAATTAATCAAAGATGTGACACGATGTTTCCAGCAGCCATGCAGAATAAAAATGGGTCCCGGTCTATTTCTGGTGGGCGTGTTCAAGTGCAAATCACTTTGACTCAAATTAAAGATATTATCTGTTCAACATGAAAAGAAATATATGTTTTGAGAGAAATCAAAAACTTTGCGTTGTGTCCTTTGTACAGATATTTAGTTTCATCCAAATCAAAAGTGGTATTTTAAAATGCAAAAAGAAAGGGTTTCACAATCAAATCAATGATTTTATTCTGTTTTGAATGGCACTTATTAGATTGAATGAATGACTGCATGTTAGACTTTTTTCAGTGTAGAGACTTTCATGTATGTGGAGTTGCGAAGATGGAGTGAGTGAATGAATAAACGAATTCATGAACAACCTTTGCCCTGTGATAGATTGGGATAGGCTCGAACCACCCTGTGACCCTGAACTGGATAAATAGAAGAAAATGGATGGATGGAATGGAAGTCATTTAAATGTTTTAAAAAGACACATTTATCAGAGGTTAAGGTTCAGTTACATTAGACTACTCTTTATAAGCCATCTATCATATTATACGTTTTTGTATAATGTTAATGTTTTTGTGCAAATACTGCAGAAAAATTCGAGCGAAGTCAACAAGAATGTCAGGAACCATAGTTTAACTTTTACATCTTATGTTAATCATGTTAATAAGTCTGATGCAACTATAATCCATATTTTCCTAATAGCTTAATCCAACTAGTGTTACGTCAGACAGTTTGCAGCCTGGACAGATCACCAGTCCATCAGAGAGCCAACACAGAGAGACAGACAGCCATTCATGCCCACATGCATACCTACAGCCCATTTCTGCACACAGAAATGCATACGTGGGAGGAAAGTGGAGTACCTAAAAGAAACCCACGCAGTCTAGGAGAGAAGTCCACACAGAAAGACTGCCCGCCAACAGGAATGAACATTCTTGCTGTCAGGAACACACACACACACACACACAAAGGATAATTGATCAGAATACAAGTGTCTTAGATTTGTGTGCTTTGGCACATGGCTAAGAAAACAAGCAAAACATATTTAAGGGGTTATCAGTTGTCAATATTAGCTGATGATTCATTTTCAGCTTTTTGGTAAGATCATTCATCTAAATTTTTTTGAACTGAATATCAAACACCAGAAAGGCTTATTGCACAGCCTCCGGAGGATTCAGCAGCAGCAGCAGCCGCACAGATACACATCCTGTCAATTATGTGAGCTCTTTGGACTTCAAAGCTCTGTTAATCAGTAGCCTGTTTACTGATGTGCTGACCTCCTGTCCTATCAATTACAGCAAGTTAGTATCAGAGCTGCTGTCTTATGTGTGTGTGTGTGTGTATGTATACTCCTCAACCAGTCATAACATTACCAACACTAATTGAGTGAGTCCAGAAATGAGGAGCGTGCACAGGTCCTCCCTAAGGGGTAAACAGTAAAAGCCTACCCCCCCCCCCCCCCCACACACACACACACACACACACATACACACACAAAAACTTGTGCTAATGTAATTGATTTTCTAAACACTTCCATACTTTACGGTCACTGTCAAATGAAAACTTACTCAGATAGGTTGGAGGCTGATGTCAAATGAGGTAGAATTACTTCAGTCTGCACCCACTGCCGTGCACAACTCTTTAAAAGTCCACTCAAATGTTGTTGCTGGGAAAGTTTTTCCTCAGTCAATCTTGGCGAGCGATGGCCCCTAAGATTCTTTATTCATTGCTTTGTTGTATGTTCTACTTTCAGTCTTTGATTTTATTCATTCTTTTCTTTAGAGATTTGTGCAGCACAGTCTACCCAGTCTGAGAGAGGGAACCTAGGTCCCTGAGATTTATTGCTTTATTGAGATGCACTTTTTAATGGAAGCAGAATCCATCACTCATTCTCACAGCTCAAGTGCATCCCAGCCTTTCTTCAGATACAACTGACTTTGCACCGCTGATAATAGAAAATGAAATGAAAACATAAAACAGTAACAGATTCCACCATTTTTCTTTACTCGGCAATTTTAATTATATTAAATATTAACAATAAGGACACAGTGGACAAAAAATAGTTCTCATGTGAAGAAAGAAATGTGAGGGTGGGGGGGAAGAAAAATACTTTGGGTAAACATATACAGCAAAGCATACCGACTGCCAGTTAGTCCTTTAAAAGAAGTCCTTGTCAGAGAGATAAAATTCCTAAACTTTAAAGAAGGATCAAGCAAACTCTGAAGAGTTTCTTTTTCTTCTTCCACATCCGTGTGGGTGGATTATTTTTAATAAATTGGTGGACTAACTGGTCAGGGGTTCACAGCACGTGTCTACCCGAGAGTTTTGTACACTTAAGACATACATGTGGACCTGAAGAGGAAAAAGCAGTTTTAACAGATTATCATCGTTCACGTTCTGGAGCAAAAGGCTGAAGCAGGGAGAGAGAAAGTAGAATGGCCTCCACACTTATTAAAACTGTCACATTTGCTTTCTGGCATGTAACCAATAGTAACCTCTAATTACCTCTCGTTAATGTAAAAACCAAAAAAACAAACAAAAAAACCCCAGTTTTTGTTGTATTTTAATCTTCTGTGTGACAGCAAACAACACATTTGACCCCTGTTATCAATAGTGATCATATGAGAACACAAACTGTTTGTGACAAATCACTAATTTATGTACAATGATTCATTCAAAAAGAAAAAAAACAAAACATGATTTAAATACAATAAGCACATTGAAGAGCTAGGACAGCATAAAAACTCTTTAATTCAATAAAATTCTAACAAGGACAGTTTTATTATTACTGTAATGTCCGTTGTGGTTATTATCTTCACTGATATCTTTATTTATTAGTGCCAAGACACTTCTTATTAAACTGCTCCTATGGTGATAAACAAATAAATAAGGCAAAAATACCCAAAACAAAACAATAAATTACTCATATGTCTGTAGTGTCTTAAATCCGCAACATGCAGCTAGGTGAAAGGAAAAAGATATTTAGAGGTACCACTTTTGCTGATTCTGGTTTCCTAACAGTTTATTCTTTTAATCTGAAAAGGAAAAATGTCTTCACATAAGACAGGCCCACGCCACATTTCAACTGCTGTCTTGTGTTTTCAGGCATTGACATATGACATTACACAGCAGCGTACCTCTGTGGCAAGTTTTAAATTCAAACACAGTGGAAATGAGCGCAGCTGTGTGTGGAAAAAAATAACACCTGAGTGGGCAGTGGAAACGGGGTTAAACACTCTCCTAAGACGTTTCACATGCCCTCAGCTAAATTATGATGCATGCATAGATGAGGGATGTAAATAGAATTTCTTAAGAGGTCAGCCAGCGACAAAACATTGTTCCCCTCCACCTGTAAACAAACCGAGCAGGGAATGTTTAGATCGCATTACACCTGCGGTTTTTCAGTCCCGAGTCCTCAGGACCCACATTACTGCCGCCTGTCTATCCTACCAGGTAGTTAATTGCATTTACCATGTGTAAAATTACTTCCCAACTAGAAAACTGGAATGAAAATCGGCAGCGCCGCGGGTCCCAAAGCTAAGGACTGAATGCCACTGCAACAGAGTCGGTAACAGACACGCTGTATGACAATACAAGCTGGGCTAGAGGAGCGAGCTAGAGTGGAGAGACCAGGGGTGCGACAGAGGGGCAAGGATGAAAGGAACAGAGAAATAAAAGCAGCTACAGATCACATGCTTCACGAGAGGGACAGAGGAGAATAAGCAGATTGCATACATGACAAAATAAGAAAATATGTAGAAGGTTGGGAAAAAAAGGAGAAGAAAAAAACAGACAGGAAGGAGAGTTGTAGCTTCCATAGCTGGAAGCACAGCTGCCATCCTTTAGGCTTTTCTTCACCTCTACCAGCCCCTTGACTCATGAGGTGTACATTACAACACACATATGATTTATACAGCTACCCTACAGCCTGGTGCTGGGACAGGAACAGACAAGGTCAAGAACTTCTCTGAAATCTGTAGGCGCTGGGAGCGGTGAACTACCCGTCTGCACTCGGCAGATGTGCAGGCTTCCACCGCCCGGCTAACATTAGAATATTTGTGTACTCCAAACCTGTCGGGAGTGGCAGGGCTGTTTGATAAGTCTTGCCGGCAGAGCAAATATATGCACCAGCGGCAGACGGAACAGGTCGTTATGCAGTGCAGTTGTAAAAAGTTTCATCACTTATTAAAAGTTAATGTCGTGTGCCCAAACTGTAAATAATGTATGACTCAGCAGGTCAAGGAGGTTTCAGTTAATATCAATTTCAAAACAAAATGTGTGTGTCGCATTGTTCACAACAGCTAAACTGCCGTTATACCAAAAATGCCATCTCATTAGGTCAGTTCTTTAAAGTGTAAGCAACAGAACTGAGATCAGGAAGATCTAACAAGGCTAACATATGAGGGCTGGGTATCAGAGGAAAAACCCGGTGCTCATGCTTCTGACAAATGGGAGAGTTTGTAAAACTGATTTTTGTTTCTTTCCTTTCATCACTTGATCAAGTATATACACTTCAACACCACATTTGTTTCATTATCTGCTTCTCTAAAAAATTCATCAGTGATGTAGTTTTTCTTCCTGAATCCCAAAAAACTGAGAAAGCACCAGTAAGTTTAATACCCAGCCCTAAAGAAGACTTGAAGGGTTTCATTCCAAAAACGGACACCTTTTTTCCCCCCTTATTATTTGAGGAAATGCATCAAACCGCTTGTGCCAAATTGAAAAACCGTGCTCTGCTCGAAGACCTCGCTGGGATTTTGCGAACTTTATATAGGTGTCATATTGTTCATGTCGCAGGCATCTCGTTTTTAAATGAAACCCTTCATTTCAGCTTTTGCACTCTACTAATCTAACATTGTAGGTACATGTTGATTCTTGTATATAATGCAAGTAATATTGCAGCATGGTATTTGCACAAAAACAACAGTGGTCCAGATTGAAGCACAGAGTAAATCTAATTATTTATGTGAGCAGAAGGAGGGACGTTTCTTTCTATACAAACGGGCTCTTATTGGTTATGATTCCCTTCTTTAAACACCGACATCAATCTCCACACCAAGAAATTGTTATGAAAAGACTTTAAAAAGTCGCCCCAATCCCGGTTTTGTTGCAGTACAAAATGCTCACCTGTATCGTTTCATAAATCTTAGAAAGCATGCAGTAAAAGGGTCGTATCTGTTCGTCTAAACATGTTCCTTAATCTGGACCTTAAGTGGACGTCACGCAATGAGGATTTGATCTGATGCAGGATTTGGCAATGTGAGAATATATATATATATATATATATATATATATATATACTTAGAAGCGCAATTCATGGCAAGTCCCATAGTTCCTTAAGCAGCAGATGGTTTTCACTATTTAAAAAAAAGGTTAGATAAATGGATAAAAAAATACAATCTCAACAATGCACACATCTCATTTCTGTTCGCGTTCACCACCCTGTTATGTGTGCAGATAGTGAAGCGGAGATATCACAGATGATGTCTCTGTGTGAGGAGTGTGTATTTTAATGTGTGCATGACAAGATTTGCGTATGTGTGCATGGATTTGAGGTTGTGAGTTTGTGTGCACTTTGTGTGTCTGTGGGCGTAAGCACATCTAAACTGTCAGCATGACACAACGTGGGAGGTCTGACAGACGGGTGAGTGCCTTTTTCATACTCAGAGCTAGATGTGTGCGTGTATGTGTGTGTGTGTGTGTGTGTGTGCGTGTGTGTGTGCACTTGTAGCTAAGTGTTTGTTTATCAGAGCAAATTTATGAACAAAATGTCAGCAAAGGGCTCGTCTGGATTGCAAAGAGAGACAAATGTGATTGTAAGCGCGCACGGTTCGTGATTCAGGGCGATACTGAGGCAGTGAAACATGGACAACTCGTACTGAAGGAGCAGCAGTTTTGCTTTTAAGTCACTATGTTGTCACTTAGGTTGATGATATGGCTGCTTATAGGTGGAATAGTGTGACTGTGTGCTCTCAACTGTCTCTCTGTGTCAGAGCTTGCAGTTCGGCAGTATGTAGGGAATGTTGGAGGAAGACATTTTTGCGACTGTAGCTATGCAGAGACAGCGGGCCTCGAGGTGGTTGTCCCAAACGGCCGGTAAACGTGGAGGATGAGGAGGAAGAAGAGGAGGTGGAGGAAGGAGTAGGAGGCGGAGGGGAGACTTGCTCAGATGAAGAGATGCTAGCAGAGGGGCTCCCTCTGCTCACAAGACTGTGGAGACTTGAAGAAGCACTGGCCCCGACTGCACGAGGGATCTGGCTGGGGGGATGGTGATCTCCTCCTCCTCCTGCTCCTCGCCTCCCTCCACCTGGCAGACTTGCTCCTCCTCCTCCTCCTGGAGTTAAGGACTCTGAAGAAGAAGAGGATACCCCCTCCAGTAGCTTGGAGGACAGTGATGTAACTGGAGAATGAGTACCGGCCACCGAATTGGACACTGGGCATTGATTCTGACTGAGGCCCAGGTGTGAAACTTGGAGCTGGGCCGGTGTGGTAGACGAGCTTTGGGCCGACGCTGCAGAAGTGGCAGAGGACAGGTTAGAGGAGCCTGGAGCCAGGTTTAGAACAGGGTTACGGGCCACCGACTGTACCAAGACCCCCTGGTGATGGCGCTCCTCCCTGGCAGTGTGCCGCTCAGAAGCAGAAGGCCGGCTATGCAGAGGTGGATAGTGTTGTGGGAAGTGCTGGTTAGAGAGGTCCCCTACGAGTGCACCCCGCACCACCCTTCGGTCCCTTGGGGCCAGACTGGTGCTGTTGCTGTTGCCGAGTCCTGACCACCGGCCTGGATGATTGATCTGAGAGAGAAGCAGAAAAAAAAGGGAAAGCGCAGAAGTTAAACAGACTTTATAATTTACTCTGTCAGGGAACGTGTGATGTGAATCTGCCATTTTCCAAAAATTATTTACTGAGCATGTCTCGAGTGCAAAGGAGAAGCAGCGAGTAAAAACACAGACAGACAGAGACAAATAGTGAGTCAGGGAACACGAGACAAGGAGAGTGCTGCTGTGTGCTCAGTATAGATTGTTAATTGGGTGACATTTGGCGAATGATGTCTTTGGGTTCCTGCAGCTTCATCTAATTGTTTCTAAACGAACCGGAACCCTGCTCACTAAAAAAAGTGAAGAACAGACTCACAAATACCACTGAGAGACACGCACACATTAGCACACAAACAGGACGCGGTAACGTGTGGACGCATGGAGATATCCACTCGAGGTATGTGCACATCCCCACTCACGAAGCAATGTGGTGCCATTGTCTTTCTATCACACGTACACACACGTACACACACACACACACACACACACACACACACACACACACACACACACAAGCTCAATGGGGAAGATGGCACATAAAGTTAGATGGCAGAAACAGAAGCCACCTGTTTTCTTTCACACTCCACTGCAGCCCCTTATGCAACATATCTCATCACTGCCCCCTTCTTTCTCTCTCAAACTCTCTCTCTCACACACACATTACTAAAATAACACTGATACTAAGTGCGCAATGTTCACTATAGAAACGCAATCTCATCCGACACTGAACCTCAGGGGAAAGTAAGCCGAGTTGACATTTGCCAACACGATGGTTGTGTGTGGTGTGTGTGTTTTTTTCCTGTGTATGGCATGTATATGCATGAGCGTGTGTACGTGCGCACGTATGCCTGCGCAACATGACGTGCACGTGCTTTCCTCATATTTCCACGCAACCATACACGCAAATTAACACTAAAAGAAATGTAATTACTGCGCCGAGGTTGTCGACAGGAATTTGGGGTGAAAGGTAGAAATGCAATTAGCCAGAACATAGCTAACCGAATAAATGCGGTATAACAATGGGAACGCTAATTCAATGAAACAGTTTTTATTCATGAGCTAATACGGCCTGAAATGAAATTTTAAAAAATTAGGGGGAAAGAAAGTGGAGTAATTTCTAAGAAAGTGAGAAGATGGAGGTCCGTGTTACAAATTGTGCCTATTAGGCCGCTGTTGGTTATTAAGTATAGAACGAAAGAATGAGTAAAAACTGTGAAATGAGGAGTCTGTGTAGGTTTATAGCTGTGTCTTAGCAAACTCCAGCCACATTAAAATGTAAATCCTTAATCATATTTAAGAGATGATCGTAATCTAAATGTACTATTATGATTCTTACACACGCTGGGGCAAAAGGTAACACATGCCAAAGGCCACTCACCAGCAGTGTCAACACAAAGCCTTTCAGGTCAGTCCCACTGTCCTATTTTCCAGCACTGACATGCATCGATGATCCAGCAGAGCAGCAATTTTAATCAAATTTACTCCCTACACATTTGATCACTGTGTGTTCACAGTGTGCCATTGGTGTCAATTTACATCCAATAAAGCAAAAGTGTGTGATTTTCACTAAAATAACATATTATTGTAGTGCTGTCAACTCAAATACAAATTAAGGCACTGGCTTTACTAAAAGCGCATGTTGGGTCATTAGTTTAAAAAATCCAAACCTTTTAGCACATGGTACATACATTTAATAATTAATGAAGTAGCCCTTTTATAACAGCAAAAAATAAATAAATAGCCCTGATTACAATATGTTGCTGGAAATTTCAGCTGGTGAAATGGCATGTGAAAGCCTCCAGCTACTGAACATCACCAGATTTTTAATATCTTACTTACTAAGGTGCTATATCTAGCTTCTTTAGTATTCTATCAGGATTTAGTTGTGACTGTGCTTGGCACTAATTTAGTCTGAGAGGGTGTAGAGTATGATGTGGGTTAAATATGATAAGAAAACAAATTCCTGAGGGGGGAAAACTGAACAAAACTGAAGTCGACCTCTCTTTGAACGTTTTTGTTCTTGCTACTGATTTTCAACACTGGAACTTGAAGATAATGTAAAGTGATTTTTTTTCCTTTTGGTTTTAATAATGCCCATTTTTTTTACTGGCATATACATAACAAATGTGACACAGCCACTGCTTTCAGAATAGATGGGATGCTTGAAAACAAACAGCATGTAAAAATGTGAAAATCCTTAAATCACACATTTCAATCACAGTTTGTTTTTCGTACTGACTACTCTCCTGAGCTTGGTTCTGCTGGAGGTTTCTTCCTCTTAAAAGGGAGTTTTACCTTCCCACTGTTGCCAAATGATTGCTTATAGTGGGTCCTTGGGGTTTTGTCTCAATTATCTTACGGCACTTTACCTTAGAATACAAAGCATCTTGAGGCAAGTGTTGTGAGTTGGGGCTATATAAATCAAACTGAATTGAATTAAATCACTATATTAAATGAAAGCAGTACAAACCAATAACAAACAATAGATTTTGTCAGTTTCAGTTGATTTTTTTTTTTTTAACAACTTTCAATTAAATTCTGGGGAAAGAGTCACAGCTTAAGCAAAAATGTTGACTACAAAAAGACTGTTACACTCTTAATCTGTCCAGGCGGCCTGTCTCTAATGCTTGTAATGCTCCACCTACGGTATACAGAAACATAAAAGCAGTAGCTGACAGACTCACTGGGTTCAGAAATCAAAAATTGGAACTGAAGCCAAGCAATCTCCATTTTAACGGTTCCGTCTATATGCTTTCATGTCCAATGGTGAAAAAAAACCAACAACAACGCTCAGCCAAAATGTCAGACGCTGTCATTGTCTATGCAACTTACTTAAAGAGCTTTGGGAGTGGATCGCAGCTTTCTAATGGGCTTGAATGGGTGGATAAATAGTACAAGACTCCTTGTGAATTCCTTGATCTAATTAAGAGTGAGAATTTTCATTCCAGCCAAATTTTCTACACGGGGCGCTGTGAAAAACATGAGGGAATTGCAACAGCGTTGAATCTCTACTGTGGTGTTGCAGGTTTATGTGGGACGACTTAATTAGGGCTAAATCGCCAATCTTATAAAAAAAAAATCTGTAGTGTTATTCCACCCTCAGTCATTTGAGAAAACAACAGAAGGTAAAGCGAGAACAGTAAGATACAAATTGGCAGGCAACTTTAAAGGAAATAATTACCAGGCACAGTATAAGAGTTAGTTGTAGAGACATATGCTCTCTATCAAAGAGACTTTTCTTATCCAAATTAGAAGGACAGACACTTTAGAGATAATCAATGACAATGACTCAAATAAAAGCAAACTGGTAAAGGTTGGGTGTATGTGAGTGTACAGGAGGGACATGCATGGGGGGGGGAAAGGTCAAGCAAAAAAGTAAACAAAAGGAAGGAGAGGGAAGAAATGAGAAGGTGATTGAAAACAGAGATAAAGAAAAATGAGACCAAAAGTAGAGCGGACAGGAAAGTGCACAGAGAAAGTGAACAGGAGAGATTTACAAACTCAGGTGTCCTTTCTCAAGTACACGCTCTGCGGCAAGCAGGCTGCCTCTTTGCCACTGACAGAACAGCCTGTGTGCGCGCAAACACTCTGGAGAGTCTCTCTTTCACACACTGTCCTAAAAATACACATACATACACCCACACGTACACGTACACTAGTCATTGGTAAATCAGAGTGATTTAAAGGGGGCCCTCTCCTGCGGGCTCGGTTTTTATTGGGCAGTGAAGAATGGAGCAATGTTGTAAGGGCCAAGTTTGCATAAAAGACTTCCTTAAAACCCTAAAACAACCCTATACAATGTTTGCTATCTCCTGTCTTGGTAATTTTTATATTGGGAGAAGAGCCAGCGCGGGAGATTTATTTTATGACTTTTGCTTGCCTTGCAGTGCAGCAACGTAAAAGCTAAATTCAGGTGTAACACAGGCCCAATGTGAGGAAAATACTCCCATGTAATTGCCATCAATCACGCACCACGGCCCAGTATCCCGACACCCACACGTCTAACTCTAATGAAGGTCCAGGGGGATGAAGTGCATTGGACCCCAAAACTTTGCAGCTTGAGATAAGAGATAAGAGAGGCAAAACTTTGTCACTGTGATTTCTGTACATTCTGTGACACCCACATACTTTGAACAAAGTAATCCTGTGGTTCTTTGGATGTGTGAAACGCTGGGGTGTTTGATACAGATACAATAACAGTGCAGTACACCCACATAGATGGTACTCTAAATCCTATTTAGACTATAACCAAATACATTCTCCAATTGTGATGCAGTAGCCGAAACCATCCAACCTTTCCTGTGCTGCATGCTAGACATTCTCATATATATTTGCTTGAATATTTATGTCCAGCGTGATGGAAAAGTAGAGTTGGAAACATGCATAAAACAGTAAAATGGATCCTTATTATGGGATTTAAAAAAGCAAAATAAAGTGCACCGAGGCTTACAACAAACCAGTCCTCATGCACTAACAGTACTACCCACAGGTTTACAACCATGTTTGAAAGTGGAGTAGTAATAGAAGCAGGTCAGACAAGCTGAGAAACATGATGTCAGCACTCGTGAAATCCCACAAAGCTCTAACTAGCATTTCCTATGCCCTGATAGAAATATTGAATATTCACAGACAAGGTGTGTGCAAGAAGAATCTCCGTGGGCACTTTGCTAGATAAATAATCAACAATCAAACGAGGGGTGAAACTAAGCCTGGGCTGGTGTCTCAAGGCCATAACCTACCTTTACTTTGAAGATGCTGGTTTTCATCAATACACACCCCCTAAGGAAGCGAATCTCTTGCACAGCTTGTAGCGGCAAGCCTTGCTTTCCCTCACTCAGATTAGTCTTCTTTCTTTGTCTCCCCTCTGATCCTCGTCTCTCCGCACCATTTCTCTATACAACTTTCCCAATTTCGAACTGCTCTCTCGCTCTGCAGCTCACCTCTCTTGAACTTTTATTCAAAAGATGGGCAGTAAATCCACATAATCATAGCAGTAAGAACAGCAGTGGACATGGCAAAACGAGTAAATAAGATTTTATAGGTATATCGCTTTCGTTGAAATTAGTTCAGACGAATTATAAAACAGGAATGGAATTTTTCTGTTGTTGGAGTCTTTTAATTAAGCTATACGTTTTAACAGTTGAACATTTAATAGGTTTACCCAGCATTTGACTCTTTGCCAGTGCCTGCTCAGTCCCACGTTTCACTTTAATTTCTCATTCAGTGAATGCTAATGCTTTCAACTGTGCGATTATTTGCATTTTGGAGGTTACCTCTCTGACAGCTTGCTCTGGACTGCTGGCAAAATACACTGAGTTTGTGGACCATCCCACGATGCATGATAATAGCCGCCAAATATGCTCTCTTTCCACAAATTGTTATTCTTTACTTGTCGCTTACCTTTTGTCCCCCCTCTTAACCTCCCTTCTTCTCTTATTTCTCACCTTATTATCCCCTCTGTCCTTTCTTTTGTCCCTTCTTTTCTCTCTTTCTTTTGTTATGTAACTTGCTGGTTAAGAGTGCCAGTGGCAGCCAGGCTGAATAGGACCTGACAGCCGGAGGACTGATGGTTTGCTACAGCAGTCTGGAGACCACAGCGACAGAGAGAGATTGGAGGTAGGAAAAGTTTTCTCCCCCTTCTAGGTGGTGACAGTTGGGGTGGGTATGGGGCTGAGATGATGAAGAAAGATGGAGAATAAGAGGGGACTAAAGTTGAGCTGTCACTCCAACCCACACTGCAGCACACTGCCAACCAGTTGGCTGAATGTCACATCCTGGACCTTCCCAACAGAGGCGCATACTGAGAGGCAGACCACTAATGTGATGCACTGCACAGCTAATCGGCTCACAGTGCCACCAATCTTCAATGCCGTCACAGTGCTTTTGTAAAATTATCGACTTTAGGCTGATGTTATATTGAGTAACAGCATCCCGACACACTGCAGCCCATATCAAAGAGGGTTGTCTGTCGGTAACTTGATAAATATTTAGATTTACAATATCTTAGGCAGGGCAGCTTCACTGCATATCAGTGTGGCTGAAGGCCTGAATATATTACAGTGTCTAAAGCTTAGTCATCAGTTGCCTATTTGCAAATTTGGGAAAGAAAACAAACTTGGCTTCAGGGAAAAGTTGCAACTTGTAACCATATCTGAATGCCCCATAAACCATTACAAGTACACAACTACTAGCTTGATGCCTCTGTAATAGTCAAGATTGTCTATCCACTGGCTTGCTTGTCATTATTATAGTGTTAATGCACACAAAGAAAGTTTGCTTATCTGATCTAAAAAATTAATGTTAATCAGCTGGAGAGAGCAGGACAATTGCAGCAAACTCTGTGCAATCATAATGCAAATTAGTTTACAGTGTTCTCTGATGTCTTTTGGAGTAGCCGTAAACCGTTTAAAGCAACTAGAAACATTGATAGAAATGCTACAGAGAGAGAAACTTTTCATGAATGAACCAATTGGATGGATTTTTAGATTTGTTTGTTTATGGTGTTGTTAGGAAATGCCGCTGCTTGTAATAGTTGACTGACTGACATTATGTGTTGTGGTAAATCTTTGTTCTGTCTTCACTGAGATATTTGAATGCTAATCAATAAAACATATCACTCATATCACTCACTCACATGTGTTGCCTGGCAACAGTAAGGCTCGTCTCACTGATTAAGTGATCGGGATCACTGCAGGGAATGGGACCATCAACATTCACATCAGTTTAAAGACCTCCGATGTGATCACGGTCAAATACTGGAGTTGCTGAACAAGCATCTGATCAGTGATTCTATGTCACTACTTATGATTGTGGGTGTTGAAAAGTGCATAGCGCTAGGTCTTCAAATTCCTCCCAGGGCAAAAAAAGAAAAAAGAAGCGGGTTGGCGAGTACCGAAGCCAGTACCATGCTGCGGACAGGAGGCCTAATGAGGTTTCTTGAGCAGCTCTGATAGGCACGGATGCTGAGAGTCTGGCATTGCTCATCAACCACCATCTCCAACAGGTCTGTGCGTGCAGGCACATAGGCATGTGTCTTGCGTGTGTGTGTGTAATCATGGCAAAACCCATCGACCGCCAGCATGTGCCAATATGCTTGGTGAACACTGCCCAGAACCACAAGTAAGAGGAGTGGGATGTAAAAGCAAAGGGAGTGAACAAGTAAAGATGAGGGGAGGAAACAAGTGAGGGAGAAAAGTGGGGGTGAAGAAATGAAAATGAAACAGTGAAGTGGACTGAAAGGGTAGAGTGGAGGAGGAGATGTAGAGGGAAAAAGGAGATGTAGAGGCACAAAAATGTGCGAGGAAAAGGTAAAAGACAAAGATAGAATAAGGAGCTAAAATAGGGAGAAAAGATGGGTCATAGAAAAAAGGGGATGACACAGTGCTAAAACAGGTGGTGAAACAACAAAGGAACAGAGAAGAGGCCAAAGTGTAGATGGGTCAGATGGATGAGAGGTACTCTAGGGGACAAAGTGAGAATAAAAGGTGCCAGCACTGACCCAAAGTTACAGAAGACAATAGAGATAATTAGGAAATGCAGAGACAATGTTAGAACAGTGGCATCGATATGAGGCAAGAAAGCAACGTGGTGGAGCAGAACATTCACTCCTCGAAAGGAATTATGTGTGAATGCCAATTTCTAGTTCCCATTGGTATCCACACAAATAAAAGGCTTTATTTCCCAATGAAATGCTTCAGTAAAAGTTATAAAGGCTAGCTTGTGTACACCAACACCTCAACATATATCATGTGGTGGGAAGTAGTGGTTTTAGTCTAAACAAGAGCACAATTATATTTGAAATAATTGCTGGGGAATGCATGCTCGTCATGTGCTGCTGCTATTAATTGTGGCTCAGGGAGGATTATTTTGTTACCTTTTTGGTTGCAAGCAAAAAAATAAAATAAAAAATAATCCGCAACCGACTGATTTTTAGTTTCTCTCCTGTATATGAAAGTATCTCTCCTTATGCTCTCCAGTTGGATTGATTGCTGCACTTGGCTGCCCCCTCCGGGTGTCAACATGGTCCCTACTGATGCTGTCTAATTATTGCAGAGACTGTGATCTATGCACCATTACTCTGTGCCTAATACGTTCCTGTAAGCTGTCACTACTGCTCACTCTGTAAGTGCACAATACTTACTGACTGTGTACTTCGCTGTCAGTGCTAACCCACTATTCCCAAACTGCATTTCACTGAACTTCTATCCGGTTGTCAAACTAAGTTGACAGCATTGCATTACCAGGGGCTTTCCTCAAAATGAGGATTCCTGGCCATACCTAAAGCTGGACTCTTGGCAGTGTCCCTTCTGTTGGCCTGACATCCTTTTTTCCCCTCGCTGAGACCTGGCAGAAGACCTGGGATTATTCCACCTTAATCAGGCTAGCACTGTAGGCTTATCATTCTTCTATCAGTCTCACCCTCGAGGCTGCGGGGGTGTGAAAGCTGTACTGTCTTCCTATATGCCCAAGGCTTGTACTGTAACCCTTAAAGAGCCTGCGTGCATGGCGATTAATCACTACACATTTTATTGCACTGCTCAGTAAGCTCTGTAAACGTTTAAACTTGGCTATTTCACACCCCTTCATCCGCACAAGAAGCATCTTCAGGACGGCAGATTTAAATTCTCAAATTTTAATGTCATCAGGCTAGAATATTTTCTCCTCCGGCCAAATCACACAGACATAAACACCTATCTGCCTAAATGCTCACTTATATGTCATGTCCTGCAGCATGTACAGAGCATCCATCCTCTCCCAGTTTCACTCAACAGTCACTGGATCAAAAGAGCGTTAGTGCTGCTTCAATTACATATACTATCAACCTATTTGGCAACGCTGGCAATGCTTCGATTTAGCATAAAAGCAAAGCGCCTCTCTTCTTTTACTCCAATAATGTAATTTATGCATGGGGGACCTGGCAAAGTGGTTGGTTTTAATTTTTCCAGGAGTCATTTATCAATGACTCATTGTGCATGTGATGAATGTAGACAAACAAAAATATGAGTTCTAAAGTCTGCAATAAAGAATGGTGGCTTGACAGCTTAGCAGAATAGATCAAAGAGTGACAGTAAGGAAAATAATGAAGACTGTAATAATGACAGTGTGCTGAGGACTGTCAGAGCGATACATCATGTGGGAGAACTTAGCGGTGGTGCTGAAAGTGTGTGAGTCTGGACATCTTTACAGAGATGTGCACCTTTATAAATATTGTGTGAGGCCGCAGAGTGGCCTGCAACACAATTGTGGGCAGTAATGGAGTATGAAGATGATGGCAGAGGTGTGCACCAAGCCACACTCACACAAACACACACACACACACCCTCCCACCCTTCTGTCAGTTGCTGCTGCTGCTGAGTTCCTTTCCCAGTTTCTCATCTTGCTCTGTGTGACAACCCAGGTGGGCTGAAAGAATACAGGAAATCGGAAAGGTGAAGGTGAGGGGGAAAAATGATGGATGAAGAGAATTCCAAAGAGGAAGAAGAAACAGGTAGATTTTCCATTAAATGTCTGGGAGGCCTGATGATAACATTGCATCTGCCACCTGTGTCATCACGTTGAAAATAACTGACTGCCTTGTTGCTCCCACACTCCACTCGATGAGAGAGAAGAAAAAAGGAGGGCGATCGAGCGTTCTGCCATCACATATTTGCAAAGGTTACTTAGCTACTCATCACATTTGCCAAAAAATGCAGAATAAGGAGGCAGATTATTAGCACGCGGAGCTTCAAAGGATAATAAAAGCTTTATAATTGTGCAGTTAACACCCGTGCTTTTTTGGATTGTTAAGGACAGATGCCACAGACTGGCGTACTGTGCCTGACGAGCTAGAGCAGCCACACGCTGGCAGAGAACCAAATATTGTTTCACTGGCAGATGTGGGAATGTGGCCACACCGACAGGAAAGTAAATAATTAATGCTACCGATTTTTGAGGAGAGATTTGTGGTAGAAATTTGCGTCTGCAAAGAAACTCTTAGCAGGATAAGCGGAGCAGAATTGCAATTCCAGAGCTCCTGGAAAGAATCCAGAAAGACATAATTTTTCCAAATGAGACACATTTTCCAAATGAGGTTGGGCACAGAAAATGAGTTTGCAAAAGTTATTTTGTTCTAATTATGTTTTAATGAACTATTTTTGTTCTGAATAATTGAATCTTTTCTCCTATAAAAGCCACAGAGATCATTAGCCTACATTCTACATTGGTGTTGTCATTGTTTCTGCACCGTGTCCCATTTTTAGCCTTGTTATCAGCAGATACATTAAAAGGCACTATTTAAATCACTACCCATTCCATAGCAGTTAGACCAACCAGCCTCACTGGGAAGATTATCTACAGGGAGCCACAGTACACCAACTCTATATTTGAGGAAAACAAGAGCTGAATTTGAAGTATTCAGAAAACACAAAATGCACTCTATTTATACAAATGTAAAAAGACCGAGCACAAAAAATAAATAAATACATTTTAAAAATTGCACCGTTTATTTGCTGCCTCAAAAAATGACATTTGGCTCAGAAATAACCTTATTTGTAAAGAAAATGGAAACAGAGCTGTATTTTAGAAATATGTGCAAAACTGAAGGAAGCTGACAGCTGGATGGTTAATCAATTTATTATCGCATATCAAATATCTCAGTGGATACAAAGAAAAAGTGAGGGGAGACGACTGAGAGAAGAAAAACACATGTGGCCTTCAGTGACTCCTGGTGTTCATGTATTAATCGTGAAAGTTCTGCATTAGATTTGTGCAATCGTGAGTCTGCGCTGTGGAGGCTAAGTATGTTTGCCGGTTCGTGGATCAGAAAAGGGTCTTGTCATATCTCTCTGAGTACCTGAGGGCCTCAAATCCAACACTGTACGTCTCTCCTTACTTATTAAACATAAGGAAAAAGAGCAGCAAAGAGAACACAGAATGAGGAAAGAGGCAGAGGGACGGCACAAGCAGAGGACAATAGAGGACTTGAAAGGGAATGGCTGTGCGTGAATACAACATTACTGGTGTAAGAAAAAGAACAAAGGAATGAAAGGACAGAGATTCATTCTGTGATTAATTATCCTCATTGTATTCTCAAAAAGCGCTGAGGAAAGAGAACCGGAGGCATGCACAGAGACACCGACTGACATACACAAACACACAATCGAGCAAGTTTGAACAACAGTATTTCTGAAAGGTCGTTAGATTCCCCTGAAGTTATGAGGACAGGGCTAAAATTACATTTTAACTGAGGTGGACTGCCTCTCGGTTTATGAAGTTATTAACTACAGGCTGTGTGTAAACACTTTCACTTTCTCGCTCTACAACTAGAGTTTGAATTCTGTAATCTTTTATGAAAACAAATTAGACCCATATTTGATTTTTGATGAGACTGCCCTGGAGTTTTAAAAAGGCTTTAAAAGTTTGATATGTGAAGGCTAAAACAGCCTGCAGCACAGAAAGACAATTTCCCACATTTGCAACTGCCATCAAATAGAAAAACACACACACACACAGAAAGGAAACATTCACACAGCCACAGTTGTTTGATGGAGCACCCTTCTTTCTACTTATTTCTTTGACAAGCACCAAATTAACTATGTAATGAAACTTCCATCACTTACGGTTGTCTGTATACATATGAACACAAACATAATAAAGCCCAGATTAAAATGGTCAATATTCAGGTAACAGCTCTGCATTTAGGGAAAATGTGCTGCTGCCTTGGCAACCTAATGGTGAAAACATCACTGCATCATCAGAAAAAGTCCCGTTTAAAACCCCGCCGTGCCACTTTTGCTCTTTGCTTTTTGTTCAGATTAAACTAACATGATAAAATGAGTTAATTAGTGAGATTTAAAGGTGCTGGGAAGCAGGTGGGCCGCTTATGTGAGCAAACAGACATGAAAGTGGTATTGATCTTTTTCATCTAATTTTAAGCAAGTGAAATCATGTGTGTGTGAATAATTAAAAAAGAAAACAAGCAGCCGTGTGAGCGTACCTAGAATAAAACGGAGGAGAGAGAATTACAAAAAAGAAACGAGTCACAAGACACAAATTGGAGTGTCTTTGTGCCGTAAAACAAAATAAATAAATAAAATAAACAAATAAATCACACATTAATTGAGTATTGTGGTGGTGGTGGTGGTGGTGGTGGTGGTGGGGGGGCTAATAATGCAGCAGTTCTTTTTATTACTTCTGGGTAAAGCTGATACAAATACAAGTTGTGTAGGGTTCTTGGACCAATGTTTACAACAATCTTTCTGGTATAATATGGAAACACAAAAGAGAGCAACACCTGCATTAAGCTAGCTTGCAGCTATGCTCCAGTCTTGCTTGCAGGGCAGACCACATCCTGATCTTTGTCTTGGCTATCTCTACTTCTAGAGCTTTAGCCTGTTATTAGTTATGTTTTTATGAATGCAGACGGGCCATGAAGTTTATAACCTCTTGACATGTTCATTAGCGTACATTTAAACACTAAACTGCAAATTAACTTCAGATAACACACGGACTGGATGCCACCTTCTATCTAACACCAGTCTTTTAGATAACATTTAGTCACAGTTTTGAACTAATTCCAGATGGAAATCATAAACTGAAACTCAACATTGATTCAGTATTAAATTAGCTGCACTGTCAAAGAAAAACCACTGCACATTCAGGGGAAAACATTATTAGGTTTAGGGATAATAGCAGATATAAATCTTTAAATCTACATTTGGTTTCAGTCACACAGATCTGTCAGCAACTACTTGTGTCAACAAGTAATTTATGGCAGTCTCAAAGTGAACTAAATGACAAAGACAGGGCTGCACTAAAGATCTCCTTCTGATTGCTTTGGTTGCTAGCAGATCACCATCCATTTCCAAGTAAAAGTTATACCTTACCTCTGCGACCAACATGTTTCAAAATGAGCAAACTTTACTTTGAAGGTGGGGACCCAAGGCAATGTCAATGATTTTGGTATAGCAAACACTACAAACGACTACATGCCGTACAGAAAGCAGCCAGCCCAGGTTCGAGTCCAACCCGCGGCCCTTTGCCGCATGTCTGCCACCATCTGTCCTCTGTTCACTGAAGCTGAAAAAGGCCCCCCAAAAAAGCGGTCAAAAACACTACAGCTGACACTAACACCTAACTTTTCACTGAATACGATTCTTCAGATGAATGGATCTTTCAGACAAATAAAATCAACACAAAGAACAGGAAACACAAGGAGGGGACATTAAAGGACAAAAAAAGACAACAGCTATGTGCGAATATAACACAAACTGTAGCTATCGTATGTGTGTGTGGTTACAACTAAAAAGAGTGTATGTGTGTTAAAGTACACAGAATGGCCTTACTTAGAGTTGGAAGACATGAAAAACCCTGACAATTTTACATTCCATGTCACTAAATATTAATTTGAAACATTTGTCAGTGAAATATTCCATCTTTGTGGCTTTGTGCATGTGTGTGTGTGAGGGTGTACGCGTGGATGTGTCTTACAATTTTGCCTTCAGGCCATCCGGAATGTGCAGATTGCAAAAGAATAGCTCATCAATATTCATGTGAGTTTATGCTTTCATTAATGTTGCAGCAAATTGTCTCAGATCAAACTCAGGGCTTGTATATGCGTCCACTAGTGTATCTCACAGCCTGAGAAGGAAAAAGAGTGAAGTGAGAGAGTTATCAGAGGGGGATGGAGCTGGAGAGAACAAAGAGAGGGCTGGAGCTGCTACAGATGGCCCTATGTTTCCAGCAGATGAAAAGGAAACTTTGAAAAAAAGAAGGGGAAAAGATCATACACATGAGGGGAGAAAGAGAAGAAAAAAGTGGGAGGTCAAAGGAAGAAAGAGACAAAACAGAAGAGTGTAAAAGAGAGGAGGAGAGAATGAGTAGGAGGGAGGAAGAAGAAAAGAGAGAAGAACAGAGGAGAGTTAAGTTCTAAAGGTATCTGTCCTACTTTGGTCTGACTAATGAACCCGAAGTGTCCCGAATCTGTCCTGAATCACCGGAGGCCCGGTTAGACCACCCTGTACTCGGAGTGAGTGCGCTTTTATTTTTTCTGGCATGTGTGTAAGCATGTGAAACATCTTGATGTGTGTTTGAGCCAGCGCGACACTGAATGTGCACTTGATTTAATATGCTCTCTCTACTGTATGCTGTAGTTGCGTGTGTGATCTCATTGCCCTGCCTGTGTTCAACAAACCCCTGCACCTTCTAGTCATTTGACTTCACAGCGACATGTGTCAGTGAGAAACACAAACATATGCGCGCACACACTCTTGTGCAGAACGGTCATGTATCATCTGACGACAGATTGTTGTACAACATAAAACAGCAAATTTAAAGTTTTGGTGCCACAAACATACACGCTGTTTGGAAACAAAATTGCACAATTGTCTAACATCAAGAGAAAGAGGGAATACATCAAACAGCAGACGCGTCCTTGGTTCACATCCAGCAAATGTTTTGACGTTGAAAAACCATCGCCTGGCGGTCTTTACTTGACATCTA
Source organism: Neolamprologus multifasciatus (assembly GCF_963576455.1). Taxonomy (NCBI): domain Eukaryota; kingdom Metazoa; phylum Chordata; class Actinopteri; order Cichliformes; family Cichlidae; genus Neolamprologus; species Neolamprologus multifasciatus. The sequence goes on from NC_140450.1 coordinate 15,723,250, forward strand.
GTCATTGCTGAAAAATAGTTCCAAGATTAAAGCTGAAATATTATCTATCTTTTCTTTTTTTAAACAAAGACAAATGCTCGTAATTCCTACTTTGCAAAAGTATGATCTATATTTCTCACTTTGTAGGAGACTGTCTAACCATCGACATCCATCCATTAACAGTCGGGTTTTTGGCATCCAAGGAGAGGGCGTCTGGGTTTCAACCAAGTTTTCTGGGTAATTGCAATAAGATGGGCATAGACACTAGCTCATAGTTCAAATCTCATTCTGATTCTTTGGGTAAGCAATATCTAGACCCTTTACATGTCTCAACCTATGTGTTATCATGTTTAATCTCTATCGTCCTGCCACTTATGCATGATTAAATATGCTCACAGGAGACAACTATGAGTAAGCAGGAGTCATTAATGGCTTTCAGTGTGCTACATGGGGGTGCGATGCTCTGAGAAAGAAACATAACAAATGAATGTATGACCATATGTTTAGATATAATTGCTCGGAGATAACATTGGCCTAATGTTGGCCTGGTTTTTACAGTTCATTCTCTGAGTAAAGTCGATGTAACTGTCTCACAGTGCTAGAGCCAAGTTGCTATTGTAGAAAATGCTAATTACCATTAGCAATTTTCATTTATTTTCCCTACCAATGCAGGGATGTGTGGGTAGGGAACAGGAGAAAAGTGGAAGAAGAGACTGTAACAAAAAAATAAAAGTTTTTTTGACAGTATTATGCAAAATGTATAAAGTGAGGTATCTAAAACTTGCCAAGGTAACATTTTTTATCGTTTCTCCAAGAGAAAAGCTTTCACCTGACATTCTACTTTATATAAATGTTTGAAAATTCTTTGATTTGAGAGGTCCTGGGTTTTCTCTCCTGGTACGCCGGTTTGCTCCCACTATCCAAACAGACAAAGAAAAACTGACCCTTAGCCCTGTGATGGACTGGTGACCTGTCCAGAGTGTAACATGCCTCTAGCCAAGTGACACCTGGGAAAGGCTCCAGCTTTAAGAAGACAGATGGATGGATGGATGGATGGATGGATGGATGGATGGATAAAGAAGACACTATGGATTCATACAAGTGTACATCAGCACTGCCTATGTGTCTGCAAAATAGTCTAAAAAGAGACACAGTTAAAGCAACTTTCATCATCAAATCTCCTAAAGAACAAATTAATTATCATTAAAACAAACAATTGAGGTGAGGCACGGTGCTGCCGTTCACACTGTTCATGTTGAAGTCAAAAAATTTCATTGTTTCAGTTCTTTTGTTTTCTTAAATTTTTTAAACTTCCCAATTCACTTGGAAAAAACAGATTTGATTTATCCATCTGTGTTTACTTTCTGAGGTTTCTTGATGTCAAACTGTGTCCGTTCATTAATTATTAAGTTTTAGACAATACTTTAGACAGACTCACTTTTAGCATGTTGGTAAAATATTTGAAATATGTCTGGTTGTTCTATACTGCGTTACTGCTTGGACTTTTTTTTTTGCACAACTGGGATTTTTAGTTTGTGTCTTAGGTGAGCTTCACTCTTACTGGCTTTACTCGTATTTTAGATATATGTAAAAGTGTACAGTGCAAATTCAGAGTTAATACTAACTGAACTTTATCTGGCTTACATTCAGCTTGGTAATATCGTAATGATAGTAGTAAAACAATGATAATTAGATTAATAAAGTAGTAACTACTTAATTATTACATTTTCATTAAGCATTACCAAGTAATTACACAGTAATAACCAGGTATTAGCTTGTTATTAATGATGACAATTTATTTATTAATAAAGCTAGAAAATATTTGCCAATATAGTAATAGTCTGGTAAAAATATGAAAACCTGTCAAGAGAATAATAGCATAATTTCAGTGTTTGGATTGTAAATGGTACAGGGTAACATCAAAGGGGAAAACTGATCCTAATGAGGTAATAGCGGCTGATGTTTTTACATTTTCACCTATTTCCCTCAGCCTAATAACTTCAAAGTGACGTGAAAATTTATGGAAGCCATAATTACCATAAAAATACTACAATAAATAATTCCTTATGTTCCATTTACACATGCTTCTGTTATAACCAAACTGCTCTGCTACCTGCTTCTATTAGAATTCAGAGAAAAAATAGACAAAACCGACTGTTGAGAGACATAATCACTGAAAAGAGTGCTTCCAGGTAGCAACTTTCTTTGTAAACCCAAAAGTGTTTGGCACTTATTGAACGATAATAGAAATGTAATTACATATAATTAGACTCCATGAACCCTGTATTTAAAAAAAGAAAAGAAAAATGAAGGGCAAAAATGGATAAATGAATAACAATTTCTCCTCCCACATTACAGGCACTGTAGAGGTAGATGTGCTTGCAGGTGACAAATGATCTAAACGCTGTCATTATATCTTATTCACTACATCCCCTAAATATTGATTCAATTAAATTTACTTGTACATTATCAATTCAGTCTTTTAACAATTTAAGCATATCTAAATTGTCCTTTGGCCACCAGAAAGAAGAAATGTGACCTTAATTTTATGCTGCAACGCAGTTATGATCAAATGTGAAAAGCACAAAATACAAATACTTGTCCTTTATCGTTTGTCTATAAAAAGCTTCCAAAACTGGATCTGACTCTATTTAGCAATAACAGCCCATTTCCATTCCTCTATGTATTTTATATATGGATTAAATAAATATCTTATATCTCTGTCCTTTCCAATAACACAGCCTCCTGTTTTTATTATCTTCCTCTTCTTTCCACATATAGCGGCACAATCTTCACAGCTCAAAGGTGTAGAGGCTATATTTTCCCCTCTCTCTTTCACAACCCTCTGCAGACCTCTCATTCTATAATCTACTTGATTCTCACGTATGAAGCCAAGAACTAATTGCTTTTTTAATAGCTTGGATCATGGTTTATTGTGTGCCAGTGTGCGTCCCCATGCGTATTTGACTGTATAGCTGTGCACACGGGCATTCGTAGAGCGATGCGATGAAGAGCGTTCTGCAAACATTTTTCTCTTCTTATCAATAAAGATATTTGATGTTGGTCTCAAGCCTCACTGAGATGTTTCCATCATTCATTTACCTTATTGCAAGAAATAATGTGGGAAAATATAGTTTTTGTTTTCCCACATTTTTAATGTTATTGAATGTAACTCTTGGGCCTGTCTATATTATCTGTTGGATGAAATAAAGCTGAATAATTATTCCAATCATTTTTGTGTTCTTTACAACTCTTTAGGGAAATATAAAATTGGTTACTTGTCTTAGCCCATGTATCTACATTTCAATAACAATACAGCACTTGAATAATTATAGTTTAGCTAGCTTAAACTTTGGAAGTGAAGTATTTATGTAAAAAATAACATTTGCACCAGTACAACATGCACCAGGACAATGACACACAAGGCAATATCCTTCTAAAGTAAGAATGAATATATATATATATATTTAGAAACACCCAGCACGCCCCTGCGGGTGGTTTATCCTTCAAGCTCGGGTCCTCTACCAGAGGCCTGGGAGCTTGAGGGTCCTGCGCAGTATCTTAGCTGTTCCCAGGACTGCGCTCTTCTGGACAGAGATCTCCGATGTTATTCCCGGGATCTGCTGGAGCTACTCGCCTAGCTTTGGAGTCACCGCACCTAGTGCTCCGATTACCACGGGGACCACCGTCACCTTCACCCTCCACATCCTCTCGAGCTCTTCTCTGAGCCCTTGGTATTTCTCCAGCTTCTCATATTGCTGTCATTCGGAACCGCTACATCGATCACTACGGCCGTCTTCTTCTGTTTGTCTACCACCACTATATATATATATATATATATATATATATATATATATATAAATTAAGCCAAATTTCTTTTTAAATGACAAAAGGAAAGATGAATATGATTTTAAGCAGTATGCAGAGAAGTGAAGATATCTGATATGGGCCTCTCTTCAAAGGCAAATGACCTTTCATCTCAGCTGCTGAATTTCACAAGCATTTCTGGGCAGGCATACACACACGAACAGACACGGTTCCTAAAAAAAGAAGTATTCATCCCCTTTGGACTTTTTTCTGTGTTATTGTTTAAAACTTAATCACAGGGAGTGTAATTATAGGCTTTAACAAAAAAAACATTAAAAAATAAAAGAGTCTTTATGTTGTGGAAACAAAAAATATACAAGTTAAGTCAACGAGAAAAACAAATAGAAAACATGAGATAATTAATTGATAAGTATTTGTCTTTTAAAAAATGAAACACCTATCCGTCTTCCACATATAGGCCATCTGCCTACTTTTATGCCCATAATAATAAGTGTGTGTGTGCCATCAATGTGTCGGACCTTTTTTATGAGTCCATGTTACAGTGATGACAGCTTCCATTTTGGTGTATCATACCACGTCTGTCAGTTTCTTATTGTCAGTCATCATTTCTTCTGTCTCTCCATTACATAGACCATCAATTTCTCTTTCTGCCTATGAGTCATTCAACCCTGTATTTCTTTCTACCTTCCTTTGATGATCAGTAAAAGACTGCTTTGAAATATTCTTCAGGTAGTATGAAAGTAAAAATGATGTAAAGTGATAAAGTGTTACACTGTACCGTATAACATTGATATAATGCACTGTAGAGACTCTATGTAGAAAATATAAATAAAATTAGAATATACACACACCGGCCACTTCATTATCTACACCTTACTAGTACTGTGTTGGACCCCTGTGTTGCCTTCAAAAATGCCCTAATTCTTTGGGGCAAGCTTTCCTCAGAGATTTTGGTCTATATACAAATGACAGTGTCACAGACAATGTCCAACTCCACCATATCCCAAAGATCTTGTATTAGACTGAGATCTGGTGACTGTGCATAGCATTGGGGTACAGTGAACTCACTGAAACACGACAATACATTACACCACCACCTTGAACTGTCGATAGAAGCCATGTTGTCAGGATTAAGTCATATTCTGAATCTATCAACTGAATGACGGAGCAGAAATTGAGCCCAGGCAACTTTTGATGAGTCTGTGGAAATGGTCGCCTCAGTTTCAGTCTGGCTATTCTCCTCTGCATTTTTCACTCAATGGATTTTTTCTCTTTTCCAGACCGTTCACTTTAAACCCTTGATATGGTTCTGTGGGGAAATCCCAGCAGATCAGCAGTTACAGACCAGTTACAGACCACTGGTCTGAGTATTCCGTTTTGACACCATCAAACACGGCACGTTCAGTCACCTTTCTCTGCCATTTTGACACCTGATTTGAACTTTAGCAGGTCATCTTGATAAAAGCCTACATGCAGGAAGTTGCTGCTGTGTGATTGGCTCATTAGATATTTGTTTTATACAGCATTTAAACAGGTATACCTAATAAAGCAACCAGTGAATGTATATCTCTTGTTTTCTTTGGACTGGTTTAATGAAATATAGGGTTTAAAAGACTTGCAAATCATTGCATTCTCATTTTAGTCTAAATATTGGCCTAAATTCTTCACTAAATAGTTTGTAGATGTAGATAGAAAACCAAATTTCTCAAGGGCACAATCCCACAGCCACACCTGTCCATATTTTCTAACTAGACTTTTCGAAAGTTTATTTTTAGGAAAAGTTCAACACATTTTGCTCCTTTTTTGCTCAATGAACAAACGCTACCCTTTTAAGTCAAAGACATGCTAAATGACCTCGAGGGTCTGAATCTGCCCGTTCAACCTCACAGTTGTGGATGGCTACTCGCTGCTTTTCACTTGTTTGGGCTATTCCACGATACACTTGACTCACAATGATGTGATACAGCCGTCAGTCACGCCTTCATGTGCACTGATACCATTACTGATGCTGATTTAAAGGATAGACAAAGGACATCTTGACCTCAAAGCATTTAACATGGTTACACACAAATTACATTACTGCATCACCCTTTCCTAACAACAAATTCCTCAAAATGCGGATTAATGAATTCAAGCAATTTTCTAGTTTATTCCTCATTAAGGTAACAAAAATTGGGCGAAAACCTAGCAGTGCACAATGAAACTATCAGGGCTAACATTTTAAGTAAACACGTCCAATTAACACTGACTCATTCGGGAAACTGTGAAGTGATGTAACAGTACATTCAGTGGCTCCTATCATTATCTGTATTGTTGCACATTGCAGTGCCTACTGGAGGAAGTGTTCCTGACGGCCTTCAGGTTAAATGCCTTGGAGAATTTTACAAGCACTGTATGCTTACACTGCAGGGACTCCTGTTTCCTCTCTGTTGGTACCCATGGCAACTCTGAGATATTCTATCTATGTCCCAATTCTCCAGCTCCTTCTAAAGATATGTCCTAAATTCTCTTCCTTCCTGACAAACTGTTAAATTACCTCCCCTGCTACTGTATTTTATTTTGAATAAATGCACCCCCACGCTAAAAGTCAATGAATGTGTCAGACATGAGGAGTCACGGCCATCTTTGAATGCGTAGAAAACTCTACGGTAAAACATAAAATGTCACATGTGTCCAGTTATCCTAAAGATAATCAGATGATGCTGGTGTATCTCTCTCTCTCTCTCACACACACACACACACACACACACACACGCCTCGCTGTCTGCAATACATGCAGTTAAAGCTAAACCTAAAATATCTGGATGCACTTCTGCAGGGGTCCATTTCTTTACTTATTAGCAAATACAGGCTTTGCTTTAAATAGAATAAAATGCATCCTAACAAATCAAATATTTGCTCGCCATATTCACCATTATTTCAATAAACATATACACTTTTGAATTTATCAAAGCTGGAACGTGAGGTACACTATTTCTCAGTATTACGTTGGTTGCTAATTCAGGCATAGTATGATGATGACATAGTGGTATAGCTTTTTAAAGGGCAGCTATCTGGGAGCTGCTTTTTTAATAACAATAGCAGTGATGAGCTGACCTTTTGCATTTTTCTTTGTCCATTATGGAACAATGAAAAACTCATTAAAGCTGTTGAGGCCCATTTGAGCTTAATGACCAAGGACCGACAGCAGCCGATCTAAAACACAGAGAACTGACTCATTGTAGTAAAAAATGTCATCATTTTGAGTCACGCAAATAAATCCCAAATCATGCAAATTTAAAAGCAGCCATCTTTCCACATGGCAATATGAAGCTGTAAATGGATATATGCTATTTTTTAAGGCCGTAGTGACTATTTTAGGAATGCTGACTGGGAAAGATTAGCACAGCAAGATGTTTTATTCATCACCTCTGATAGTTTTCTCAATCATTTAAGCAGACGTGCCTCACCTCCTCTATTAGGCAAGTCTTCCTTGTTGCTTTATTATACTGATTTGCATCAAAGTTACTGCATGAAAAGGAAAAAGACTCAATGAACTCGATAGACAAGGTCACACCACGTATAACGCTCATTAGAAAATTATTAGGTGACTCAGACGGATCAACACGACTTTTAAAATAGACTTCCTGATGTGTGGGCAGGTCTGTATATAATAACCATGGCAACGTAATGCAAAATAGTATATAAAGTCCAGTGAACTCTGGGAACCCTGGAAAGTTTTGGCAGAGCATCAACTCTTGTCCATCAGCTACACAGCAAGCTAGAAGGCAGAGCTGGATGATTTTTGTTCTGTGACGATTCCAATAAAGTTTAAGCTACCAAGGTGACTGTGGCATAAATGTGGACAAACAAAGATAAGGGCAGTGTTATTGCATTGATTAACATTGCATAATATTTAATATTTACCTGTTTTTTTTTTTTTACTTGACTCCGGTTTTACAGCTTTTCATCTGTTCGTGCATAAAAACACAGTTAAGAGTTGCCTAGTAAGATACACTGGCTAACTTCTGTAATAAAGAAAAAAGTGAATATTTGCAATGCCAACGGTCAGTTTGCAGAAAATTGACAGAAATTCTGAATGTGTCAATGTAGAATGTTACTAACCTTGACCCTAAAGCCACAATACACAACTACAAACTTAATGCACACCTAATATATATATATATATATATATATATATATATATTTTATTTTATTTTATTTATTTATTTTTTTAATTCTCTACTTTTCCATAAGTCACACATAGTCCAGCATAGCTGGCTTATTTATCTTAAGCAAAGCTGCACCAATATTATAGCTAATCCATCCACCCACCTAAATCCTCCCCCATGAGAAAAAAAGAAAAAAAGTTTAAAAGCGACTAAGAAGAATGACTAACAGACTTCCTGTTGCATTTTCAGAGAGCGATGCAGAGCAGCTTGACATCACTTCTTTAACTGAAGCAACTGCCTGTTCAAGGATTAGTTTACAACTCTTTTTTTTAGACCCCTCTTAGATTTAAGTAAGAGAGAGAAAAAAAAGCATCATTTTAATGTTATTTGTCAGATGTTGTAAATATGCATACATTATTTGCATGCATCTCCCCATGAAAGAAAAACAACATTTGCATCAACTTTGTTGAAGCATCAAATCATCAGTTCCTACTTGTGACAGTTTTAATTCAGTCAGTGAGCTTCCGCTTCAGACTTAATATGAAAGGACCCTAGATGGTAATACATGCAGTGAATGTGCCTTTACATCAGTTAAAGGTCAGCTGGCACATGCGGCTTCACCGACCATTTATTAAATGATGTACTTTTATGTCCTGTGTAAAAACTTATGGCTCTTTTTTTTCTCCATCTCTTGTTCTTGCACTCTATTTCACAATTCCTTCTATTCCACCATTTCTTCTCCCTTGTGTCTGCGTGTCACAGTCTTTCACTCACATGTCATGTTCTTTCATGTTCTTTAGTTCTATCAAATTTAATTCCATATGAAGTCAGGCTGGGGGCGAGTGAGTCACTTGACTTCACGGTGCAGTTTGAGTAGTTGCAAATTTGGCTTAAGACTATTTATAAAGGTGCTGCATTTGTGGTTGATTTTTGCACTTAAAACACTGCTGACACAATTTCTTTAAAACCAACTAACAAGTTAGCCTAAGGAGCTTGGAAAGAAAGCGACTTCTTTACGTTTCGTGAAGATGTTCCACTTCTCATCCAAGAAGCTTCTTCAGTTCTAACATGTTAGATCATCATATAAATAGACACTTGTTTTTAACTTCAAACTTTCTTTCAATTTTATTTTTCATCACACTGGCATAATCCAGTAACTGTTGCATCATTTATTAAATTAATTGCTTGGCTGGAAAAATATCAAGAAAACTGTAGAAAGAAGCTCAGCTGAAAAAGGTAGAACCAGACAATATTAGCATTTGTCTTGAACGGCTACTGTTACAGCTAATTAATTAGCTTAATTAATTTGCTGTTGGATTAACTGGCTAATCACTTCAGATCTAGCAAGTGTGGCTAGTTTGAGATTAGAGACTTGCAAACGCAGACAGAGATTTGAATGCATACTGAGTGTTGTGCTTAAAACTGAACAAAATCTGAAGCAGCACAACAGGCTATTCGAGACTGAGTAAAGGTGTCTAACAGTGAACCTGTCTGACACTCATACCTCTAAGGCCTTTCTTATATATATTGTAAATGCGGTCTATCTGTCTCTCCATCATGCTCTCACTAATTCACCCATTGTTCCCCTTAGTCTTACCCTAATTAATACTCTTTATCTACCTGTTTCTCTTTCTCTGCCTCATCCATCTATCCTTCCATCCATCACCCTCGCTGGCCGGCCCAGGTCATTACCCACTGTGATGATGGTTTTGTTGCACTAATTAGGCTAATTATAGTTGTCAGTTCTAACCTGGTCCTCTGCAGGGACTTTGTGATCCTACTGTGACTCGATCTGACCTTGGCTATTGACTGTGTGTGCATGTGTGTAATGAAGCTGTTGCCATATCTGACCTCAACACTGCACATGTTGCCCCCGTTTTCACTTTTATTTTAAATTCTCTCTTTCAGTTTGAGACTGTTTGTTTCTCTTCTAACCACCTCCCACTTGGTAACACTTACACTAGTTTTTTGGACCGTTCTCACCCTTTTATACTTTACCTGGCACCACACACATAAATCGCCCCATTGTGAGAAAACAACATGCAATTTAACTTTACTATTTCATGACCAGTCCACAAACATCTAATGTTTTATTCTTTCAGTTTTAAGACGACAATAGATCTGAAGTTGTCGACCACCATTTCAATTCCATTTTACTCGATCAAATAAAAAGCAAATATAACACACTCTCTGCTAGGCAATGGGAGTTGCTCTGAACCTATTTATGTGCAACAAGTATGAGCTTTATCTTTTTTTTTATCATTAAAAGTGCAAATTGTCTTTGTGTTTTTCAGTTGGTGCAGTTATTTTGGTGACTAAGTTGTTTTAAAATATCTATACTAGACAAACATTACAACCTAAAATCTACAAAACTAATCAAACTTGTCCAAATTTGAATAATTAAAGGTAAAAGTCAAAGTAAAGCATAATCTGTCAGGAAGGTAAAAACAAAGGAACAATGTGTCACAATAACATTAACATGACAAAAGTTTGACGCCACCATTGAAACACATCAATCTGTAAAATTTATTGCTCTAAGTAGTTATTATTGGAGAGCGGCAGTATTTAGGAAGCAAGGCGAATCAGTTACAGAGTGGAGCCACTGACTGTTGAGTAAGTTCCAAACCTCCACTGGTGTTAACATCAGCATACAAACTGTACACCAGGAGATTTATGGTATGGGATTCCATGGTAAGGCCACATAGCCTACCTTGGAAATTTGTTTGCTGTTTTTACATGAAGGTAGTGCTGCTACAGGAGACATGTTCATATAAATGACATAGAAGATGTCCCCTCATCTGTTCTGTGAAAGCAGTGTGGAGTCGTGATGCCAAATGAGAGTAAACGCATTTGATTTAACCTTCCCTAAAGAGTAGCCATGAGCTAAATGGTTGCTGCAAGAATGACTATTACTCAAAAGCCAGGTATGCGGGTATGAGGTGGAGCAATACTTCCTATGGTGAACATCTGTGGCTATTTTAATTCTGCACATGAACACAAAGTCACTGAAAGATTATTGAACGTTTATCACTCTGAGAAGAATAAACTTTCTTCTTCTGTCATTTTCAGCTACAATATGACGTTGTATTAGGTAAATATCCAATATATGCAATCATACTATATTCTATATGAGCGAACTTTATATTTTGAAAGTATACCGATGCAACAACACATAACACAAATTTCAGCAGTTTACTCACATATTTATATGTTTCTTATTTCCAATAAGTGGCTATACAGTAACAAAGTGGAGAAAAGAAAGCCATGCACCATTATAAACATTAAAAATAGTGAGCAGACTTTTGGTGTCTTAACAAATGTAAATTCAAGAGACAAAGAAGAATTGTTTGCCTTTGGCTGTGGACCTGTGGTCGCATACTCACACATTGAAACTGTTTATTTCTCACATTAGTTTATTACTTCTTTTTGAAAAAGAAGATATGTGTTGTGTTATCATTTGGTGAGATATATTACGCCTGACACAGATAATTAAAGCAGTAGGACTTACATTGTCCTTACACACCACGTCTTTTGGCTGCCTGCACTTTATGTACCTCAAATATTATTTACCACTTAAATTCCATATTTTATTGAAGTGTTTGTGAGTGCTTGACCTCTAACTGTTTTTTTTTTTTTTTGGGTTAGTATCTTGCAGAACCACCAACCTTCTGATTAGCAGATGACCAGCTCTACCAGAGCAGTTATCAAGTGTCGGCGTGTTCCATGCAAACTACAATCAATGAGGTTTTTGGTGCAGCGCCGTCTTTGCGACCAGCAACAACCTCCAGGACCTATTTGTCAACTGGATGGGGAATCCTCATTTTCCCAGCATTAGTTCTAGTTACATGTATTTCTGAGATAATTTGTGTTTTTACAATGATACCTGATGCGATCTGTAGAAGTATGTATATGGGTGTAAAAGCTGGACTCATTCAGTCTCAGTAGGAGCATTCCTGCCTAAGGGTCTGACATCTCTTCCTAATTTTTTTTCTTACATTTCTATTTCAGGTTGCCTTTTATTTCCACTTTACTCAGCCTCAAACCCCCTGTAACCACAAAGCATCTCTGCATGTCTGGTCCTGTCTCATTCTGGCTCTCAGCATGTGCTCCTCTTTAGACCGCTTCCATCCCTCCCTCTCCCAGGCATCTTTCTGCTTTAATGAAACAGATGTCCCTTCATTAATAAAGACCTGCTCTACCATGATAATGAAGGAATGAGCAAGCGTGCACAATAGAGACGGGGTGAGGACGCCTACAAATGGATAATATTTAACATATTTGTCTGCGTCATGCTACGAGCAAGAACACATTGTATTACATCAGGAACACATAACCTCACAAAACACACACAGACTGTTACGTGATGTTATCAAAGTTTTGCCATAGGCTTCTTTTTTTTAAAAGCCATTATTGGTTAAAAACACAGATATTGTGTCATACGTTAAGTCACACATGAAATGCTGGAAATGATTTTTACCGCTCAGCTGTCCATAAATTACGCAAAGAAATAGAGCATTTACCTGAGGCTGAAGCACAGTGTGAATCCCCTCATGCCCATGAAAGAGTACGGTAGCTAAAGGAAGTGCTTGGTTAGTTTCAAGGAGAATTTAAGTAGCTTCCTGTTGTGCTCTCATGTCTTTTCCCCATTGAGATTCCCATGTGCTGAGACATACCAGCTGTTCACAAAAGCTCTCATCACCACTCTTCCTCAAATACAGATTTGTGTAGCATAATCTGCTTCTACTACCACTACTACAGATCGGTTAGTCAATTTTTAATTTCCAAAATACTGCCTGTCCAAAACAAATCAATCAGCCAGTGAACTCTGGAGAACAGGGCAGGGGAAGGTGAAGAGACATGGGAATTGGAGGGCTCCAAGGGCCACCGCGCTCTCAACTTCACACAGCTGGCCTCTTCATTTTTGCCTCCCTGTGAACCACTAAAGGAAGGAAATGAAGGACCCCACTCCACTTTCAAAGGGGGAATAACTAGCTTTAAGGTCTCCAAGCTGCCTACCATTGTTTTTGAGCTTGACGCTAAACACTGTTCTGTTAATGTTTCATATTTATCACAGTCAGACAGAAACACCTCTTGAAATCATCAGCTGTGGAAAAACATGTCACATCATTAGAAAAGGGCAGACAAAATGTTAACTTCTCCCCTGATAAAACACTAGAGACAAACTGAGCGTCGTGGCCTTCCACTCAGTGGTGAAACACTGAATTTCTTTCAGAGGCCGATTCAGTCAGCTCCAAACTGATTACGCTAACAAGCCTCCGCGTTTTCTCTTCATTAGACCATTTGCTCAGCCTTGTCCGTACTGGCCAATTTAAAAATCAAATCAGAGTAACTCTGACTATTTTGTCCAATACAGGGTAATGCACAGAGAGGACACTGTTATCTGCCTAGGCTCATTGAAGAACACTGTCTCTGTGAGCTGATGAAAATATCATCGCAAATAGCTCTGGATCTAATAGACGACACATAAATACAGAGAAGAAATATTTAGTTAGATGTCAACGTTGCTTTTGTATAAAAGCCACAGACTGACCTTTTATAATGTACCTCTGTTTAAACAGGGATCTACACTAAAAACAAAGAATTTTAGGCCAAAACAATAGATGGAAGAAGAATCCAACCGGTAAAGGAAAACAAAGACATCCATGTCCACTTCCACAGGAACAAAACTTCATTCCTATGATTAATTTGTGCCTTCAGGTATATCAAATAAGCATATACATGCTGTGCGATGTGTATAGCGCAGTTCGATTATGTGACAAATTTGATTTGAGATGAGTCTTGACACTTAAGTCGGTCAAAAAATGCAGTGCAATCACAGCTATGCAAATCACCAGCCATCAATCAAAATGGCCAACCGGTAGCTTCCTTCGGCATAAATTACTTGGAGACAGGTAGTTTGGTCATGCAAATCAATAGTAAGTCAAACTGATTGATTTTTTTATAGCTCAAACAAGAATCATGTAGAGTGTACAACAAAATTGAAAAAATGCTGATTAAACAAGAAAAGGAGATAATGAATGTTGAATTTTATGGCTATTTTAGGGACATCAAACTTGACATAATAGGATTATCAAATCATCATTCTCACATGCCATTATGAGAGATGGGTAATGAAACTGGTGTCTGAGTTAATAAATTGTCCTGTAAATCTTTTCAAGCTGGAGAGAGATATCTTTTAATTTGCTCATATTAGTACAGAGCTTGTCAAAGAGAAAATTATGCCAGAAATCATCATGCGAAATTAAAGAAGTTACTTCTTTTATTGTGTTACAGTTAGAAACTATCCTGTTAAATTGATCTCAAGTCAATGAATAGTGAAAATAATGTCTCAGCAGTCTGAAGTGGTCGTCCTGCTACAATCAATCACTGTCTTCTTTTTTCCCCCTCTTTTCCTGAATTCTCACAGATGCTGTTAGACTAACAGATGGAATTTGATTTCCATCTTTGAGAGTGGAGGTGGAGAGGAGACTTGGCAGGGCTAACAGAGCCACTTGAGAGCACTGAGACCTACATAGAATTAGAAGGCTTTGGAATACACCCATGAGGTCACATTTACTATAACGAAGGTAAATCAAATGTTCAGCTGTCTTGATTGGAGAGAGAAACAGGCTAAGCAATGAACGGTTAGAGAAATGATGGATAGATGGCAGATGGCACACACAAACCTGGGCCAGTTGTGAGCTTATCTCTGCCTAGAGGGCGAACAGACCATTACATAGTCTGTGGCCTGCCAGATGAGATCAATCAATTACAAAAAATAATGGAAAGATAAAAAAAAGGAGTGAGATATCCACATAGATTTCATGTCTTTTTTTTATATGTTGGTGCCCTTCACAACAGATGTGGTATAAAATCTTGAATTTATAGCTGGAATGCAATAAAAACAAATAGTATTGGGGCAAAGCAATTTTCAGACCCAGGATTGTGGTGTCACCCAACTCACGCACCCATACCTGTTGCATTCCTCCGTCATACCATGCTGCTTACTGCTTCCGGACAAATGGAGGTAGACGCGTATGGATGGAAAACATAAGAGAAGACACAAAAGACATGGTGTAGTGAGACGAATGTAGTTGAATATGAACATGGGATACACACAAATGAATGCAAGAACACGTATGAAAGTAGGCAGGGAGGTGCACGGAGAAGAAACAGAGATGAGCGTGAGGGGATAGGAAACAGCATGTGTGAATGTGGTCCCAGTGCAAAGCTGAATATTACAGTCCTCTCCATGTACTGAGGATCAGATCAGATCAGCTCCTTTAATCTAATCAGATCCTTTACGTGTAGATTATGCACTGATATCAAAGTGTAGTGAAGCAAGATAACACCAAAGGTCCATCAAAGCAACACATGAGTCCATAAATAAACATATATGCTCTCACAACTGCAATAAAGCTGGCCTTAGCAGATGCAAACCTGCAGTCTTTTTCTACAATACACAACAACACATCCACTAAGAAAACATGCAAGCACACAGCACGTTCACACGACAAACACTCATTCAAAATGCACCATAAGATAAGAAAACTGTGTCAGTAGAAGTAACGAGGACCTAAAAATGAAGGGGGGGAAAAATGAAAAGGGAGGTAGACACACAGAGATAGAGGAGCCATGAAAGGCAGCAGCACCTGAAGAGGATGCCAAGACAGTAGGAGGTCTGGAAAAGGGACAGTGGCGAATGGAGGAAGATGAGAGGAGGATCAAAGAAGAGGACAAGGGGATAAGGAATGAAGGTGCCAGTTTAAATTAGGATTTAAGAAAATGCCCTCGCAACCTATTCTATAGGTGAAGGCTGTTTTTATCAATATTTTAAACTTGCAAATGGTACAGTAGCCAATATTTTCTTTATCAGTTTTGTCGTGCTGTACACTGCTGGCGCAAAAATCATGGCGCCTGGGCTCGAACGTGGCTATACCATGCCAAAACATACTGCCAAGCGTTATGTTAAAAATAGATGGAAACATGTCTGCCTAAGTTGGTTTGTCAACAACAAATATCAACACAAAAAATATTAATGAAGAGGAATTTTTAGAAATGATCGGCGCTTACAACCCTAAGAGCACGAAGATGAAAAGTGGATGAACAAATTTTAAAAAAAAAACAAGGGAAAAAAACACTGTACTGGCTTCTATGGGTATTTTTATACCTGCAGAACTGGGTTAGGGCTGTGATCCACTGCAAGTGTTGGAACGCCAAACAGACTGCAGCTGCTGTCTTGCTCAACAGAGAAAGCTAAAACCTTTATACTTTACTTTAAAGATAACAAACGTCTGATACTGAAAACATAGCTTTTTGTCAGACAAGATTATATTCCCTGTCATTTGAAAGCAAGTAACTCTCATGTGGGACACCGTCCCTCTTACTTGACATTGCTTCTGTGTGTGTGTGAACACAAACTGTTGCAATTTCTCTGTTTTTTTCTAGCGGAGAAGCCGAGGCTCCTTTTAGCTTTAAACACCAAATAAAAGTGTGCCCTTTTCAATACACCTATGTGCAAGAAAGCCAAATGCCCTTTAACATGTACTGATTATCTACCAGCTGGAAGAGATAGCATAACGTAAAAGACGTAGATACAATTGTATCTCAAGTTGGAGACTCGCTACATATGCGTCCATTTCCCGACAATCCTTGTTTCTTTGATCGTTTCGAGCTGAAGAATAGCCAATGAGGATGGGAGATGTTATGAATTAATGATGAATTCAAAGTGAATGCTAAGAGGGCTGTAGAAAGCAACATGGGAAATAAAAATATGGCATATAGCTAACTTACAATACAGTAATGCGCCGTGGCTGTGACTGTCAATGCACTGGCTGTGACTGTATCATCTATTATAGGAAACACTATATATGCAAAATGTGACTTCCTGTAGCTAAAAGAGAAAAATGGAAATGAGCAAGGAGCTAAGAAGTCAAGGAAGGAAATGGAGGATTGCATCTCGACGCCCAAAGTTAAAATGTTAATTTGGTCTCGACCTTTTAGAACTTATCTAATGTCGATGAGAGCCAGCAGGAGCACCGGCATCCACCCACGAGCCTTCTGCAGTCAAACTCTACACCCCTAATTATGTTAACCTGCTACTCAAATATATTAATAAGTGACCACAGATTGGGTGTTTGCGGCTGAAAGCTTGGAGAGCGGGGAGGTGCAGGAAGGAGAGAGAAAAGAAAAAAATGATGGGGAGACTAAAGCGACAGAGGTGAAGCGAAACAGGTACTAGAAAAGGAGAGCGAGACAGAGGGGAAGATGGCATATGAGGAGGAGAGAAAGAGCCAAGAGGGCCTCTTGTCATTCATTACTGATAAAAGCAGTTATAGGCCAGTGGACGACACACGCATGCAGGATTGCATGCATGATGTGGCACACACTTGGCAAGAAACACACACTCACACACACACCACTAGATGCTTTGTCCACCTAAAGCCTCCCTTCTGACTTGTCACTGAACAGCAGAGTATTGCTTTCATCTGCCTTTCAATGTAGAGTAACTGACTCCCTCTTTTCCCCTCTGTCATGTTTCCTCAATTTTCATCCCACTTCGTCTTTACCCTCGCTCCCGTCTTGTCTCTTTTTCTTGTCTGATGTTGAATCCTTTCCCACTGCTCTCTCCACCTCTTATTTCCTTCACACGGATTCATACCTGGCTTTTCATCTCTCTATTTTGTTTTCCACCATAACTCCTTTATGGAGTTATAGACGCAAAACTAAAAACGATTTTGCCTTTGAGGTTTTAGCTTTTAAACTCTGGCACTCCAGCTACTACGGCTTAAAATCTCTAGATAGTGAAACGGCAGCTTTAGATTCACTTGCTCAGACTGTGTTTAGTTATACATTTTTAAATAAATATCAATATCAACCGTTGTTAATATATACTGGAGCTCTCAAACACACACACACACACACACATACACACACACACACACTTTAGTCTTCTATCACTTTTCTTCGTAATTTCATATTCTTTCTTCATTTCCTTTGTCCTTTACTTGACAGATTCCCCTGGTTTTCTTTACTCTTCATCCTCTCTCGCACCCTTTTATCCTGGCTCCTTCCTTTACCTCCTCTGTCACTCTTTCTCCCGCTCTTCTCAAATCCTTCTTTGTCCATTTTCTTCACGTCCACCCCCACCCGTCTCCTTCTCCCCTCCTGTCCTGCAGTTCCCCCTCCCGTCAACTCCGGTGTACCCAGTGTCATTGTACAGATAATTATTTATTAACGTGTTTATATCACCACCGCCCCTGTCTGTCTGTCGCTGCCATCTGTGCCCAGTTAGGTGCCCGCCTCCCTGTGCTGTTATGCCCTGCCCGGGGGGAGAAAGCCATACATGAGGACACAGATCAGAGACTCCCACACAAACACAAGCACACTCTCTCTGTCTCTGTTCCTCTTTCTTAGATGCACAGTCCCACACACAAGCACACCTTCTGCTGTCAGCCCCCACTCTCCCCTGCACTGCCCCTGGGGCCAGGTGGGGTTAGCCTGGATGAGAGGCACGCAGCAGTAGCCACCACAGTCCCTTCTGTCCCGTCCTGCTTGCTTTGTTCCCTTCTGTCAGCACTATGTATAGAGAGAGGTGGTGGTGGTAGCAGCGGTGTTACCTTGATAAAGTTATTTAGAGGACGCGAGAGGAAGGCGCAGTTAAGGCACATAAGTGAACTAACTATGCATCGCCTGGGAATGTTTCATCAAGCTTTGAGGGGCATACAAAGCAAGTTAAATTAATTGTATTGTTGCCTCCTGCTCTTGGAATACTTTTAAGAAAGCTGTGCTGGGAAACTGCAAATAGCTCCTTAATGCACAGACACAGGAAGTTATGTGGGTGACAAACTACAGGGGAGAAAAAAACAACACAAAGTAAGAAAGGCCAAGAACGACTTCAGTGCATTCTGTGATTGATTTTACTAGGCCTCTCGACAAGTCACAGGATAAAGGTGAGCTCTCAGGACAGCATCATATTGATTTGCACTTCCCTCTACGGAGCAAGTGTACCCAAAACATGGCACCAAAATGCCCTTCACAGGATAACATAACAATCAGATAACATCAGTGTGTGTAAGGTTTAAGGGTTTGATTTTCTTCTTTAATATGTCGCCCAACTGTAAGTTGCCTTCACCCAGACAAACTGGCACAAAGCCTTCAGAGTTTTTATCGAATATATCATATGGCACAGTGACTTATCATATGCTAACGTATCCTAACCCAGTCTCGAAGGATTTAAGGATTTGACTGCGTGCCATTCTCACTCTGCTGTAACATGACAGAATGGGGGAGGAGGAGGAGGAGCACAATGAGAGAGGAATGAAAACGACCGAGAGGGATAAATGAGGAAACAATGAGAGGAAAGGAGATGTAAAGATAGAGGGACAAAGAGAAAAGCCTCTGGGACTGTAAAAGGATTGTGATCATGCATCTTGGATCTCAATAAGTAAACAGAACAAATGTTCTCCATCTCTTCTCCTCCTTCTCTGCTCTTCTCGCAAGCAGTTCCAAGTCCCACGCTGTCCGTTCCCTCAACATGATCTCTATCTGTAGGCTTCTCCACTTCTTGGCAGACGTTCTCCGTCTTCCCCTGCACTCCCCATGGCAGCTTTCGATCATCCCCTCCGTTTTGCTCCACATCTCACTGCATTTCTATAGTTATCACTGCGTTTGTATTATTCGTTTTCTTTTCATTCCCACTTCTGTCTGACAAATGGCGTACACATGTTGGTAACTTTCTGTATGAGTAGAAAGCTGAGAGGTAGGCTGCAAGAGGAGGTGGTCTTGGTGGCCTCCATTAAGGAGCAGAGAGGAGTGTGGATACCTCCTCAGGGAGAGTGCTTCATTAGCGTGAATGGTACACAGGAGAGCATGTAGAAACTGTGTGTATATGTGTCTGTTTGAGTGCCTCTGTCTATAATTAGGAGTCACAGTGAGTAGCACTGTGGATCACAGTTAGATAAGTGCTCTGGCAGCTAGCCAGCATTGGAGATTAGTTCATGCGTGCGCACACACACAAGCATGCACAAAGACAGCCCCCACTTCTTTAGCAGTGCTGTGTGGTTGGGGGCTTCAGCCTTCTCTGAAAAGTACCACCTGCGCATGGACGGGGCCACTTGGAAGTATCCAGTTTTAGCTTGACAATATCTGTCGCTAGCTGGAAACCACATCCACAGATACACCAACCCACCTGCGCTTTCTCATGTCCCTTTCTCATTTTAGGTAGTCAAAAAGGGACATGCAATAGGAGCCCAGAATAGTGGATCAAAAATGTGACACAGCCACGTATGCGTGCAAACGCTATGAAACACTCAAAAAAGGGACTTTTCTTCTTTTAACCTCGGGACAGCTGAAGGCACCTGCGTGCTGTGTTGTTGGTGCTATAAAAATGCAGTCTTCCTATGTAGCTGTCTGCTACCACTCAGATATGTACATTATGCACTCTTGTTCATATTTGTGATGTCGCTGCTGGTAATTTTGAACTGAAAACAAGTTTTAAAAAACACAAGATGAGAAGTGTAGAGGATTTTTAGTTGCCGCCAACCTTTGTTCATATAGGTGGTTTGACAAACTCACACACATACTCCACAAAGACAACACTTCCTCCAACATGCAACCTCCACCTGGGTAGAGAAACCTTTCATCTTAATGTGACTGCCACTGGGCAGGCGGGCAGGCTCGAACACCCCCACGCACATTCATGCACTCTCTCTCCATCGCTTTCACTCTCTCCACCTGCTGCCCCTTTTCGCTATGTTGATGTCAGCGCAGCAATGGCACACACATTAACACAAGTGCTAACTCTGCTAGTTGACTAGTAAATGCAGATGTATGTTTTACAAGGCACTTAATCACAAAGATTCAATGTATTTACAATTCAAATGAAGTCATGGATGCATTGTTTCTCCTGGAGACTCTTTTGCTCAAGCCTTTATGAGACGCTGCAAAACATTTCATCCTAATGTCATGGTTTACAACTTCAGTCAGAACTTTAAGACTGCGCATTTGATATAGTGCCTCTGACATCATCTCCAGTTTTATTTTGCCTCTGCTTCAGGTTTATCACTCAGTGCCATGCTGTTATTTGTTTGGAGGATAAATCTCACATCACATCTTAGAGCCTGAAAGGAGCTCAGAGTGAGTGGCGAATGAGTGGGAACCAATACACATGATCCCATCTAACATTTGCTAAAACATTCAAACTGTAAATAGAAACATTTCCTTACCTATATTAAATAGGGTAATAAATACTGTGCAGCGTGACTCAATTTATGTTAGTCGTGTAGGTTTATTTACATTTTTAGTCGACATGCTGTTTGTTATGTACTTGAGCATAGACAGTTCTGTAGTGTAGATGTTCAGTTGAACAGGAACCAAAAAAGTTAGATCTCCAACTACCAACACATAAATATGAACTTTGTGTACTCTTTTTTTTTTTTTTTTTTTAAAGCTGAAAATAATATATAAAATAATAAAGCATCCTATTATTTTGGGGTTAAGGTGCCAAATTGCATTTATTTACTTGCAGTCTTGAACAGAAAAATTAGTTTTAGTGGTTGAATGCTTTGAGTGATTAATTTCAGACTTCTCAGAGAAGTCCAGTGTGCCGGCTCAAATTTGGGTATAAAAACTTTAACTTAGTTTGCTATCCTAACAAATAACAATATTTAGATAGATTTATTACTCTACTTGTGCTTTCTTGCCTTTATTGCAGTTAAATTACATTTTTCATAATTGCAGATGATTATATTTCAGCGAACCTCAGGAATATTAAATCAGTTTAACTTAAAGTTAAGGAAAGCTCACTTACTGTGAAGTTGTATAATTACACTAGGACGTTTTTGCAAGACCTGCCTCCCAAAAATTTAAGGTCTTTTCCACCAAAGCACCTAGTGGACATTATGAGAACTGCGTTAAGAGGTGACTTTAACCTCCTCCGTTTTGGTTTCCACTTGGTTTGACCTTGCAAATGAGGTTTAGCTCATTATGTTGTTTTCACTGCAACAGGTCCAGAAGTGACTAATAATTCAACATCACAGCATTACTGTCAGTCCTTGAGGAGTTTAATGAGAAAAAAAAAGAATCATCACCACGTGCACATTAGCACACAGGCACACACAAAAAAGATGAGGTATTCTTGCAGCAAATCTGTATGTTTGAGTAAAAATAACTCAACTCCACACACAGAGGCAAACAACTGTATGCACATACAAAGACGTGGAAGTGTGTAGGTGCCCTTGCATAAATGGGGCACCGATGGCTTTTACAGTCTCTTTGTGCTTTAACCTTCAAACACGGAGGTTATTTACCTCAGAAGCAACAAAAATGGTTCCTTTGTAATTGATGGTTAACATAAGACGTGTCCTTGAAAACTCGAAGGTCTTCATGTGCAAGCGTTATACTGAATCAATGCCTGTGTCTATCAAGGCTTGTGTGTATGTTATGTAATGCCAGGGTGGGCTGAGTAGAGAGGGGAGGGAAGGATGAAGCCTGTCTGGGGAAGGTCACAGGTCACAGGCGTCAATAAAAGGCTTGCATATTGTGACAGCTGGGATCGCAGTTCATAGTGCAATGACGGGGAGGGTTAAAGTTCACGCAAGAGCAGGAGAAGAGAGACTGGGACACTACATTCAAGCACTGGTGCTCTGAATCCTAAAGCATGCTCGACTTTAGTACAGTGCAGGAAGGTAGGCAGGGAATACACTTTAAAAAACAAACACACACAAAAAAACTACTTTCTTTAGGTCCCCAGAGGAATTTTCACCTTGGGAAGTTCCTGAACTTCCCTGCAACATAATATTTTCTGTGCAGCGACTGACTTCACAGCATGTAAACTTTTCATACAGCTCGCGTGCAAGTTGAAATGAAGTTGATGAATCTTTTGAAGTGAAAACACTTAAAGAATATTTGATAAAGTGGTCCACTTTGAACAGTGTTTCACTTTGTGGACATCTTCTGGGTTGTTAATTTGTTGGGATGGCACGTCCCATTCTTTAAAGCGCTTTACAGGGAAAATAAGACCCTGTAAATAACATGTGGATACAGAGAAAAGATATAGATTTTGATTTCTTCAAATGGGCTAAACTCGTGATTTGGCACTTGAATGCTTTGTGAACTTAGAAACGGAGACTACACTGCACACTGTTCAATATCTGAAACCATGCCATTTGTCAAGCTCATCGGCTTATAAAAGAGATGATCTGCACTATCGAATTGCAGTATAAGAGAAATTATCTGTACCACTGCCTTCTGCTTGAAGAGATTTTTCCCACCCTGACATAAACCACAGAAAATATTACATTGGCTTTTTCAGTGAACTCCAACAGACAGAGCAGCTCAGTTACATTGATTTAAACAAGAAAAGAGATGATCTTGGAGCCAAGATCTTTCTCGGTCACCATCCCTTTTAGGCAGGATTGATTCACATAGGTATAATAAATAGGCAGCATTCTTGTCTACGTTACAGGACAAGGCAGTGCAGGTGGCATTCATCATCGCACGGAGGGTCTCCACACTGGGGCTTGATTGATTCTTAGAACTGGCTCAATGTACTATTTGCCATGATTTTACTTCACAAAACCAGCATCCATCCACCGATCTACTTCAGTCTGTAGTGAGACAGGCATTCCAGATGTGGAGTGCTCATAATATAACCGAACAGTTACGTGAGTAAAGTCAGGTTAATCAAAGAATGTAATCAGTTCTAACAGTGGATGTCAAGAACTGGATTAGCTCATTTTGTGAAGCAAAACAAGTGAAGATCAGAGTAGAGCCGTACAGATGAATCAAGCCCTAGTACCAAGACCCCCTGTGCTTCCATCTAGTACATCAAGATAGACCACTACATAGACACAGTCACGTTCAGTCAGGTGATAGCAGAACAGAGACACTCACTCAGTTGTCTCCTTGTTGACAAAGTAGTGCTTCCATGGGCCTTGATGCCCTGTAAACAAAAGAGATGATGACACAAAAGAACAAGCAGCCAAAAAAGGAAAAGGAAAAGAAGAAGAAGAAGAAGGGGTCGGAGACAAAGAGGAATTGTATTTAGATCAGAAGAGGGAAACATAGTTTTCAACTTCACAGCAATCCTAAAGGAGCCTCTAACACTTCCTGTCGGCTTAATATGCATGACTGTAACTTCTCATTACGTCTAAACGCCGCTAACAGGTCTTTCCAAACTGAACAGGAATAGTCATTGATGCAAAGAAGCTTAGAATGCTTAGAAAGCTGAATCCTTGTTCTTTCTGTTGGACCGCATCATGTCTTGCACTGCAGTTCATTTGTTCATATCTCACTCACTCATAGCGACTCTATACATGCGCACCTGATACTTTCTTTCCGACGACTCGGCAATGCGAAACGACTGCACACTCGCTTCCTTTTTATACTACTGAAGAACTGTGTGGTGTTTTGCGTCAATGACATTGGTTTTTGATGAGCAGAAGAAGAAAATAGAGCTAGTGGGTGACACCACAGCAAAGTAGAGGGTTTATAAATACTGGTGCTTTGTTCTTCATGCTCCCACACATGCTTGTTCTTTCCTGTACCCACACAGAAAATCACTTGCCAAAAACTACAAATGTTATAGCAATTCCACAACAATGTGTTTAAAGCCAACAGACAAGGACATGATTTTTGGGAAATTGTGTAAACATGTAGGAACAATACCCAGCTAACAGCATTTCCATGGCTTTTTCCCTCCACAGTTACCTCCGTTATCCATATTAATGATGTCCCAGCTGGCAAGGTTATATTCCTGTTACTATAATTATTTGAATTTTTACACTGTGAAACAAAATGTATGAATAAATATGATTAGTTAACACTTCTCTTAAGATACCAGAGGAAAAACACTGTCTATTTATAACATAATCTTAAAGTTTGTTATTTTTTTGTCACGCTACAGTAATTTTTTTAAATATAGAGCCCAACGTGTTTTCGGTTTTGCTGACTGCATATCATTACTACTTAATATAATGGTCAGCTCAGGAGTCCCAAATGGACTACTTAATGCGTCCAGGCTTTGTAGTGGTAAAATGTTACATAATCTCCTGTTAACAAGACTTTTGACTGTTAAGGAGGCCTTAATGGTGCCAGTAAAGTGTTAGCCTCACCAAAGCTGATTCTAAATTGTTTTATTGTTCCCTTTATTTTACTGCATTTCAAAACATTATGAAGACAGCAGATGAGCTATATAGCATTTTAGATGGTAAATGGTAAATGGACTGATTTTTATATAGCGCTTTTTTACTCTCCTGGAGTACTCAAAGTGCTCTATACAACACGCCACATTCACCCATACACACCCATTCTAGTGATGGGATTTCCGGCTCTTTTTAGAGATCCGGCTCGTTCGGCTCGGCTCACTAAAAAGAGCCGGCTCTTTCGGCTCCGAACCGGCTCTTCAGGTTGTTTTGTTGCTTTAATTATTTAATCATTAACAATAATATAAAATTATGCAGAAAAGGAATTACTAATGTAAAAAAAGTGGTTTTATTTATATATGTTTATATATGGCCCCTAGAGACAAAGCACGTACAAACTCTAAAGCATATACAAACTCCAAAAAGCACGTACAAACTCCAAAACACATTTCTAGCGTTTACTGAACTTCCAAAACAGAGCTACCCAGATCACTTAAATTACACAATTAAAAAACATGTGTGTATTGTTTGTGTATTTATAGACAAGCACTCATATTTATTCAAATAATTAAAAAAAAAAAAAAAATTACCTGTTACTACCACACACCAAATCCGGTTGTTGATACTTCCTGGCTTGTGTAGCCACTAGATAACAAAAGCTCAACACTGCGCCCTAGCATCCTGGAGCACTTCTGTTGTCTTTTGTACGTGATTCTGAGTTTGTACGTGCTTCTTAGTTTTTACGTGTTTTGGAGTTTGTACGTGCTTCTGAGTTTTTACGTGTTTTGGAGTTTGTACATGCTTAGGAGTTTGTACGTGTTTTGGAGTTTGTACGTGCTTTTTCTCTAAGGGCCACCATAAATATACTTTATTTATTCACTCCACATAAAATGTAATAAATAAATCATATAATACAAAGAACAACTATTTACATTTTAAACTTTTAACTATTTAAATTTTCAGCTTTTTCCTTTTAAACAAATTTAACGTGAAACAACACAAAACACTGCAAACCACAACACAATTAAATATAAATTAAAATATTAAAACAAAAAGAAGATGCACATTCTCTGTCATATGGGCCTGCATGATTTCTGAATCCTTTATAATCTGCAACTGAAAATAGTGGATGATTACTATACCTTTCTAATGTGACGTTGTTGTCCCTCGCTCTCTTTCTCTCTGGCTCTGATCCTGTGCTACTGCGAGTGTAACTAACGCCCCTCCCCCCTCTGCCCAGCGCAAAGTACAGGAAGCGCGTGCGGAGTTTAGCGGAAAAAAGGGCAAGAGAGAGGGTGAGAGAAAGAAAGAAAAAAACCTCACGGCTCCCAATAAGGAGCTGGCTCGCGTCGTTCACTTCAAAGAGTCGGCTCTAAGAGCCATTTCGTTCGTGAACGACCCATCACTAACCCATTCACACAAGCGCTCTATGCTTTGTCAGTGCTTTTTAACTAACATACACTCATACACATTCATACTCAGATGGATGCATCGGAAAGCAAGTGGGGGTTAGTATCTTGCCCAAGGATATTTGGCATGCAGACTGAGGGAGCCAGGAATCGAACCACCAACCTTCCGATCAGCAGATGACCTGCTCTATCTCCTGAGCTTCGTATGTAAATTTACCTCACACGTACAAAAAAAGAAGGCACAGACACCCGACCTCTGCGGCTATTAAACCATTCCTTTACGACCCCCAAAATAAAACATATAAACTAAAAGACAAATAAATGGCTGCTTGGACTGTGCATTTATTATTACTGAGCTGCTGCACACAATCTCTTCAACTTAATAAGCAAAACAACCTCTTAGAGGTCTGACAGGATTTTATTATATACAAACCCCATACTAGAGCCTGACTGATATCTGATTTTAAAGTTCGATATCGATAACGATATTCTTATGTTTTTTTTTTATCTTTCAAATGCTTGAAGTATAAACTGATTCCCTAACAGTTTTGTGTGTGGTTACTTATGATTCATTACCAAGATAATATCATAACAGAATATAACAAAGACTAAAAAAAGAAAATATTGCCAGTCTTGGTAGCCGGGGATCGCTCCGCTAGGATTATATTGCTCAGCTGGCCTGGGAACGCCTGGGTGTTCCCCCAGACAAGCTGGAAGAGGTGGCTGGGGACAGGGGGGTCTGGGCTTCTCTGCTTGGGCTGCTGCCCCCGCGACCAGGCCCCGGATAAGCAGAAGAAAATGGATGGATTGACTAAAAAAAAAAGATCTTTCTTTCATGGATTACTTTTTTTCAAATTTGCTCAAATTTTTGTTTGTCGCACTCCAAAGGTGTGTTACCAAAGGCTGTAGAGTGACCTCAGGTGGACAAAATATGCAACATCAATAGCTAAAACATTTTTAACTGGAAGTTATAAATGCGATACCCGTGTACTGGCAAATATTTAATGTCAACCCTGTCAATATATCAGCTGACCTCTACTCTAAGCCAGCCAACCTCCGAACACATGCACCCATCATGATTTTGTTTGTCTTCATAAGTCATCTGTTCAGCTTGATCCCAAAAAAATAAAAAAGAATACAAATAAAATCACTAGACAAATATGCCTGCACTGTGCAGCAGAATATCAGGAACCAGAAATATAAGGCCTGTCCTCTAACACCTATAAGACCCTAAACCAACAAACTGCCTGCAGTACTGAGAAAAGGGTACCAGTCTTGGAGAGCTCAGACTTTCATCAGCTTAGTAAAACAAACAAAGACCTCTTGCTTCATGGTCATTATGCCCTGTACCCAGCATGTCCAAATTAACACTGTCAGATTTGATTTCAACACTATTAAAGTGTCTATATGGGTCCACACCAGAGAGTGTTAATTTAACTCTTTTTGGAGAGTTGGTACGTTAACTCTGATTTAGTGTTAAACACCAAATCTGTCTAGAGTTGATAATTTAACACTTGGTGTTAAGAGTTTATATATTAACTCTCAAAGAGTATTTTAGTTTAACTACGTAAGAGTTATCTTCTAATTAATTCTAAAAAGCGGGAATTTTACTGTTCTGAACTTCTAGAAATTTCTTTTGGAAATAAACATTTACTAAAAAGATGCAATGGTTTTTGAAAAACATTTATTCTGAACTGTGCACCACAATTTCAAAACATTTTCTGAAAGATGTAACAGTGTACATGTTCTCACTTTCATTAGAATTTCGTTTATCAAAAGGTCTGACATAGGTGAGCTGGTAAATGCAAATAACAGCATTCTCATCACTTATTTCAATAAATACAAAATACAATATACATGTCCTTCATTCATCACTTTGTGGAACTTCAAGGCACTTCTGCTCTCCCCCATATTCCATCTTCACAAGCATATCCTATGTGGAGATTGAATAAAAATTAGTTGACACTAATTAATGGCACAAATCAATTGCAGCACAGTTTAAAAAAAAAAAAAAAAAGGGAATCCTTTTTGAGACATTACTTGTGTAAAGTATTTTCCCAAAAGACAAGGACACAGACAACAGGTAATACTGAACTAAATGTAAAACCTCAACCTTTTTCATTTTTACCTAAACCGTGTGCACAAAACTCTGGAGGGATCTAAATGCTAACGTAGAACCCAGTCAGGACATTTACTACTGCTGTTTGCTCGTTTTTTATGGGAGATCGTTTTCAGGCTTCAAGTAGCACCATTATACCAACATTTCACATTCTAGACATTGTTTTAGGTGTATTTAACCAAAAAATTTAACTGAAAATTCACATGCAAGCTTTTTTTCAAGGCTGTGGTATTTGCCGCAAACAATACCTTTCAGCTAGCTAAAACAGCGAGTGGTGCTATCAGCGAGCAACATGGCTAATGCCTTTCACACAGCTTTGTCTCAACTCCAAAGAGCCACAGAAGTAAAAGCTAATAATAATAATTGAAACAATCTTTGAAAAAATGACTTACCAAGCATGGCAAACAACTCAAATATGTAGAGCAAAAAGTTCTGAAACGGCTTCACTTCAGCTTCGATTGGAGCCGTGCTGGGGGCGGAGTCTGTGAATTTACTCTATTGGTGTCATAGCCCCTGTAGGAGTTCAGAGTTAAGAGGTCAAGAGTTAATGTTTCCATTGTAACACCTCCAGATTTGAAATAGAAACACTCATTTTTAACACTCGATTTTAACTACTATCATTTTACACCTCAGAGTTACATTAAAAGCATGTGACTCTACTTAGAGTAAAATTAACTCTAAGACTACTAACACCAAAACATTTAACACTTTTGAATTTGCTGTGTACATGTAGCCTCTTCTGCAGTTCTCTTCTGGGAGTTTTGTACAGCGACTTCAACCCTCCTCTAGAAACTTAAACGTAAAAAAAAACAACAAAAAAACCCCCACCTTGATTCGTGAACACCGGCTAAATGAGAGAGAAGCTTTCTAAGGCCTTCTTCTTTGAAGAAGTCTGGTATTTTGATCTTTGGATTGCTCCGTAAAAAGACCAGGATGACCACACTTCACCTCCTACAGAATCTTCTCCAGAAGACACTGACATTTAAAGTTTCTTAGCCTGCCTGGCCAGCTGGTCTGAGGATTATCAGCACATGGTTAGAACTGAGAATCCTCAAAGTCAGTGGGTAAAACAAAAGTTACCCCCAACATTACCACAGAGTTTAAAACGCTGTCTGAGTTGAAAACAGAATTTAAAGTATGGAGGACTGACTGGTTAAAGAGGAGGTCTGTTGAGTGTCTACATCAGCCGGGGATAGAGGAACCAGACCAGATCCTTTTTCTTTTTATTTAATACAGGTTGCTTAAGGTGAAGAAACCCTTGTGCAGTTTGAAGACAAAAGGCTCTGAATGCTAACCAGTCCAGTGAACTGATAGGTATGATGAAAGGATTACAAGAGGTACCCGTTTTCCTAAAAAGCAATACCACATACCATACCACACTCAAAGCATGTCATGTTGCTACATTGACATTTTGCATTTAACTTCTAAATTCTGTGCTGGATCATTCAGATACATGAAAGGCTGTCTTTGAAAAGACTAAAAATGCTGCAGTCGTGCGAGAGAAGACACGACTGCCTCATTCATCCGAGAGCCATATGAAACGTTCTCATGGCCCACTTGTTCTTCTGCAGCCAAGACAACCAGCTAAGGAGGCGAACCCTTCTCAAATACAGTCAGTATAACTTGGGTACAAACATTACCCAAGATGCTTAATCTAGTAATTTACTAAAATAGTCTTACCTGCACACACAGGTTGATAAATAACATTTTTTAAAAAGCCTTACTGAAAAACACCAAAGCATCAAACTAAACCAGCAGCTTCACACACTCTAGCAGCTACTAATGCTCTCAAACTCCCAGCATGCAGTTAGAGGAGAGGAGAGGATGGACACAATCATTTGAGAGGACAACATGACTTCTCTGTGATGACAGAAGTGTGCACTCCATCTATCAAAATAACTTTTCCTTTTTCTTGACCTCACTAAAACTCAGCAAGACGTAATGCAGCCCAGTTAAAGTGGAATAAAAGAGGAACACTGTGAAAAGTTGGCCCTAAAGGTGTGCTGCTGTGGGATGGAGACCAGAAGAAACCTGTAACACAGCACGAATAGCGACGGGGAAGGCCAAGGCAGGGTGACAGTGTAACGGTAATAAAGGAGTTGAGAGAGACGAGCGAGAGGGACGGACTGTGAGCAGAGGGGTACATGGGTGGAAAGGCTGGTAATAAAGATGAGAACAGAGGAAGAATAAAAGGATGTTAAGGAATGGATGAGAAATGTGAAGAGGATGGAAAGAAAAGAATAAATAAAGGCAAAAGAAATGCTTGGAAGTTTATGGACAGATCAGACTGAAGAAAAGTGATGAATGTAGGAATAGGAAAACCAAAAGCAATGAAGGGGCACAAACAAGGAAGAAAAAAATTTAATTTCAGACAAGTAAGTAAGAAAGAATATGAAAGGACATGACGTGAGTTGGATATAAAGTAATAAAAAGAGAAGAATTTATGAAAACTATAAGTAGGACAGAAAGCTGGATCTCTCACGCTCCTCCTCGTTCTCGCTTCCTTCCTTTTCTCTTTTAGCAGCACCATTACTCAGTAAGTACTAGGCTGTACAAAATGATCTACTTTACAGGAATAGGAGTCGGAGACCTACATAGTCACAATCATCACTGGACCCTCCATCCTCTGGCTTAAACTGGCACAGACGTGGAGAGCACTAATGCTGGAGATCTGTATTAAATACTGATTCAGGATCCCCAGCTCCAGGAAGACACGGATGGATAAGTTAGCTGTGATTTTTACGGCGGTTCGCTGAACATGATCTGTGTAACCATGGCAGTAACAGGTGGATATAAGTACAGGAATACTACACTAAACTACACTTTTCCCACCGGACTCGATTGATCAATAACTCTAGACAAAAACATCCCCAGAACAAAGGCAAAGAAAAAGGATCAATGACTGCTCTGCTTTAGTTTGTACAAGTGTCAGGGCAATCATTTCACTTGGCTAAAAGGTGACTCCAGTTTGCAAGCATCATTACTGCAACTGATCAGTTAACTGGGGACCTTTTTTTGCAATCAGTCTACTATTAAAGAGGTGACATGGAGAAAAGCAACCTAAAGTTTTGAACACATTTTTGTGGACATGTGATGATATGCAAACAAAGATCCTTGAAGCAGTTGCTGTGAATGTCTTAATGTTGTAATTCAACCACAAGCTGAAAGAGAACAACAATGAAGAAAATATTGTCTGCTCGGTTGGTGAGGTCACAGAAGAAGAAGAAATCTCTGCCCCAACCATGATACACAGCCGCTGAAAAAAAATATCAATCTGTACTTTAAAACTTAAATGGTACAGGAGACTATACGTGCTGCTTTTCTCCACAAAATTGTTTTCTCAGAAAGAACTTTGAAGGGCTGTCCCCACAGGGAGACGTGTCAGCAGAATAAACTTGTCCTTTGCTTCGGGGTTATGCACAGACATATATAAATATCTATTTCTGTTTTTGCTGCCCTGCACTGACATTAGCTGTCAGAGTTTTAGTTATTCAACACATCTAATTATGTCTAAACATTTATCTGCTAGTCTTGAGCAGCCGTGAAACCACAGAAACTGGAAAGTATGCTATTTTGAAAGCAGAGTGGTTTCAAACCTAAGTCTAACTCATAAAAATACAGGCTTCTTATGCTTTGTGACCCATTTAAACTCATGGACCAATTTCATTAGGTACACCTGTTCAACTGTTTGTTGCTGTAAATACCTAATCGGCCAATCACATTGTAGCAACTCAATGAACTTAAACATGTAGACACAAACGAGATGCCACGCTAAAGTTCGACCCAACTATCAGAATGTGGAATAAAGGTGATTTATGTGACTTTGCACGTGGAGTGTTTGTTGGTGCCAAACTGGCTGGTCTGGTATTTCAGAAACTGCTGATCTGGGATCTTCCTGCGTAGGCTGGTCAGATGAGTCTCGATTTCTGGTGCAACGCTTGGATCAGAATTGGCACACTTGATACCACATGACGCGACAGTCTGCCTTAGCAGTTCTGCTATGTCCATCCCTTCATGACCACAGTGTACCCATCTTCTGATGGCTGCTTCCAGCAGGATAGCACACCATGTCATAAATAAGGCTCAAATCATCTCAAGCTGGTTCAATTCAGTTTCATTTATACAAGATCCAGTCACAACAGCAGTTGCCTCAAGGCACTTATATATATATATATATATATATATATATATATATATATATATACCCTACAACAATACAAAGAAAACTCCAACAATCAAACAGCCTCTGTAGCGCAAGCACTTAGCGACAGTGGGAATCGCTTTTAATAAGAAGAAACCCGCAAAATTGGAGGCAAGAGGAGGTTCAACACTGTAGTAGCAATTTCTAGAAAAGAAAGTATCGAGTAAGTATATATGGGTTTCGCTTCCATCATAAGGTATATTAAACTCTTATTAAATGTGTTGTTTACAATCACTTTGGCTTTTAACAACAGCCACCAACTATAAACACTGATACTTTTATTTTCTAAACCTAAATATGTATAATGATTGTTTTATCATGATGACCTGTCAGGTGGTGTTAGTCTGTGAGTCTGTGATTTTCAACATTCACTCAAAAAACCACCGGCACATTTTCATTCGAAATGACCTACCAAACTCAAAAAGATGCTCCTTCTCCTCATTAAACGTGGGAGAAAAATGTACTCCGTAGCACAGTTCACTGCTTTTGAGACAGTAAACCAGAATGAGAGACAAAGAGGAAAGAATCTGCGTTCTTAAATGTTTCTTTATTCAAATGTAATGGCCCACAAACAGACCATAAACGACGCGCTCCTGTCATTCTTTTTAGATGCCACTGAGGCGACAGGGGATGAGGAGATGGGTGGGAATGGAGCAAGGGGAGAAAAGGAGAAAAAAGTAGGAGGCAAAAAAAAGGAAAGTTGCACAAATCTACTGAGAATACAATACGACGGAGTAAGGGAGTGAGGGGGACAAAGTAAGAAAGGGAACAGGAAAGAGTGAGCTAACTATCAAGAGCTTTTGATCCCATCCATAAAACGTTCCTTTTAAGAATGCCCATGAAATTAGCTTGGTGAAAGAAAGCAATCTCAATCGACTGAATCCGCTCTAAGAAACTTTCAAACAGCCACCACATCTCCAGCTCTTAAGAGTCTCCGCGGACATAAAATAGCTCCTCGCCTTTTTCTCCAGGCGCCTTCTTTTTTGTACTCTTTCTCAGTTTCCCTTTCACCTTACCTGCCAACTCAACATTGGCACAATCACAGAAAGAGAAATCTCTAAGTGTACAATAGAAAAAATGGGGTCAGTTGACACTTTCCAGTTTGTGTTCGACTAAAGCCAGGATGCTACTTGTCAGCTTAAGGATACATAGAAATCAATGGGGGAATTCTGAAATGCTAAAGCCAGTCAACATCTAAAACTAAAACACTGTAATCAATCATGCTGTGCTGACACATTCACACAGTAGACAGTGATGACCGTTTCCGCTTTGTCAGCAAAAGTGTATGTCCATATTGAAAAAGCAGTGCCGGTGCATTTTAACTTTTTAAAATTTACTGTATCCGCATGTTTGATTCGGCCACAATTTCGCCCCGGATGCTCTTCCTGACCCAACCCCCCTGTTTTATCCCTGCTTGGGGCCGCGCTCGGAGTACCCTGGCTCATGGCCTACCCTGTGGTTGGGTCTGTTAGAGCTGCCAGGCAGGAGGAAAAGAGGAAGACCTCAGAGGTTTATGGATGTAATGAAGGAGGACACACAGAGGAGTGGTGTGACAGAAGAGGATGCTAGGGATAGGGTGAGATGGAGGCAAATGATCTGCTGTGGCAAACCCTAAAGCGAGCATCCAAAAGAAGAAGAAGAAGAAGAGTCTCACTGTATCCACACCACGGCCTTGTTTCGAAGCTCTTGTGAGACAATCAGAGACACTGTTTGAACTAAGCTGTTTTTAAATGGTGCGTGCTGGATTTGAATGCTGATTCCATATGTGTTCTAGTTACCACTGTAAATAAAGTTATGGCGCTTTACTGTAGATAGATAGAGGCTTCAAAGTAACTGTCTCGATTCATTCCAAGTTGGCTGCTGGGTTGTGAGACTTTCTTTCATAGCTCTTGTGATAAGGATCCAGAATACCAACTATATGACACATGTCTAAATCTGTTTTAGTACACAGAATCAAAACTCACACAGATTGCAATACAAAAAAGGCAACTGGACCATAGCCACTTAATGAATAAACATATCATATATGCAGACAGATTTTTATTTCATTAGTTACACATCAAATTCACATTTTTATTGCACTTTTACTCTTTTACCGAGGTCTCAGTTTTCCCATTATTCTTACCAATTTATTCTGGCAATCTTTCGTCACACCAAAGCTTAAATCAGCTGAAAAAGGTCACTGGTCTAAAATGTGCTTGATTAAGGGTCTTGTTTTTAAAAAAAATATTATTACAGCATATTAAATTTGCTTAACTTTGCTCGTTTTTCCAGCTACAACGGTCGGAAAGTAACAAGATGAGTATCTTTAATCTAATTGGACTCAAAATTTATGCAATCAATCACCTGAAAGGACACCCTGTACTTGTCAGTGAGAAGTGAGGCATACGCACGTGAAATTCAAGTAGCTCTTCTCTTTCTGACCTTAGTAGAAGGTCAGAAAAGTAGAATACAAGTGGTATAATGTGAAATGTCAGCCTGAAGTTGTAGCTCTGTTGAGTACGGGGCCAGGAGCTGTCCCTGGGACAGAGTGTCAGAGGCAGGGAAACCAGGGCAGGACAATCCCACATGAGTTTCCTGAGCTCGGAGAGGAGAGCTTCTGAAAGCTAACTTCTGCGCTTTTGGGGGGTCAGCGATCAAAAGCAGGATGGAAGAAAGAACGGACGAAAACCAAGTGAGGAAAAGCAAGAGGACGTTCCAGAAAATAGGGAGCGTGAGGTAGAGAGAGAGAAACGGAGAGAGTGAGATGGTCGACCCCGCGAAAGTGGTAGAGGCAGTAGAAATAGCTGCCCCACTTGTAGACACACTTTCTGTTGCTAGCAGACTGTCCTTGATGCACTGGGGTAGCTAACCTATATAGGCTTGCTCCATGCTGTAGCAATGCACTCTGTTACTCTTCCCCTCGCTTTTATGCACACATGGTGGGGTGGGGGTGGAGCATGGCATAAAATCAGGCCACACATGCTGAAATCTACTGCTGAGTTAAGTCACCTGCATTGCTAGCCTAGCTTGCTAGCGGGCAACCAGCTGCTCCTCTAATTAAGGGACCATCTTCTCGAGGGGCTTGAACATATGGAAGGCTGTATAGCCAGGTAATATTCTTATAATAGACACCAAAGCCATACTCTGGAGTACTGGCCAGACTTCTTAAAGCTGGATGGACTCTATTAAGATGAAGAGATCGTTATATGATCCACGCCTATATTCCTTCCTTTACAGCGTGGTAAAAGAGTTTTTTGGAAAACTGCATACCTCCAAAGTACCTTCGATACTTCAATGAGCACGTTCAACGCCCATAAGACCTTTGTCCTACTGCTGTTAAACAGACCAATACAGCATGCTAACATCACTGTTTTCCACCTGCAGAGCAGATGAGACAATTAGTGGCACTTCTTGAATTAAAATGATTACCCGCCAATTAATCAAACCACTTCACCTCAGAGAGTGGATATAACTGAGTGAATCTTTAGAGATTGAATCTCTCTTTATATGCACTACATCACAGGAACAAAAGCTGAACATATTTTTCACTACCTGGTGGTCCTGATGAGGCAAATCAAAGTGATTGTCTGAAATTAGTTTTAATGAAAAGAATTAAAAGCAATCAGAAAGTCAGGGAGGAAAAAAATATTAGAACTTAGGGTATCAAACAACAGTAACTGCTCAATATGCAGTCCCTTCGTCAGGACAAACAATAACTAATAATTCGTCATATCCTGTTAATGGCATGGCCATACTGATACGCAAATTGTGCCACACCAGTCATGACAACGCATAAAACACACAAACAGCAGCATTA
The DNA here is from genome assembly GCF_963576455.1 of Neolamprologus multifasciatus. NCBI lineage: Eukaryota > Metazoa > Chordata > Actinopteri > Cichliformes > Cichlidae > Neolamprologus > Neolamprologus multifasciatus. Next base: position 15,759,880 of record NC_140450.1, read on the forward strand.
ATGAGTGAATTATACTGTATGAGGCATAACGCAACCTATTTTACTGAAGTTACTCTGACACTTTCAACAGCATTTTATTGACACCGCTGTCCAAGGCCAGGACTAATGGCTACTTCGCAAAACAACCATACACACTTGCATAGGCAGACACATGGGCATGCATACAAATTTGCACACCAATACAACTGCAAACAGAGCGCCACACCTTTATTTACTTTAGCCTTGAGCACCAAAAAACTGCACATAGCTACTTCAGACTACATTTTGAGAAGTCCATTAGCCAGTAATGGAAAATGAAGCCAACAAACAGTGTCAGTGTGTGTAAAAAAAATGAAGTGAAGTAACCAACAGATGTCTACGACAAACAACTGATAGGGAGAATGATTGCAGGTATGGTAAAATTATAGGCTTCAGGATTGTATCATCCTACATATGTAGCAGTAAAGTAGCATTTTTCTGAGGCACGGCAAGGTCCCTGCCTTGCCTGCACCTGTTTTGGTGACTCACTGTGCATCACAGAGAAACAAAGTAGGGGGAGTGTCACTAGCAATCCTGCACTACACTGCAATTGTGGTGTCAAGATTCACAGAATTTTTCTTCTCTTAAGCCTGCCTGTGTGGACCTGGTCAGAAGTGCACTGCAGCTACTGTAGATCTGTGCTATTTTCGATAGCTAATGTGTGTGACAGACCTTTCAAAACCCTGTGTGAAAACAGGCATATTTGTCTTGTCTGTTTCACATTTACTTTCCATTCTCCCGACAACAGAAACATCTACTAGCACTACATGTTCATAGCCCAAAACAGCTCGATTTCCAGTCGGGTAAAGTAAATATCAAGGTTCTCACCAGTTATTTTGATTAAACGCATATCCAATTACCTGATTACTTTACTCAGCTGGCATAAAAAGTAGACATGTGTGTTCAATCTCTAATTTGAGTAATGACATTGTTAAAGCACAGATGCACAAATTATGAATGTTTTGTGGGGGGTTTTGGACTACACTGTATCGACACAATAATCTGACCAGGTAGCCCGGTCTGAACTGTGCGAGGTGTTGATTTGGGTTAGGCAAGAAAATGGGGATCAGGCAAGACAATGAACCATTTTATGTCATAGAAAAGTGAAGTTGTATACAAAGGACATCAAAATTAAAAAAAAACGCAGCTCTGTGGCTTCCTTGAAGTTCTAGTATAAGGTTCACCAGCTATTGTAACTAGCACGTTTAGCTGTGTGATAAACACATAAAGCCTTGGTTGCCACTATCTGTTTAAAGTCTTATCCCAAATCACCAGCTAGTACTTCCTTCCTGATCACATTATAAGTGTAAAAGTAGGACTGAGTGAGGAGCAGTATCTCTATCAACAGATTCAAGATTTTATGATTCTATAATCACAAAATCTGACACTGCGACCACTGTAACGGGCAAAAAATATATCGTCCAAGCCGGGCACAAACTTGATCCGCCGATGCCACGATGTTACAAAGTCGAAATAAATTTCATAAATCTGACTACTTTAATATAGTAATATTCTACAGAGGCTTCAAGAGTACAAGGTAAACATGACAGGCTTTTGATGCAAAGCTTCTTAGGTTGATATTAGGTAGTGATGCAAAAGCATTTCTCTTGATGTAACTGTGTTTGTTGACTTTATAGCTACAGCAAGTGACTCAACAGTCTGCACTCCACTGTGTGTTATTTATTATTTTTAGCCTTGATTTAACAAAGTAGATTTTTCAATTAACATTCCACTCTCTGAGGTCTCTGCTTCTGGCTCTCATCTCTATGACTGCCATGTGTAGTAAGTGACAATAAAACTTATTAAAAATCAACTGCTTTAAAACTGATAGCTCTGCATGATATTTTTTTTTCTGTTGCTGAATATGTGGAGATGAAGGGACACTGCTGCTCATGCAAAACTGTTGTTTCTGTTACAATGTCCAAATAATGTATTTGATTTGCTCTCAAACGCTATCCTGTGCCAGTGTGTGTTGGGAAGTCAGTGCGTTGGTGGGAATACTGTGCACCTACTCACTCACACAAATGCAAAGCTTTCTCTCTTTAACAGTGTTTCTTGCCAACTTTATACACAGCAGGATTAAAGATATAAAGGAACCTTGAGAGCAGCAAAGAAGACGAGGGAAAAAAGTGTTTTAAAAGAAAGAAAAGAGTGACAAAGAAACAGACCCCAAAACTCTGCTCCTGTTTCCACAGGCAGCCATTTTTAGACAGTCATCCATTAAGTCTGCTATGTTCCCATACTGTCAGCCCCTAGTGAAGCCAAAGAGGCCATGTCAGCTGAAGGCGTTAGGCAGCAGGCAGGTAGGATGCATCACAGCACTCTGAGCACTGTGGGAATTGGAGGAAGAAGGGGCGGAGCAGGTAGTGGACTATAATATGACTGTCACTGCAGGAAAATATCTTCAGAAAAAAGTAAGATGGATCATAGATTTAGTTCAACATGAAAAGATGGTTTTTAATAGATGGAAAAGAAAAGGAGGGGCAGAGAGACGGCTGCTGTGACGCAGCATAAAATGCAATGATACAAATATGAGGATAGAAAAATAGGGAAGGAACGAGTTTGCACTGGAAAGTTAAAAACTGAGCCTAATTTTGTGACTCAGGTGCCTTAAAAGATAGTGTACAAAGCCCTGTTTGTGTGTCTGAGCCTCACAAAGCTAAAGTGTGCCTACTGTCTGTGAGTGACTCACCTCTGGCCCCATGTGTTCAGTCTGTGTTGTGCGGTCAGTCATTTGGCAGTCTTTCATCTTCAGGGCAGCTTTGGCACTCTCCTGCACAGAAAACAAACACACACCCATCAGCCGTGTCCAAAATTTCACAAAAAAAATAAGCGAGAGAAACATCAAATATATATAAATGAGAACAAGCACTCTCCCAGCAGACTTACGCCATTTCCTCCGCTCACAACACTTGGTACAGCTGGCTTGCATGCTTAGTTAGCTATCAAAAGAAAAGGAAAAACTGCATCTCTGAACAGCCTTAACCATTTCTTTCCTTTGGCTGCATTTTCTGGAAATCAAAGAGGTCGTAAAAATGGGCTGAATTGCAGGAAAACTTTTCTCCAGCCAAATATTGGAGCATGGACCTTCCACAAAGTGTACCCTCAGAGAAGAATTCATAAAAATTGACAGGTAGCACTGTCCAGCTCACTAAAAAGGTCCTTCTACTGGATAATTAATAGGCTTCCTCTGGCAGATTTACAATCAAAGGAGAGAGAGAAAAGCTTTGGCTCTTTTTCTTTAAATGCAGAACTTTTACCTTGACCGGGAGGCTGCCGGCAACTCCGGTGTTACCCCTGTATGATTATTTTGAAAAAAGTAGGATGCGAGTCCTCTGAATGAAAAGAGCTGAGCACTACTTCCACCGGGAGCACTTTATGACGATGTCACTAATCATTCTGACATCTCTGCCCTACGCTGCTCATGGGTTACAGAAGAGAACGGTTTGAAAGGTGCAGTGGCTATGAAATATTGAGAAATTCATTAACCTTGATTAAAATTCATCAACCAAATTAGGACTAGGCGTAAGGACGGGTTTATGGTAAGTACTCTAGAATAAAATGAATTTATGTTATAGTTCTTAACTCAAATATATACTGTCTACTTCAGAGTGAGCACAAGTAAGCTGACAGATTGAGTTAAAAATCAGTTTTCATTAATCATGCTTTTGAATGCATAAAAAGAAAAGGAAGGCTTTCTGCAGCTAAATGCTGCAGTTGGAACACGGTCCTTCAACAAAATGCACCAGCAGAGAGAGAAGAAAACTCATAAAAAGTGACAGCTAGTGATGGCCAGCCAGCTAGCAGGTCCTTCTAGGAGATAATTAATAGGTTTTCACTGGCAGATTTACAGACGGAGGCAGAGCGAGGAGAGCTTTGGCTATGAGCTGCCCTTTCCTTCAAATGCTGCACTTTAACTTAGCTGCAGCAGGAAAGGTTTCCCTTTTAGACTCTCTTACACAAAGACAGGTACAGATCCTCTGTAATGTTCACGCACACAAACTGCACAACTTCATAAATGTGAAGCAATGCCAATGCCCAAGGGCGTATGGGGCAGATAAAACAGGGCTAGGCTGTGGATGCAGTGCGGATGAGAGTTAGATTATTATTATGCAAACAAACACGCAGACTTGTTCTCGTGACATCACACGAGCTGTATATGTTTGGAAATCGTATCCAGCTGGTTGCGGGAGCCAAAACATCTCTGTCAGTGAGAAGTGCCAAGCAGATGAATACACACTGTCAGCGGTGATCAGCATCTGTGTGTGTTCGAGCATGCAAAAGCAACTGCATACCCTAAACTCTGAGTGATAGAACCATGTTTGATCTAGGAGAATAAAATGAGAAAGAAAGAGAAGAATTTTGATAATCCCAGCAGGAAAATGTCCCCAAGTAAAGTAAATACAAGAGGAATGTGATTAAATTAGATAGTTTGAAGACTTGGACTGTTTTATGAATAGGTCAGATGATATTCTATTTTTCCGTTAGTATGATAAGTAAAACTCAAGTAAAACTTTACCCAAGTTGAGACCTCAAACTTTTGCACAGTTTTAAGTCACAGTGGGAGTGTTTCAGTAGCAGATCGTGAAGTTAGCATAGGGTAATTTCTTTGCGGGTCTTCAAATTAGGTAAGTACAACCTCAGATGAATAAAAGCACGTAGAATATGACACTGTGTGATTATTTATTCAGAAAATTAAGCAAAGTCCTGTGAAAAACTATGCACTCCTTCAAAAGGAATTATGAGGGTAAGTAGCACCCAGGTGCTGCTAATCAAAGGCACTTGATTAACTGATCATCACCTCTATAAAAGCACCAGTTTTGCCTGTTTTCTGGTCTGGAGCATTCAGGTGCTTTAACATGATGCCAAGAAGGAAAAACATCAGCAGTGACCTTGGAGGAGATAATTGTTACTGCCCATCAATCTAGGAAGGGTCATAAGGTCATTTCCAAACAATTTAAAGTCCGTCATTCTAAAGTTAGGAAGATTATTCACAAGTGGAAAACATTCAAGTCAGCTGTCAATCTTCCCAAGTGGTCATCTCGGTGCATCCACCCCAAGGTCAGACCTGCTGTGCTAAAAAATAAAATAAAATAAACACCCAAGAGTTACATCTTAAGGTGGATTTATGGTATTGTGTTTGTGTCTGGTTGTGCCTATACACAGCTTTGGAGACCGTCGTCTACGTGTGGTAGCTGTTACCAGTGATCAACGTCACAAACAACTGGTTTGTGGACTACTCTTGCTTTACACAAAGAGCTGAAAAGTCCACTGCAGCCACTGACTTTGCCATGCTGTTTATTTTAATATTTGATGTTTTTCACACTACTTCCGTTTGAGCTGAAGTCTTCTTCTACTCCATTTCCTGCTCCACCCTACTTTTAAACCAGTCAGCACAATTTGAGAAAGACTGGACGTATGACTTGTGTGGAAGGATTGTTCTGCAAAGTTGCATCTGAACGACTCAGAAGATATCTGGAACAACGCCCTTTTGACAGTGGAGATGTTTAACAATAAATCCCAGCACTACATATGGCCAAAACAGAAGAGGATATCAACACCATGGTACATCGGCAATATCAACATGTGGAACAACTAACACGCAGAGTGAAAAAACAGACCCCCTTTTGCTACATCGTGAACAATTAAACCTACAAACAATCTAGAGTACAAGATTTACCAAAAGGTTTTTTTTATTTATCTACTTTTTCCTTCATTTCCACTCAAATACTGAGCATGAGTATGTTAAATATTTAATCATAACACATCTTAGCTGTAGGGGAACAGACTCATTTTGGTAATATACATTTTTTTGTAAGCAGCAAACATTTGACCAAACAGTTAAACTCTAATTTATTGAGGTCAGTTGTCCCATTATCATGACAGAGAGGGGGATAGGGAAGGAGGATGTAGATCCCAGTGCAAAGGCATTCAATAATAGGGTAGGTCCAAAAATAATGTATGGGAGAGGGAGTGTGAAACACCGATGCACAGAAGAGAGACCTGTGAATAAATGTGTTTTATTTAGAAGCTGCAATGTGAAAAGGCTTAAAAAGGTGTTTTAATGTGTGAGTGTTAAGTCTGTTACACTGCCCATCAACACAAATTTCAGAGAGGAACATTGACGTTACACGTACCCTACTGCCTGCCTGCCTGCCTGCCAGCCAGGCTACCTGAAAATTGCTCAATTTTGACATTAATTCGACATTAGATGCGCACAGCACTGAAAACAGCACAGCGAGAAAGAGAAGAGAGGGGGATAGGTGCTGCTGACAGAACGCCAGAACGCGAAAGGACGGGAGCGAAAGAGAGAAAGAGTTGGGGGGGGGGGGGGGGGGGGGGGGGGGGGGGGAATAGACGCATGTTCCAGAGAATGATCAAACAAACAGATGCCACATGAGACTCAAGTCTGGGTTAGACTGGCATCTCTTACAATACCGCTACAACATTGGCACATTATTCTACTAAAGCCTGGCACAATGTCTGCATTGCATTACATCGACAGAATAGGTGACAAATTGCAGACATTTTAATGGCATTTCTGCAGATGATCCAACAATCACGCTCCAGAGGATGAGAAGGATGAAAAAAAAAAGGAAAACACTGTCAAGACGATACATTTTGCATTTACATCTCTATATATCAAATAAATGGTGAGCACATTTAAAATGGAAAAGTCGTTGCTTCGCATCTTATACCTCTCGTTTGGCGGGAGTCCCAATAATTTTTTGTCATTACATTAAGCTGGCGTGAACGAGCAGTTTACATTAACGAAGACAGGCTTTCTGCTGTTGATGCTGTGACTTCAAGCCAACTATAAAACCATTCTCACATAATGTACTCTCTCTTTTATGGTCAATCTTTTCTAGAAGATCTTAAGAAGATGATAAACTGACAAAGCGATTTTAACAAAAGTTACACTTTCTAGTCCTTTGAAATCCATATGGGTTTTTTTTTTAGTTATCATTTCTTTTAAAAGTTTGAACCCTTAAAATGTGCTTCAAAGAAAATTTGTCTTTAATTTATATCCTTAAAACAAATAATTCAAACACATTCAATCTGTTTTAATTATTCATATCAAAGTTCCAAAAGACAAAGATGAAGAAAGAGACACTGTGATAGAGATAAAACACAATATATGAGCAAACCTTCCATGTCTCAAACTTTGAGTTGCTTCTCTTATCACCTACAAAGACATTAGAGTATTTTTTGGAAGGGAAAAATAAATATTTCACCTCACTGGATTCATTTATATTTACTAAGGGCATCATCAGAAGCTGCCACTTACTGTCATTTTATTTTACTTTTTTCTTGTGCAAAAAAGAAAGGAAAAAAAAAACCATGCCATATTGCAAAAGAAGGAACTCGGGCATCATTATCATCAAAAGTCTACATAATTTGAATTACTTTTAGAACTAAGATCTTACCAGTTCGCTCTGGAGTTTCAGAATCAGCTCATCTTTCTCTCTCAGTTGTTGCAGCAAGGCTTCCTCTCTGCTGGGATCCTGAACACAAGAAACAACAAACCATGTTTAACATTACAGTTTTATCTAAGGGACCATAAAGCCACCAAAGCAATGCATGCAGCCAAAAGTACATTACAGGGATGTTTCTGTGTGTTTGTCTTTGTATGTGATTCTCGGCGAGTTTCTGTGTGTATCTGCAGGACCTTCACGTGTACTTATGAGTCTGTTGAGTGTTGCGATTCTTGCTGAGCCCTGTGTTTGTGTAATAAAGTTGTCATGCGGTGCGTTCTGCACGACTGTGATCTCCTCTTCTCTCTACATCACGGCGATAAACTCGTTGTGTCCTGTGGCAGCGCCCCAGAGCACACAGCAGTTTTTATTTGACCTTGTGTTGTCAGGGGATGTTTTTTTTTGCAGGGAAGATGAAGAGAAGCTCCAGAAGACATAGAAAATAATTAAACTAATGAAAACAACTTTATTCTTATGGCACCTTTAAAAACAATTTACAAAATGCTTAAGGGCAAAAGAAAAGAAATTATAAATGGTTGCGAACATGTCTTACATTAAAATCTGGTTGATATTTATGTTATAATTGTGCTGCTGTCCTCATTTAACAGTGTTAGTCTCATTTATCCGGTGCAAAAGTGAAAAACTAAATAAATAAAAACAATTTTTGTCACGTAAAATTAGTTGACGTGGAATCTTTCTTTTTTTTTAAAGCAAAAATGTAAGCGTGGCACCTCCTTTTCACTCTCAGTGTTTTCAAATGCCTAGTCATCTTCAGACCCTGCCTACAGTCAACAGAGAGCTTTGAGAGGATGGCTCATGGGGAAGTCAGAAATAAGATATAAGGCACAACAGTCTTCGCTAAAAATATTCAAGTTAAGTCTGCAACAGGCAGTTAGTTAAAATGTGGACAAAGACCGACGCAATGTGAAGAGAGAGGGAACAAGAGAAACGGGATAAGGAAGTGGGAGGAAACGAGCAATAAGATAGAGAGTGCAAAATGACAGGCAGATTGTCATTACCTCTTCAAGGACATAAAAGCGGAAGAGGAAAAGAGGGGCAAGATAACAGGAGGAAAATGAGGGGGAAATGTGAGAAAAGGGGGACATTGATAGAGGAGAGGACAGAGAGGCCCCGAGGCTGAGCATGATGGTCTGAAACCACAGGGAGCCATCTAGCTAAAGGACACGCAGAGTCAGAGGGAGACCACAGGGAACCATATAGCTACATCGTCGTCCTTTAAATGACCTCTGTGATGCAAAAAAGACCCATCGAGCCTGACAATTTTCTTCAAGTCACTTCAAAATTCAGAGAAGTAAATATGGAACCTGTACGGTGAATCAGTACCGAACACCCCCGGGGATTGAGGGCTAGAAAAAAATATTTCTGTAAGTCTGAGTCTTTCTGAAAGAAGGGATTGTGAAACTGTAAAGATTCAACTTTCTCCCCCTTTACGTGTAAACCATGAGGAGGTTGTAATCTGCCTGATCACTGTAGAGTACAAAGTTTTGTGTTGTACATGTTGACACTTATTCATTCAGTAGCTTTGGTTGACCCTTTGAGACAATTGTGACTTAATCAAGGGGAAGCTGGATGGATGGATGGATGGATGGATGGATGGATGGATGGATGGATGGATGGATGGATGGATGGATGAAGGGAGGGATGGATGGAGGGATGGATGGAGGGATGGATGGATGGATGGATGGATGGATGAAGGGAGGGATGGATGGAGGGATGGATGGATGGATGGATGAAGGGAGGGATGGATGGATGGATGGATGGATGGATGGATGGATGGATGGATGGATGAAGGGAGGGATGGATGGAGGGATGGATGGAGGGATGGATGGATTTTTGGCTAACAGACATTTTAAAAATAAATGAACAAGTGTGCTGTATCCGTGTTATCTGTAAAGATTTTTTTAAAGTATGTATAATATCTGATTGTTTTGGCTTCATGGTTTATGGTTTTCTGGCAATCATTTGTGGTTCAGGGTAATATAAATGAATTTTCAACACCGTATCTTTAAAAAGGGAAATAATTTAATGTTAATATAAAGTTTACTATGTAATGTTTTGTTTCGACATCCAGATAATATTCTTGCAGTAGTGCAGAAAACAAAAAACTCGCATGTTATCTTAGCCAGTCTGTTTTTTTGATTGGCTATAACACAAAAGTGAACTAACAATGGTAGAGGTGCCAGACTAAGCACAATTTGTGCTGTTGCACAGTGAATAAAGTTAAGGATATTATGATATACGCGAGGTGTTGTATGTAGATGGGTGATGTATGTGTCAGTGGATGTACGTGAGGGCATAAGGAGGGAGAAGACTAGGCTGCTAAAACGAAATTAAAGAAAATATAAAAGGAAAATAATAGTAAAAGGGAAAAAAAACTAAAACTATTGAAATGTGATCAATCTTTAGACAAAAGGATCGTACCAAATGCTGTTAATCTTTTCAGGTAACCATTCACAGTGTTCCCTTGAGGTGTTCCCATTGAAAAGTGCCAGAAATTGTGGTGAACAAAACAAAACGAAAAGAAATTTCACAGCATTCTTGCTTCTTCAATTATAAAAACTTGGCCAATCATGAGAGGTTGAGTCCCACCAATTTTGGCAATTAAACAAAGTGGGGGGAAATAGATGTTGTTTGATCTTTGCGTGATAAGCTTACAGTTACAGAGGTGGTGAGAAGGTTTCACACTGTCTGCAAAGTTTTTAAGGTGGTTTTTATTTTTTAACGGCTTCTTTATTTTGCAAGTCTAATTGATGTTGAAGTGTATGCAGGGGCCCTTACCTTGGCACACGATAATGGTCAAGGAGGACATAACTAAAAGCTTCACTAAGTGCTTCCACGGTAATAAAACCTATAAAAGAATACATTTTCCACCAGGAAATAGAAAAACAATTAACAAAAACAAAACCCAGTGGTGTTAAATCAGAATGCACTCTGTTTCCCTGCCTTTGCAGGGGAGATAACAGTATTTATAGATAATAAGGATATTATTTTCCTACTAAAGAACACACATACACACACACAAATTACTAACATGAGATTTGGATGGGACTGAAAAATCACTAACATGCTGTGACAATTACTACATTAGTCAGCCTCTAAAATTAATCTCACCCGAACAGGACTGAAGGCTGCACTAAATGAGCTGTCTGGCTACAACGGCACAGTTGGTATCCCTCATTGTCTTGTGTGTGCAATTCTATGTGGCTTATCTGCAGCTTTTAAAACTGCATGTATAAGAGTAGTTATATGAAATGCTGAGAACAGGCTAATGACTAAATCCAGGGACACTTTATTGACTTCGTCGGTTTGTTTACGACCCAGAAAACACCTTAGGAGTATAAACGGAAGAAAGACATGCGAGAGGGTATGTGAAAGAAAGATAAAACGAGTGATAAAGAAATACAGCAGCTTAATATAATCTCACAATATTGCATCTTAACCGCTGAAAAGATCCGTAGAACTCTGCTCGCAAAGAGGTGACCAGAGCGTTAAAGTCAAACGCTCGTGGAGAGTTCCTCTAAGAAGATCTGCCTTTTCAGTTCAGGCCATGAATGAGTGTAACAACAGACATGTCAGTCTGAAGAGATGGTTTCATATTCAAATTTATTTAATGTGTCATGTCCGTACTCAAATGGCCAGCACAGTCACCAGACCTGAATTCAATATACAATCCAAGGGATGAAGTGGAACAGGAAATTTGCATCACAGATGTGCAGCAGACAAATCTGCAGCAACTGTGCGATGCTATCGTCGTGTTGACATCAGTGTTGAGACTAAATCCAATGCTTTATTGACCTAATGGGCTTCTTTATAGGACTGACACCTTACGAGTATAAACAGAAGAAAAGAGTTATTGACGAGAACAGGCTTATGATTAAACCCAGGGACACTTTACTGAACCAAAATCTCTGAAGAATGTTTTCATCACATTGTTGATTATAAGCCACTAGAATGAACGCAAAGACAAAAGGGGTCCAACCCAGTATTGGCAAAATGTACCTAATAAAAAGTCTGGTAAGTGTATACTGTACTTATAAATGCAGCAATAAATGATTTAGTCTACAATAATTCGTGGACATAAGTGGATGGCTATTGGCTGAACACGTGAAAGATTTTTATGCAATATTATCTTCCTGTTTCTTTATTCCCCTTTTAAACTTCTTTATAGTAAAACAAAGAAAAAAATCTATTTTAATTTTATGTCTTTAATTTTATGTGGTGAAGGTGATGGCATGGCATAGTTCATACACAGGCCACAAATCATCCAATTTGTATCTACTACCTTTATAGTTTGGTTTGGTCATTTTTGAACAGTTATACAGTTGTCACAATTCTTCTCTGTACTTTTACTGGAAGGCAGACCTCAGCTTTACTTGAACAGAAATATTGCATTAATCCCTGAGGAATTACAGTGCAATGCAATTTTTATCCACGGCCCCTAGACATGCAGAGCCAAGCAATGCCAGGGCAGTGCACATACAAATAAGATCTCAATGTGATGAGCACATTTAAAGCTAAAATGAGAAATTTTATTCTGCTCGCCGAAAGAAGCGCCATAAAGTGCATTCAGTCACCCATCAGGTGGCATTCAAACCAATTTTTCAAGGCAGAATTGAATGGAGAACCCATGGCAGAAAAGTGGGGCATACAAATTTATTTCTAATGTGAACAGAACAGCCTCGGTGGGGCTAAATCTGATCAAAATCATTGGAGTGCATCCACTTTTGCAAAGAGATGTGATTTTTTAAAGCATTTGAGGCTCTCTATGCATGTAATCAGCAGTCAGTTGAAGAGGGTATGGGGATGAATTTTATTCCTCTTGTTACGAGAAATGATTCAACTTTTTTATTTTTTTTGGGAAACATCATTGAGAAAATGTGCTGGTTGTTTGTCAATTAGTCAACATCGAATTTTCTTCAATTTCTTTAACAAATTGGAGTTTTCTTGATATTGATGATATGGGTGTAAGCAAGAACAACATGACAAAATGCCTTCTCCATGTTATCTTTATACCAATTTATCCAGCATTTAACCCTAACCTTGCACTTTAACTATGAGTGTTGGAGAATTAAACTAGCTAAAATGTAAAATGTAATAATAATAACTGACCACACCTGGAGTCTTACAATCGCACCACAGTTTGCCATAAGATGGTCTCCCGGACAATTTATTTTTAGCAGCACTGCAGCATACACATGTTGGGAAGGGACTCAGAAACCCTAATTTATTAAACTTTGCTTTTAGTACAGACAAAAACAAAACACAAAACAATAACAGCTAATCTGATTTGACTTAAACGTTTCAGAAGCGTCCATAAATCTTAAACCCGCAGGGAGGCACTTCCCGTATTCTCGGCAGCTGTTTCAAATGCTCAGCCACCCTTTAGCTTTAAATGGATTCTTTAAATGGAGTCTCAGTCAGAAGCTGACTTCTTGATGCAGGTAACGCACGGAGAAAGCCTAATGTGTCGTCACAAAGAAAGACATGAACTAAATTGTGAATCTATCACTCATAAGCCGAGATGCAGTCTCTGAGATACACGCAATTTCTCGTGAGAGATGGACTGAACATTTGGTTTTATCATTTTAAACCTGAAGGTTAAACAGGATGAAAAAGGAAAAATTCTTTCCTTTATACATATTACATCCATGCAAGTTTTTTAAAATAAATCTTAATTACGCAAATGACTCATTGTTTCTAACTAAAAAGTACATCTGTGGAAGTTCTGATCACGTTTTGAGAGTCTGATATGGTCACAGCTGAAAAATTACGAAATTAAGTACACTGAATGCCAGCTTAAGACTCCATGATTTATGTCCACATATCGAATGCTTTCTGTTGGTAAATCATTTGCATAAAAACTGTGTACTTAGCTACGCTGTGTGGAAAACCCCCCAGAAAAAAGCGACAAAGACATGCAGCACAATGTGGACTCCTCAACACAAATGAAAGGTCTATAAAAGTGATATGGCACAGTGTACCAAGACCAAATATAATTCAGGCATCTCACATATGGCTTCTTGGAGAATCCAGTACAGTTTGTCCAACCTCACTTTTCATTTCGTCACCAAAAAAAAAAAAAAAAAAAAAAATGATATCACAAAAACAAATGTGCAAACTGATCCAGCATAAAGTTGCTTGCCTCAAGTATTTAATATTCACCCTGTATCTGAATCCATCTTCATTTCTATCTGCTTGCTGTCTCTGTTTATCTACTTTATGTCTGCCTTGGTAACTATATTAATAGCTTATTTATGCACATTGAAAAGGGCAAGAGAAAAAGCTTATATCAACAGCCCTACAGATTAGATGAAAAATATGTAGATTTGATTTTGTTGTGAACTTTTCCGTTTAACCTCCTAAGACCCGAACTCTTCCACGGCATGCATTTTTAATTTCTCTTTGATATTTGGGCACATTGGGACCTAAAAACAAAGAATTACCAGATTTTTTTTTTTACCTAATTTTTGTTTCTGAGAAAAATGAGAGCCACATATGAGGATATTCATTTAAAGTTTTGATAGAACAGTAGCAGTATAATGTCCTCGTAAGTGGATATCAGGCAAAATTGAGTATTTTGGTCTAAATAACCCAAAATGTGATGTTCACATATGTGGACGCCAGGTCCTAGGAGGTTAAGTTAAAAACAGAGAAGAGGTGATTCAAAATGTGTGATCTGCATCACATTATCAAGTCTTATCAAGAAAGGATAACAGGTTACTCTGACCTTGGTCAGCTGTCTTTTCAAATTAAATTAACTGTCAATAGCAGGTCACCATAATGTCAGTAGCTTTTAAAATAGATTTAAGTGGCTCTGGACACACCCATACACAAAGAAACCAATGGATATATCTGTAAAATAAAGTCAAATTTTATTTATATAGCACCTTTCAAGACAAGGATCACAAAGTGCTTCACAACAAATAGCAACATAAAAAAAGTTAACTAAATCCAAGTCTTAAAAAAGACAAAAAAAAATGTGCTTACTAGACGTCTAAAACAGCAGTCTCCAACCTTTTTTGCGCCATGGACCGGTTTATGTCCGACAATATTTTCACGGACCGGCCTTTAAGGTGTTGTGGATGAATACATCAAAATAAAACCAGTACCGGTACCAAAAAAAGAACCAGGGAATCAGAGTTATAAAAATATATATATATATATATATATATATATATATATATATATATATATATATATATATTTTTTTTTTTTTTTTTTTTTTTTTTTTTAAATAGATAAAAACACTAAAAAACCCTAAAAACACTGAAACCCATAAATTTCACACACGAGCCTCAACTCTCACAGCCCGGCACCAAACGACTCATGGACCAGTACCAGTACATGGTTCAGGGGTTGTAAATATACTCACTACACCGGATTGACTGCTTGTTAATGCTGTCTTTAACAAGCCAAACACGTGGTAGAAACTTAATGCACTTAGACAACCTGCTGATATTCAAACCAAGCTGACCCAATCAGAATAGAGAAGAAAGGTGATTTAACTTTGAATTTTGCATGGACTCGTCTAAGTAATTCAGAAACGGCTGTTCCACTGAGAATTTTCCCACACGATCATCTCTAGGGTTTACAGAGAATGGCTCTAAAAAGACCATCCAGCAAGAAGCTTTTCTCTGAGGGAAAAAGCCATTTTGATGCCATACGGCAGGAAGACTGGCCAAACTGCTTCACACTAATAGGAAGGCGACTCAACTAACGACTTGTTAAAACCAAGGTATGAAAAGCATCTCTAAACGCACATCATGTTGAGTCTTGTAGCAGATGGGCTACAGCAGTAGAAGACCACACCATGTGTCCCTCCTGTCAGCTAAGAATAGAAAACTGAGGCTTTAATTTACACGGACTCACAAAAACTGCCCACAGAGGATTTGAAATATGTTGCCTGGTCTGATGAGTCTCAAGTTCTATTTCAACTTTCAGATGGTAGGCTCAGAATTTGGCAGAAAACAACATGGAAAAGCATGGATCCATCTTGCTTATATCAACGGTTCAGGCTTGTGGTGGTGTAATGGTGTAGGGAATACTGTCTTGGCACACTTTAGGCCTCTTAGTACCAAACAAGGGCTGTTTAAATGTCCCAGTCTACCTGAGAACTGTTGCTGATCATATCCTCCCCTTTACAATCACACTGTTCCCCAGTATCGATGGCTTATTCCAGCCCGATAGCTAAGCATGTCTCAAAGCTCAGATCATCTCAAACTGGTGTCTTGAACATGACTGTGATGTCAGTCCAACAGAGTACCAGAAGGGGAGATTCACATCATGGATGAAGCAACTGTTTGATGCTATTGTGTCAATATGCACCAGAATCTCTGTGCAATGTTTCGAGCACCTTGTTGAATCAGTGCCACAAATCATTAAGTCAGTTTTGAGGACAAAAGGGGGTCCAACGCTGTACTAGCAAGGTTTGGCTAATAAAGCATCCAGTGAGTTCATATCTGTGTAAAGTAAGAACTCCACATCCATTAAAACTGTAAGAAAACATTTGGCTTGTAGGGAAATTTTCAAATCATTAAAATGTTTTCCTGTGAAGTCCAAAAGTTGAGTGCTGTGGTGATAGAAATAATATAATATATACAGTATCTGTACTTCCGAGGTTTAAAGCTGTCTCTAAAATATCACTTCTCGCTCTCTGACCCTATTAGCAAATCACAAATAATGAGCCATGGTTTCCTCCTATCAGCAGGTGTCGTGGAATCAGAAACACAGCTGTCTAGTTCTAAGGTAGCCCAGGGGCAGGGTGGAAAACTTTCCAGGCTTTATCATAGCACACAGTAGAATGGTCTAATTTGTATTTTTTTTTCTGCCAGCACCCCACACTGAGCTAAAACGTAATGAATAGTTTGAGATGTAAAAAGGCGAGTTACAATTTCACTATCAACGGTTTTGATTTTAACCCGAGCACTCATATCACAGGACCACTGATGCAGAGGAGCAAAATTTGAAGAAAAAAAAAAGTGGAATTTGATGCCTGAGCCTCACAACAATTACTAAACGCGCAGTTTCTCATGCAGTGTAACAGAGATAAACGGTTATCTGGAAAGAGAGATTCAAAAACGAGACAAAGGATGAAACGGGGAGATGAGAGTGGCAGTCTGTTCTGTGCTGCAGCTTAAAGAAATGACATTTTGTGCATCTCGATATAGCTGCGTGTTGTCTGTGTCAGAAAGGTGTGTATAACGCACATAGCCGCATATCTCCGTGCTTTCCTGAAAGCATGCATCCTTTTAACCCTCTCGCAGTGATTAGGGCATCACTGTGGGGAAAAGTCGGTAATTATAAATTCACAGTCCTCAGAATTATGCATTATTAATTTCTAATTACGCTGCATCTGACATGATGATAAGTGTTCCACTATAAAAAGAAGTTCACCGCGCTGCTGAAGCAAAGGTGAGTGTACACAAAACAACATTTCATCAGGTGCAAAACTTGCTGCCTTTGACATTTTTTTCTTTAATGAACACACTGGTGGAGTACACCTCTAGCGGCAACTCTAGCGCGATTTCTTTTTTCGGCTACTTTCTTCTAAGATACAGTAGAATACTTTAACTGGGACAAAATCTGGTAAAAATCATGTCATATGCATTGGGTCTAAATTAAACTAGGTCGCACTGTGACACTGCAGCCTCTCAGGTGGATACCGTAGATTATTTTTACACATGCCGAGTCGTTTTCTAGAGTGCCAGGGCAAATTCTCTTCTTCTCAGCCCTCCCTCTTGTTCTTCTTCCATCTTCACGCAGTATTTCTCAAACACCGGCTTCTTTAACTCTATCTCTCGTTCATCGCTTGGTCTCGCCTCCACCTCTTGCACTCCGGTGTTTATTTCCTCCCCTTTTCCTTATCAAGTTAATGTCATCAAACCGATTGCTTTGTTCTTGAATGACTACACTTCAGCTATAGCTCCCACACTTTTCCCAGCAGCTTTTCTCCCTCATCTCTTTTCTTCAGTCTGTCCCAAAGTAAGAAATACAATGTCCTCTTCTCAACATTGAAGCTTTTTCCTCATATGAAGCTTCTACTCAGGCGATATACTCTCTCTGTATTTATGTTGTTTTCAATTCATCTAGCTCTGTGAAAAGCTCAGCCTTTACCACCTACCTCTCTCCTATATATACACTTCTCTCAGTCATCTACCTCTGTCCCATCTTCAAGTTAAACTCATTTCCTGCAATTCTTGCTGCTTTCTCCCTGATTTGTTTTTATCTCTATCGATCGTGACCCTTTCCTCCTTTAAGAAAACTCTCCTGATCTGATGACAAGCACAGAGGATCTGCTGAATGAGTGTTTCATCTCTCTCTCTTGCTCTCTCCCAATCTATACCCACACACTCATCATGGCCACTTCATTAAGTGCACCTGTTCAACTGCTCATAAATGCAATTATCTAATCAGCCGATCACCTGCCAGCAACTTAGTGCGTTTAGGGATGTAGAGATGCTGGACTTCAAACCCAGCATCAGAATGGGGAAGAAAGGTGATTTAAGGGGCTTTGAATGCCCTATAGTTGTTGGTCTATTACCGATCCAATGGGATCTTCCCACACAGCCATTTCTTGGTTTTGCAGAGAATGTTCCAAAAAAGTGTAAATATCCAGTGGGTGTCATTCCTCTTGATGAAAAACTGGGATTAACTGGAAATGTTCTGTTTTTAACTGAGGCACGATACACACTTCCAAAGTCGAGATAAAATCAAACGTAGACATTCTAACACAAATCTACAGTACTCTGATTGATCTGTACATAGTAGCACTCCAACCTTTTTCCACAGACGGGAAATTACAGCTTTTAGGATTGAAAGCCTAAGCCAGATGGTTAAAGTACATGTCACATAATCCAAATGTCCACGGTTCAATTCAATCCAGTGACATTTGTGACATGGCATACCATATCTTTCCTCTTATTTCTTCTCTGCCTCCTCAACATCCACTGTCACATCAGATAAAATTACCCCCAAAAAGAAATTTCAGGTTCCCCCTGTCCAGTCAAATAATCTTTTGATTATAGTCAATTGCCTGTCTCCAAGTCTGTTTTGGATAGTTTACTGAAACCATTTCCTACTCTTTTCTACCCCATTTGATCCCTTCTTTTCAATCGGTCCATGTTCCCTGTCTGTCCATCTGTACTTTTCAGCCAGAGCTGCTGTCAGCATGCTGCGTCCCATCCTACATTTTTAATTTTTCCTTATCGTCCAGCTGCCACTGATACAGCATGTAGGTCAATAAAGAGGGCATACACTCACACAAACATCCACTCTTTGTGAAACACTAACACGCTGTGACAACTATACAAACACAAAGTCTATATACAGCCCTAAGATTAAGTGGTACACACATACAGGTGCACTTAGTGACAACCAAACGCAGTATTTGTTGGCAGTGTGTCAGTATTTTGTGGGTAAGTATCACTAGACTGTATTTTAAAAGACCTTTACAAGTGTGTACATTCATGTATGTAAAGGAAACTTCATTATGTTGCAGTTAAAAAACACACACACACAAATCAAAGATGAGAACCACAGAGCTGATGGCTCTACTACACCTCCCTCCTCCAACAGGCTAACAAGACCTCTGATGTGACCCAACTAAATCCAGGGGGAAAGCTCGACAAAAGACCTCCCATGGTAAGCTTAAATCCCGCTCACACATAAGCACCCACTTGAGCAATGATGCACATGCTCCCTACAGAGATTAATAAATCTCATCCAGATCGCACGGCTGGGATGGACAAGGTTGACAGAGGGCATCTGGAGCCTGTCAAGACAATCAAAACCCGTTGCCCCTCTCCCATTCAATATCTGCAACTCTCCTGCTTTTAATCATCCTTTTTCCAACTCTTTCTCTCTCTCTCCTTCACTCTGCCTTCCTTGCTGCTCTGCTCTCTTTCTTCCTATTTGATCTTTTTGTGATTCATTAGAAGCTGATGTGAAAAAAAAGTGTTAATTGTTCTGATATGGGTAAAACTGAACGAGACACATGGATCAAAGGAAGATTCAGTTTTATATTTTTGATCACACTGAGCCTGCTGTGTTCTTTTAATTAAACTAGCTGGCTAACTGAAGTGAAGGGTTGGCTATGGAAAAAGAATAACAAGTGAGCACTACAACTTTACTGTACATGCATTAAGTGAAAGCATAAGCTCTGTTTTTGTAAGATATAAAGCTGGGAGGACATTTTTATTAATATTTTTCATTGCCTCACACTTTTAAAGGATCTGTAAATTTGATGCTTGTAATACAGCTGTTCTCACTGAACAAATAGCTAAATTTAGTATAAAACAGACTGCTCCGTGTTACCTTAAACGGAAGAGATTTTTCACTGCAAGGGCTGATGGGTAGAGACTGAAGGCTGCTGGCAGGACTTGTCTCTGTGCTCTGCAAAAAGACAAAAACACAGCTATAACCAGAACATCACGATGAGGTTTGCGTGCTGTACTGTGCTGAAGATAAACCAGTCAGGTGCTTAAATAGACAACATTACAACATTAAGGAATTTTGTTTTTACTCTTCTTTTTCTGCTAAATATATTCACAGTTAGGCAGTATTACAAAAGCCTCGCTAAACATTCAGTATGAACACAGAGGAAGGTATAAAAAACGTTAGTTCTGAAGACAGGTGCTCATTTTCATCCCTGACTTTTCATATATTTTTACAGAAAATCTGATTCATCTACATTTGAATGACCTCAAAAATGTAAATGTAGGTAACATGTCTGTATCAGAACAATTTCATGTTGCCAGCTGCATTATTTTCACCTGGTTTCTTACAAAAGCTCTTTTTTTCTGATGACAGTTGTGATTTGACGCTTTTTGGCACTGCTTCTCAGCACAGTTATCTAGTGGGCAGAGATCAGAGGCAGCCAGACGGGGATCCAAAATGCACACGCGCACACACACACACACACACACACGCACACAGCCTGTTTTCATGTGACAAAAGGAGCATGTGCAATCACGTACAATCTGCACACAGGTGCACAGAAACACCGTCCCTTAAGAAGAGCATATGCGGGTATATAGATCACTGCTGAGGGCTCCTGATGGGTCATATGGGAAAGTGTGAGTGTCTCCTTGTCATGACATTTTAGATCACTTTACTGAATCATATGAGGAAGTAAGAGAGCATCAAAGAGGAAACATCCTGCTCTCTAAAGATCTTTGAAAGATAGAAAGCACTTGCTTGCATTCTTTGCTCTTCTCTTAATTAAGATAATCTCCACTTTTGACATCACACATGCTATAGAAGCGGTTACACTAATCTCCTAAACAATCACACTTAAAAAGCCAAGTTGGTCTGCCTGCAGATGCACAGCACAGCCACTACAAAACATGACATGCCCACTTCACTGTTACAAGGTTAGGTTGGGATTGCGGTTAAATTCATTTAATGATAATCTTAGGGTAAGGTTAGATTAAAGTTATGGTTACTTGTAGTCTGCAAGTCTCTCAGCACAGCTGCCAATGTTTCCTCCTAGGATGCTGACTTGGTCTGATCAACTCAGGATCAGCCACTTAGCTTGAAGCCTGACAAGATCAATTTCCTTGCGATTGTGATCTTGCGAACCTCACAAGATTCCAGCTGTCTCATTGGTTTTGAAGGAGGTTCTGAGAAACACTTGAGCCCAAATCTTTGCACAGCATAAACTTGATGCTTTATTGGTTTGGCTGACCTTTTAAAGAAGCATGCCTCCCTATCAGAGTTATAGGTGTGCTGTGGCGTCAGGCCCTCAATGTGTCATTGGTGATCAATGCCTTTTCCTATGTAGACAGACAGGCGTGTACTCAGTGACACCCCCCTAAACACACATACACACTCTCACTCTGTCTCCTTCTAACACACTCCTCTTTAAGGTCACCCCTGTCCCACAGGCCTTAACACACAACTGTCCCCACAATTAGACGTGGCTCAGTAAAAAGGCTCTTAGATTTAGGAATTGGCTGCCGGGGAGCCATGGATTTAATGACTGGCACTGCACTGAAACTAAATGTCTACAGATGATGAATGGCCTAAGAAAGGAAAGCAGGTTTTGTAGTTTGATGCGCACCTTTAATCACATCCACACATGAGTTAAATCAAGAAATGAAAACCTTCAAATAACTCAAGGGGCATTCATACCAGCTCGCTCTCTGACAGATATTCGTCTTTTTTTTATAGAAATTGCTTTAAAATACTGTCATGCGGTTAAGCGAGGACATTGAATTACTCCGCTTTGCTGTGTTCCACACCTATCTGTACAATCCAACAGACATTTATTTGTAGAAGTTCATCAGAACTTTTGGAAATGCTGATGGGAGCACATTAGCTAGTTCTGAATGGCACTGTTCTTTCCAAAAACTGTTTTAACAGATTTGGATGGCACAATCGGAACTGTAAAAAACACCATTTTCAATGTCATTCTGTTATATCCGCATTCTGACAACGTGGTGGAGGAAGCAGTCTGAGTGTAAGCCGTAACAAAAAGTCAGTCACGGTCTTCCTAGAATCCATGGCTGACACTGACAAATGGAGATCATCATAGGAAACATTTCTGGACACAGACAGTGGCATTTTACAAATGTTCGTCCATGCAGCCGACAGAAAACACTGTTCAAAAAAGTAAATATCTGAAAGGAGTGTTCATGGTTCAAATTGTTTGTGTCTGCATAATGATAAGCATCTTTTATTTGTATAGGACAATCCTTTGTTATTATTTTTGACATCAAATCTTACTGCTTGTGCTAGTATTTTGATTTTTATTAGTATCGTTTGTATTATTTCAATTTGAAATCGGAAGCTATATAAATTGCTTTTCCTCAATTTTTTGAATTTTTGGTGCCATAAAAATATTTTATCCAACCCCACTGGAAAATACGTTCCTCTTAACTAACTGATAAAAAGAAAATTATTTTAAAACAGTTGTTAATCCTGTTCTACAGATATTATAGTCTATATGTTTATAAAGAATGGGAAACTGCATCAATTTACATCAAATAAGCTCACAACAGCTGTGTGCAGCCCAGTCGTGTCTTGATAACTTTTACAAGCTCCTGAATTCAAAGGTGTAGATTGCTCACAGCTAGGCTGTCCCAAAAATCAAGGCTGGATTCTGGATTAAAAGGTCAGTGTTAGGTGTCAATGTAAACTTTCAATTATGCAAATCTATTTTTTCTGAGACGTGATGCTCTCACATTCAAATCTTTTAATGTACTTTCAATGTTGGCCTTTTTGGTAAGCTCTCCAAAGATCTTACTATTTGGGAGTTGACATCTAAATATGTCTCTGGGGCTTTGAGAGTCTGCTCTGTTAATCTCACCCTCCATCTTCCATGAATTATTGCGATGTGTCAACTAGGTTCTTCAGTAAGGTTTCTGCAGTGGACCACTGAGGCCTACTGATGAGCCTTCTTTTTTGGGGGGAAAAATTATTCTTGCAAAAACCCGCACATGGAAGGGAAGAAGATATGCAATAGTGTCTCCAGTCTCCTGGGAACCCAACTCAAATCTGTTTGATGTCTCTAGAGCCTTGGGAGCTGAACCACAGGGAATTCTGTGTTTTGTTTCCACCTGCCATAACTCTGACATAAGGTTAAGACATGGCGAGTTCTCTTTCCTTCAAATCATTAAAGTTTAGTTCATAAGTCTATAAGTTTAGTTCTGCAGAGAATTTCAACTCAAGTAATCTCTGAAAGCACCTAAATCGAGTGGTTTTGCATGTTTTTGTGGCACTTGAAAAAACAATGAAAATTAGACAGAAGCCAAAAACACAGTAATCTCAATTACATGGTCAACGTTAAGTAACTGTAAAGATTTTCCAGAATTTCAGGCTATGGTTTTGGGGACTTGAGGTTTTCAGTTTGAAATACATTATAAGTGAATTTCCATAACTTTCCATTTATTTGCAATTCAAAGAAGACACTGTAGAGATGTAAACCCATGATAGTATCGCTCTAACATGAGTGTGGAACAACACATCTGAGCTTCAGTACCTCAAAGCAGCTGAAAATAATGACCAAAGTCCTTTTCAACAATCACAAACCTATGGATAGTTGAAAAATAAAAATTATATTAAGAGCTTAATTTTCAACCCAGACTGATGAAATGCTCAAAATACCAGTAGTTTGTTACACAATATACCATGTGTAACAAACTAAAGTCCCCAAAATTGATTAACTAGTGTGTTACTTCAGAGGGGAGAATTCACAGGTCTGCACTGAAAGCTTGCAAGTCAATAAGCATAATTAGGTGGAAGACAAAATCTTTGGGTAGCCTGTGGACAATCACCACCATAAACTGAGTGCCTTTTGATTTCACAACCTCTGATAGGGTGACACAGCAAGGGGGAGGTCTTCTCAATCACCAAATGTAGTTTCGATTAGACATTAGATAAAAGAATCTCTATGTGACCGATGTATGTAATGATGATTTGATTTGAAGTTGAATTTCCAATAAATAAAGTAAAAAGTGAACAAATTACAGTCCCTGCACCTTTGCACACACAGAGGACTGACAGCAGGAATTCTAATCCCAAAGTTTCACATGCCAGGTTCCACATACTGCAGAGTTATGACCCTGTCTACTTGGCTGTGCTTCGGCCCAGTGATCGGACGTTTGAAGTGGACAAAAGTGTTTGACAGTGAAAACTATTGGCACCTGCTATTGATTGGCAAAAGCTTGCAAAAGCAGACACAAGTGTATTACGGCAAAGGTGAACGGAAGAGGCTATAAGTTAAATTAAACAAAGCCAAAGACCGGGGCTCAATACCAGAAGGTCAAGCAAATGAAATGCAAAGAAAACAGACATGTCGAGTCACCTTCCCCTTGTTGCAGAATGGTTTATGTCTGCTTTTGGAAGGTAACAAAATTTGCAAGTTAATGACACAACAGAGCAAGCAAAGAGGGCAAAGAAACGCCTCTTTCATATTCATGTTCTGCTGCTGTGTACCCTCTCTCTGTTGCACTCCTTTAGTTTTTTTCCATCACCACTTTAGTTTACCTCTCTCTCTACAAATTATTATTTCATTTACATGTCTCATGTCTCTCTCACAGAGGTCCTGGGAGAAAAACAGAGATATAAGCAGGAAAGAAATCAGGAGAAAGCCATATATATGCCTCTGTGGACTGTAATTCACAGCAGGCTTTGATCTTAGTTTAGAGATACTAATGGTGTGGTTTTAGGGAAGGTCTGGTCACCCTTTTATCTTTTTGTGTATTTGTATTTTGAGTACGGGTCTGTATAATACTTCCATATATGGTTGGGTCAGTCACCCATGTAGATTTAAAAAAACCCAAAGCATCAGACAATCAAAGCTAATGGATGTTCTTTGTGAGCTTATGCTATTGCTAACATCCCTTATTGGTATGTTGGCATGTATTATACACTGCCAAAGGGTATTAGTGAAAATATTAGCACTTTCACTCTAAAACAAAACATTGACCGTATATGTTAAACAACATCAACACCCCCTTCCAAATGACTCCTACTAACACTGTGCTCGCAAAACTTCAGAAAACAATCATTTCGGCATCTGTCATTTTCGAGCAGTGTTATGATCTTTCTGGACTAAAATGTAAAACAAAAATTTGCATCTGCATCTTGTAATTACCCGAGACCCCTCAAAAACGTGTGGAGTCTGGCATCTAAAGAGGATATGTAAGTGCAGAGGATGGCAGATAATGTGGTTTCCTGGTTTATATTGTTAGACCTTGTAAAGGTATTCCAACGTGTCAGTGCTTTACTAAGTGACTGTTTCAGCTAATTGTGTCCATAATGGTTTGGATGTAATTTAAGTTGGTTCCAAACATTCACACTGAGACAGACACGTAGCTTGGGGTGAAACATTAGCTTTAACCAGGCTAAAACATTTAAAGAGGAGATTTATAGCCTGAAACAGGAGGGATAATATGTGTGTGTGTTGTGTACATGTAAAGCATAAACTGGCAGATACTTAAAGTCTCCCGGTTTCCCCCTCTAAACGTAGAATCTGATTAAATTAACAAAACAAAGTGATTAAATGGACCTTTTAGAGACGGGAAAGCAACCACTTTGACCAGATTTCATGGAACTGAAAGAGAGCCTGATTAAAATAGGGGGTGAAAAATTCGTAAGAGCAGCGTGGTGCACAGTGGTTCCAGATGAAATAGCTTTTTATTGTTTGCTAGACCCTTATCCTCACTGGTTTAAAACAATTTGATGCGTTTCTAACTTGATAAGGGCTGTCGGTGTGGTCTACCTTATGTGCTCTGTAGAAGCCAAATATGCCAGACTAACTAAATGTAAAGCTAATCTTCCTTCATTTGTTTGTATGTCCTTGTCGAGAAGAGCTTATGTGCTGCTGACTGTTAGCCATGTGCATTATCTCACCTCCTGCAGTGTCCGTCTCAGCCTTAGAAGCAGGGTTTTGACAGCAGTGCACTCCTGCTGCATGAGTCTTAGTGGAAGGGTTTCCAGTCCCAGAGGTAAAGGGTCATCTTCCTTCCCCATGCCCAACCCGGCGCTCCACTCAGCAGGCAGCAGGCTGGTTGGACGGCAGGGTTCCCTAGAGGAGGGGAGGGATGAACAAAGACTTCATCATAAACACGTCTTCCCTGCGTCCCGCTGTTCTCCACTTGTGGAATCTCATCATTGTCTTCGCTGGTTAGCGATTATATAGCTGACCCATTACACAGTAAAGTGAAGATGCCAGCTGCTTCTCAATACCCCAGTAATTCCTTGAATTCTGTGTGATACCATGTGTAACAAACTAAAGTGCACAAACATAGTCCGAACAATAACTTGGCAGAATGCAAAACAATAATTTGTAGCAATTAGATGCAACGTAGTAAACTACTCCTTCTACACAACCTTCCTGCATAGCATAAAGCTGTTATTCACAGTATTTTAATCTGATTGAAACCCAATGTGAACATTTTGAATCTTTCATCTTTATTATTTCAGAGTCATTGAATAAAAAAATAGT
The DNA here is from genome assembly GCF_963576455.1 of Neolamprologus multifasciatus. NCBI lineage: Eukaryota > Metazoa > Chordata > Actinopteri > Cichliformes > Cichlidae > Neolamprologus > Neolamprologus multifasciatus. The sequence continues at coordinate 15,786,343 of NC_140450.1, forward strand.
CCATTGCTGCAAAAATAGTTGACTTTAAAAAACACATAATGACAAGAAAATGAGACAGACAGAAAAAAACAGGAGAAGGAAAATTAAACCAAAAAAAGTGACAGTCAGAGCCAACTGTCACAATACACAGCAGCTACCCCACAGTATCCACCGAGGACTCGATTTTAATGACAAGTCATTCCTACAATAATTCTTTATAAAGAAGGTTTTAAATCAACAACGTTAGGCGATAACAAACTACCACACAAAACAAAAAGTCCACCTTATCATCCTGTATGATGAAGTCAGGGGGAGACTTCACTACCAAGAGATTTGTGGACGTCCACAAGAAAGTTTGAATGTTACGTGCAGCAGAGCTGACCACAGGTAGATGCTGTTAAAAGTCACAGCTTAAGGCCAGACTATTAACTATTAGCCTCCGAAAGAGGCAATGTTGTGATGGCACAGGATTGGATTCAAACACACACAAACAACAGGGGGGAGTTCAACCAAAGCCTTCTTGTAATTAACTGTCCCATTTGGGAACACACTCCATTAAACAGTAAACAGGTCTTTGTACCAGCATGTCTTTGGTCTCCGGTGCGTGGCCTCTATTCCTTGTCTCACCTGAAAGTCACAGCATTTAGGAAAAACGGAGACAGTTTTTTGGAAGGGATTCTTACAAAGAGCCAGACCTGCTTGGAGAATCTTTCTTTGCCTTCCTAAAGCTCAATCCACGCACCTCGGGCTCTTATATTAACATAGTCATTAATTGCTTGGAGTCCGCTGTACTCCTTTTGCCAGTTTGCCACATTTCCCTGCTCGAGATGTCAGACTTCTCTATAGTCCACCAGACATGAAAACAGTCTCCGAACAAAGATCAAGACGTTTTTATTCTATTTTGTGGCCGTGTGTGAAAAGCATCGGGAAAACAAAGCACATCAGTTTACTTTATGATAGCTCTGCACAAACATGACGGTAATTGAATGTCTGTGGGGCTACTGATGTGGTTTGTAGTTCAAATACTTTTTTATTGAGTGGTAGAAAAAAAAGATAAATTTTCTAAACAGACATTTTAATTCCCCGACATTCTCATTTTGGGATTAGCACTCACCTGAGGTTAACAATTTACTTTTCAGACAACAGCAATTACACAAGCAATTAACCACAAAACACACTGGAACACTAACTGCATTCATGGGCATAACTCATGTAACCTAAAGGGTTACATGATCTGTGGATAAACATAATCCGTGGATAAACCTTTTGTTCTGTTTATGCACTTCTTTGCCTTTTAAAATGCAAGCCATCATCAATCCACTGGCAAACAGTCACAACCATCTCTGATCAATAAAAATGTGGCGCTGACTCTGACTTGGACATTTCGACCAAGTCTTTACTCTTAAAAGTTCCCCTGCAATTAGAAGCCTATTAACACTACTACACGGAGCTAGATTGTTTGCAAAATAGACTTAAACTATTTCAACTATTAAACTAGAGTTGACGCATTGCACACAGAGAAAGCAGAGAGAAAGAACGCCGGAAAGCAACTAGAATAATCAAACTTGTTTCAATAAAGTAAATTCCTGCATTAACATTTCTCTGCCAGGTTGTGATATTTTGACAGAAGTGCATAAAGGGGGACTGTGTATCTCACCTTCTTTATGACATTTTCAAAAGGTGAGCCGAGAAATACCACCCTCTTGTCTGAAAACCACACAGACAACCTCAGAGTTCACAGTCTGCATAACAAGAAAAGAAGAGGGATGGAAGACAGTGGAAAGGCAGACATGGTAGCAGAAACAAGAAGCTCTTAATCAGTCCATGTTCACTTTCACAGATTTAGAGGGAGGTTCTAAAAAAAAATCACCAAATAAAGAGCAGCCATAAGCATTAACTCAGCCAGAAAAATCTACTTTTTAAAAAAATTTCTCTTTTCTTTCTAAAATAAAAAACAACACAAAATATCGAACAACATAAGCCATTCTGAACACAGCTCGGTGAAAAGGTCAGGCTGAATCGCACCCTCGTACTTTCTTCTCTGACTGTTCAACATCCCACCCCTCTTTTGTCTTTCTTCACCCTCTATATCTGTCTAACCCCACATTGTCGCGCTTTTTCTATTCTTCAAACCTTCGCCACTCTCTCCAGGCTCCCACCTCTGTTACTTCTCTTTTGTTCCCCTGCCCTTCCCTTTCCCACCCCCGCCATACCCCTCACCTGAGTCTGCGTCTTCCATCTCTACAGCTCTGCCCTTGCCTCTTCATCTTTTTCACGTATTCCTCTGACAACCACTACACTAAACTGATGCAGTATCAAAGCCTAGGTGTCCCCCTGGGGATACTGCTGAGTACCTCATACAAATGTCGAGGAGGCCTGCTGTCTTTTGAGGACAGGTGAGCGCTGTCTGTCAACTAGTCAGATGAGATTTTTTTCCCCCCCGTCTTTCTTAAACTGAATTATTTGCAGCTTTTTGTTCCTGCCTGGCATCTCTGAAAAGAGTGAACTTTCTCCATTTATTTCTGTATTGCTCCACTGCTATTCAGATAGGATGAACAGGGTGTAAATAAACGACAAATGATCAATCGTGCACTCTTCTCTGATGTGTCAAATGGCACAGTGCGGTTCCAAAACAACGTTTTTGAGGGGGGAGGGGGGGTTTCTTCACAAGGACGTTTTCTTTATGGTTCTCTGCATCTGCGCCTTACTCCATGCCTGACAATCTTGCCCTTTCTCTAGCTTTCACCAGGGTTTCAGGTTTGGATTTTTCTTTTGGTGTAGCTCAAACAGAGTGACAGGAAAATGAGTAGGAGTAGGGTTCAAACAACACTTGAATCACCCATAACAACAATCACACATCAGGCGCAGGTATGCACAGTATTTACTCTTTCAGGGGACTAGAAGTTGAACATTGCTGCTTGAACTGAGCAGCTGAGGGCTGTAAACACATTTTATTGTGGACACTTTTTAAACACTTTTTTTTTAAAAATGTGCATATCTTTCAGTGCATGTCTACACTCTTTGTAATGCTGACGGGTCCAAAAACATTAATATATATACTTTAGGAAAGTTTTTGATATAATTAGTAGAGATTAGGACTTATACAAACATTTTATCTCCAAAAAGCTTTGTAAATGCAATGTTTGATGTACAGGGTGGGCCATTTATATGGACACACCGTAATAAAATGGGAATGGTTGGTGATATTAAAGTCCTGTTTGTGGCACATTAGTATATGTGAGGGGGCAAACTCCTCAAGATGGGTGGTGACCATGGTGGCCATTTAGAAGTCGGCCATCTTGGATACAACTTTTGTTTTTTCAATAGGAAGAGGGCCATGTGACACATCAAACCTATTGGTAATGTCACAAGAAAAACAATGGTGTACTTGGTTTCAACGTAACTTTATTCTTTCATGAGTTATTTACAAGTTTCTCTTTGTTCACAGCCATTGACATGTCAAAGAGGTTAACACGTGAGGAGCGGATCGAAATTGTGTTGATATCTGGTGAACGCAAGAAAACTGTCACTAATGGAGAAACATCAGTGGCTGTCCTAGCTTCATTCAGCAAGAGCCCACAGCTTAGCTGGCACGTTCCCTGCATTTTTCCAGCAAGATGGTGCACCACCACATTATGGGTGCCAGGTCCGAGCCTTCCTAGATGAACAGTTTCCTGGAAAGTGGATTGGTCGTCGTGGGCCAGTTGAATGGCCCCCAAGGTCTCCCGATCTGACCCCCTTAGACTTTTATCTTTGGGGTCAGCTGAAGGCAATTGTCTATGGTGTGAAGATACGAGATGTGCAGCACCTGTGCTGGCATTTTTCCTGCGGTGTTGCTATCAGTATGTGAAGAGTGGGAGAAGAGGGTTGCATTGACAATCCAACACAATCGGCAGCACATTGAACACATATTATAAGTACTCAGAAACTTGTAAATAACTCATGAAAGAATAAAGTTACGTTGAAACCAACACACCATTGTTTTTCTTGTGACATTACCAATAAGTTTGATGTGTCACATGGCCCTCTTCCTATTGAAAAAACAAAAGTTGTATCCAAGAAGCCTGGAGAACGACTCCTGAAGACCACTTGAAGAAGTAGAAGTAGTTTTTGCCTTACAAACTGTATGCCTATGTGTTTTTGCACAGCTTCCATTAAGTCTTTGCACCTATTTCCCATTTTCCTAGCAAAATATGATGAAATAAGTGGAAGCTCAAGACTTTTGTACAGCACTGTATGTGGGAACGCAGATGAATAAGCATGTCAGAATGCATACTTTTGCTGCAGTTAAACTGCAGTTACAGGCCAGACAAAGTCATTTCCAGCTAAGCATGAGTCTCACCTGCAGGTAATTACTGCACGCGCGTGCACACACAGACACGCTCACGAGCAAGCGCAGGGCACAGTTGAAGACAAGTCTGTTCAGTGATGATAGATGTTACACAGGCAGGGAGGCCGTTCCTCTACTCAGGGTCATCTGTCTTTTCACTGTCATGAGCTGATAGCCCGACACTCTCACTCTATTTCCCTTTTTTATAACTCTCTCTCTCTCTTTCACACACACACACAGGCACACACACGCAAACACACACTGCCCCTCTGAACAGCTTATATGTATGTGAGTGCAGAGAATGGGACCGTGTGATAGCAGTCAATTAGAAGATTACCCAAGTGGACCAAGTTCTAATTTGAATTGATAAAGATGTAGTATTACACCAGCTAGTGGTAGACAATGGCACTGCATCTTCAAATAGGGCATGTAAATGGGAAGATGATTACAAACAAATATATGGATTAAAGCACAATTAAATGTTTCCAAAGAGATTTTCCCTCTACTGTCTTTTCGGAGTAATTAAACAGAAAAGAAAAACACTGGTAGAGTATGAAAAATGTCCCCCCCTCCTTTGCATTATGCTCTTGTTTTCTTTGTGCCTTCTGTTATGTCATTTCTCCTCCTTTCTCTCCTCACTTTCATTCCTTTATAATCCATATCCTCCCCCCTCGCTCACCTCCTCTCTTTCTCTGTTTTCTTTGTTTTTTTCTCCTCCCTCTCACTTACTCCTCTCCATCCTTCTGACTCTCCCCTCTGCTCTAAGAAGCCATTTCTCAACAGCAGCGTTAGAAGTGATCCATTTCACCAACCCGAAAAAAGCCAATTATCTGCGTTTTTATGACTTTCATTATTTTACCACTCACACGGGGTTTTATGACTGGGTTGTTGACTACCAGCACCTTGTACATACCTGCGCGCGCGCACACACACACACACACACACACACACACACACACACACACACACACACACACACACACACACACACACACACACACACACACACACACACACACGCGCGCGCGCGCGCGTTATCCACATCCACACATGCAGCAAACAATACACGCACACAGGCGAGGAGAGACCTGAGAAGCATGTATATGAAGATTTAGATGTCTGTGTTTACACGGTGTTCGGTTTGTGTGTCAAGTGACGAATAATGACTCCCGGTCAAATAAATCACGTGGGATTCAAGTACATAATCTTCAGCAGCCGTGAGAAGCGGTGGGCTGTACCCTTGTCAATCAGCAATATATAGAGACGGCATTGTCTCAGGAATAATAATAGTAAAGGACACTTCAGCGCTGAGATACGGCGAGAAAGGCAGTCAGTCCCCACTGCCAACTTTTCCATCATTAAATTTTTACTGATGACAAAGAACATGTTTATGGGAACAATCCAATATATATGAGTGTCTACGGCTGCGTGTGTGTATGTGTGTGTGTGTGTGTACTGCAGCCATCTGTGCGTCATGTGTGCTTGCTTGTCTGCACATGTGAAGTACAACTGTATACCACAGCTAAAAAAGAGTGATCACCATCATTTGTCACTGCTTTCCACCTGACAGACACTGTGTACTCATCTGCATTCAGCACCTGAGGCTACGGATGTTTAATGCTACCATTAAACTCATCTCCGACATAAAGTGCATCTGTGACTAAAGAGTGAGCGCAAGCCAGGCTCCAGGCAGTGAATCTAATGGTGAATTCAACTCTTCAGACACAGAAAGGGGGAGAATATAAAACTAATGTAATATGGCAGGGGTAACTTTCTGATTAACCCAACTGTCCTTCCTGCTTCCCTTTGCACTCTGCACTCTGAATGTGTGCTTCGTTTGCAAGAAATCCGTGCTTTTGCTTTACTCTTGCTTGTTTCACTCCCCCTGACTTCTCTAACCTCGATCTATTGCTGTCTGCCACTGCCCACTCACTGCTTCCTTGGCATCTGTGAGGTTAATCCATAAAAGGATGGGAACCACCACATTAGCTCTTTGTGGGTGGTGGTGGTGGTGGGGGAACCTTTGGGGAGTTATCAGAACATACTTGCACTAATTACTATCACAACTTATTGTTGCTCGTAGAGATCTATTTAATATCGGTCCCATGTGTCGCATTACATTTTCCATTTTCCGTGAATATTGTCATGCCGAGTTGCCAAATCTCACCCTGTATAAAAGCCTCCAAGCAATATTCCATTAAAGTGGAACAGTTTCAATTTTTAGCACAGAAACCCTGCTGCGAGTCCACTACCAAAACTTATTGCCCAAGGGAATCTGAGACATTTCTCTCTCTCTCTCTTGAACTTATGTTGTTATGCAAGCATGAAGGGATTTCTTCTACGATTCACATGTTTTAAAGTAACTCTGTCAGTTTGCAATTTTTTAGCGAGAATCGCATAAAAATGCTCGAGTGCCACAGGTGACAGCTGATCACAAACGCAACCACTGGTTGACTAAGCCCAATTTTTATTTTATCTTATTTATTTTTTTAAACTCCAACAAATCCATGTTTAAAATGCAAATTCTGCACCCAAAGGGAGTTTTTATTTAGAGGACACATTAATGCTTATCCAGTCTGTTCATTACTTAAGGACATGATAATTTTTGCATTATTTATTCTAAATCCCTGATAATAAAGGACCAGAATTTCAATGACCTTATAACCGTGTTACCACTGCACAGCCTGATTATCTTCTGCTGATCCCGCAGTCATAAAAAAAAAATCAAAAACATCGAATTTCAGATAAGATTTTGACCAGAAATGTATTAAGTGCAAATTAATGTGATCTTAGCTGCCAATGTGTGACTCAAAGCTCATATTAATAAGACAATAAGACGCGGAGGAGCAAGCTTGTGTTGTAAATTCCCAGTATAACACATGTTGTTTGAGACAAACACAAGTGATATTTTATGACAGAGAGTAACAGCATCACAAGAAATGTAAATGTTGCCTCTCTCCTTTTCATCTAATTTCCTCTTGTCATTGTCAAACTGCCCACTTTCCTTTCAGAAAGCCATATATTGTTTAAGATGAGTCACAGTTTTGATTTGTTGTGATTTTTGCGGTGGCACTGTTGTCATCGCAATGACAAAATAATAGCACCTAAGAACAAGTTTCCATACTGACTCATGCAAAGGAAAGATTTAAATGACAATTATTGTGCCTGCATGTTTATTGCAACAATCTCTGCACTTAGATCAGATTCACGTCGACTGCCCACACTGCCCGTATTCTTGTTGACATCATTTCTAAATAAATGTTTCTCAGCATTCCCCTCATCAATCCCTCATTTTAGGCCTAATCTTATCGAGACTGCCGACATAAACATATTTCTTCATCTGTAATCACCTGCAAAAGCTCTGATCCTGATTAAATAAAAAACATATATTAAAAAGGTACCACAGATAATCCTCTCCTATCAAGAACATTAAAAAGCACATATGGCCATCATCCTCGTTTCTTTAAAAGCCGTTGTCATGGCAGTACTGAAATAAGACTATGAGGTGCCTAATAAGATATTATGCACACAGAAAGCGACAATTTTGCTTTGATTTTGCTCTCTTTGTGTAATTTTGTGTTTGTGTTTTGTGAGACTTACGCAAGTTGACAACAGAGTCTGCAAGTATTAGATCTGTTTGTTTGAAACATGATTTACCCATGCTGGGAAAACGGTGAGGACATCACCAATTAACACATAATATCTACTGTTTTATCAAGAGTTCCACACTGAAATTGTATTTTGGATACACAATCTGCCCAAGTGCTTATGTATAGCATCTTCAGTTTTCCTAATGTGGTCAGTGAGTTAAGATTTTTGTTTTGGTCACTGAATATGAACAATGGCACTTGGGCTTTATATCTTTTTCAGACTCTGGTGCTTTCATAGTGACCAACAGTGTGTTTCTGTCTGATTTGACTGTATATCTGCAACACTGTGTGACAAAATTATCACATACCTAAGTTAAAGATATTTACAGTTTTGTGTTTTTTAATTATGTTACATTTTTTTATGAGGGTTGGAAGTTCAAAGCCAGACGCTGGAAGACAAATGAGTCTCCAAATAGTTCGATATTTGGATAAAACATTAACCTTTAGAGAGAGTGCACAGTCACTGCATCCAGCTGTTGTTTGACATAGTTACAGCACTCCCACTGAACCTCTTTTTTTCACCTTTCTGCACCAAGCCAAGCTACCACTTTTTTGAGCCCAGCCTAAATATAATATATAATAAGTTCAGATAATCTCAGCTTGCCAAAAAACAAACACTTGGCAGTAATGGGGAAAAGGTTTTTGTAGGACTCTCTGCAGTCCTGTGAAAATATCAGTAATCCCCATGATTCAATAGCTTGTAAAGCCACCTTCAGCAGCAATACCTTGAAGTACTTTAGTTTATTTTATCAGTCTTTCACATCATTGTGGAGAAATGTTGGCCCTCTCTTCTTCACAGTGTTGCTTCTGCTCTTTGAGGTTTGCAGGCGTTTCTTTTTGCACACCTCTCTCAAGATCCTGCCCAAGCATTTAATCAGGTTGAGGTTCTTTTCTTTATTTTTCAGCAATTCTATTGTAGATTTACTAGCATGCTTGCCCCACTGTTCCACTGAAAGACCCAATATAGGCCAAGCCTTAGCTATCAGACAAATGGCCTTGCACTTGACTATACAACACTCTAATACAGAGAGGAGTTAATGGCCGTCTCAGAGATTGCAAGGTGCCCAGATCCTGAGATTGCCCAAGCCCAAATCCTAACTCCTCCACCACCGTGTTTGATAGTACAGTGGGGCAAAAAAGTATTTAGTCAGCCACCGATTGTGCAAGTTCCCCCACTTAAAATGATGACAGAGGTCAGTAATTTGCACCAGAGGTACACTTCAACTGTGAGAGACAGAATGTGAAAAAAAAATCCATGAATTCACATGGTAGGATTTGTAAAGAATTTATTCGTAAATCAGGGTGGAAAATAAGTATTTGGTCACCTCAAACAAGGAAAATCCCTGGCTCTCACAGACCTGTAACGTCTTCTGTAAGAAGCTTTTCTGTCCCCCACTTGTTACCTGTATGAATGGCACCTGTTTGACCTCATCATCTGTATAAAAGACACCTGTCCACAGCCTCAACCAGTCAGACTCCAAACTCCGCCATGGCCAAGACCAAAGAGCTTTCGAAGGACACCAGGAAAAGAATTGTAGACCTGCACCAGACTGGGAAGAGTGAATCTACAATAGGCAAGCAGCTTGGTGTGAAAAAATCAACTGTGGGAGCAATCATCAGAAAATGGAAGACATACAAGACCACTGATAATCTCCCTCGATCTGGGGCTCCACGCAAGATCTCATCCCGTGGGGTCAAAATGATCATGAGAACGGTGAGCAAAGATCCCAGAACCACACGGGGGGACCTGGTGAATGACCTGCAGAGAGCTGGGACCAAAGTAACAAAGGTCACCATCAGTAACACACTACAACGGCAGGGAATCAAATCCCGCAGTGCCAGACGTGTTCCGCTGCTGAAGCCAGTGCATGTCCAGGCCCGTCTGAAGTTTGCCAGAGAGCACATGGATGATACAGCAGAGGATTGGGAGAATGTCATGTGGTCAGATGAAACCAAAGTAGAACTTTTTGGTATAAACTCAACTCGTCGTGTTTGGAGGAAGAAGAATACTGAGTTGCATCCCAAGAACACCATACCTACTGTGAAGCATGGGGGTGGAAACATCATGCTATGGGGCTGTTTTTCTGCCAAGGGGAGAGGACGACTGATCCGTGTTAAGGACAGAATGAATGGGGCCAAGTATCGTGAGATTTTGAGCCAAAACCTCCTTCCATCAGTGAGAACTTTGAAGATGAAACGAGGCTGGGTCTTCCAACATGACAATGATCCAAAACACACCGCCCGGGCAACAAAGGAGTGGCTCCGTAAGAAGCATTTGAAAGTCCTGGAGTGGCCTAGCCAGTCTCCAGACCTCAACCCCATAGAAAATCTGTGGCGGGAGTTGAAAGTCCGTGTTGCTCGGCGACAGCCCCAAAACATCACTGCTCTTGAGAAGATCTGCATGGAGGAATGGGCCAAAATACCAGCTACTGTGTGTGCAAACCTGGTAAAGACCTATAGTAAACGTTTGACCTCTGTTATTGCCAACAAAGGTTATGTTACAAAGTATTGAGTTGTATTTTTGTTATTGACCAAATACTTATTTTCCACCCTGATTTACGAATAAATTCTTTACAAATCCTACCATGTGAATTCATGGATTTTTTTTCACATTCTGTCTCACAGTTGAAGTGTACCTCTGGTGTAAATTACTGACCTCTGTCATCATTTTAAGTGGGGGAACTTGCACAATCGGTGGCTGACTAAATACTTTTTTGCCCCACTGTATGTATGGATGAGGTCGTCTGAGCTGATATGCTGTGTTTTCTCCAAACATGGTGCGGTCCTTTAAGGCCACACACATTGGACTCCTCCTTCTAAATCAAATGCTCCAGAAGTCTGTTGGTTTGTTAAGATGCAAATTTGCCAACATAAGCTGTGCTGCCATGTTCCTTGACTTGACTCGACTTGTTCAGTTTTTCTCTAATTGGACTTTCATCAACTTTAACATTTAACATGCTATCTTAAGCCTGTAGAGTGTAGCTCATGGCTTCTTTGCAGTTGCTTTTTTGCTGTGATTAGCTGTGATGTCCACTCCTGGCAAGATTACAGCATTTTGTTAGCACCCCTAAATGCTGATGATCATTTAACAAGCGCAATTTACTCTCTTAATTCTCACGAAAGCAACATGGGTTGACTTAGTTTCATAACCTCTCTCCAGTCCCTGGATAACAACCTTTGACTAAAACATTCACTAATACCCAGTGTAAAGAGTCCTTTCCTTACCTGAATGCTTGCATCAAGCATCAAGACTCGTGTAAAGAGGTTCTCAAACTCTAGTTTTTTTTGTTACTTTTTTTTGAGGGGGGGTATCATTCTTTAAGCGAGGTGCACCAGACAGCTACAAAGACCAAACATCAAGAAGAACAAATACAACAGTAACATATTCTCATGAGAAATATTCAGCATTCACAAAACATTTTTATCACTGACAACAGCAGAAGGAATGTGTTTGAAAAAGCAACAAAACGGGGCGGGAAATATCTTCTTAGAAACGATCTCTAATCTCATCCTGTTGTATTAAAATAGATTTAACATTTGCATATACTATACTGTGGTCTGCAACAAATTGAGACAAGATAAAGAGAGCCAAAGACAAAAGTGCATTGCTATATTTATGATAAAAAAAAAAGTCTTGAAATGCTGGAAACGGCGGCGCTAATGCCATGTGTCTTACAATCTGTTGCCGTACGATTTACAGTGAACACCACTTCAACACTCCCTTTTATTTCTGGAACACACTAGTTGATTAAGAAAAGGGTTATTGGAAGCACAGGGATGTCTTATTTATTGCCAATCTACTGTTTTTCTTTGCGTTACAAATCAGGACAACAAGTTCCCGCTCGAAGCAAGTGGGATAAAAATGAAAGCCAATACTAATTAGTCTCCTCATGCTGAACATTTAATAAACCCTATAGGGTGATGTGAATTACAAGCTAAACAACAATTGACAAAAGAAATGCACATGCCAACACATGCACACTATAACGCTTTTAACAGGTTTAGAGTTTTAAAAATTAAAAGCTGTCAAGGCATGTAGCCAAAGCTTCTCCACTGAAAACCCACAGATTAAAACAAGATAAAAGACCGAGTCTTGTCGCTGGTTGTTGGATTAACAAACTCTGCATCGTTATACACCAGCAACTGAAAAAAAAGAGGGTGGGGGGGGTCTACTTTGTGTTCCCTTCAACTCCCACTGTATGCTGTGTTTCTCTGTGTGTCTGCAAATCATGTTGCAGGGAATTTCGTCTGTCCTCAGCTCCACTCCTTAAACTGGATTCTTTATGCTTGTCTATTTTTATGAATGTGCATGCGCTTAAATGTTTGTGAGCATGTGACTTACGGTAGAAGGAGATGCTACTTTTGCAGACTATATTAAGTCTGGAGGGATTCGATTGCAACATGGTCGATATACTTTGTGAGTCGTATTAACATTAAATAAATGTGTTCCTTCCTGTTTTTGTGCATGTGCGAGAAAATTCTATAAAATTGCAGATTACAGGTCTCCGTTTGAGACTACAGGATATATACAGGAGAGTATATCGCTATGTAGCATTCCAACCAAATGTGAGAGAATTGGGGTTTTTTGTCTGAATTACAAGACACTTTCTCAACCCTTGTTCTTCCTGCTCAGCAGTATCTTAATACCCAGCTGCCTCAATGAAGACAGCTATGAGTAGGCTGTCTTTTCTACCGCCATCTCACTGCTGCCATTTACACAGCATTCAGTTCACGAGCAGACCCAGCTAACTCCTTTCTCAACACATTCAACCAGAGGAAAAAAGATTTTTAACCTCTATATACGAATAAGGGTCAACAGGGTGAATTGGGACCTGCGCTCGAATGTTGACATTTTTCTAATACGCCTCATTATGCCGCCGCAAGAGCATGTGAGTGTAATACCTACACATTTAATCTTCAATTGAGAAGCGGAGATATGGGAATTGAGACTTTTGTGATCGTCCGCTGCATACTGACAGATAAGGACACCTCTGTGTTTGCGTGTCCTCTGCTCAGATTGCCCGTCTTCCGCATAGCAATCAACGGCAGTGAAAACAGAGAAAGGGGAAAATGAAGAGAAGAATGGCAGGGGAACGCTCAACAGGCAGGCTGCCGTTACCATAGAAACAGGCAAGCTTTATCCCAACTGTCAAAATTTAATTTCCTCTGCATCTTTTTGTATAAGAGACGGGAGCAGTTCACGTCTTAAAAGAAAACAGACAATAAAGATACATCTAAATGGAACCAAAAGTCTCTGAGGGACATTTGGTATTGTCATGCTTTGATGGCAGCACTGCTACTGGCAAAAAAAAGAATGCACTGAAGAGATCTGTCTTATTTTATTTTATATTTCAAGGCAAATGTAAACATGATAGAAGTTCAAAGACATAATATCACACTGACCCAAACCTATTATACTCCAAGGGAGGTCTTCTGGTGCACTGCGAGGCCAAGGACAAAGTCACTCGGGCGGAAATGTCTAGAGCCGAGGCACCTGGGTATTAATCGATTAGTCAAATATTTTTGTTAAGCCAGAATGTAAGCCATGTGCAGGTTTTAGCTGTGGAAATGGGGATTATTCTGCTTTTCTTGATTTTCTGTGACAGTAGAGCTATTTTTTTGTTTGGAGTTGTTGTTTGGTGTGGCAAATTTGTTCAGAAAACTGGATGAATCTATAACGAATTTAACCACAAATTCAGAGCTGGAAATCTATCTAAAGTTGCATCTCTAAACTTTGTATTGTACTCTCCCTCATTCTCATCAATAACTAAAAACAACAATAAATACTGTATTCTACGTTGCTGAAAGCTGCTACGCTAGTTATATATATAGGGTGATATTGGATACTGTGACACTGACTGATGTGTCAGCCCCCCCACCCCATCTCTCTCTGTCTCTAAACACCTATGCAGCTGCAAAGAATGGAACTAGATTTTGAGCACCTGGCTGTTCACTGACATGGCTTTGTTACTGTGATATTAATGTTTACAAAGTCAGAAACATAGACAATTAAAACCCTGCCATCAAAATCATTCAACTGCCATACATCAAAGAGGTCGGAGCTGTGCCTGCACGCCTGTGTGCGTGAGTGTGTGTTTGTGTGTGCGTGCATGCAGCAGATGTTCTGTGCAGCCTGTCAGACAGCCAGCAGTATCCTGCAGCTGATACTCTCTCTGGACAGCCTGACTGACTGACAGGTGTGTGTGTGCATGATCCTGTGTTACTCATACTGTGGGGACATAAATCTGTTTACACAGTCATATTCTGGGGACAGGGGACAAAAAAACAAAGTAAAAATGGAAATTCAGTTTTATTACGAAGCCTTGATTTTAGATTAAGTTAGGTTTCGAGTCATGGAGGGTTAGGTAAGTTACAGCTGTGGTTAGCATTCCAATAAGTCTTCAATGTAAGTTGGTGTAATGTCCTCTGAAGTGATGGAAACACAAATGCGTGCGTGCATGTGTGTGTGTGCGTGTGTTGTGTGTGAACAGAAGGGAGCTTGCTTTGCCTCCAGCAAATCAATGTCCCCTCGAGGGAATGTGGAACCTGAGACAAAGCGCAAAAGCAACTCCAAGAGAAAGAAAGACGGTGTGTGAGAGAGAGAGAAGAAGCCCTGGGCAAACAGATTTTGCTCTCTTCCCCTAGTTCCAATCTCAGGTTCTTCACTCGCAGACTTAAACATTTGCGTGAAAATATTTTGTTGGAAGAAATCAGCAAGGATGGTGAACTCAAACTGTAGGAAATTAACACCTGCCAGCAGCCTACATCCTGGTCAGGCTAAGAATCATACACCTGGTTTCATTATCTAACTAGCTCTGGTGTTTCCAAAGCCAAAACAGTATGTTAAAACTGTGACACTAGCACCTGATTTCCTGCATTTTAAAATGATGCTTTCTGAAATGAAACAGAATCTAAATTTACTCTGAATCCAAAACAAGTCGAGTCCACAAGCCTGCAGTTTCCTCTAGTCTTTTTTAGTGTTTACTGAAGCTGCTCTGCTGCTCTGCACTTCAGCTAAAAGAACTGCTCCTTTGCTGTGGAGAAGTTAGCTCAACACACACTTCTCTCTAATCCCACTATATCATATCACTGTCTGGCTGTCAGGAGCACACTCACTGTTAAATTGTGTAATGTGTCTACAGTTTTGGAGGCTTAAATCATTCTGGAGTACAAGGTTCAAGACTTCAGCGCGGACTGTTGAGTTGTTATAAAGGTTGGCATATAAGCCATTACTCAGACGCAACATGACTTGAATGTAAAATTACTGCATACACTTTTAGCCACGATAGCAGCATGACTCCTAGGATGGAAATGTCAGTCTGATGGTCAATTAGTCTACCACCTTGGTCCAAAATAAAATATGTATCTCAGCAAGTCCTGGATGGATCGTCTTGACATTTGGCACACATATTCACGCCCCGCTGCACCCACACCTCCACCCAGGATGAATAAACACTTTGAGGTGTACCAACATATTCCCTATCACCAGATAAAATGTTTATTTTCCCACAACTAACCACTTCTAACAGACTTGCATTTAGAGTTAATTTAAACATAAAAAAGTAAATCAACATGAGAACATGGTATAAGAACCATTATTGTAACAGCTGCTACACATCGCTGTGTTAACATGGTGATGTTGGGCCCCAGTCACACAGCGGAGAGACCAGACAGCAACAATCTGAAAATCACTGGTTGCAAAAATAAAAAATATATATTCTCCATCCAGCTATGAGTGATTGCTGGATGTTACTGGAAGCTGCTGCTATGAATTTGGTCATAAAGAGGTAAATGGTGCTTCTTGTGCTTTCTTTAGCAACTAGCACCTTGCCTCAGTCACCTATAGTTTACACGAAAGGCATCAATTTGTCTGCAAACTACAATGGCCCTGAAAGTCTGCGCTAAACTTAAAAGAGTGTGTTTAATATATAAAGTCTTACACTCCCTTGCTCCACCACCACTAAAGCAGTTCATAGGCATAAAGAAAGCTCAGACAGGACCACTCGAGCTACAATCCGAGGAGACTTGTTTATACCCCACAGACAGACAGCATTTGGGCAGAACGTCCTCTCTGTCAAGGGTGGCCATCTGTGGAACAGTCTTCCTCAACCCATTAGAGAAAGCTCTACATTCAATTTGTTTAAGGCAAAGGTTAAAAACTGGTTATGGACAAATCAAGTGTGTGATCATGTATGAGTTGTATAGTTTTAATGTTTTATTTGGGAACAGAATGGTGTGTATGTGTAAGTTTGGTGATGGAGTTTTTATTATGAATAAATGATGAATTTTTATAAATTATTATGTCTATTTTTTATGCTTAAGGACAACAGATGGAAATTAGCCCTTGGCTATAATCTGGTATGTTTACATTCATGTAATTTTTTTTTTTTACATTTATGTTCATTAACATGCACTGTCCTAAATAAATAAATCAAATAAAGGTCAAACGGACTGCAACTTAAGGAAATTCCAGCAAATAGACAAATGCTCCAAAAACACACAAAGCAACAGAAGTTGACTACATAAACAGAAATTGTTTCTGGAAACACAAAAATGTTCGGAAACGACAGAAATCTAAACATTTTAAGAGCACTAAGATGGGATTAAAAGAAGCAGAGTGTTCATCAGTGTTGCAAGGGAACCAAAGCTGTAAGTAATGTGTGCTTTAATCACATGATTCAGATACATGTTTGCCATGTTTGCCATGGACGACGCGACAGCTCCCCAAAAATGAAGCCAAAACATCTCTATCGCCCCCTGGTGTCTGACTGCAGTATAGGTCATAAACCCCGCCTCCTCCATGTTAGCAGATGGGACGGGGGTCAGGCTAAAATAAATTAATTCTCCTCAGATAAATTTTTTCCAAAGATTCTTTCTTTTGTTATCAATAGTTCTCACCACGCTGATTTATGTCCAAGCGGTCTCCTTTCCCATAAGTTTGATTCTAATTCCTACCACGGCGATGTTAAATTGGGATGTAACGTCATCATAAGAGCTTTGACTGACAGCTGCAGTCACGGAGAAACTTGCGTATCTCTGTTCTGGAATAGCAGATAGAGCGTAGGCTCTGAGAGGAGGGCCAGTGTTTACGCTACGAAAACACGATCGACTGTTTTAACCTGACAGCCTGAGGTGTATGGAATCAGAATGATGCCACCTTGAAACGAAACTGAAAAAAATATTGAAACTGAAAAAAAATATTGTAACTGAAATAAATGTACTGAAAAATCTTGTATTGAAACCGAAAAAAAATTGATAGTGAAAAACAATTAATTGAAACTGTAATTGTTTTGTTTTCGTTTACAATTTTTTTTTCCAGTTTCAATCCATTTTCTTTCGGTTTCAATCCACTTTTCGGTTTCAATCCATTTTTCGGTTTCAAACCATTTTTCAGTTTCACTCTGCTGGCACTGTTTTGGCGTCCGGGGGCGCGCTGGGGGGGCGGGGATTCCAACCCGCATGTATTTGCATATATTATAATGCTGACCAATGACTGGAGAAAACACTGACGACGCGGCTGCGGTCACGGACAAACCTGCACGTGTCTGTTCGGGAATGGCAGATGCTGAGAGGCGTTTACATTACCAACTATTTCAAAGTGACAGCCTGAGGTGTTCTTCAGTAAACTGGACTACCCGACAGAAGGACCTGAGGCCCCGCTGCACTTTTTCGGTAAGTTAAACGTGTTTGTAAGCTAAACCGTAACTTCCGTCCTTAGCTAGGTCCTGTGACCTAACTAGCTAAGATGAGCACTTGGCTGTCGGGGAAACTTGTTTTCGTTTGTTCGTTTAGCTAATCCGTGTAGGTGAATGAATTTACCCTGACTAAACGTCTTGATGCATTCTCAATTATCCAGGAAAATAAATCTCCAAAAGTTGATTCTGTTCATCTGGACGTAGCGTTTTCTGGGAGAAACGTTTCGTCACTCATCCAAGTGACTTCTTCAGTCTCAGCTGACTGCAGGTTTCCCCAATCTTATAAACAGTTCATTTGCATAATTACTGAAACCAGCCCACTGAAGGAACAATGGGCTGTGAGGTCAGTTCCTTAATCATAATTATGCAAATTCTCCTTCTTAGACTGTGAGATTTCCATCATAATGGGGGACATCTAAAAGCTGACGTATACCGTAAACCTACACATACGGATCAGTATCTAAGGTTTGACTCTCATCATCCACTGGAGCACAAACTGGGTGTCATCAGGACGCTACAACACAGAGCGAACACCATCCCCACTGACACAGCGGCCAGGGAGGCAGAAGAACATCACATCAAGAAGGCCCTGAGTAAATGTGGTTATCCCAGCTGGACTTTTGTTGATAGCTGGAGAGGCACCTAAAGAAAGCTCCAGCCGAACCAGGAGAGAAGGACAACCGCTGCCCAAGCGAAAACCTGTAGTGATCCCATATGTGTCAGGAGTATCGGAACAGTTGAGACGCATTTTTTCGAAACACCGGGTCTCTGTGGCTTTTAAACTCCAAAACATGCTGCGCCAAAAATTGGTCCACCCCAAGGATCGGGTCCCCCGACACAAACAGAGTAACATAGTGTACGCTGTTAAGTGCCAGGAGGATTGCCAGGATTTATACATTGGGGAAACCAAACAACCTCTGGCCTGTGTTGGATCAAGGATACATCTAAAACCTGCAGGACACCTGCACTAGAGGCCTGGAGTTGCCTACCCCTGCTGTAAAGAGTGCAACACAAACAGAAAACTGAGAATATTCACCTTCAAAGCTGAACCTTTAGAAATGGCAATGTGCGATCGTGGCTTGGCAGTTCGTCTTGTAATTGGAAGGTTGCCGGTTCGAGCCCCGGCTTGGACAGTCTCGGTTGTTGCGTCCTTGGGCAAGACACTTCACCCGTTGCCTACTGGTGGTGGTGGTCAGAGGGCCCGGTGGCGCCAGTGTCCAGCATCCTCGGACACAATGCGGGGGCTGCAATGTAGCTTACCATCACGTGTGTGAATGGGTGGATGACTGAACGTGTTAAGCGCTATACAAATACAGGCCATTTACCATTTTAAAGTTTCACTACGGCGTGGAGATTGAATGGTGAATGTCTGCTGATAAGTTGGCATCTTCCATGCATTGTGTCAACTAAATTGGCAACCAGTCTGGTGAAACACATTTTTCCCTTACAACTGTTAGTTACCCAGGGTTCACGGATTGATCTCTAGGCTTGTGTGACTGAGACCTTACATTTTTAGCTAAAAGCACCAGCGTATTCATCCATTCATGTTTTGGTTCATTCATCTGCTTTCTCTGCTAAAGGGATCCTGTCAAAACACCAAGTCATGTCACTGTTTTAATCATGAGGGATCGAACCAGTTCCTCAAGTTATGACATTTCCAGGCTAAACATCGATGGCTCAGTTCAGACAAGCTCAATCGAGCCAAAGAAGGTTTCAGCAGAATGTTATTTTTGCCATGACCTTGTACACAGAAGGCAATAATGTAAATATTTTTGAGCGTGTCTCTATGTGTGCGTCTGATATGAAAGCTCCTCCACTGCTTTTCAATGATAAGTGAGACTTCACTATAAATGAAACAACCAATGAACAGTCTGACAAAAACCTTGGATGATTTGAAAAGGTTGACTCCCGACTTGCATGATTCACTGACACTGTCTAGACACAGAATGTCTCTCTATTCAGTGGAACTTTCAAAGAGAAGCGTGATAAAAAAAAAAAAACCTTCTGACAAAAAGAGGCCCCGGTTAAGTCCAGTGACTCAATGGCATAGTATAAATCTGTCAACCTCTACTTTAAAACCACTCACACAAGTTGATCTGCACTGTCTCCACCTCTGAAGACCAGAGCTAGTTTATTCAAGGAAAAACACATTTAGACAGATACAATTACTCTGTGGGTTCCAGCTAAGATAAATTCAACTAGTGAGTGTAGAAAGCAATACTGAAAGGTAAAGCAATAATCATCTTTACCTTGCCAATGGTGCTACAACTCCTTTATTACACAGTTGGCTCCATAAAACCCAAATAAGCCCCATCTGAAAAGCTGCACTGTTTGTGTTTGTGCTTGTGTATCTTTATGCAGACAAATGGCTTTGCATGCAGGTTTGTGTGCGTCCAGTAAGACCAGTCCTGGTTCTGGGCAAAAAGAAGCAACAAGTGGGCAAATCTAATCTGATTTTGAACTGTCCTTGGCAGTGGAGCACATGTGTAAACAGAAACTCTTAAGTGTTTTGTTTCAGTCGCTGGCTACAAAGGGACAGAGGAGAGGAGAGGAGGACAGCTTGCATATTTATTCAATCTGAATTAATTTATTTATATTCCTTCTTGCTGTCTCATCTCTAAGCGAGGAAAAGATATAAAACATGTTTGCATACACAGAACATTCAACATCAGCAAGTCCCAGAATAGACAATAACCGCCTACCTTTCTTGCTCTCTTCTAATATGGATTTTATAAGGTAAAATGAAAAAACACACCCACACACACACAATGTGCATGGCGACATTTTTTATGTGATTCTGGTTCTATTATCCCAGTCCGATATAGTCCTGGTTTAAAAAACATCCAAGTGAGACCGGGATTTCATTAACAGACAGAAGAAAGTGAGAAAGAGAATTTTGACAAGTTCTCTAAGGTGCTGGGAACACCCTACCTTCCAAATACCTTTAAAAAACTGTGTGCAAGTTCACCTCCAACAACTTTACTCACTCACTGATGATTTGGGCATATTTTTACTTTTGTGTACTGCACTTACAGGTCGTTGCAAAACAGCAACATTGTGGTATGATTTTTTATTTCAAAAGTGTCCTCACCTTACTTCAGCGTGCATTGTTCAGGGTAATAATACACTCACTGGCCACTTCATTGGTTACACCTTGCTATCCCTTTGTTGGAGACCCTTTTGCCTTCAGAACTGCCTTAATTCTTCATGGCACAGATTCAACAAGGTAATAGAAACACTCCTCAGATATTTTGGTCCATTATTTGAAATGAGTTGACTGTGGAGGCCGTTTGAGCCTGATGAATCCATTGTTAAAGGAACAAGAGTTTGAAATGATGTAATCTTTGTGACATGGCCTGTTATGTTACTTAAAGTACCCATCAGAAGATAGCTAGACTGTGGTCATAAAGGGACGTGGTCAGCAAGGAAAGCTATGGAGTTTAAATGGTGCTCAAGTGGTACAACGGGGCTCCAACATCATTACATCATCACCATCAGCCTAAATCGCTGATAGTGAGCAGGATGGATTCATGTTTTCATGTAGTTTACACCAAATTCTGAACCTAGCATCCAGACTCTTTAGACCAGGCAACACTTGTTGGATCTTCTATTGTCCAATTTTGTTGAGCGTGTGTACAATGTAGCCTCAGCTTCCTGTTCTTAGCTGACTGCTCTTCGGCCACTGCAGCCCATGTGCTTCAGGGCTGTGCACTCAGAGATGCTCTTCTGCACACTTTGGTTGACACACGTGATTGTTTAACTTTCTGTTGACTTGCTATCAACTTGAAGCAGTCTGGCCTTTCTCCTCTGGCATCAGCAAGTCATTTTCACCCAGAAAACTCCCATTCATTGGATATTTTGTCTTTGTTGGACCATTTTCTGTAAATCTCAGATATGGTAAAATCTATGTTGTTGAAATACTCAGACCAGCCCAACAACCATGTCACATTCAAAGTCACCTTTCTTCCCCATTCTGATGCTGTTTTTGAACTTCCAACAGGTCTGGATGCCTACATGCTTAAGTATATTGAGTTGCTGCCATGTGATCAACTAATTAGATATTTCTGTTAACGAGTAAAAGAATGGGTATACCTAATAAAGTGGCCCATGTGTTTTAAAAACTAGCTGCTGTTTTCCCTTTTTTTAAGAAGCCAAACAACTCTGCTCTTTATAAAATTACACTAAATGGACTTAAGAATTTTTAAGATAGTCCCTATAAACCTATGTATATCACAAAGCACAGAAAAGCACTACAATAAAAACACACGGATTTATTACCTCTGAATATTTTCTTTTCCCAAAACGCGATCTCCAGATGGGTCCATAGGTGAGGGCAGCAGGTTCAGACAGGAAGCTAGAGACTGGCTGGAGTCTTCTCTGGACACTGTGCACACAACCAAATAGACATGTAATGAATTCAAGTTTTCTCTAACCCCAGGTGACAATCTGACTGACAACATATGTTAGCCTAAGAAGAATTCACAGCTCTCTGTTTAAATCTTCTTTTGAGATGAATTAGAGCTATAAAACTTGGATCAAAGAGGTTATTAAAATTCAGTAGTGATCCGTTGTGATCATCATACCATCAGTTGTTGTTTTTTGTGTTTCTTTACAATTATGCCTAAATATTCAATGGCACATTTAACAGGCCAATATAATAGACAGTGAAATAAAAGTTGGATATAAAGCCAAGATTTGGTATTTCTTTATGTCTTTGCAAAGGTCTCTGTCTCTCACACTGTCCCTGTGTGATTCCACAGGGCATGAGTCACCATAGGAATGAGAACGCAGAGCCCTGTGGGCCATAAATTGCTGTGAAACTGCTTGCTTTTTAATAAAGGCTTCAACAAGCCACCCGAGAGAGGTCAAAATGAGGAGTGCCGATGAGTGCGTGGGCGTAAGGGATTGTGAGAAGGGTGTGCATCAAATTGTGTACGTCTGTGTGTCTGCATACATCCTTATATGAACCTGTGCATGGATCTGTGCATGTCTGTATTGTGTATTCTGCGTGAATGTCTGTTACGGTGTGTTTAAATGAGTTCCTGTAATTTGAGTTTGTGGAAGAACCTTACTCTTCTAATGCCAGCACAGAGTCTTAGTCCCTTGACTTTATGAGAACAATTCATCAAACCTTTAATTTCATGCTACAGTCTGCAAACCATTAGGTCTAATGACTAAGCATGCACGCTTGTGTGCTAGTGTGTATATTAATGATGGTGCCTCCCTTAGCTCTGCATCAGCCAGTGCCTGTAGAGATCTTTTCAGTGTGTGTGTGTGTGTTTTGACTGGCTGTGTGAGTGAACCACCCAGCCTCCCAATGCTCTTCAAACCCCATAAGCATAGGAAATTCTGTTTATTAGCGCTGAAGCTTCCATTGTATTCTTTACTTCTCAGTGCTGCTGAGCATTTTACTTTATTTGATTGCAACTGCAATATTCTAGGAGCCCATCTGGGACTTAAATATGGCCTAGAAATAGATGAATCCAACCTCACATTAACATATAATTTCACCGATAGATCTGTTGATAAGAGACAAAGCTAGTCGAGCTGACGTAAACGCACCCCGTCGCTGCATTGTTGTAGTCCCTGTGTCTGAGCAACATGAAGCACAGAAATGGAGTATGATCACAAGCTTGTGTTTACCTCGTGGAGTCATTTTCTTCGTGTGTTGCACTCTACCACACATCAACTGTGTATATCTGTCTGGTTTGATGCATATTAATACGAACGAAACCTTTGCAAGCACAGATCAGAAATATAATCAGTACAGACAGTAACTGCAAGAGCTTTCGATTTTGCTCAGTTATGTCTGCGCAAAATGGCAAAAATCCCATTTTTAAGACATGGATGCAATAAAAGCCAATACATGAGCACACACAGAGTTTTTCTTAACAGATTTGTATGTTTGGTGGTTACACTGCACTTTTTCAGCGCAATACTATTCTTATGTGTTGTATGAGACGAAGCTGGGGTTCAGGGTGTTTGGCACTCCTACGCTCCACCGTGGCAGGGCACGAGCAACAATTTTCCTCCGACAGACACTTTTCAACTGTGATGCATGTCAGGAGAAGTGTGATGGAAATGCCAGAACAACAAAGGAGATGAATTGGTGTAAATGAGGCGGCCGCATCAAAGTCCCAGCACGTGTTGAAAGAAGCAGGGAGAACACTGGTGTCATGCGTTAAGGTGATGAGGGAGAAGTGTACTAATAAAGGAAAAAGAGAGGCAAAGATTGAAGCAAATCCAGACAGGGGAGAGACTGTGACACCAGAGAGGAAGGTGAGAGAGGAGATATTCCCTTTAATTAAAAGAGATACAGATATAAAGGACATGAGTAATGTAACCTACAAACATGAGCCTGGGGGGTCAGAACTGTCCTCAAAGAGGGTCCAATCTGGCCCCCCAGACTTGATGGATTACCAAAGTGTAAAAGTCGCAATGAAGTCTTTTGTCATTGTAGTAAATGGGAGTGCAAATCATGAATCATAAAGAGTAAAAGAACTTGTTTAATTCCAAAAGATATCTCAGGGTTTTAACTTATGATGCAATTGTTCATCATCCAGTCACATGGAGTCCATTAACTCCCCTACACAGAGTTCTTCTAGAAACAAGTCCCGCTGCATAGGAGGCATGTTGAAAAGCTATTTTGAAGTATTATCTAAGTGAACTTTGCATGTACAGAATCATCAGTGAAATCTGCTAAGAACTGGTTAAAAAGATAAAAAATCGCCATCTTTACTGGTTGCAGAATTCTCTCACCGATTTCTTACAATGTCACCGCGAAATATGCAAATGTTTATTATGGCAGAAACAGCAGAAAAAACGTTACCATGTCGATGTCGCTGATCATCGGAGAGATCCAGATCTAACATGAGGTCGTCTTCATCCAGCTCCGACGAACCCAGGTTGTTCAGAACATCCTGATGAGAAAGAGCAAAAACACAAACCTGAAATAAACTCCGAAAAGGTGAGCGATAAAGCAACGACTAATTATTATCCTCACAATAACATAATACACGCTGGTGGTTTTTTTCCTGCTCTTGTCAAATGAACAAAAATAAAAGAGAATTTTTTGCCTGATGTTCTTATGATAGATCGTTTTAATACAATTTCAGTGAGGTAGTCATTAATCAAAAAGGTTCTGAAAACAAACGCTGGAACGCACAATACTAATTACTATGTGACAACTTTATAAAAAATTATGAAACGATTCTCATCAAAGTAATCCTGGTGGGTCAGAACAATCAGAAGAAGAATCACTTAGCTGAAGAAATTAAACTTTATAAATATTAGTAATGATAATAATGCAGTTCTTTTTAATAGTGCACTGTATTTCTTCCCCCATTCTGCTTGCATTTAATAAGATATTTAGTTCTTCATCATTACATCCAAACTATTGAGAACAAATTGCTCTTCTTGTTATGTAGGGACGATTAATAAAGGGTTTAGTTTAAGCGAGAAAGTGCTCAATGAGGCTGTAGTTTGGTGCAGCCACTGTCAGCTTTTACCATGCTTCACAGGCTAAAAATTGCTGATGAATAAACAAGGGGAAAAAACAACTAGAAATCTACAGGAATTTATTCCCCATGACAAAAAATGAGCCAGTCCCTTCTGATTACTGAGTTTAAATTAATTCTCTTATGTAAAAACCAGTGTTGTCCAAACGTCAACAATAATAATCCAACAAGAAAACCTCCCTCCACCTTGGGTGGCCTTGAAATATCAACATTATCTTCACTGACGTTACGGTTTTAAAATTTCTTACAAACTCTTTAAATTTCAGAAAATAACTGATAAGATTTTCCTAATCCTTCGTCTCTTAAATGAGCTATAGCCACAGCAGCGCAGTGAGTCATGCTTCATCACTTAACAGCAGATATTCACTTGTAATCTTTCAGCAGAAGCTTCCACGTTCTTGGCATTATGAGGTTATAATGACGCAGTAAGATGTGTTTCCTTTACGTTCAGCTGGATTTTAAAAGTCAATACTGCCATCCAATGGTTACAAATGGGTAAATTCACTGTAAAAAACACACAGAAGTATAGTGTGGCAAATACATGTATTAAAACACTGCATATTCCTGCCTAACAGGAAGTGTACTTATAGGCTTTATTTATCAGCTAATGTAATATTTATGAGACACTTCTACATAAACTCATATATGTTAACGTCCCTGGGAACATGTTTTTATCATCAGCAGGTCTCTGTTGAGTCAAATGAAAATCACAACCTGCATGTCAGTGCAGTTCTGCATCAACATGTAAGTGGGTAGCATTCCTGTCCTGGTTGTACTGGTAGAAATATCTTCCCTGAACTTGTGTGCACTAAAAAGTTACAAACCAAAACCAGAGTGAAATACCAGCATTCACAAACTACCAAGTACCAGTCTGGCACAACATCTACAGATTAAAATGAATCAGAAAATCCAATAACAATCTCTGTTCACCCCTCATCACTGTTGTTTGGACATAAACTGCCTCCGAGCGACTCTGTATCAATCTCCTCCCATCTGAACCTCAATGCTCAGTGGCATCCCTGACCATTAAACACACCTCTGAATTTCAAATCAGTTGACTTTATGTTCTCCAAAGCAGCAGTTATGTGTTTATGAACATTCAAAATTATATCCTTTCCTTTCCCCCTCTGGATGGCGGTGCGGTAAACATCAGAAAAAGCTCCGAACGCATTTCAGTGTAATGCGCCTGAACACGTAAGCCCTCATTTCAGGCATTAAAGCTAATAGCTAAAAGGTATTGGGAAAAGAAATGAAGAGCCATACTGTGTGATGCTACTGCACACAGACTTCATTTGAAACAAAATTACCCATTTTAATGTGCCCCTCCAACCACAGAAATGGGTTAATACGATTTTACAAGCCTGAGATGTCACCTTTTTTACATCGCTAATGTGAGTTGAATGAGTATAATCCTTGAGTTAATAGAGATAATATCAGATTCTGCTCTCATCAAAAAATGGCTCCATCTCTTAAATGCCAAGCAGAATGACATCCAAAACAGGGACAAGAGGAAGCAAGAGATTCTCTCTGTCCATAAAAAGCCAGCGGTTTCCATTCGCACTCTGTAAAAAATACCACATATACAGTCTATGAAAATTACATTTATTCACTTCTTTAAGGTGGTGAATGCATTAGTATCGCAGCAGAGCAATTTGGCTTTGCAGCCAGGTATTATGGCTGCAGATATTTATGGAGTAAAATATGACTTCCTCTCTGTCCGAGTCGACGAGTTGTGTTTACAGTGCGCCTGAGGGCATGAAGGATTGAACGTCCAGTGAAACTTTCGTTGAATAACACCTACTTGAGGGGAAAAAAACCTTGTTTCACAACTTAACACCTGACATTTGACATTTTCTAACAGCCATCACTCAATACAGAAACACCAGTCGTCCAAGACCGAAGCAAACCCGAGTAAAACGTTTTCATATTCAACGGGCGATTCGATAAGAGAAACAAATCCAGATATTTGCACCGCTGACGCTGTAAGAAACTCGCTCCGAACGCGTGGTTAAGACTGACAGAGCTACATTTCTAACTTCGGTAGCATGAAATCTTTCCGAGAAGATTAAGAAGATATCACATATTGCAGGTTAACATTTATTTCAGGTCATCTTGGAAGGCCAGCTGAAAGTTTGCAAGCATTTTGACAAGTCAGAGCAGGAACTCACAGGGAAATTTAACAACACAAAAAACAACTTCAACTCTGACACGAGGCTTTCTCAGAGAAAAAGTGTCGATCAGACCAGCTTTCAGATCCTCTTTACAGTGAAACAAGTGAAGACATATTTATTTACAGTATCAAATCTTCATGGTCTGCAACGTGTACGGGGGGAAATTGCCATGGAGCACTAATTCAAGGATCAGTTTGTTTCCATATAAATAGCTTTTATCATTATTATTATTATTATCATTATTATTATTATTATTATTATTATTATTACAGACTACTCATTCTCAACTTGCAATAAATAATAAAGAATATATTTGAATTTTCATGAGCTAGCTGTCAGACGTACAAGTTATTGCAATTTGCTACTTTTTCTTTTAATTTCATTATTAATTCTTGCTTTTATTCAGCTGACTAGATTTGCTTGTTTCAACGTAATTTTTAATAATTCTAAATGTTAAGTTTTACCACATTTTTTTTACTGTTTTTTTTTTTGTTACTACTACAATAACTGAACAACACATTAGAACAGTCTCAATAAAATATGCGCACCAAAGCCTCTCAAGTGCTGACAACCAGTTAAATAAAACCTAATTAATTAACAACAATAACCTTACTTATAATAATAATAATAATGATGCGATAATTTACTGCTGCCTTGATCTCAGGTACTTGTCTATCTTATCTGAGTGAATATATTCAAGTCTGAGTTTTGTTAAACAGTCGATTCTTGTTTTGATTTGTTGTGATGTTACAGATGTTTTTGATTCCTGTTGTCATCTCGTGGTTTTCTTGGTATTCATTTTCTCTGTTAGGATTCTGTGTTTTGGATCACGTTCTCAGTGATTGCCAGTTGTTTTGTATTGCTTGAGCGCTGCTCTTTATAGTCTCCTGGTTTTTCTATTATATTTCCAGTATCTTGAGCACGACTTCCTGGTTATTCTGGTTACTGTTTAGTGTTTATGGAGTCTGGATGCCCGTTAAGATGAATTACTGTTATAATGTTTCGTTGTTGAATTTCAATTTCTCTTTTGAGCTTGTTAATTTTCATGAGTGTAGTTGCCTTGTTTTTCTAAGTTTATGACTTTGTCCTGTTGAGTGACTCTCCGTGTGAGCTGTCCTTCCCTTACTCAGGTGTTTCCTGGTACTTTCTTGAATTACGGTCCACAGTTTTGTAGTTTAGGACTCTGATAATCAACAATAAAGTTTTACATTTCCTTTAGTGCTCTGCCTGCAGTGTTCTGTGCTCGGGTCCTCTGCACGACAATCTACACACTAAATGTGACAACTGCATACTTCAAAACCACCTTAAATTCGTGTTTATTTTGCAGCATTTTGGCTCATCTAGTCATTGGTGCGTATAAGTTGCAAGATTTTTCCCCCATAAACCATTACTGTCAGGGCTCTGCAGTATAACCATTGTGCATTAGCCTCAGAGAAAATCATTTGATTTGAACTTTCAAGTATATCATAATTGGTACTGCTTTTATGTGCTGTCTTGGGGCCAAGAGAGCATATAACACCAGTATGTGTGAACATCCTCTCTGTTTTTCATTCCCAAACCAAACCGTCTGCTTGTGGTTATTACAAATTCTGTCTTGGAGAGGAAGTGAATCCTTATCTGTGTATGATTAATACAAGTGCCATTTATGCTATCTAGCCTGCACAAGGCAACAATCAGACTGAGAAATATGAAAACAAGAGCCACTCTGTATTACAACACTGACTAGCAATCAAGAGACCGTCGATAGTTGATATACATAAGTAAAGCAGTCAATGTAAAGTGAATTCTGCCATATACATATCCATCAAACTACAAACTAAAATCCATGTTCAAAGTTGTTTATTCTCTGAGATAAGAGACAATTCCCCAAGAATGTTTTTTTCAGCCACTTTTGAGTGTAATCATTGTCAGACTGTCACAGTATTATCACAGCTGTCATTGAGAGACTCATGAGCAAACAACACCGAATATGGTGACAAAATAAATATCTCACAGCTTCTCAGAGGGATATCAAAAAACAATAAATACTGGAATGAAATCGCCAAACGGCTCAAGCAAACATCGGCTTGCTTCAGTCCACAGCGGCGCGTCACAGTTTATCTTTGCAAATTTAACAAATTAGTCATTTGTCACTGCAAACTAAATCTTTAGCTTTTTGTATTGTATTCTTCAGCCGTTCTCTGTTTTGCGTCGCATAATCACTGTATCCCACAGGCTCTGTAACCACCATAATCATCCAAACAGTATACGTATAAACAATAAGCAAACCATTTGTATCCCAGTCATGCCCTCACTAAGTTTAGTTCTGTATTTAATGAGAAAGCTCACACTTAGGTATATACCTAACAGCTACTCCACAAATTTATATGACGGTAACAGTGGTGATGCATAATTTAATACACACTCCCAGGCTCGTACCTTTCCTTCATGACTCAGGCCCCTGACGGGCCCTTTATATACAAAGAAAAGGGAAAGAAGACATTCCTTCATCTTTACTGAAGTGTGCATCATGTCCAGAGACAGATGCAATGAGTAAGATATAAGAGACGTATTAGGGGTTGGAATCACACAATTCCTCATAGTATGATACAATACCATAGCAATGAGGGATTTGGCAATACGCTGCAAGACCATCATCTACACCTGACATGCACCGACCAAGAATTAGAGTGCAGTAACCCTGCCATATTCAAATCAGCACGGTGAAACTGCTGATCTACTGGCAATTTCCCATACAGCCATTTACAGTGTTTACAAAGAATGGTCCAAAAAAGAGAAACTAACCAATGAACATGCAGTTCTCTGAGTGAAAATGCCTTGTTGATTGCAGAAGTCAGAGGATGTCTGGCTTCTTATCAGCTAGACTGCTTCTAGCTGATAAAGAAAGCAACAGCAACTCACACAAACACTCGTTACAACCCAGGTATGCAGAAGAGCATCTCTGAATGTACAACAGCAGAAGGCCACTCCGGGTGCCACTTCCTGTCAGTTTAAGAGCAAGAAACTGAGGCATGAAATCATGGATCCATCCTGCCTAGTATCAAGAGTTGGGGGGAAATTTTATTGTCAGACTTTGGGCCCCATTTGGGTACCAATTGAACATCATTTAAATGACACAACCAGCCTTGCTGAGCATGTACATCCCTTAGTAATAATCTGTGAGTTGATGAACCACTTTTCCCTAATCTGTTTGTTAAGTACCGCTAAAAAGAATCAAGACGTGGTGACCCTCAATAAACTGTTCCACCTCTACAGTGTATACTTCTGCATTCACCATCTCATTTACAGTCGATTCAACAGCGTCTCATTTCAAAATGTTACTTCCTGAGATTATCAGGACACATACTCACCACCAACATACCATCACACCAACAATTTACAACTTTTTTTTCTGAGTCAAAGCTGAGAAAGTAAACAGAGCTATGTCTGCATTGCTGAGGGCATGCTGGAACATTTAGTGTTTGCATAGCCAGAGGCATGAGCACTGAGTGAGATTAGGCCAGATCCTTTATTACATTACATATTAAATGGTATTGCATTAGTGGTCGGCTATGATTGAGGCCAATTACATCTTCTCTTTTTATTCCCTTTCAAAAGAGACACAATTTTATACTTCAAATGACAATCAAGTAATCAACTAAAGAGGGTATTTTTCCCTTCGTTATCTTTGTGTGTATTGTTGAAATTAAATGTAATCATTTAAAACATGATTTTAAATAGCAAACCATCTTCATCCAGACAAGGTTTAATTTTTTTAAAATCTCTTTCTATACTAATAAGCCTGTAAATGCATTTCAAATAACCCTTCATGTACACTGAGTATAGGCGTGCCAGTATGAACAGGCAGCACAGTGTTTACACCAGCTGTGTTTGCACAGCAGTGGCAAAAAGTAAGGTCAGAGAGTCGTAGCACTACTTTAATAATGACTTGATGTTGTTAGTGAAAGTGACCAAACCCAGCAGCATTTCCACAAGTATCCTCTTTAAGGGTCCTTTAGCCAGCGTGAACGTTTTACATTTAGAACTGCACAACTTTTATTCAGCACCAGTATACTCCACCCTTAGTGTAGTTTGTTTGTACAGATGTTAATGTGGTAATTGCACTCCGGTGTGGATCAAAACAAGATGCTTTGGAGAAGGTGGTATGAGTCCAGTTCCAGATAAACTCCAGTGGGGTTTGTTTTTGGAAAACGCCTTCCTGTAGCCAGCTATGTGGCACATTCTGGGATGCAGCAGAGGATCATAGACATGCACAAACTACACAAACTATAGCAACTACTTGCAAAATTAACAAGTAGCTCACTTGGTATGTTGCCTTATTGACAATTTGGTCAAAGGACTACATTTTTTATCTCCTTCTGTATTTATTTAGTTCACGTGATTTGTAGTGATGCTTTTGGATTTGCTTGAATTTTCTCTGTGTGAAAAGAAACAAAATCACAAACTCCATACCAGAGTAAACAAACCGTAGGCATAAAAACACCTTAAATACCTGTAACACTGTTTCCACAATTGGTTGTTACAGCATTTATCACAATAAAATCAATTGTCCCTCATCATGTTAGCTATGTTTCTGAGGAGAATTTCTTTGAAGCAGGGCCAACAGAGTGGTGTGGCCAATATCTCATCTGAGATGCGTGCATTTCATAAAGTGCCTCCATCACTGACCAAAAAGGCAAAACGCCCGTAGGCACTTCAACACAAATGAGTATATATGCATGATATAAAGCAACACAATACCACACAAATAATAAAGCACAAAATTGCTTTAAATATACAGAAACACACACACACACACAAATTAATATATTTTTAACTTTTTTTCTTTACACTTTTGTGCTTTATTATGTATTATAACCTCACAAAAATATATGACTAGCTGAAGTAAAATATATATATAAATAAAAAATTGTTTACCGCAAATGTGCACAAACAACTACTGATGACATAATCATCAAAGGGCACTGCTGTCGAATAAACACACAGGCAAACAAACACAGAAAGCTTAAGACCTACCAGGCTCCCGAGTTTAGACGATGAGGAGTTGTTTCTGTGTTTGAGCAGACCACATCCCTCCATGCCGGGGGCTTCTCTGTGGTTTCCATGGATACGAGGACCACCAGCCCCCTCGGACGAGGAGCGCAGACGTCTTTCCATCCGCATCACCTCGTGGTAGGGGCTGGCACTGCTGCACAGTGAGGCTGGAGGAAAGAATGAAACAAAGAGAATTACACAGTCAGACAGATGGAGAGAAATAATGAATTCAGGTGAAATTGTTATAACAGTGATTCCACAAGCATAGATGTAATCATGTTTTATTGTATTCCTAATGCAGTCATCCATATTTCCTGTTAGAAAAGCACTTTTGTTTCATGAAACTAAATCACAATGTTTTTATATATTCAGCATTTTAAACGACATGCAATCTTCCATCTACGAAGCTTTTCAGCAATATTGCTTTTGGTCAAATGCTATTTATTGCTTTTTAATAATCAGGTTTTGTCTGAGTTCCAACACCAAGATTGCTGTGTAACAATAAAAGTAGACAATGAATGGGAAATTTCAGGGGAAATACTCCTCAGATAGATAAATGAATGATTGTTATAATTGCTCTATTTTGATCTCCTAGAAGATTGAAGTGAAAACAGAGCGACAATACCACATCCTGTCAGTAAGCAAGAGGAGACACACAGACACACAAAAACAAGACTTTGTATGAGCCATTTTATCTTCCTTATTTCTTGCTACACTTGCACACTGTTACCTGAACCTTTACACGCGCAAACAACAGGTATGTAAGTCGGTAGTCTTCATGCAAGAACTAAGCAGACATGAGAACACTGAAGAAGTGCCATGATTGCATCTGTAACTACACATGGAGTTACAACACATTGGGACTCTTATTGTAGACTGTTCAAATGTTTGCACAAAAAATTCCTTTTTTGTAGAGTCAACAGATGAGCTTATTTGTCTCAGTGATAGTCTGTCAGTAGTTCTCACTGCCTGGAAGCCAGAAACTCAAAGTGTAAATCAATATTCAGCTATTGTCCTTCAGGAGGGATTGCAACATGCTGTGTGTGTCTGTGTGTTGCTAAAATAGGCCATTAATACCATGTTACGTGTTCGCTTGCAGACAGTCCTTCAATCAAGCCATGTTTTGACTGCGCAACAGCATGCCTTGAACAGTTGCAATAATCAAGGTTACAGTCCTTCTAGAGTTTCTAACAGAAGAAAAAAAAGGCAAATTGGGAGCATCATCAAAGTGTATCAATGCCCACATTTTATACAGGAAACGTGAATGGCGTTGATGTTTTGAACATGACTAAACCTTGGTGGATCATCAAGTTTCTTATCAGTCTCTTCAGTTTCAACTGTGAAGGTAACAAAACAACAATTTAGCGCTACGGTGGTTAACACATTTGTCTCACAAGTGAAAGATCCTCAGTTCGAGACCGTGAGGAAACACAAATCCAGTCAGAAGGCGACATAATGCCAGTACTAAGCCCGGATAAAAGAGAGTGCATCAGAAATGGCATCTGGCATAAAATTGTGTGAACCAAATCAAACGAGTGGATCCATCTGCTGTGGCGAAGAAAATAAGGGAGCAGCCAAAAGTGCCTGTACTGCCGGTATGCAACTGACCTCTGATTCCTCATCAAACAGTTTAGACAGTCCTCCCAGTGAAGCCCTGGACTTCATGTTTGAATGATTCAAATTTTCTTCTTCTATCGCCTGGTGCCTTTAGGGCTCGCCACAGCAGATTGTCTGCTTTCATCTCACTCGATCTCTAACATCCTCTTCTGTCGCTTCTGTGGTCTTTCTCTTGTCCTTCTGCCTGGGAGCTCCATATTCAACATCCTGTGTCCAGTATATCCACTATACTTCCTCTGCACATGTCCCAACTGTCTAATCCTTGCCTCTCTAACGTTGTCTCTAAACCACTCAACCTCAGCTGTTCCTCAGTTCTTTTCCATTCCAGTCAGTCCTAACAAAAATCTTAGCATCTTCAACTCGACTTCTTGTCTTTGTTGTAAGTGCCAAACCATACATCATAGTAGGTCTCAGTACCACCTTGTAAACCTTTCTTTTCACTCTTGCAGCTTTCTTCTGTCACAAATCACCCCAATAGTCGTCTCCACCCGCTCAACCCTTTCTTCTTCACCTCTCTTGAGCCGTTTTGTAGGCATTTTTTGTTGTTATCAGAGAAAGTCTGGCAAGAAGAAAGTGTACATTGTGTTGCAGCAGCTGGAGGTGAATTAAGAATAACATTAACAAATCTGCTTTATTTAAGAAAAACACTTTCAATGTGACACTTACTGCTTCAGTCAGTCCACAGCTGCCACTAATTTAATATACTGAAAGGATTTTTCCAGATTAACTGCCTGAGCTGCTGCAAGAAGGACTGACAGCCACACGAGTTTCAAATCTGATTTGAAATTCATGTTGCCGATTTCCAGCCCTAATTTGTTTATTGTCTGGAAACATTCTCACTCCCAACTTTGAATTAGCAAACAATTTGGAAGCAAACAATGCAAAGGCATTATGCTCCGTATGTCAATACAAATCATCTTGTAGTCTGCAATCATCAAGTGGGAAC
Source organism: Neolamprologus multifasciatus (assembly GCF_963576455.1). Lineage (NCBI taxonomy): Eukaryota > Metazoa > Chordata > Actinopteri > Cichliformes > Cichlidae > Neolamprologus > Neolamprologus multifasciatus. The sequence goes on from NC_140450.1 coordinate 15,821,282, forward strand.
AAGCTGAGAGACATGAGAATAATATCATTTTAAATCTCGATTATGCCAATTTACAGCACCTCCACTTATCAGCTTCCTGGGAGAATCTCTTTGATAGGCTTGATAATGAACTCTCAAGATTTTTATTGGCATTCTAATTCACACTTGTACAATCACGCATAGGGAAGTAATAAAACCAAACAACACTGAAGTAGCAGGAGCATAGCATCACTTTAACTTCATAATAAATGTTTACTGTCAAACTCATTTCAGCAGAGATGAATGTGGATCTTTTTTGATGAAAACATAACAGTGACTATATTAACAGCAATTTGTTCAGATCATACTTACAAATGAACATCTCCAATAATACAATAATACTGTTGCCATAAATTTTTTCATGGAAAAACAACAATTTAGAATCCGACAATGATTCACGTTCAATATGTTTCCATGCATCAGTATGTGACGCGGGTCCACGACATGTTTGAGGACAGTGAGACAGTGATGAGGTGTATGTTAGGAGTGACAGATGAGTTCAAGGTGGGGGTAGGATTACATCAGGGATTGGGCCTGATGAGCCCTTGTTTGTAGTAGCAGCGCAGAATTCTCTATCGACTATAACGTTTGATGACACTGCGATCGCCCCTGAGAGTAAGTAGCAGGTGGAAGAGAAACAGGTGGGGTGGAGGTATGCTCTGGAAAGGAGGAATGAAAGCTAGAATACACGTCTGTGAACGAGAAGGAGACAGGTGTAACAGTGACCATTCAATGAGCAGAAGGGGTGAAGTCAGATGAGTTTAAGTACTTTCGCCTGTCTCATGCAAATCCGAAGCAACAAATGGTGCATAACAGAGGTGAAGAAAAGAGTGCAGCCAGGGTGGAGTAGGCGGAAAAGTGTTAGGGGTGATTTGTGATAGAGGATAGCAGCAAGAGTCAAAGGTAAGGGCTACAAGATGGTAATAAGACCTGCTATGATGTATGCTATACTGCCATAAGTATTTATTCACCCACCCAAATAACTGAATTCAGGTGTTTTAATAACTTTTATAGTCACAGGTGTTCAAGAGCACCTAACCGGACACACTGCTTCTCAATACCTTGTGAAAGAATGGGTCGCTATCAGGAGCTCGGTGAATTCCAGCCTGTGCAACAACTCTGGTATTCGACAGTCAACTATTAGTGGTATTATAACAAAGTGAAAGTTATATATAAAGTGGTAGGCGACATAAAATCACAGAGTGGGCTCAGTGAATGCTGAGGTGCGTAGTGCACAGAGTCAGTTGCTACAAACTTAATGTGACCTTCAGATTAGCTCAAGAACAGCATGTAGAAAGCTTCATGAAATGAGTGTCATATCATGATATCAATGATATCAATCAATGCAGCAATTCCAAACAAGACAAGCCCAGGCATATCTGAGAGCAAGAGCCATGTGTCAGCTTCTCATGATGATGATTTAGTACCAAATGTGTTTCGCCACTTGAGGCCAAAACACACCATCAGAATCCACACGACGTGGAGATACGAGCAACTGGTCATGTGCAACCAATAGTAAACAAATGACTCCCCCAAGCATGGCTCGGTGTGACAGGACGAGCAAACAGTGGAATCAAATTACTGATTTGGTTTGCTGTCTCACCACTATTGCACTGTAAAGCTGCTTCTGCTGGCACCTTGTGGCAACAGATTTACACTTTCAATTATGTAGTCTGTCATCACTGACAGTAACTCGCTGGAAAAGGAGGACAGAAAATGCCCTCATTTTGTTTGCAGTAATAAATGCTGCTCTCTGTCGCTGCAATTACAGATAAAATATTGTTCAGTAGTTTTCTCTATATCTTCTAAGCTGTCATCAAAATCATGATCGTAAGTTCCCTTAAAATGTTGTGATATCATTTTGAGCCTTTTATTGCCAAACCCTACACTGGTGTTTTGGAAATGCCTTATCTGTTCAAGTCAGTACAGTGAATCTGTGTGTTTAAGTCATAAAGTGTGGAAAGAAGTACAAGACAATAAAAGTGTCAGAGTGAACAAAGTGTATGTGTGAAGTTAAAGGCTTAGTTTCCAGCAAACGTAACGTGTGTACATTTTTTTCTTGGTGTACGTTTCTTACACCAAGGGATCAACCCAGCTCTATGACTCACAGTGACCACATAGGCTGTAAACATTTGTATGCCCGGGGCTTTGGCTTTGCATGTAAATATGTTATTTACCTGCAAGCATTTGCTTGAATTTGATACCTGTGTGTGGTTTCCTCAAGTGAGAGGGTCTGGGTTCGTGGCAGCCGCAGAAGCTTCCTCTTTCTTGAAAAGATCGCGTGGTTCTTGCCCTCCTCTCTGACTGCTCAGGGTTAGAGTGGCAGCCCTCACTGCGTACGACGCAAGCCTCGCTCTCACTTGTGGTCTCTGTGTGGTAACCTGTCTTCCTCTCTAAGTCCAAGTCCTCCCTCTTCTCTGCTGACAACTCTTTCCTCGCTTCCTTCCTTTCCTCCTCCCTCTCCTTCCTTTCCTCCAGTGACTGTTCCCGCAGAGGTAGGCAGGGTACGGCCGTCTCAGGCTCCGAGACGGAAACGGCAGTCTCGTAGTCCGTGTTGTTGGCTGTGCTGGTGTCTGGGAGTAAGGGTTTTTCAGTGCTTGATTGGGCAGGAGTGAAGAAAACCTGAGGAGAAGGCATTTTATTTAGTATGTGCAAAGTTGCCAGTTCTCACTGGCAAGATAATGAAGCAAAAAGCTAACAGTTTACATAGAGAAGATCGCCCTTCAGCTAGCATTTAAAAGGTGGATGTTTGTGTTCTCATGCACCAAAGTGCACATGTTTAGACAGCAAAATAATGCAGTCTTTACTACTCTAAAGCCATAAAGGAAAGTGAATGGTTTCATTTTTTGAAGTTCCCTCAGCTGGCAGTAAAACAGAATAATATCTCTGAATAAATGCTTTGAAGGAAGAAAAGTTGTGAGCGTAAAGGTGTGAAATGCGAAGGGCAGAATTCAGACATGCACTAGTCTTCTTTTTCATGCCTAAGCTCTTTCAATAAAAGGATTTTTTATGCCCGGTGCTCAACTTTTATTCCATATTTCACACACTCCAAACAGTGGTCACAAATACTCGTCCTTTGTGCTTGTTCTTGTTTTTGCATTTAACGGCAACTGCAGCTGTATTCCTGAAGCCCTAACATTTTTATTTGGTTTATTTGGTTCTATTTGGTTACATGCAGACCGATTACTTAGTATTTAAATGTGGTGCGTTTTTATCATAAAAGCTGTTATGTGTTATTAAACTCATTGTTAGTCTATACTGGTTAACCCCATTTGATTTTAAACCTTCTTCAACAAAACAAACATGATACCTGGGAGGTAGAGACAGCCACGCTGAAGTTTTCTGGAACAGGTGGATGATCGGGTGGAGCAGCTTCCATATCTACCCCTGGTGTAGAGGCTGGTTCTGGTGCTGAACCCGATCCGGGGCTCGGAGCTGGCAGCGCATCTACTTCAGATACAGAGTCTTCAGTGATTGGAATGAACTCGGAAGGAGTGATCGCTGTGGTTCGATCCTCTGATATCATAGGGGACTGGAGTGAGCTCTCACCACCAGCACCAAGTTCACCAGGCCAGGATCCTGGGGTGAGCCCTCCTGCCCCTGGAGTGATGGTAGCGGTGGTGCTGGGAGGCTCCAGCTTCACTTCAGGGGGCCTGTGATGATCAGATGTCCGGGAGAAGCGCTGGTGAGCTGAGAAAGACTTCGGAAGCAGCTGTTTCTTCTGGCGTGATGACCGCCTGTTGTTGTTACTGCCGCCACTGTAGTCATCGAGGATCCCGGAGTCATCGCCCTCATTGGTTCCCGAGCTGCTGATGCAGTTGATGAACACATTTCGATTGGTCGTAGAGGACGATGATGAAGCCTTGTCAAAGTCCTCAGTCTGAGAGCGTGTGATTTTCTTTTGCTTGTGGCTGCCAAATCCAAATGAGTGGCGTGACTTGGGCCGTCCGCCGCCATCGCTGAACCCTGTCGACACCGACGTGCTTATTGCCTGCTGATTATTTCCGTTGGCATCGGTGCTCTGTGTCAGCGGCGGTGTGAGGTTGAGGTTGATAGGCTGGACACGTGGATCGCTGTTCCGTTTACTTGCGAAGCTGAGAGACGGCGTGCGGAACAGGCTCCGCCGTTTCCCGGTGCTGCCGGAGCTGGAGTTGGTGCTGGAAGGCGAGGAGGTGTGGACGCCATTTCCCACTCCGCCTGAAGATGGAGAGGAGGGAAGGGACTCCTGCCTCTTGCTGCTGCTGCGGCGGAAGATTGGCAGGCGGGAAACAAGAGTTGATCGCCGTGAGCCTGATTCACCCATTTAAAAGCTGAGGCAGTGGGCCACTCTGAGAGAACAAGCAGACAGAAACATTTAATAAATAAACCATTCATCAACTCCTGAATACTGCATGGCATACACCACTTCTTCTCTGGTGCCAAACGCTTATGTGGCAGCTAAGAACTCTCAAAGTCCGGTCCATTAACCCTTGGAGCACAATTGTATTTTTCAAAAATGGAGTTTAACTTCACAAACTGCTCACATGTCCCACTCTTAAAGTTGCTGCTGCATCTTTACCCATTCTGATATGGGAAAAGTGTCATACTTAAGAGATTTTCCCCCAAATCGGGCATGTGAAATGACTCCTTAAACCAAAACAGTGTTGTTTACACCATTTCTCCTAGTGTCTATGTGTGAACTTTCTCTAATGGAAAAATTTAATCAAACACCTGCCTCAAAAGAGCTCAAAAGAAAACAAAATCTCATTTCACATTTATTCCATACAAATAAAGTGGTTGTCAAGTCTGAATACACCCAGCATACTGAAGGGGCTTAGCTGAAGTCTACTTCTGTTTATTGTACATCAGTACATGTGAACAAAGACGGATCTAACACTCTCACAAAGGTGTGAGATCTCACAGAATGAGAGGCAGTATTTTTCATTCGGTAAAGCAGGAATTCTGGGTGTAAAAGGCCTTTTTGTCTGTCATCAGCCTGTCAGATAACATTCAGCGCTAGCAGCAGTCGATGTTCATCTGTTGAGCTACATCAGTTCGGGGCTTGCTAAATGTCTGAAGACAGGAGGGATGAAGGGGTGAAAGACTTTAAAATAGTTCAATTATTTTTTTATAATGAGAATTTATTTGTTTCTCTCTAGCACAAAAGTGGATTAAACTAACAAGAAAACCAAAAAATAACATCTGTTTTGGCATCGGCTACTGGACAAATTGTTTTTTTAAAAACATCGATAATAGCCGAGAACTTCACTTTTAGCGCATCCCTACTTTAAGGTCATCTGGCGTGTCTCACAAAAAAACTGCTGCTCTGATACATCTCATATTTCATAAGATCAAACAGTAAAAAAGGCTCTTTATTGCCCCAAAACGTCATTTTCACTTGGAAGTGCATGTAAAGAAAGTCTTTTACGTGACTATTATTAGATCTGCTATGAGACCTGGAGGGTTGATTTCTGTTTAACATGTCACACATTACAATTAACATTTACTTGACAACTAAATTGTGCAGACAGACCTAACCCAAGGGGAGAGCCAGACAAACACAGAATGGAAGGAAGTGAAGAAGAGAGAGTTACAAAATATCCTAAGCGCTCTTTCAGGGTGTTTTTTTTGTATGGATGTACTAGAAAAAGATCAAATCTTAGCACAGTTATTTACAGGTACAGTAAGTTCATTTTTTAAGGTCATTTGATAGAAAAAAGAATGTTGTACTCATAAATATACACTTTCCCTCTAATAAACAATTTGATTACGTTCCCACATTATACAAGACTTTATCCACTAAGTATCTGAGTCCAACAATGCTAGATCAACTTTAAAAAATGTTTCATTAACAGAGACTAACAGCGGCTAACAGATGCTAACAGCAGCTAACAGAGGTTTTTCTGCGCTTACCAACAGAAAAGTTCAGCGTATCCTCAGAGCTCACCTCGGTATCACAGAAGCAAGCTTCACTTAATTGTTTATCCTACATTGACCACCATAGCTAGGATTCTGCACTTGAATTAGGAGGGGTAAGGAAATGACGTCCAGTATCACCTTCAGCCATACGCAATATGGTTGAAATGACCTGTGGCTCTTTAGTGGTTCACTGTGTGTGTGTTCCCCTGGTCTTTCTCCTCTCACTATTAAATAAAGGGGAAAAAATGCCCCTAAAAGAATTCAGTAATGGATTTACAGATTTTACGCGCTGAACAGCGCGTAAAATCTATTATGGTTGGCCATGAGTTGTACTCATGGCCAACCATAACTTCCTGGCCCATAGCTCACCCTCTCACCTGCACTGGCTGTTGAGAATACAAAATTAGAGCGTCAGCCTACAACAATGTTCCTCACATGATCTTACAAAGAGAGTCTCTGAGTAAACACAATGCCCCACTGCTAGTAGGAACTGACTAAAGTTCCCCTTTTTGAGTCATAAAGGAAGGCTTTCATTTGAGCAAATACTCCTGTCATTGTTTTTTTGCACTCAGTAAGCGTAACAGTGACTATGCAGTCCCTGTACTATTAAAGAGCCGACCTCTCTAAGAGCTCCTGAAGTGTTTTGTTTTCAATCTCTGCCTAATAAGCTTACATTAACACTCTCCACTCTGAAGTGGCGTATTATTAGTGTCACCTACCTGAAAGTAAATGTTCTCATATTCTAAATGTGATGCAAATTTTAAATTACAATTTAACTCAATGCAATGTATAAAACGGAAAAGGAAGAGAGAGAGGAAGTCAATAAATAGTACTGCCAAACAACGGCGTTAATATCACACGCATAACAACTCATCATACACGTATTTGGCTAGGGTCTGTCCTCGATCACATCTAGCTGTTCGTGCAAGTCAAGACAGAGCGGTCACCAGCCGTATCAAACGCTTCCTTTTCAGATTAGCCAACAGTTTAGTAGCTTTAGATTTTCAACCCACCACACAGCCATTTGACCTGGTCATAGTACTCTGGGCTAACCGATTAAGACAACCAATTAGACAGATTAAATCAGATTGAGAACGCCTCTCTTATTTAACAATAAGGGCAAACAACCTGTTGTCAGACTTTACAGGGGCTAAAATGTCAAATATACACTCACTCAATACTACCTTTGGAAGCATTGTTTTATTATAATCATGCTGTCATCTATAATCTAACACAAAATTACATTATAGGCTCAAAAGAGCTAACAGACACTCAGGCATTTGCCTAAACTCATCACTGCTCAGTAACTGCTCATGAAGCGAGGCTACCTACAAAAAAGGAAGCAAAACTTCACCTAATCTGAGTTCCCCTTTGCTTTGCAATTAGTCTCAGAGCTGCTGAGCTGAATGCAAAGTGTTCGTTTTGCTGTGAGCTGGCGTTGCTTCTATATAACTGTCCGCTTAGATGTTCACTTAAATCAAGAATTACTTGAATTGGAGAAGAAAGATTTCTAAGCACATTTCTAGATCCCTAGCTCTAGTTTTTCCAAATTAAACACATGATAGGTTACGTTTTCTGTCATTGTGGCCTTCACTTCATGTAACAATAGTGATATATTAATATCACAATCCTCAAATAAACCAAAACAGAATGAAGAACTTTACTCATGCAGCGCTCTGCGGTTTTTGGCATCTTATCGACACACCCTACAACAATAGTTAACAATCAGCAGACAATGGCACAAAGACATCTCCCATCTCAGAGTAATTTTACACTGATACTGTACATGATCATCGGTTTGAAATAATAGGTGTGTATAGGGTGTGAAAAATGGGTGTTTCCTATAAAACAGGTTCTGGGTGCGATAATTTTCAAAACCATAACCACATGTTAGAGTTAATGCAAACCGTACTCTTCTATTCAATGTAATGAAAGATTGCAGGGAAGTGTGTTTTCATAGAAGGAGTAAGCTGGCTGCAATGCTGCTGTAGACAGTGTTATCAAAGAAAAACATTCATATATTTTTTAGCAAATACCTCCATGCTGAAAAACATAAATACTACTGGATTTGAACTACAAGCTATAGTGCTACATTACAAATAATCTAGTGATACAGCCAAGGTTATAACTAGTCTTTTATCAATCTATCTCATCTAGCTTCTTCTGACTGTCTGTGTTGATAATATTTAATAAACGCACACACCTCTTTCCCACAAGCCAGGGCATGTGGAGAAAACCAAAAACAATCTTAAGCAATAGGATGCCAATTTAACCATGAATGGAACTGAGAACTGTAATCCATCACCATTGCTAGAGTGAATGGAAGATAAGTAAAGTGCAGTCTGCAAACATATCCTAACATAAACTAAGCAACTTGTTATATAAACGTCAGCCTGATATTTGGACAGTACATGTTTAAATAGGGAAGACCTGTGAGTGTATCGTGGATAGAATGCAAACTCAAATAAGCATGTGGTTCTTAAAAGCAACTATGTTTTTTTAAATCACAACAGAAGTAACATTAGAGAGAAACAGGATACATATAGGAAACTTGAAGGATTAATGAAGCATAGAAGTAATATGTGAGCAAACAGATCGACAGAATGAACAGCAACAGAATGATGTTATAACTGTGTCACTCACAAGCAACTTATAACACTTTAATAACCCTGTAATATCCAGCAGTTCAGCCACAACACACTTACACTCACATTTTTATAGGAGTGGTATACACTGCACCGGGATCACTGGAGCCATGATCACAAAATACTGTTGTAAACAGTGCTGCACATCATGCCAAAATAAGCATTTTTCCATCTGCCAACACAGACCATCCCTGTGTGCCAACCACGCACAATAATAAGGCTTCTATTAACGTGAAGCAGCGATGTTAGATAATCTTGAGGCCACAGGAGGCATTTCACAACTGCTTTCATGAGCTCCAGCAATGAATGCTGTGGTCATTTAAGCTTCTGCTGAATTACATGCTTCTTAGATCTGTTGATGATGATGATGGGCTCAAAATCACAACAATGAATGGGCCTCAGCGTCTGTAGTTACAGTTTAACCTGCACTTCTCACAACTGCTCAGAGGACCCTGCTCATTTATTATTGTGCCCGTGAATCAGCCTGCAGCTGCTTCTGATTATAAATTATTTGCATTAGATAAGAATTGTGGATGTAAATGAGTGCAGCCAGCAGGTCCTCAGCGGGGCGCCGACAACTGTCAAACCGAAAACGTCAACAACGCTCTGAAGCCTTGTGAAGCCTTAAATCCCGACTAGCTAACCGAGACCGGGAGATTGAAGTGCTGGCGCTAATCGCCACCACGACGCTGAATCGGTAAAGCAGTGGGAATCGCTTTCTCTACTTCACAATGGTCAGCGGTGTCCGGAGGAAATACAGCGGCAGGCTCCGTCCGGTGGTTCCGGTCAGGCTGGCTAGCAGGTAGCGGACAAACACACAAATGTGCGTATTTTACCTTCAGAGGAATCCCGGAGTCTCCACCGAGGCACCCCCCGGCGGACAAACAGATGGATATACCTTCGCTTTGTGCTCATACGAGTTATTATAACCTACATGAATTAAAATATCTGGGATAGGTAGCACCTTGTGTTGCACTGACGCCAATATGACACCTCAGTGACGTGGATTCGCCCTTTCCTCGTTCGTCGCTTCCGCGTTGCGACGACGGGCAGCGAGCGTGGACAACGTGACGTCCGTACTCCTCCTCCTCCTCCTCCAATACCCTCACAGACCAGCATCCTCCTGCAGGTGGATGATTGGACGATTCAGTCTTTCTTTGGCGAATTCAACCACAAGAAAAAGAGAAAAGAATCCTGTTGTGTGCCTTTATAGTCAGAAACCACTAAATACCAGGATTGCAGGGTTCTGGTTTCCTAAATGACTACTTGTTATTTTTTGTGCGCTAAAATGTGAAGGCTATGTTTTGTTTTTTTAATTTTATTATTGCTAACACATGGGAATTGGAGTATCACTGCACAGATAAGACAAAAAAAAAAAAAGACTGGGGGAAAAAAAAAGAGAAATGCACGACGTTTACAAAATAAAGCATTTCGAAATGAGGGTAAAGGCCACTAAAAATATATTTTCAGTATATCTTTGGATACAGCCCTGTTTGAAAATTCAGAAGTGAAACTGTTAGATACTGGAGAATGAGCTGATCGATTGTTATTATCAGGGGTGGGCCAAAGTGTGCAGGTTATCAAAAGGATTCACACATGCTGGCTCTGACACATACCTTGCTAGTACTGGGTTACACTTTTTTTTTAACCTTCTGAGCTTCTTTAATTTCTTGTGGTGTACCTTCAACAAGGTGCTGGAAACATTCCTTGAGAGATTTTGGTCCACACTGACATGACAGCAGCGCACAGTTGCTGCAGATGTGTCGGCTGCACACGTATGATGTTAACACTCTGATAAGACTGGTGTCTAAGTGATGTTTAGCTGATACTTGGGGCCCAAAGTGGACCAAGAAACCCCAACACAACGAGCATGATGGATCCATAGTTTCAAGTTTGTCATATTCCGGCCCTACTATCCAAATGCTGTGGTTCAGTCTCAAATGTTGATTGCAATGCATACTATATCTAGACTACAATCATACTGCAAATAAGATTTTATGTTAAAGTATGAAGACTTAACTGTAACCGGGCTTGTGATGACGCTGAAGAACATGTTAAGTCTGGTAACTGGGACAGTGTTCGATTCATTCAGCAGTTGTAATACACACAAAAGTAACCACACAGCTGTATAAATACATAAACAAGATCACAAGAAAAACTGCTTTTAAAAACACTACCTTTATTTCATGAAATCCCCACACAAAAAATTAAAGTGTAGCCTTTACATGAATCAGAGCAAAGTATACTGACAAATCTTTAACGTGGTACACACAGAAATCCACCATTTACACACCACATACAGTTCTCTAAAGAAATGCACTGTCACCGATATACAGGATAGAAAATCTCAGTGTTGCACTTACAAAAGACAGTTTCAACATTTACTTTGCATCAAGCTAAAGCCCAATTTTTTAAAACCACAAAAGTAACCTAGAAAATGTTAGCAGTGCAAATTTCAGTGTTCTCTTCAGTTCTGCAGCCCATTTAGTAATAATATTGCACACCCATTACACACACACACACACACCTGCAGAGCCAAACATTTGCTGACATGCTACAGATTTTTAAAGTGCTAGCTTGGAATTAGATTGAGAGCCAGCCTTGAAAAATATTTGGTTCTAAATTTGTAAGCAAAAAGAACAAAACAAAAACAAAACCTTATTTAGGATGCAGTTTAATGTAGAGTCAGCTGTGGTATTGCGATTACAGGTCTTGTATCAGGATGCTATAAACTACATGAGTGTGCTGTGACCCTCAAGTGGAACAACTACATACTCAGGAAAAATTAAGAACCTGAAGACATTCAGTTTGTTCTGTGATTAAGAATACATTCTGTGATGGAAATAAAACATAAAATGCCAATTCATAAATGCATAGAAGTGTTTTACAAAGATGTTGAGGACTCAAGTGAAAATAAACATGTAAGGGGGGGGGGGGGGGGGGAGGGGGATTTAAAAAAATAAAAATAAAACTTTGCACCATAAGAGAAATTAAATATTTCACCTTGAGACTAAAAATTTCTATCCAGATAAAATTTAAAGCAAATTTCATGTTTTTAAGACCCAAAACAAGAATGTCTCCCAAAAAAGGCAACTGAACCAGGTAACATCTGCTTACAATAATTTCCATTAAAAGTGATCTACAAGCAAAACACCAACTGATTATATGAACATTTGTGTACTTTATTTCAACCAAAATAATATACTCCGGATTAAACTGTACATGGAATTAAAAAGCAAACACAAGCAATCAGCTTATTACGTGACATGAAAGAGAAGGCAGATACTGCACTGTTAGGTGGACAGCTGTAAATCAAATCAAACTAGTTTCTGTAAGGAAAGGTACAGTAGTTAAGGTTTTCCAGGCCTGATGGACAGAGGTAGGTAGCATTGAGCCTCAATCGAGGCCAGAAACCTGAGAAAACGCACACACACCGATGACCCTAACCCTCCAGAAATCAAAATATATACACATGTACAAGCACACCCAGGTGCAACCACATACAGTATGCGTGTATACAAAAAACAAATGTGGTTTCCTATTGAACAGTCTAGTGTGCTCTTTGAAAAAAGAAAAGAAAAGAAAACAATTCGAAGCCGATTCAATCAAAACCAATCAGCCACTCTGGCGTCTGATAGCGACACATGCTACACTTGCAAGGTTTTGACAGCATAGCTACTAAACAGTGTAATTTGTGATAGCACTTTTTGTAAGAACCTGAAGAGCTAGGTCTGTTTTTTGTTTTTGTTTTTCTGAAACTAAAGGCTGTGAGGCCACAAAGATGTGGGTTGCAATCAAGTCAGCACCAGAACCAAAAATAGCTTTGGCTAATATGCTTTATTTCCACCAAAGCAGTGCCTAGTCTACAACTAGCTCCATGCCTTTGAGTTAGACAGCACTACTGGGTCCTAAAAGCTAGCCCCAAGTTTGGATCCATAGTAAGTGGCTACAAAAGGCACTACTGCAAGAAAGTTAGGCGATTCACAGATGTAGGCTGAAAAAAAAGACCCCCAACTTTTATGTAATGCCATGCAACATTTGCATCAAACCTGTCAAAGCTTATACTGGTTCTCAAGAGCACCAAAGTAGAACTGGCACTGCATCAGTGGTGAAGAGCCATTTGTGACTTTGCAGCTATCAAACAGTAAGCACCTGGTGTTCTGATACCTTGACAGTTTTATGGTGTTTAAAGTTAAATTGTGCTGTGCAACAGAAGTGAAAGCAAAAAGACAAAAACAGGAAACACAAAAAGTCTCAAATCACAGTAAATACTCCAGGGTTTATATCTGTTAGTGAAGGTAGCTGTGAGAGTGTACTGATAGCTGTATATCGGCAACGTTTACGCTAACTAAGTAGTGATCCAGCTGTAAAGACTAAAATTTATTGTGCAAGACTCATTTTATTGTGCAAAAACAGCTAAACATAAGTGTGAGGAGGAGTAGCGTTTGTGACAAAGAGTAAATAAGTCCTAATATCTATGAGGCCAGTGTCTGATCCAACTGTACCTCTGTACCTACACTAATTCCTCACATCCAGTATTTAATGTCAACATCTGGTTGCTAGAGAGAACTAATTCATCCATTTCCAAAAAAAAAAAAAAAAAAAAAAAAAAAAAAAAAAAAGGCACAAAGGCGTTAGCTTCAGTTAGCTACAAGGCTCTCAGGTCCACTAAGAATATATCTACACCTATGCTGCTACCTTAACGTAAATGGTTACAGAAAACAAGCAAATACAAACCACCCACTAATTGAAACAAACATTATTTAAACCAAAACCTGAAAAAAGAAAAAAAAATAAGGAAAGGAAGATCGAAGGCGTTTAATGTTAAAAGACTCAGTTTGAGCAGTTCATCATAAAACCAGGTCCAATACAATTACCAGATCCAGAGACTTTGGTATATAGAGAAGACCTTTTATATCTATACGGACTACCGAAGACCTCTGTATGCGGACACTGATATTCAGCGTCATTATCTTAGTGTGGGTAATACATTATACATGCCAATACTGGGGGGGAAAAAAAGGGCCAGTCCCTGGCAGGGATCCCATTTCCACATTAGGACCAAGTGCCCTAATCACATCTGCCTGATTTGACCTTCAAAAATGGTCTGAATTGTATTCCATCACCCTGTCAATAAAACCTGCTCTTCCCAGAACACACTAAAGATGAAATGGATTCCAGGCTTAATGCACTCCTTAGAAGGCCAGTCTCTTACTGGCTAGGAACTCTTCCAGCTGAACCTTGCCGCTGCCCATGAGGCCAAAAGCCGGATACATTGTTCCCGAACAATCCACCTGCCTCTCGTAAAGGCACCTCATGGTGTCGGCGTCGTAAAAATACACTCGGCACGCGTCATAATCAAGGCATACGCCCAAGCGCTGGGGCATAGGAAGCATGCGGCTGCCGGGGTCAGCTGACTGTGCGTTTGCTGTGGAAGAGCTAGACGATGAAGAAGCCTTCGGGATGATGAGTTTGCCCATGCCCAAGGTGACGAGGGTGAAGGGCTGGGAGAGCTCATAGCACGCATCTTCACTGCCGCTGTCGTGGCCGCTGTCGTGGTCATACCTGGTAAAAGGAAGGTAGCGGTAAAGATTGGTTTTGCACTTGGAAAGTTTATGCAGAACTTTATTATTAGATGAACTTATGAATTTCAGGCAATTGATCTGGAGGAAACATCTAAGCATTGTCTGAACACTGCTTGGTCCTTATCAATTTGCATGCATCACATAATTACCATAGAAGTCAAATTTATTTGCATTATGCAATGTTCTCCTTTACATGGGCTAATTTGCTGAAAAGGCCAAGCTTCATCTCAATAAGCTCTTTAAGAGTTTATACTGGTTCTCTTACGTCACAGGATTAGGTATGGCTCAAATACACTTGGCGCTACACTGCATTTGTTATGGTTAGATTTGTCACCTGTAGACCACATGCCTATAGATTATAGCAACATAAGGGGGGGGGGGGGGGGGGGGGGATATGGCTGCACATACCTTGGGCTGCTGGTATCTCTCGGATTGTGAAACCATTCAATCAGCTTTGTGTCGGAGGCCACGCCAACTTTAACCATGTAGGAGTATGGTTCCACCTTAAAGGCCCAGTAATGTCTGCAAAAAAATAAAAATGCATTTTTTTCCCACCTCAGAAAGAGGAGGTTATGATGACCAGTTTGCCCATTCTTTCACTAATGGGCTCATTTGTACCAAACCTGGGAACTGGAAGAAAATCTTGCAATTAAACCTACTTTGCACTGACGAAACAAAATCTACTGCTCAGTGAGATTTTTGTATCAAGTCCCAGTGTTGGTTGTTTGTGTTTTGCATACCTTCCCTGAGAGATGCCCGTGTCCCCAATTATGTAATCTAGTCCGATGTAGCTGCCTGTCTGCACACGTTCGGCTGCGAGCAGGAAGGCCATGCCGGCTACGCTCTCCACAGTATCCCGTCTCTTATTTAGAATGAGCCTCTCCGTGCTGAATCCACACTTGTCACTGAACAGGAAACCAAACACTGCATGCAAAAAGACAATAGAAGAATTAGATAAGTGGGACATAAAAAAGGGTGAACAAAGAGGAGAAGAGTACATGGAAATCAGAAATATGAATGGGACAAACAGACCCAGTTTCAGAAGAAGAGTTCTTATTGAGCATTTAGCTCACGTAAAAGGGAATATTTTCTCTATTCTGTTACTGGGTAAGTGACAAAAGACTGACACAAGAGGGTGCTATAATACAATCCTAAAATGTACATAAAGAACTACAAGTACCACCATCATCATAACACCATGACAGAGAGAAGTCTAATGAAACCATGTCCTACATTTCTCATCTGGCTGCAAATGTATTCTATAAATAGTCTGAAGGCCATGATTACCATGCACCAGGATACATACAAACTAACATGATTATGCCGGTTCACTCAGCCATTCTCTGCAATCTGAGGCCTACACTGGGGAAGACCTAGTTAATTAGCATGCGTCTAGGGAAGTCCTTTAAACAACTAGGGCATGATGATCATATTCGTATAAGCTAACCCAATGTGTGAAAAGACAACGATGCAGTCTTATTTAGCTTTGCATTTGTTTCAAATATTGCACACAAGCTGGTAGATTCCCATTTTCAAGTATGATAAACTTTGTATCGCTGATGTTGAAATATGTATGCAAAGTGACCTGAGCCGTTTCCATTCTTTAGATTTTATATAAAGAATTCAATATTCTCTGTGCACCCTGACATCCAAGAAATTCAACTCAAGGGTTATACACCAGAATAGGGCTGGGCGATATGACCCAAAATTCATATCTCGATATTTTTTAGCTGGTTGGCGATATAAGATATATATCTCGATATTTTTTTAAAGCCATAAGTTAAGAACAAAAAGAGAGTTCTTAGTCAAAGCTGTGTCCCAGATGTCACACAGGCATTTTTATTTACATACAGCATAGATGTACATGAAGAAATTACTCAAAAATAAATTATCAGCATTTATTAAATAATCATGCTCCATAAATAAAAGAAAACAATGTTGTTTTTGTGCATAACAAAAGCTCATAATTGTGCAGTCAAAATGTAAACTAACAGACGCTGAGCACAATAACAAAGACAGATTTCACAGCTGCTCTGTTCCCAACTTCTACTGCGTGACTGACAGCCTTGAGTTTGAAATCCTCTTTGTAACCACGTCTCTTAACAGGTGCCATTTATGGCCCTTATACACACACAATACGGTAATATTACGTTGAAGCACAGTACGTATCATTCCGCGAGGCTCCAGACTACGGTAGCCGTAATGCTCCGACAATCCATCAAGCGCTGCATCTCCGTAGCTTACCAAAGTCGTACTAAAACATTTTTTGACAGATTGCTGAGCGCCGTGTACCACCTAAAATCGGTTTGCGGTCAGTAAGCACAACCAGAATTCATACATAAGGCGCGCTGTCAACTTTTGAGAAAATGAAGGGATTTTAGGCCGTGCAGCCCCTGTGGGCTGCATGTCGTTAGCATGGTTAGCTCGTTAGCGCGGTTAGCTCGCTAACACGTTGACGCCGTCCAGCCCCACAACTCGCTAACGGAGATTTGCCGTGTCCATCTTGTCGCTGCCTGCAGGTGAAGCTTTGGGGGAGGAGGGGGATTTGTGTTCAGTGAAGGAGAGGCGAGGTCGAGTAATGTTGCATAAAGACAAAAGTGGACGAAAGAGAGGCAAACTTGTGGCTCCACAAGTATAATTATAACGTAACATAGACTATATCGATATAAAGGATAATGTCACATCTTATATCTCGTATGAAAATATATCGATATTTTTTAAAAACTCGATATATCGCCCAGCCCTACACCAGAAGTTCAAACCCCTAGGTGAAATCCTTGTCTAGTTATCGCATTCACTAAACTTTCAGATTCTAAACATCTGACCTTAGCCTCAAGTTCACTGAGATGCAGATTTGTCCAAGACTTTCAATAGAAATGCCCACGGTATCAACTTATAAAAGGTTCTATGTCGCTTCATTTTCACGTTATCGCATTCACAAACCTGAGTGTCCATGTTTCTCACCCATCCACCGACTGCAATACCACATCAGCCTTTAATGGCTGAGGGGTAAAAGCTAAAGACAGTCCGTAGACTATACATCCATTACACACACACGGGAAAAGGAACATGATATCAGACATTTACATCTGACATCATTTGAACTACTGATTCCACATACACAATGACACAGGGTGACTTTTCCCTCCAGACATTGGATGCATGAGTCAGAAGCATCAGGAGACCATCTGTTAAATTTGACTGTGGTATTACAAGTCCTCAGCAACTATTTGTACTGTAACGTCAACACTGAATGTGCCATCATGCAAAAGTGTAAGGCTGTGGGGGGGGGGAAAGAAAAAACAAAACATGTTCACATGCAGATATAGAGGTGGGGGTTTGAGGAATTTGTCTGACATAAATGGTCATCTTTAACCATTTGTACAAATCATTTTCTTTTTTCGCCACACCTTCTCTAACCCAGATTCTGAAACCACCATCTGTTCTTCCAGTCCTAAAGATTGCAGCACCCCATAATGGGGAGGGGGAGGGAAAAAAAAAAAAAAGGAAAAAAAAAGGGGCCAATATGCTTTGTGCTTGTCCATACCATTTCTAAGGAAACAGTTTGTGCTGTCCACATGATTTGGGGTCTGCAGAATATTTTAAGTACAGTTTTAGTGGAAGATACAGAGAAAATATTGCAGAACATAACAGCTGCAACTCCCTCAATACATAAGACAGGTGCAAGAACCCATGTCTCAGACTGGATTTCTTATTTTTCCCATAAGTCTATTTAATTAGAAAACTCAGTGAAAATAAAAAATAAAATTTGGTCATTGATTGGAAGTAGTAGAAATAAGTTATTCATACATTTTTACTTATGTTTGTTATCGATCTGGGTATCAGTGGGTCTAAGGTTTCCCTGATCTCAGAAACAGCTGAATCATAAATCAACATAAGTAATTTCTGTAAGAGTTTCTGTAACTGGTGTCAATTGCTCATCCTTCTTTAAAAATATGATGCAATACTGATGCGTAACCAGGTAAAAAAATACTGACAAGTCAGGTTTGCTAAGAAAAACAATCATGTCATTGGTTTACAGATATTTTATGCTTTTGCTCCTGAAGCTAGATGTCCGACAGGCCCGTCTGCATTTTTCTTGCCACAGCCAGGGGACAAATAGGAACAACACTGGATGGTAGCATTATTCAAAATTCCTAATAAAACATGGATGCTACCATCCATTTATTAAATCTTTAAAGAAACGATAGCTCATACAATTTATGCAGCTTGAAATTAGTTTCCAGGTAACCGTTTTTTAATAATCATTTTAAATCAAATTCAGGCTAGCTAGACATTTATGCAGTCCTTTTGGTTAAGATGTCATGTAAATATCAACTTATGAGCACTTAGAACAGGCAAAGTTTAACATGTCATTGTTTGACATGTCAGTCACCTGCTTGGCTGGGGGCAGACAGTGTTAGCATCTCATATTAACATCAGGCTGTCTTAAACTGAAGCTGTTACATCATAAACAGCTCCTTGCAGGAGCTACAAGGGTGTAGGTTTTGTCTTCTGCATTTTTCCCTCCCTTGCTTGAAATTCCACCTCATTACTGATGCACACAGAGTCCATCCATTCGGACTCACATGAACCAGACAGCACAGGAATGTGGACGCTCCGATCGCACAACAAAACACCACAAATAACAACACTTATCTGCAAATCAAAACGCAGGCCTATCAGATCACAGGGGGATGCAACATGTTTACAGTTGATTTTGATACAGGCTCCTGGCATGACGGAGTGGTGGAGCCTGGAGATTTTCAGATTTTAAGGAAGAGCGTCATTACAAAAAAGGCTCTGCAAACTTTCTGAAATTATAGCATACACCCAGAGAAAACAGCCCAAAGTGAGGAGACTAACACCTTCCAAGCAGGATGTAAATCAAAGGGATACAGTCCCTTACTGGGAAGGTTCCATTTGAATTCAAGCCCAGCAGATGGCTGGAAATGATAATCCTTTTTAATGAATTCCACCTTGCATCTTTGAGGAAAGCTTAAGAATGCCAGCAACAGATGCAACTGCAGGTTTCTTCTCCAAGCTGACATGCTGTATGCCATCCACTCCCACGCACACAGACAAAAGCTATATTGGTTTCAGCAATCTAAAACAAAAGCCATTACTATGGTGATAAACTACACCACCACTCTGCTTCATTACCTCCAGCCTGCTAGCTATAAGGAAATTCAAAAATGTTTTAAAAACAGTGGAGCATCCATCATTTTCTAATCTCCCTAAAGTCGAGCACAGCATTCAGCACAGACGTGCTTTGAGAACTAGAGGGGATAGAAAAAGCTTGGCTGCTGCTAGAAAGAGGCCCAATAACAGGGGTTGGTCCTCCAGTAGTCAGCGTGGCAAGTCATTAATGAACTCAGCATCAACAACAAACAACAGCTTGAATTTAGTAAGTCACCGTATTCTTTAACACTTTTACTCTTCTGTCTCCAGCAGAAGAACAAACACAGGATTGAAGGGGAAATGCAACAAATTTTTAACTGACAGGAATAAATCATGCGTCTCAGGCTTACCGGGTGCAGGTGGCGTGTGGAAGGTGACCTCAGGACTGTAGGGGCTGAACATGGAGTTCCTGCAGCTTCGTACTCTGAAGGAGTACAGACTGTCAGGCTCCAGGTCACACACCACGGTGCTGGGGCCGTACACTCTGTCTGTGGCCCTCCAGACACCATTGTCCTCGCCGTCTTCCTGGGATGGGGACTGACCTGGGCCTCCAAGTCTGGAGAAAAATTATATTTTTTCCTTCAAGTATCTGTAACTCATCCGTGGCACTACACATCCCTCTACTCCCAAAGTCATGCTTGCACTCACCTGCGGTACTCAAGCATGTGGTGATCAGTAGGTAGGTGGTCATCAGAGAGCCTCCAGCAGATTGAGGCCTCATTATAGACTCTGCTATTGGACAGGTCAATCAGAGGTGGGTCTGGAACTGGAGAAGAGGAAGAAAGTGTGTAAAGAATAGAGCAAAGGAACCAGTCAGTATAATCAGGTGAAACAACAAGTAAACAAACTGTGCAACCAGGAAAGCCTCTAAAATATAGCATTTAACATCTGTTATGAAGATTTTCAAAACAATGACAAATCTGGGGAAGAGCTTGTTTTGTCCAAGTTTAAAAACAAATCTCACATGGCAGACAGTTCTGGAAGATTTAGGATTTGCAAGACAACAGATCATTCAATTTTATTTATATAACAGCAACTTACAGTCGCCTAAAAAGACAAAAGACATGAATTTAAGAAAATAAAAATACACAGCAATAGCAGCCAAATTACTTTCATTCTAATCATGCTGAGCCCTGTATTTCAGCTACATAGCTTGGGCTTAAGCAAATGAAGCAATGCAAGTATAGCTAAGATTAGCTTTGTCAGGATCAAGACTATCCACTCAGGACAATGGACTATCTTGCATAATGAAGCTTAAGAGTTTTTCCCAGACTCACAGCCAGGAAATGCACTTACACCCAACTCAGCTTCTTTCCCTTACTGCACTTTGTTTCTTCCCATCCATTTTCTCAACACAGTCATTTCAATTTCCTGCTTGTGTTGTTAACCCATCTCTCCATGCCTTTACATTCACCTACATATTAACTGCCTCTGGCTTATGCTAGAGGACAAACCCCTTGAAGGATGCCCTCAGTTACACTCCTCAGCTAATTTTTTTCCTCCAGAAACAATCAAATTACTGCCACCATGTAGGTCACAGCTCCTCTCCAAGATCAAAGCATTTCTCTGTATACTTCCATCATCCTCCCAGTGAGAGTTCCCCTCATCCCTTTGGTTATATTTTTCCCCTTCTAGTTTTCAATCCTTCCCATTTTTGTCATCTTTTCCCCACAATAGTAGATTCCCCTCACTGACCAGTGTCACCACTGCTGTCAAGCTTTCAAAGTCACTTGGCTAATCCCGAGTCCCCAATTTACTTCTCCCAGGCAGCTCTCCTTTATGAGCTTGTGTAATCTTAAAGCACAATGTATTAAGAGTTCTTAATGTAGATCAGCATTAACCAGGGAAAGTAAAGAGTAACCACCACAGGCCCTCTTTGATTTAAAAAAGCCATCTGCTACCCTGACAAATAAAATTTTATGTTTTCACCTGTTCAAACAGATGGACAAACAAGTGAGGACCAAACGGGGCAGTCAGCCATCCGACTCAGCAGGAAGCCCTCATTCAGTGATTCGGAAGAAAAACACTATTGATCATGTACATTACAGCTTACACTGCATGGAGCTGCTCTGACTCATATTCTTTATCATTCCCCTGCTCCCTGTACTGGACTTTCAACAGCTCCCACTTCAAAATCTTTAAGCTTTGACATGAAAAACATTCTTTAAGAGATATGAAATGTTGAGACCTCTGATCATAGCCTGATGTTTAGCAGAAACTCCAGTTTGAAACTGACCACAAACGGGCATTTACACTTGAGATAAAGCAGTCTTTCACATCCTCTTGAGAAGCAGAGCTTTGAGGGGGGGGGGGGTTCATACGCCACAGTATGGCCATAGCTGGGTTAAAAGGAGTGAGCACAAACGCATCGTTATCCAAAGGATGACGAGTGCACTAGGAAACATGGACAAGACACAAGCACTGAACAAAAAGCACTTGGGGTCAGCCTCAAGTTTTTAAAAATGCAGTCAAGTACAGTACAAGGATGAGGGAGAGGATCCACCAATAATGCAGTCATTTTTTAACCTCCTTAAATGTAATTACTGCAGTATACAGGCGCACTCACAGCTTATTATCTCATGGGCTTGGACTAAACTGGCTCCTGCAGGCCTTTAGATTAAAGGCTGCCGCCAAACTGCTGCATGCAGCACTTTTCCAAAAAAAAAAAAAGAAAAAAGAAAATGCATCACTGCTACACAGGCAACACTTTATACAAAGAAAGTCAAATCTGAAATTTAAAGGACGTTTTTAAATCATGCCGAGGACTAAGCAAGTAACTTCTTTAAAAATATAAACTCGCTTAAGTCTTTAAACAGCTTCATTGACTATTCAAAAAGAAAAAGTTTTCCAGCAGCATTACCTTCCCCCTTTACACTCCTCCTGTAAAAAACAGAATCCACAGCTCTGCTCTTGTGGCCTTTGTACAGATCCCCTTTTCCTACACATTTTTTTTTTATGCATCCATCGTTTCTGACCACAGTAAATTAAAGCTGGCCCGTAATCAGATTATAGAGGAGATAATAACTAGATCGTTATCCAACCGTTCTTCATGAGTCACAGAAAAACAGACCATTTTCCTTCAGTGTCTACACCGAGCCAGCGGTAGCCTTTGAGACGTCTCACATCACTGATTTTCAACAAACCAAGCGGGGCTGCTCTTCAGTGCAGTAACAAAAGCCCATAATCACAAATTCATGTCACCAACGGTCACTGGAACAACTGCCAGCTATTTAGTTGCACTAAGTAATAATGTTCAGTTGCTGTTTCACTGAACAGCACCGAGAGACCTCAGTGCTTTCTACAAATATCAACATTCAATCCCTCGATATTTACCATCTAGCGCTTTGTCTGAAAGAACATCTGACAATCAGAGCTAAAGCCTTTACTGCCACCGAAGCAGCTTGTCAAATAACTGCTATCAGTTTTCAGGATGGCCTCAAACACCAATCAAGTGTCACTGCATAACTATGACTGAAAGTCCTGTCACAACTAACCATCACTATATGCAGTGGAGAATATCAATACCACCTTCTCTCAGTCACTAATACGTATTAAGTTGTCAAGTTAGATTAAAGAAAGTAAAGCGCATAAGGAATGAGCCTCTCCCAAACAGAGCCAAATGTCAAAGCATGACTCACAACAAGGCTGTGTTGAACTCCAATTTGATCATTAAGGAAAGTCAGACAACGTATAAGACTCAGCTGGCTACCATGACGACAGCTATTGGTTTGTGCAATCTGAGCACTTTGATGGCTGCTTTTTTTCCCCCTTTCAAATAAATAAAATGTGGCTAGTTGGAAAGTTAACAGAACCAGAGATGATTATATACAAACTATTAAGTATGTTTCTGAGAAATCAGGTATAAGATAAGACTTTATTGATCCCACGGTGGGGAAATTTTTGCATTACCTCAGCTCAGGTATAGATAGCAGGAAGGAACATACAAAACATACAAATAAAATACCAACAAATAAGTAAGATAATGCACTATAGACAACGGTAGCATACAGTATGTGATTATGGATATGGTTGTGGAAATATGCAAGACATAAACTATAAAGTTATAAGATAACTATTCTACCATTACTATTCCTATGTAAGCCATAGATATGTATAAGTATAGACATGTACACACACTTACACACTAAATATACCTGCACATGTCCATACACATAGAAGGTGCATTATGCATGAAGTGGTGACCGTGGATCTCCACAATGTCCAGTGACTTATGACATTGTGATTGAGTTATAGAGCAACTGCTGTTGGGATGAATGACCTGCGAAAGCGCTCCTTCCTGCAGCGTATGAAGTACTTTTTCTGCCCAACCAGAGGTCATTCGAAAGAATGCAAGTTTGCAGTGCTTCTAGTCTTCAGTACGAGTAAAACAGTGTTATACAAGTACCAGTCTATTAACCATTTACTGCTCAGATACACGGGCTGTTTCAATTATACAACTAGTCTCCCTGGGCATGTCTATGATTAGAGCCAAATGCCTGGAGCTGGGCCTTCTTATAAACAGGAGAGTGGGTTCCTAGGTGACACCTGTGTCACTTTTCCATTCCTTCAGTTTTAGTGACAGTTCGAGGGAGGCATTGAAGCCAAAGATGTCCCCTTTGCTTCTTCAAATCTCTGGATATACTGATGTAAATTGTGTAAATTAGGACGACTGACTGAAACGTATGAGGTTGAACCAGAATTTGAGTTTGGAGTGTGATTCGATGTAGCAGTTGAGGCCGGAGTAGCTTCTCCAGTTTTTCTTCACATATTGTGTGTCAGATCAATGTCAAAGAGCATCATCTTTTAAGGTTCTAGCGTTGCCTCTGACCGGCCTTTGAGTGAGCTTGTGATGACTTGCATTTCCTTAGCAGGACATTTTTGCAACCTGCACAATAACCTGCATTCACTTTAAATAATCCAGGTCACTCCTTCACAGACCTTTGAGTCTCAAAACTGGTGAACAGATTTAAAAACAAATCTTTCAGATCAATATAGAGAGGTTAAGTACACATAGCTTGTTAGATAATGAACAGTTACGTACCTTGATCAGATATTTAAGACATTTTTTGTTTGAGTGCTTTAACACCGGTATGGTCTTGCTTTGAGATCAGTTTGCTATGACTTACTGTTTGCTCATTATTTTGAGGCTGTGGGAAGACAAACCTGAAATAGGTCAGAATAATGCAGGTTGCCAGTGCAATTTAAGAAAGCATATATATTCTCAGCCCTGGGAAACTTCTACCTGAGCAGCTTTCTGACAGAGTAAGCACATTTGGATGTTGGTGGTTTGTTCAGCTGATTTACACAGTTTGTGTAGTCACGGCTCTCATTTTGGCTGCCTACAAATGACCTCTGACCTCTTAGCATAGCACAGTTTGAATGGCTCTGCATGCAACAACAAAAATAACTTATTCATGTTTTAACCAACTTGATTTGTAAGGAAATATAACGGCAGGGCTCTACATCATATTGCCACATTTTGCCATGATCTGGAGGAGCCACAAACAAAGCCGGTCTTCATGCTCACAGATGAATAGAAGCATAAATGTCACCATGTTTTCTTTCATGAACTGATGGGATCACTTTTTCCAGCCGAGCACGATCAAGAAGCTCGCTGTTTACCACCGTTTTTCCAGAAATTAGTTTGACTGAGCACACCAAACCCCTGAAAACAATATTTACAAACTATCCTGTAAACAGATTAACCTTTTAGTGCATCAAAGTCAACTGAAACAGGGTTTAAGTCAGAAATGATTCAATAAATGACATTTCTGACAACCCAAGTGTTGCCTTTACTCTGAAATCATTTACCTCCACCAAAGCACATCTCTTTAAGCAGCATTTCTTCTCTGGACGTGTCCAGGACAAACTCATCAAAGCAGGGGTCAGCTGCAGGGTGAAAGGTCCTCAGAGACTCTGTGGCTTTCTGGATCCTAAAACATAATAAAATTTAAAAAAAAAAAAAAAAAAAAAAAAAAAAACCCTCATCATTAAGGTAAGATTTTTAATTATAGACTTCTGTAAGGACACAAAACAGCAACACTATTCACAGCATACAGATTGCCTTCATTGCCCTAATGTATTTTCAATCAGTCCTGTACTCTGGGGTCATCTGGCTATTTTTATACAGTCTCTCATAAGCACAATGAAGGATTAAAGGCTGAATCTTTGTCAAGAGTAAACTGGACAAACCATCCTATCATGCCTGTAAGAGAAAAAGGTTCTAGCTTACAAAAGCTGCTCAAGGAGATCAATTAGTGAGCTTAAAGGAGAGGATACTGAGATACACAGCACTGACTTGGCACTGTGGCACAAGTCTTCTTTAAACTGTCCTTGAGTTTGGTGACCTGTGGCTCAGTAACACGTGGTTTTGTGACACATTTTAGTCAAACATTTAATCTGATTGAATGCAGCACAAAAATAAACCAAATCTAAAATGGACAAAAACCTGCTTATGGCATCTAGAGAAGAATAAAAACTGTAATGATTCAGTTCAGATTTCAAACTCTGCCTGATGGTTTCTTTGACAAGACTAAAGTTATTTGTAGTTTTTGCAATTAATTAACTATCCACAGTCGTGTGACTCAATATTGTAATCGTTGGACAGCCCTAACAATCATATTTAGCTTCATTTTTTAAAATTAATGTATACTTGGTTACTTTATTCATAAATTATCACTTTGACAGTATTTAACTTCATAATTCTGTAGCTCATATTTGCTTTAAGTGCACTGCTCAACTATTCCTTCACAAAAGTGCAGCTTTCCTCACGAATAATACAGATGATTATATACGGGCAGCTTTTACTTCTCACCATTTGCATCTCTAAGCTTTGTTACATTATAAATCATTTCTATTATTGTACTTTTTTCCTAAATGTTATCATTTTAAACAGATGACTGTAGTGAAGATTATAGTTTTCTGAACCTTTCCATGTGCTCCTGCTGAGGGACGTGAATCTCTCTACAGATGAAATATAGATGTAAATCTCACCAATTTGCATACCTGACATGCAGCTGCTTCGCAGTCTGCACAAAACAGGATTGATCGGTTTCCTTCAGCACCTCCTGAGCGTAGCCCACCAACCCACTGTTCTCCAGCATACCTTGGTACTCCTCCACCTGGGCAATACCATTTATAAGTCAGTTATAAGTGTTTGTTACAATTGTGACAGCATCTTGAGAAGTCAGGCTAGTTTTTAAACATCTAGAAAAGTTCAAAGTACTTATTATGGACTTCATGCAAATATGACGCATGAGATAGAGAAATCAAAGGCTCACCTGGCCTCTGAGCTGCTCCATGCGACGGTTACGAGACTGCTCGATTGACCTCAGCATCTCAGATTTTCTCTCTTGCAGAGTCTCAAACAGACGCTCAAAGTGCTCGTTGGCTTGACGCTCTGCTAACTGGCCATTTTCCTTTAAGGAAAAGACAAGTTTCTCATCATCTTAAACTAACAGTATTCATTAGATGCAATAAGCAGACATTTCTTTAAGCCAGCCAGAGTGCAAGTCATTGCCACTATGATCATTTAAAACAAAGCAGTGGGCATCGATTCCTCACTTTTTCCACTCGAGACTGTTGAATGAACATTTTGACAGTACGCATTTCATTTTATTGTAATTCAGCTGCAGACATTCAACATTTTAAACTCATCTCATCTAAGCCATTGTTTGACACATAAGCAGCAAACATGAATGAATTAAGGCCTCTGTTTAGTTTTGAACAACATAAAAGTCACTCCCATTTATACTCAATGAGACAGAAGCATCAATTGCAAAATGAAAAATTAAAAGCATCTAAAGCATAACAATCACCTATTGCTCACACACCCAGTGCCCTTTACAAAACTAAAAGCGTGGGTATGTTGAGCGCTCTCCATCTATGACCAACATCAAAGTAAAAGGAACCAGCTGAGACACTAAAAACCCAGACTTGCGTGAGGGAACCAAATCCTGCGTTTCCTTGTTTGTGTGGTTTGCATACTGCTTGTTCAATGATGCTGCTTACTCATACAAAGACTGTGTGTAATTGTTCGACTCAGGCTGCTTTCGACTGAGCCGTATTAAAATTTGTTCTCTGCAGCTATCAACAGATGCATTTGTTTTGCGTTATAACATCATCAATTTGACTAGATTCAAAAGGTTTAGACAGAAAGCTGCTGCTCCTTCTTGAGGAGGAGCAGCTTTATTGGCACAAACTGATTAGAGAAATGCTAAAAGTGTAAACAAAGTTCATAATACCTTCATAAATGTGATAAAAGCAGTATAGTGATAACCTGCCCTTTTATTCCATCCTTAGTTACAGATTCTTTCAGCTGCTTCCTCATTGGGTCACCACAGTGGCCAGATCTACATGTTTGACTTGGCACAGATTTTACACCACATGGCCTTCCTGATGCAACTTTCCCCATTTATCCAAGATCCAAATTTGTTCTCCTCTCCTCCCAGCATCAAACCCAGCATCTTTAACATGTAAGTAAGTGAGTGTGTTAACCACTGCACCATGTAGCCACCTTCTGCTCCTTATAGATTTAACACTGTCCAGGGATTTTGCAGAAGACGATAAAGTTGGAATTGTTGATATGGACATTTTGTGATGCAATAACCATAACCCAATTCCAGGTCTTTCGAGTCCAAGTTAAACTAAATCAAATCAGGTCTTTTGTTTCTGACTACAACTGATGATTAAGGAAAAAAAGTCTGCAGAGCATACAGTAACATCAAAGGATGTGAGAGCATGAGTCAGCTCTCTCACCTCAGTCTTATTGATGAGCACCTCAAGCTCAGTAATCTGAGTCCTGACCTGGTCCTCTTTGCTGATGAGGTAGTGGATACTCTTGGCCAGCTTCTCCTGGGGAGGGAGGAAGGAAAAAAAAAAAAAAAAGAGCCAGCAGCATTTCAGTATTTACAGTGAGCTTCACAGAGCCTTATACTTGCTGGCACATACACAAGGCATGAGACTAATAACACAACCTTAAAATACATATTTTCTGGGAAAGAAAACAGTAACAGGCACCACTTTAAAAAGAAAAGGTTTTGTAGTTTGAGACGTTCAACAACAGGGGTAAACTAAATTAGTTTATTACTGATGGACATCTCCGGACACAGTGACGCTGCACTTCTGTTCAAAGAAATTATAACTGACACAGGTTTCTGGGACTGATCAGGACATCTGATACTCCTCCCAAGAACTCAAAGGCAGAGCACACAAAATCACATGGAACAAATGGTCTCATTAAATATTAAACACCAATATGTTTGTATCGACACAAACCAGCATATAGAATTTCACAAAAATCTGCCTCGACTTGCTAAGCCCCGTTAAATAAATCCCTTTAAGCAGGATGACGTTCAGGCCAACAAAACAATTACTATTAAATGCATTTTAATTAAAACCTATTCTGCTGAAAGCCTCATTGTGCTTTAGGAGTGTGTGGTTGCTGTCACAGCAGCTGCCAACACAATCTCGTGACATTTTCATCTCCACGTGAACTAAACAAAACACTAAAATAAATTAAAGGTAATCATGCTGAAAGGGAAAGCTCTCAAGAGGAGTTTGAACTCAATTAGCCAGCCTGGGTTTAAGTTTCCAAACAGTGACTGACATCTATGGTGTGCATGCTAGCACTGGAACAGATCAAGCATTAATATTACAACAGCAGAGGAGATGAAATCCAGGAACAAGTCCGTGTGTGACCCACTACAAAAAAAGGTGCCTCTGAACTTCTTTTGTTGCATACTTTAGCGATGACGGGAAGCGTGGACAAAAGGCTTTTACTTGAGTCCAATTATGCTAGCACCAAACTTCTGCACAATAATCTGCCCTTAAAGGATTCTCAAAACCTCAAATCATTGTTTTATCTTTCACTACAGTTTACCTAGTCATTACCAGTTTTTAAATAATAAAATTTCAAGTGTACTGACTGTGTGGGGAAAAAAAAAAAAAAAAAGTCTAAATGTGTTACCTTGAGGATCTTGTAAGCACTGCTCATGGAGGTGACTTTGTGGTTAGCATGGGATCCTCCAAGCTTGCACAAGTGACACACGGGACGCCTGCAGACCTCACAGTACATGTTCACCTTCTCCATCTCGTGCTCTGGGCACATGAGAACCTGCGAGATTAAGGAGAAAACAAATTATCGCCCCCGAGGACTCACTTTGTCACAAGTACCACTTACCTCCCAGTTACATAAGCTCTGAAAAACAAGGACTTAAAATTAATCCAAAGAACGCATGTACACATTAAACTGCACTGTTTTATACTGCATAGAGCTACACAGTGTTGATAAAATGTTGACAAATGAAGTGAAACAGGAAGATGAGCTAAAGCCATTTAAAAAAAAAAAAAAAAAGTGGTAGACAGCTCGATGAACCATTTCCTGATGGGTCTTAAAATAGAACTCAAATCAGCGCTCCAAATGCCAAGATCCTCATCAGAGGCTAAAACAGCAGATACATCACTCCTCAATGAACAAGGAATGCAACAAATACACAAACCAAAAAGAGAAATGCAAGTTTGTGTTTCCAATGGACATTCTAGACAAACACTACACAATAGGAATGTATAGACATTTGAAACAAGCTCTGGCTTGACCCAAACAGGAGTCCAGCTCTATTGCTGAGGAGCTGTTCCCCATTCCTGGATGATTGCAGCGATCAAGGTTGTGGTTTGCTCTATTCAATTCAATTCAATTTTATTTATATAGCGCCAAATCACAACAAATGTCGCCTCAAGGCGCTTCATAGATACAGAGAAAAGCCCAACAATCATATGACCCCCTATGAGCAAGCACTTTGGCGACAGTGGGAAGGAAAAACTCCCTTTTAACAGGAAGAAACCTCCGGCAGAACCAGGCTCAGGGAGGGGCGGCCATCTGCTGCGACTGGTTGGGGTGAGAGAAGGAAGACAGGATAAAAGACATGCTGTGGAAGAGAGACAGAGATTAATAACAGATACGATTCAATACAGAGAGGTCTGTTAACACATAGTGAGTGAGAAAGGTGACTGGAAAGGAAAAACTCAATGCATCATGGGAATCCCCCGGCAGCCTACATCTATTGCAGCATAACTAAGGGAGGATTCAGGGTCACCTGGTCCAGCCCTAACTATATGCTTTAGCAAAAAGGAAAGTTTTAAGCCTAATCTTAAAAGTAGAGATAGTGTCTGTCTCCCGAATCCAAACTGGAAGCTGGTTCCACAGAAGAGGGGCCTGAAAACTGAAGGCTCTCCCTCCCATTCTACTTTTAAATACTCTAGGAACAACAAGTAGGCCTGCAGAGCGAGAGCGAAGTGCTCTAATAGGGTGATATGGTACTACAAGGTCATTAAGATAAGATGGGGCCTGATTATTTAAGACCTTGTATGTGAGGAGCAGGATTTTGAATTCAATTCTGGATTTAACAGGAAGCCAATGAAGGGAAGCCAAAACAGGAGAAATATGCTCTCTCTTTCTAGTCCCTGTCAGTACTCCTGCTGCAGCATTTTGGATTAGCTGAAGGCTTTTCAGTGAGTTTTTTGGACATCCTGATAATAATGAATTGCAGTAGTCCAGCCTGGAAGTAATAAATGCATGAACTAGTTTTTCAGCGTCACTCTGAGACAGGGTATTTCTAATTTTAGAGATGTTGCGCAAATGGAAGAACGCAGTCTTACATATTTGTTTAATATGTGCGTTGAAGGACATATCCTGGTCAAAAATGACTCCAAGGTTCCTCACAGTGTTACTGGAGGCCAAGGTAATGCCATCCAGAGTAAGAATCTGGTTAGATACCATATTTCTAAGCTTTTCAGCGCCGAGTACAATGACCTCAGTTTTATCTGAGTTAAGAAGCAGAAAGTTAGTGGCCATCCAAGTCTTTATGTCTTTAAGACATTCCTGCAGTTTAACTAATTGGTGTGTGTTATCTGGCTTCATGGACAGATAGAGCTGGGTGTCATCTGCATAGCAGTGAAAATGTATGCTATGTCTTCTAATGATGCTGCCTAGGGGAAGCATGTATAATGTAAACAGAATTGGTCCTAGCACTGAACCCTGTGGAACTCCATAATTAACCTCAGTGTGTGAAGAGGACTCTCCATTTACATGCACAAATTGGAGTCTATTAGATAGATATGATACAAACCACTGCAGTGCAATACCTGTAATACCTACAGCATGTTCTAATCGCTCTAATAGGATATTATGGTCAACAGTATCGCATTGATGAATGCATTAACCCAGAATGTCCAGGTCACATTTAACAGGAGACATATGGGGTCTAAATGCTAGCCAGGGAAGTCTCTAGATATGTCCTGAGCCAGAAAGGTCTGTGCTACTCTGGCACGGTCCCACTAAAAAACCCCCCCCCCCAAAAAAAACCAAAAAAAAACCCCACCATTCTCAGGACATAAGTACAGGTAGGAGCACATCTTAAGTCCTCTGTCTAGTCAGATTTCCACTGAGAACAAACAGATCAGAGATGGTGCTCTCGTGGACATGGAAGTCTGCAGCAACAGCTCGGACAGATGCCAGCATGGCAATAACCTGGCCTCGGCCAACTTCACTTAATCACGCGGGTTTGTGCTCAGTAAACAAATTACCAATCCCCAGACTAAAACCAAACAACAAGAATTGAAGACTAATCACAGAATTTGTTTGGGTTTTCACATGTAAAAAAGATAAAACTTGCACTTCTGTTTTTGACTAGTATATGACACAGGAACCAATTTCATAGTTCTGCTGAGAGTAAACTATATTTGATTCTGTTTCTGAGTTACACCATGCGTCACTGACCTTTCTGAGCTTCAGAAAGTGATTAAATATAGTTTGATCAGCAAAGTTAAGTTTTAAGCCAAACTTTCTGTATAGCAATGATTAGAAAATCAACACAGCTGGTAAAATTCACCATGCATGACATGCAACTCTCATACCGCCATTCAATCAAGTAAGCAGAAATCTATCAACTAATGTTTAACTCTGTGATAACATATCTTGTTAACTGTTCATAGTTCAAAGTTGTTTTGTTTATCGTTTATTACTTCGTGAGAACAAACTGACAGCTACTGAGCCACACTCACCTTGGGCCTAAAATTCGTAGTGGGACCAACATACTCGTGCTGGGCTTTGGGTGTGCCCCAGGGGTGGTGCAGCTTGAAACACTCGTTACAGTAGCTCGCCTTGCAGTCCATGCAGCTCTTTGTTGCCTCCTGCTGTGGAGGCTTGCAGATGTTGCACATGATGGCGACGGCTGCGCGGGCAGCCTGCCGGTAGCGCTCCACAATGCTCTCCAGGGTGAAGTTTCGGAACAACATGCTGATGCCGCGTTCGCCCAGATCTATGTCATGCTGGCAGCCTGGGCACGGGATGGCGGTGACCCGGGGAGTCACAGATCCTCTACGCCATCCCGGAGAGGAGATGGAACCTGGAGGAGAGCAACGAGGGCAGAGCACTGAAATGAGTGTCAGGAATATAGAGTCACAGCCTCGGGACACCCATTTTCCAGTCTTGCCTGAGGCCCTATTTTATTATGTCAAATATTACAATATATACATTGTAATAATACAATGTCCTCTGATTTCTAATTACAGTCAATTAACAGCTTTCAAGATGTTCTAGCACAGTTTAAAGACAAATAGATTCGGTTTGAAAAGCAAATTCACAAAATTGAGCCTAAAGCAAATCTGACGTTACAAATAGAGCCTCAGCATGTCTCTCTTTGTGCTTTATTTCCACAGTGACAGCAGCACAATTGAGGCATGGCTGTATTGGGGCAATACACCCAGCAGCTGTCAGGGGGAAAAAAGTCCACAAAGAAAGACCATCAAGGGTACTGGAACAGGTTAAGGAGTGACGTTTGACACAATAGTCAGCATCCTTGGAGCTTATACACAGTCTTAATAAGAAATGAATTTCATTCAACACTTACTACATGAAAGAAGAGTATTTTAAGTGCTCACAATGATCTGGACAAAGGAAATAATTCAATTTCCCTTAAATGGGTGATTGGCAAAATAAAGATGAAAACAAACCACATGATTTAAACAAAAATAAAAAACACAAACAATTATAACTAAAGTGCATTGTAAGACAAAGAAAATAAGCTTTCAATAAAAATTTCAAGCAACTGACATGTCCAGTTCAATGCAGGAACACTTTTCACATAGCACATCTCTTAAAGCAACATTGCTTTCAAGAGTCTCACAACATCGTGCTTGTTACTGATGCGGCAGCATCAGAACAAGGCAGCAACACGGTTGCACGAGATCACATCACAGACACAAGCAGGGTCTGTTACACAAAACATCGTCACCACACTTAAAGCCAGCAAACTGACGTCAGAGCACGCAAAAATTAATATATTGCTTCACGTTTTTGAGGGACAGGGGAAGCGAGGAGTGCTGGATTTATCTCTGTTTGCAAGCCAGTATTTCCGCTCCGTTTCCGAGGACCTAAAAAATTAAATCAAACACTCCTCAGGTAAGCAAAACACAGGAAAATGATTTGAAAGCACAACTTCAGCAAAAAAAGTAAGGAGGGGCAGCTGAGGGAAAAGCAGCAGCAGAACAGCAAACACACTGATGTGATGTGTAGCCATGCTGGGTTTTCAGATGTATCAGTGAACTCTGATGGTGCACCTCTACGAGGTCAGATCTGACCACAAACTACAGAGCTTTGTTTACCACAGTTTTTTCTACCTGAATTTATTTAACATAGGTGAAGTTGAACATTTTGCTATGATGTTACGATGAAAATCTGAGGCTAATGATGGAAATGAAGATGGCATGGTCTTATTAAAGACAAGCAGAGTCAGTGGATGACAAGTCTGGCAAAAAAAAAAAAAAAAGTAAAGAAAAGCCTTCATACTTAAACGAATGTGCTGAAGGTCTTTATATCCTGCAAAGACTGCACATGCGTGTCATGCAGGCACACTGACTCAGGTTCTGGTCAGCACAGAAGGTGTGAGCAAACAAGGCCCACAGAGCAGATGCCTGAAGCAAAGCGTGTTTGTGTGTTGATTTGTGGATCTGCAGAGGGAGCAGAGCCAAAGGCAAAAACTGACGAGTCATTGCAAAGAAAAACTGACCTTTTCTTTTTCCATCCTGTCCAGACCTTTAGACGGTATAATGCAGAAACCTACCATTCTCCCCCCCTTTAAAAGGTTTCAGATTATCAGGATACAATCTGGATGTTTAAACTCACTGGCAATTTATGAGGTACACCTATTTAACTGTTTGTTAATGCAAATATCAGCAATCCAGTGCATTTAGTGTATGAAGACATGGTCAAAACGATCTGCTGAAGTCCAAACTGAGCATCAGAATTTGGAAGAAAGGTGATTTAAGTGTTCGTGTAACAGTTTTTGGTGCCAGATAGGCTGGTCTGAGCATTTCAGAAACCGCTGATCCACTGGGATTGTCCCACAAAGTTATCAGAGTTTACAGAGAATATAATGTTACAACGGTAACTCAAATAATGCAATTTGTTACAACCAAGGTATGCAGAAGAGCATATCTGGATCTTATATTAAAACCTAAGCAGCACTATAGCTACTGCGTGCCACTCCTGTCAGCTAAGACAACTTATATACGCTCAAAAGACTTGGGGTGGGGGTGACCTGATGGGTCTCAATTTCATCTGCAACATCCACATGGTAGGGTCATAATTTAGCGCAAATATCAAAACAGGTATAATGGCTTGGCACACTTTGGGCCCCTTTGCTCCAAACGAGCATCGTAAAAAAAACCAAATAGTATTTTTGCTAACCTGCTAACCAGGTCCATCCCTTGATCATATTGCACCACATCACAAAGCATGATGATGAGTTCACTGTACTCACCAGATCCCAATCCAACCTTTGGTCTGTGGCTGAACAGGAGATCGTTGTGCGTGTTAAGCCTGTATAGTACCATCATGTCAACATGATCCAAAAATCTGAGAAAGGTTTCCAGCACCTTGTTGAATGCCATGGAGAATTAGGCAGTACTGAAGGCAAAAATGGGTCCAATTCAGTACTAGCAAGGTGTACTTAATAGAGTGGCCAGTGAGTGTATACTATAAAAATGGTTAAGTCTGCAGTTTATGAAATATTTACTTCTATGAGCAGATATCCAAGGCAGATTAACAGGACTCCAATTAGTACAACTACACTTTGTTCAATATGGAAATGTAAAATATTAACTTAATACATGTTCTCCAAGGCAGAAAAAAAAAAATCAAGTCAGCTCCCATTATTTTTTTGTACTTTTTTTTTTTTTTTTTTTTTTTTTTAAGGGCTTTGGGGACACTACATTATTTTTTCAGTGTTCAAGAAAGAGATGCTGACTCTGCTTCAAAGCTGAGAAAATAATTGCACCTGATTAAAAACATCCACTGAGCATGTTAAATAAACTTCATTAGTGAAACTAAAAGGGCTTGTGTTAGTCTTGTTTTACTTTGCTGGCAATCTGACACTTAATTAATCATGCTTAAAATAATTAGAGGTAGGCTCAAACAGGTTTGTGTTCCTATAAGTGGTTTCTCGAACACATTATTGTCAAGTCAAGCATAATGAGCAAATTAAAGGCAAACATATCAGGAAATAATGACAGTTAACAAGCTTGGCAAGTCCAAACATACTGTATGCTTTTTTTTCTCTCCACTGAGTGTTTAACTTAAGAGACCTATAGTTCTCCATCCCTATAAAGCTGCTTTATTCGCTACCTGATTTAGCGAATAATGCAAGGCTTAGTCCACACACACAGACACACACATTCTTGTTCCACTTCAACTCCTAGGAAACTTCCTTGCCCCTTTCTCACTAATTTAAGCTCCTTTCAATTCCTTTTTGGTACGAAGCAACCTCTCTGTCTGGGACACTACCTCCCTCCCTCACTCAGGCACTACTTTCTTTTACATACTGACTCATCGTTGGAGCATTTCATACCCATTTTAACACTCGAGTTTTATGCTCAGTGGACATTTTTAAGGGTCTTTTAAACCAGATATTAGTCATTAAGTGTCTAACAAAGAGTTAAAAGCCTACTTTATGGTATTAATCACAGCAGTTCTTCATAAGAACCTATTTTATATCTGGTGTGAGTCTGTATGATCGTGTGAATAGGGCTAATGCAGACTATGTAGAGAAGAGGTAGAACCAAACTAGGGTTTTACAGGGGTTCTAGTAACACTGTACTCACTACTACAGCTACTCAAAACACGGAGCCCGCGTCTACCTCGACTTCCAAACGACCTTCGCACAGTGGCTGCAAGCAATGAACAGAGAAGTGAGGTGAGACCAACAAGGAAAAAAAAATCTTTTAAATTAAACAAAGCATAATGTGAAGTGATGCGTGAATACAGATTTTTTTTTTTTTTTAATATGACACTGAAAAAAAAAAAGTCAACTTATGAGAAAAGTGACAAAAATGGAAATGCAGTTCAGTGTAATGTAAAACATTTAAAATACATTTTGAACAAAGTACAATTAACTCTTGATTTATGCATCATTACTAAACAACTTGTATTAAAGGAGAGAAACATATACATGACTGGACTAATAAATGTGGTCCTCATTTTATTTTTGGTCTAGAATGTGTATTAATAGCAACAGTTTGGCTTATGAGAAATATTTCTCGTCATGTTTATATGCCAAGCATAAAATTTTAAAAAGGAGACTGTTAGCTTAGCTCACCATTAAAATTAGGCATAGCTAAAACCACTTTCCTACCAGTTCCACTGCACTACTTGCAGCCTTTTGCACAGATTTAAGCAGATATGGGCAGTAACGCGTTACTCTGATTACTTTTTTCAAGTAACGAGTAAAGTAAGGGATTACGTTTGCAAAAACGGTAATTAGATTACCGTTACTTTCCCGTAGGAACGTTGCGTTACTGCGTTACTAAAACAGTGATTTTTTGCGACAATGTCTCATGACAGTGAGGTAAGCGAGTGCGACGTTTGTGACAACAGCTGTGTGCAGATCAACAATGGATCATATATCGAGTGCTGGAGAGAGTATGAGCATGCAGCGTTTAAAGCGTGGAAGTACTGACCTTATTTTGAGTTTGATTGCATAAAAAGTGACAAAAACATTAGCGTCTGTTGTGCGTGGGAAGAAAACGTCTTTTTACAGCGAAAAAAAACAAAAAAACAAAACAAAAAAAACCCCTAAACTTCCAAGCAAGCACCGAGTGCGCTACGACATAATGGGAAATTTACAGAGAAACTGCCCTATCCTTCTACTGACCACTGCGGCACACCTGCACCAGGGTAAACCTCTGCCTACCCCACTCCTGCTTTACAGGTGGAAAATAGAGCAACAGGACCGCTAGTCTGCGACTTTATTTTCTGCTGTGTTTTACTTGCATCTATTTGAAAGAGTGAGTGTTAACACACAAAAAAATATTTTATGTGCTGGAATGTGCAGAAAATAGGTTTAAATATTAAACAAATTTCTTCCAGTCAGAGAATGTTGCATATAATTAAATGTTTGCTTGATGCATAAAGCTAAAAGATTAAAACTAACAAAACAAGTTTTAAAAAGGGACCTTTCCATTTGATTTGTATGATGGATTATGTAGAAAAAGTAGAATTGGGCTGAAAGATCTATCACTTTATCACCTTATCACCTATTCAGGTTGTAAATCGTGTTTTTAAAAAGTAACTAAGTAATTACTTTTGAAAATAAGTAATCACTAAAGTAATGGGATTACTTTTTTGGGGAAGTATTCAGTAATTAGTTACTGATTACTTTTTTCAAGTAACTTGACCAAAACTGGATTTAAGGGAGAAATCTTTTTTCCTTTTGATAATGTTCAGACACCATTTTGCTCTCAACAAATTAAACAGGGATTGTCAAAGAGTAAAGGACAGATATTTCATTCATCAAGATCCAATATGGGATTTAAAAGTTAGCTTAATTTTTGTGAGATTTATATTATAAACCACATTATATTATTGTAAGGTTTACCTCACAAAATGAAGCCTTTTGAGGCAACTGTTGCAGTGACTTGGCACTATATGAATAAAACTGAACTGAGATGTTGGCTGAACAAAATAAATTAACACTGCAGAAGTTTGTTTATGCCACTGGAAAAAGAAAAAAAATATATATATAAAAAAATTTTTTAGAGAATGTAAACTTTCGACTTACGGGTCAAAAGTTCCACCCGTAACTTTTTTTTTTTTTTTTTTTTTTAAAAACAGCGGCAGCTCAGAGCTAAAAACATTAGCATCTTTAGTTAAAGTTAGCTAAAGATGCTACCAAAGTTGATGAGTTATCAAAATTAAGTTGGCTAAAGTCGGAAACATTTTACATCTCCCTTAATTTTCGAAGCAAGTTTTTTTAAATGTATAATATGGCTGTTCGATATAACGATATATATCGGATGACGATATAAAAACGTCTATGGTTCATTTTATGCTATTGTTTGTTTCGTGGTGTCGCAAAATAAACTGTTTACGGCAATATTGTTTCATCGTTTTGATGTTTCAAAATGATGTATAGTGGCTATATTAATTTCTTAAAAGTTCTCTCTCTTTTATATTTAATATAACCACACTACAGACAGACAAGCGCCTGTTTTTATGCGTTGTCGTTAGCAACAACGATGGTAAAACCATCAGGTGTCCGTTTGTTTATTTTACACAAACCTTTCACAATAAAGCTCAAGATAAACTGAATCGCGTAAAAGATTATGCCGAGTATTTATGGATGAGAAGCAAAAAAAAGAGCCGTCAGGTGACAAAAAAATAAACCTTAGACTCAAACGTTAGAACAGGCTTTTTCCCGCAGCACGCATTCATGCATCTGTTAAAACACTCTTCTCCAGGTACACGACGCCCAGCTGGAAACACTTCACACAAGTCCAGCTGCCCGATATTCACAGAATTTACAGAAAATGTAAAAATTTAGTGATTTATATCGTTATCGGACAATAGATGTCTTATATCAGGATATGAGATTTTGGTCATATGGCACCGCCCTAATGTATAATTCGGTTACATTTTCCAATAGGAGCATGGAAAACATACTTTAATAGAAAGCAGGTAAGCAAAGCTAACCATCTCCTGGCTATAGTTTCGCATCCAGCATTTTACTTCTAAAACACTGACAAGAAAACAAATTTGCTTATTTCTCAACATGTGACAAGATTACTAAAGCCAACGCAGCCTTCGTCAGTTAACTCTTATTGAGGGTTAGCAGTTAAAGGTTAGCTGTGTTTATAGCCCCAAAGCTGGGAAACGTCACGTTTTAGTAACCGCCTTTTTCAGTCACAGTACAGAGAGGCTTGTCCAAGCTGCACATTGATAAATATAGTCTCAAGTCTTTTCTTTCTCTCGCTTCATCTAATCCCTCAGTCATTCCTCTCAGGCAGGTTGCATCACCATGGCTACCAATGAGCTGAGCTCCCAGCAGTGAAGGCACTAGGAGAGTTAGTTTGTTCTGTTGGGAGTTAATGTGTTAATAATGTACTTCAAGGTTTCCTTCTTACACTCACTGGAAATCTGCACTCATGAAAAGCCTTATTAAATATCATGTCAACCAAATGTCACTGAATTTACTGTACGTTAATGCTGTGCATTGACCTGAAAGGAGGCAGTAGTCATAATGAGTCCAGTGGCTCTGTGCACAACCTGGATTTTTGCTGGACCTCAGATTTGTTTACTCAAAAAGCAGGATTTGATTATTTCCTGCATCAACAGACACAGTCCTGCCAGTAAGGAACAAACTTGAGCTGAACAGGGAGACTGTTCAAGAGCCCTGCCTCAGTGGTTTGGAACCAGCGCTGAATAACTTGCAAAGAGTTCACCTCAGTAAACATCGGTTTTGTTAGTGCTACCCTTCTGATTTTGACAGTGCTCCAAGAAGAGATGTTGGTTAAACATTACTCAGTCTCATACAGCACGAGTTACTGAATAGCCATAATTGTAAGAAAATGAGTGCCCACCTTTATGCACAAGTCTGCATCAGTTCAAAAATAAATGAATTACATAGAGTCTAAAATCAAGCACTGTAAACTTGATTTTAATCAACTTCCACAGCATAATCACTCAACATGTTGATTTGGGGTCAGCCATTGATTATGCCCAAACGTCATCTTAAAGAACAAATTGAAAAATCAATTTAAAATGAAAAAAAGCACAACCAAAGCTTTAATACCAGTGATTTAAACACATTACATTCAACACTACATCTCGAATGGTGTCCCAGTTCAATACAACACACTCAAAACACTGAAATAAAAAAGGATTCATCGGCACATATGTAGATGTTTGGCATTTTAAGGTATGCATATGCTCTGTAAACATCACAGCAGCAATGTCACAATTTACTCGATTTTTGTATCTGTCGTCTCCTTTTTTAAAAAGAAGGGGAAAAAGTAAGAATTGCACAGAGAGACTTGATTAATCTCTGCAGATTTCAAATATGCACACTCTTTCCCAATCCCATTATTCCAGCATGAACCCACGACCTGCTTGGAGTTGGTATGTAGCATTTAAGTCAGACACAGCCCGGGTGATGTCAAGAGCGCAAATGAGACAACATCTTTCTGAAAATGGCCTCCAGCCCAGAGCTCTCAGGAGCCACAGAGGCGGCCTTGTGTCCCACCATGACGCTTTTTCTTTTTTAGGCTTAGACATTGACCCGCTTGAGCCGGACTGCAGCAGTGCAACGTGCTGTGCAGAGAACATAAACATAATTTAGCCACCTGCGCCCGGAGGAATCTCAACCAGCTTTCCTCCTCCCAGCTCAGCTTGGTTTTAAGAGTTTAAAATAACTAAATAAAAATGCAAAAAAAGGAGCTTACAGATCTCCTTTGTTCACCCGTGTGTACATAACACGCACACACATACCCAATTAAAGGTGTAGTGAAAATGATAGCTGCTCTTCTTGTCATTACTTTAACATTTCCAAATGTGTTTGATGCCCCGGGGACCAATAGAAGGCAGACAGTGAAGATTAGGGCCTGATGGAGCTTGTCAACATTTCTTTTCGAAGACAAAACTAAAGCTCGTCGACTTCCTCTTCTTTCTCTCTAATGAGGCTTGCAAAAGCAGACGGGATCACAAGTAGTGATGACTGACGGTGTTGCGGCTGAGCGGTAAAATGATTAAAAATAATTTCTCAAAGTTTGTTCTGCGTTATCTAGGACAAGAAGAGGAGGGGAGAGCGGCGTCTGAGGCGCACTAGCACCCAAACGTCGCACAAAACTTGGCCTATTTAGCGTCTCTCCCAGTTTCCACGAGTCTATTCACACTCAACCATTAATTTGCATTGGTTAAAGATTTGCTTATTGGTTCATGAAGCCCTCTTCTCAGTTGCACTACCTTTTTTTCCCCAAGCCTTCAGTTTTTATTTGTGTCATACTTTTCCTTATTTGAGAAGCTTTCTTTCCCTTTCTGTAGAGGAAAATCCCAACACCTGTTGCATGCAGCCTTTTGACAAGAAGCAAAAGGTGAAGTTGAAGGAACTAGGAGGAAGATGTTACAGGAAGTTGGCATTACCAATTCCCCTAGGAGTCACCACAAATGGTCGAGCATTGCATTTTGTGTTCTGATTATTAGCTTCCATTAGGCAGTGCAAGAGCTCTCACTGTTCCTGCCAATGCCCTCAATACACAAGCTTTTAAAAACCTACAGAAATATGAGATTCAACTCCCCACACCATAATCCCTCCTGTGAAGCTCACTTTTAAGTTAACAAGCTTTGGTTCCTTACCCTGAGACCCACCTGATCTCACAAGCCTATCCAGCCTCTCCATGGAGGGGGAGGGCACCCTGGACCTGGGGCTGCCCGGTAGGGAGCACTCAGAACCAGCATCAAAAGAGTCCTCGTGGTTCAACATGAGCAGCTCTCTCACACATTTGTGGCAGACGCTGTGCTGGCAGGGCAGGATCAGTGGATGGGTGAAGAGCTCCTTGCAGATTGGGCAGATCAGCTCCCTCTCTATGTTCTTGATCGGGACCTGATGATGGAGAAGGGATAACTGAATAAACTAGATTTCTTTTTAACATTTTGAGGCGTTTTCAGACGGTGCAAGTGCTGTCAGGTACACCGAACAAGACAAAAATAACTTGGAAACAAAAAAGGTGAACAGAAAGACAGAAATAGAATCACAGCTCAGAAGGATACAGCTCTCTTTGATTCCCAGACAACTACTATAATGAAGATGCTGTCTGCAAATCTGAGCAGGTATGCTGTGTCACTGCAGGTGGAGAAATGCACTTTAAGGTGGGCACACTGGGGTGTAGGTTTGACAGCTATACTGATTTCAGTCACTCCCCTGGCTATCACAATAATGGCCATTCGCAGTGTATTTAACATGTTAAGATAGATTACATAAACCGGGATTAAGCCCTGCTAAATATAGAGAAACAGTGAAACGCATGAGCCCAGCAGCTCACGTTTCAGCACATTAAAGACGATTACGAGCGTCTCTGCAGCAGTCCTAAAGCGGCAGATTGGTGATTTCTTTCAGGTGGTGTGATGAGACATCCCGGCGTAATCAATCAATCCATCCTCCTGCTGGTGGTGGTGCTTGAACAGCAGTAATTTAGAGAAAACACTCACGTGTTAAATACCCAGAAGGATAAAGGGAAGTTTAAACAGAAAACAGTGACCAAGCCTGTTTGAAGCGAGTCACTACGCAAAGAAATAAGTGAAACAAACGCTGGAGTCAGCAATGAATGGAGACTGGTAACTTTTAACAATGCCCAGTCCCAACAGCAGAGGCGAACAATGACGAGTCTCTCACACACACACACACTACCATGAAACTCACTTTTCTCCAACTTACCCCGTTTATGCT
Source organism: Neolamprologus multifasciatus (assembly GCF_963576455.1). Classification (NCBI taxonomy): domain Eukaryota; kingdom Metazoa; phylum Chordata; class Actinopteri; order Cichliformes; family Cichlidae; genus Neolamprologus; species Neolamprologus multifasciatus. The sequence goes on from NC_140450.1 coordinate 15,864,380, forward strand.
GCTACGCCGCATCTCTGCAGACATCCCGGGGGAGAAAACGCTGTGTGAGAGACTTAAAAACACCTAACCCGGCGTGTTGGCTCGAGCTAAAATACCCGAACTTCTCCGACGCGACGTGAAGATGCCGACAGCGACGGATGAGTGAATTTAAATAGAGCGACGCTGCTGAGAGAGTCTGCGCCGGCCGCCCGGAGTGAATCAGCAGCCGCTTCTCTGCTGCAGGAGAGCAGGCGGACCGAGACAGGCGGGGGTGGGGGGTGGGAGGAGAGCCGTGTGGGAGGGGGGAGTGCGTAAGTTAGAGATGGGCGGATCGAGCCGAATATCGGTAGTATCGTTACTAGCGCGATAGCATCGATATTTTCATAAGAAAATGTTCAAATACACGAAACGCTGAAAGGTATTTTTTTGTTGAATTAACTAATTCTTGTGAAAAGTTACTGAATTATGTTACTAGGTCATTGAAACACATGCAAATATACAACAGTATATAAGGCAAAAACAAAGTTTGTACAATCCTAATAAGCTTGCAAGTCAATATTTGGTGTGACTAAATATTTCTTCAACAAGCTTATAAATTCTTTGAGTGTTCTTCAGGAGCAGTTCTCCAGGCTTCTTGAAGGACATTGAAAGCTTTTCTTTGGATGGTGGCTCATTTCTGTTCTGTTGTTTGTCCAGATGATCCCAGTCAGTGTTCCCAGTGTGACTGTCAGTTTTCCATTGTGTGCTTTTCTATCCTGGTATGCTTTTACTGCTCTGGCAGTGTGTTTGGGATCATTGTCATGCTGGAAAATGAAGCCATTGCCAATGGAATGCTGTCCATTTGCATGATGGACTCCCTCTTGCCAACTGTTCTTTCACTGAGACCATTTCTGATGAAGCTTCTGTGAACATCCTAAGCCTCTCTCAGGTCCCGTGTCCGATATTTGCTGGATATGTTTTGTTTGTTTGTTTCTTAGGGATGTGACACTCAGGTGCTGTCAATCTGCTGTACATATGTTTGTATGTGCATACCATTTCCTTTTCTGTCCTCCAATTGTCCAGTTTCTTCAATTTTGTAAAGTGCACACTGCACACCATGCTGAGATATGCCAAGTTTTTTGGCTAATAGTACCTCGGGAATTATTGGTGCAAAAATATTGCTTTATTTCTATCAAATTATATTAATTTTGGCACTTTCTATAGATTCAACTAAAGAAATGGGAATATATATGTGAAAGGCGCTCAGTAACAAATTGCCTTAAGATGCAATTTGTGGTTCTGTTATGTGTTATGTGTAGACACAGCACTATTTCACCACTAATTCATCCCTTGAGTTAAGTTACCTTCTTATGTTTGAATTATTCATAGGTCAGTGTTAGGTAGCTTAACAAACAAAACATTCTTCTGAAAAAATGATTAGGTACAAGGACTGGACTGAAAAAGCGGGGAGGGGGGGAGAGGGCTCGAGACTTTTGCACAATACTGTACTGTATATCAGAGGGACAGCCCAGTTTGACATTTTTGGGAGACAATGTTGAATGTTTGCAATCAAACTGAATTCGGGAAAAGTATGCTGTGTTTGCAGATGCTAGCAATGTGATGTTTAATGTGTGAAGGCTTGCTGAGAACAGACCGGTAATTAAAGTGTCTTCATGTGCCTATCAGCACTTGAATTTGAAGTTCAAGGGAAAGCTCTCAAAAGCTTTACAAAAGTACTTAAAATACAAAACAGCCTACCCTTTTCAGTATGTCCATCTTTACACCGGGTTACTACACTGACACCCAGAAGCAAAGGGGGCCAGCAAACTGAGACTGCTGTGCTCGTTACAACGTCAGGGTCCTTCCCATTACATTAGGGGATTTATGACCCTATAATTGCTTGCTGTAGTGATTATTGCGCAGGTCTGCAATTATTTTATTGAACACTAGGGTTGCCTGGCAAGTCACCCCAATAATGTTTCAGTTAGAGAACAAAAAGTGACCATAAAATAAGTTGGGTGCTTTGAGGAGGAGCTGTAATTCCTTCAAGAAGTAAAGTGGCCATGTTATTTGAATTGATTAACCGGCTTCTGCATGCACAGTCACTGGAGGCACAGAGGGCAACTTTAGGACTCTGTTTAGTCATTTGTTTGTTTGCTGGCAGACACTCGGGCCTTGCAGCGACACTGCCAGACAGCACAGTCTTGCTGCTGTGTCACATGATGAAGTTTCTGCCACTGTGGACTTCCATGTTCTCCCCATGCCTCTGTTCCTCACAAAGTCCAAAGACTTGACAACATTAAATGTCCTGTATGATGTCATTATGTCATATGCTGTATGTCAACCTGTGACTGACTGACAGCCTGTCCTGAGTTTAACTTGGTCCTCTAGGATTTGATTCACCCTCCAACAGCCCTCTTAGATTGGATGGTGATCTATTAAAACTAAATTTAACAGTTTCACAGAGGTCGTAGAAATGTTCTGACACATTACCCTCACTTACAGCATTTTTGTACTGCTGCTCACAGAAAGATGCTCAGCAAAGAATTTCTAGTTACTGTTTCATTAATAGATTTACTGGGCTCCTAATTTTATTTATTCTCTGGTATAACACTATCACTCACTGTGCACGACAGGTCTGACAACAGCTTAAAATATAACAGAAATCTGCAACTGCGGCTGGCATGTGTGAGTCAGTCGCCTGTAAAGTCTTCTCCTGTTTCTGTCACACACGAAACACATGCACAGCTCTGTGCACGCATGAACGAATGCCAGAGATTGTGCTAGCAGGAGAGATACATTTCAGCACATTCTGTCAGTCTGGAGTGAATGAAATGGGTAAAGACACCCACCCAGCCCTCCCCTTTTAGTCCCAAACACACCTCAGTAACCCAGTCTCACCAAAACCACAGCTGCTGCCAAGTGGCCCACATTTTGACAGAAGTCCGTGTTCTCCCTGCAGCAGTAACCAGTAACACACCCAGAAAAACCTCTAATTAAACTCATCATGTTCAATTTTTAGATAGATAGATAGATAGATAGATAGATAGATAGATAGATAGATAGATAGATAGATAGATAGATAGATAGATAGATAGATAGATGAGGTTAAATTAAGGGAATGAGTCTCTACTTTTGAACTGCAATAATGTAAAGTGACAAATTTTACAAGAACAGAATAAAATAAAATAGTTTGTGCTACAGGAATACAATAGGTGTGGGTCTTAATAACTCAGTCATGCACTCGTAGTGTATATAACGTAATATAATAGGGTATTGTGTGACACCAACAAAGAACAGATTAGAATAGAAGTCTATGAGCATGCCTCTCCATCCTCCGACAGTCCTGCAGGCCGGCCCGGCGCTGCTGCTGCTGTCGGAGCATGCTGACAGACAGATCGCCGCTGTCAGAAGGACCATAAATCATCCGAGCGGATGAGCCTCACCTCGCCCCTCACGATCCGCTCCACGATGCTGGCGAACTCCGTCATATCCTCCGAGTCCGACATGGCTACAGATGATGGTGATGATGGTGGGAATGACGATGGATGCACAGTATATAGAAGAAGAGAGCACCTCGATATTTAAAAATGCAGAAAAAATGACGCAAACAACTGCTGCGGCTTGTTAAAGAAACAGGATAAAAGCTTCACAGCTTCGCAGGGGAGGTGAGACAACATCAAGAGAGGAAGAGCCGCTCCTCAGACCATATCCACATCATCATCCATCCTCTCTCGTCCTCCCTCCCTCTTTCTCTCTCCGCACGGGCTTAGGTTTGTCCGTGGAGACTACAGTACCCCACATATGCCGGCAGCAGTTTAATTTTAGTTAGCCTCATCTTGGAAGGAAAAACCCCGCCCTCCCTCCTTTGTAGCCTCCTGTGCCATCTCCCTCCTTATCCTCCACATCATCCCTCGGCGGCGATGTCTCGCTTCACACAGCTCTTTGTATTCGCCTGATCTACCATTTATCACCCCCCGAGTGAATGACTTCCCTTAATCTGTCAATCACTACAAAAATCATAATCATGTCAGCCTGAAGATTAAGGGTCGGCTAGGGAGGGGGAGGGGGTCTCAAATCAGTTAGTGCCGCTTATTCAAGTTTCTTTTACGCTTTTACGCATGGCTGGCGGCGCACTCACGTGCGCACATGACGCTTTATGGGCTGACTTGTGGTCATTTAGACTCACGTATGAGAGTACAGGTAGCCTTTTTATGTCACTATTTGGTTTTTGTTGTTTGGGAAGCTGAAAACCGCCCCTTGAATGTGACGCATCCAGACGTGTAGAGGTTTGGAGAAAAAGCCAGATTGTGAAGCCGGATTAAGTTCGTGTTTTTAATTTTTCCGGCAATGCCACTTGTTCCGCGTCGGCAGATGGCTGCACGGCTTCATGCAGATATATTCCACCCCATTGAGCATGTGGAAGGGGGACAAGCAGGCAGACTGCCCTGACCGAACAACCGAAGCATAACAAACTTATTAAGTATGTTTCCAGTGGCTCCCAACCACGGATACGATCACAGTCAGCTGGCAGCAGTCGAAAAACCTCCTTAAAAAAATTTAAAGATGCAGGTACATAACTTAACTTCTAATAGAATACTACAATAAAAATATGAGCGCTCCATCGTTGAATGATTTAGAGGTCACTAGGATCAACTTGTGGACTGAACAGACAGCAGTGAGAGGCTGCATTTAGCCAATGATGAGGACAGAAGGATAAATTGAGGGATTATCAAAGCTGAACTTCTGTCTGAGGGCAATGTGATTTCACCAGATTTCAGTGGAAAAATCTCACACCAAAACTAAATGTGGCCTTCATCCTGGCACAAGGAAAACCTGAGGGATGACCACACTGTTAGCAAGAACTCATCGTGTAGGAGGCATTAATGTCTGGAGCAGAGTTTATGGCCATCCATCACGTGCTGCTGCGATGCAGTGCTTTAGTTGTCATGTACATAACTACCCCATAAAACGCCACAGTGCTCTACACCTATTGCAAAATCAATATAAAGTACTGATTAACGTGTTTCACTAAATAGGACTGACAGAGAATACATGTTTTATAAGCACACATTAGTTCACCTAAGGCCCTGTGATCGTTCCAGATGAGTCATTAATATTACATGAAAGGCAGAGTGGTAAACATGCTGCATTTCTTCACTGTTTTAGTAGAAACAGCTCAGTTGACGACTGAGTTTGCATTAAGCGATGTTTACCGACTCATATTAGGTCTTCTTTGCTGGCAGATATACATGTGGGAGCATGAGAGGTGTTGATGAACTCCACCCAAGCCACAGCTGCAACTTGCTGCCAAGGGAATATCTCCAGACATCACCAGTCTGGGTTAGGCTGTAATCACTTGGGTAAAAATACTTTCCTAAACTCATGTTTGCATTTCTATTGCTTTCTGTGGAGTGGGGGGCAAAATGTAAGATCCACTGCTGTTTAACATTTTATAATGTCCAAAGATTGGATATCAGTGCCACTGGGCTCCATTAACCTGGCTCGTGTTACCCTGTCAGTGCCAACAGTGAAGTCTGTGACTGTGCTGTGCAGCTCCCAGGTGGGACTCCACCGTGTGATCTGTATCCAGAGGAACCCCCCGTCCCACCTCCCCCTCAGCTTTTAATGATGTTTCAGTCACTGACCTAATAAAGCAGAGGGGAAAAAAAATCATCTCCCAGCTTTACTCACTACACAAGCCATCCACACTGTAGAAACATGAAAGGCAACTGAGGCAAATTGGGGGAAAATACCGACCAGCTGTCATCTTTCGATGTAAAAATAAAACAACAACAGTTGAGTCACCGAGCCATATGCAGGACACAGTGAAAGGAAATAAAGCCTTTCATAAAAAACTCAGCTGTTGCGGGCAGCATGAATCATGTAACACCCAAAGGAGCGAACACTTGCTTTGTCTCTTTTTGCTGTAAGGAAGTATTTAACATGAGATACTTCCATCCAGGAGGCATTAAGCAAGGGGGAATCCATCGTTGGCATGACAGCTGGGATGACAAGATTCACAATAGTAAGAATAAAAGTGCCATGACCCGTCAGACCCAGGAGAAGCATTTTTCTCCCCACCATAGCAAAGATCGAAACTTTTATCCAAACTTGGTCCTGTTTTAATTCTGAGACTGATCCAAGACCTGGTGGACAGGTGAGAGTCCATACTCATGTTTTAGTGCAAAGAGGGGACAGGGACTGACTCTGAAAGGACTAGTTGAAGATCACATTTTTGATAGTTTTGTGTTTTAAGAAATTCTTGCTTTATTTCTTTCTGTGAGTATTTATTGCAGCTAATGATTAAAGAGATTTTTATTGTCGATTGTTTGTAATTGCTGTTGCAGTTGTGGATGCTTATTATAAATATGGCCAAAGTTTCAAATAATGTCTCTGTATACCCAGGCTTTAGACTGCTCAAAGTGTTCACTTACAGTTTTTTGGGATCTTTATGAGGCCAAACAGGCTGACAGCTCTGGTGCTTCCACTCAGAATCAAGCAGAGCTTGATGGGAAAGGCAGTTGCAGCGTGGATGTTTGAGCTGCTCCCATTTTAATCTCATTCATGTTTGGAATCTTGTCCTTTCAGTGATAAAGCCAAAGTATTTGTAGGCTTAGGTTTCCTTATGAAATGATTTATTTTTTGAAGAAACTTGCTCAGTGGCAGGGAGGCAGGGATTGCATTTATTTCCTTATCACACCTTTGTGCAGATAAAGGCATTTCAAAAGCTACAGGCTACTTGCTATATGAAATTTCAATCTGTATTTTTGGTTATAAGAGGAAAAGCCTTCTTTCCTAATAAAACAAACACATGGCATATACAGTATGTTTTCCCCCGTTTTGGTGCACATCTGGAACATAATCATTTGCATTTTCGACCAATTTTGGTAACCCCCACGGCCTTTCACCTCCAGGAATGAGTCTGTTTTTAACAAGAAAAATCAATAATTTGTGCAGATGATGCACACTGGCCTCACGGGACAAAACTAACCTGTTTTTCTTTCTGAATCTGAAGCTGTTGATACTGAAGGAAAAACTTCAAGAGGGGCTAGTAGATTTGTCCACCATCTCCCAGATTACAGAGTACCTGACAGACAGGCCACAGTTTGTCAGACTGGCTTATCATCGTCTGACATGGTGACGGGCTGTCTCCATTCCTGTTCCCTTTGTGCACCTCAGATTTTGAATACAACCCTATAGAAACACTCTGACGATTCTGCAGTGGTTGGATGTACTAATGATAAGCAAGAGGGGGAGTACAGAGCACGCAACCATGACAGCAACAGGCTGACCTGGAAGATGAGCAGGCTCTGTTTACTAATAAAGCTGCAAACCACAGCAAAACAGACATTATCAGTCTGCTGTAGCGAGCACAGTGTATGGAGCAGGAAGGCTGGCTCTGTGATTGGCTGAAAACTCTGGTGGAAGTAACAAACCTAACCACCTCCGCACCACGCACTGGACAGCAGCAGAGAAACTTTCTCTAACAGGCTAATTCAGCCACAAGGACAGATACAGGAAGTCTTTCATAGGTCATGTGACTCATCTATCTGAAAATCATGTTTTCTTATGTTAATGGTTTATTCCAACCCTGCACCCAGGACCCAGACACGTAGCAAAAAAAAAAAAAAAAAAAGGGTGGACAGATCTATATTTAAACTTATACTTTGTTTCCTTATTTGGATTTCAAATCAGATTTTACTTTAGTAAAATATATGTTGCCATTTTGAATTTTATTTTACTGCGCTATACACTATTATAACTATATCGTTATAGGTTGTATTAACCTTTATTTTTAACTTCTGTACCAAAAAAATTCTCCAGCTTTTGAGGCTAAAGTGCGACTTAGCTAAAGTGAAAAGCTGCATGAACCCACCCATAGAAAACAATTCAGACAGTTAGTACAGGTTTTATTTACCATACATAGTTTGCACTGCCAAGCCAGAGCCAACATCATTTCATTCAAAGCTATAGACAAACAGTACATCACATGCCAACATTTGCATATCCAGTTCCTCTAACAGTCTCACTCACGTCACCGTAAACATGGTTCTCTCTTGCACGATAGAAGTCACATATTTATAGACATTTACATGTGTATTTACACTCAATATCTCTACAAAGCATAGAAAAAATAAATTTCATTACCTTTATTCTTACATTATTCATTATTACATTATGTATATTTATTGATGGCAAAGCAGGGGTTTATGGTTTGACCACATGTTGCTGGATCTCGGAAAGAAAACAGTTTTCACTGCAGCTGAAAGCACAAAGCCGTCGTCCACCTGTTTTGGGACAGAGTGGACTGCGATGCGACCGGGGGAGAGAACAGGTGACTCTAATAACAACTGCTGAGACACAGCCTTCATCTGCAGTCACATGGCAGAGCCATTAATCCAATCTTTCATACTTTTTAAGAAAGTGTCCACAGGGAGCGTTAGAGCAAAAAACAAAACACCCCAAAAAACAGATTCCGGTAAAAAAAAAATAGAAAATCACTTCCATCACTCAGATCGTACATCAGTCTGATTGTATAAGCACATTTAACAAAGATGGGAGGAGCAAAGAGTTTAGAGAGCAGTCGTTACCCTTCCTGTAAGTTTACATGCATTTAGAGTAGATGGTTCCTTCCTCTTTCTTCTCCTCCAGGAAAGAAAAATATCCTGGGCATCTGTTGACAGAAGGAGCATCCCTAACCCAGTTTAACCATGCTGCATGTACAGAACTGCAGTATTCACAGAGCACTGACCCAAAACGACGCTGCACGAGGCACATTTCAAAGTCAAATTTGAGCGAGTGACAGGCCGAGGATGGCCTGAGGAAACTGTATAGGAAGTAGAAGTGACGTCCTAAGATGCAGATCATTAAATTTCACCGGATCTGGCTCTACAGCGGTGCAGCAGAAGTAACAGTTTTCTTTCTTACAGAGCAAAGCAAATCACAACACATTGATTCAAGAATATAATGATGACTTTTAAAAAAGAAATAGAAAATTACATTTTTTTTTCTGAATTCAGATCCTTTCTTTACTTAAATAAGGCTTAATTCAAGAACATCTGAAAAAGATGCATTGAAACAAAATCTTAGGAAAAATGATACTATAGTAACAACGAATAGCCACAGCAAAGCCTGTCGCTTTAGGAAAAGCATGCAAACATGAAAGATAATAAAGCATTGGCTAAAAAGTAGCTGTAAAACCAGGCTATATAACACTGAGGGCTTTGTTGGGAGTCGAGGAGAAGACGTCAGCCTACATTGGTTTACTTTTAATAATAGATGGCTCAAATTATTTATTTATTCACCTCTTCTTTCCTCCGTCTCCCTGGTCTGTAACCTTAACTGAAAACGAGGTCAATTTGGAGGAAAGGGAGATGATGCCAGGTCCGGCTTTAGTTTAGATGGTGGGATAAAAAGAAAAAGATTGTGAGAACGGCTGTTGTATGCAGCCTACAGTGAGGGTGCAACCACTGCAGGCAGCGTTTGCTTAGACGGCGACCCCGGTATGAAAGGATGTGGCTGGGAGAAGATGGTTATTTGGGAATGAGAGAACCTCAGTGAGGGCAGGAGGTGGCGGCTGTGATCAACTCAGTGTCGTGTGTCACTCTAAGGGTTGGTTTTGAAATTTAAAACTGTCTGCCTCGGGTCAAGGGTAAAAGGGCAAAAAGGTTGCCTAAATGACATGTGAGTGGTGTTCCTTTGAGCACCTGTGCAGTAAACCCTACCAGCTCTGCCTCAGTGATTTAGGGGTCTGGGGTCAGATCACTGCTAAAAACTTTGTGATGAACATTTTCGGTGGGGGGGACACAAGTAGCTCGTTGGGATAACACTTGCTTCTGTTTCCTGACACTCTGTGGTCCATTCTGCTCATGCTCATTGTTCTCTGTTGTTACCTTGCATCCTTTCTGCACTGAAAATAACTGCACTGTTCAAAGGAATACATTTCCTCAAGCTACGGTGCTATTGTCTCATCTTTTCTTACCGGTTCCAGGCTGGTTAGCGCCTTGCAGGGAGCATGCAAGCTAGCGAATGAGCACAGGTCAGGATGCAGGAGTTGTGGGGTGTTAGGATGGGGTCTGCTGCTACAACCGGGAGCTACTACCTCTGCAGGAAAGAAGGTGGTTTTCCCCTTCTTAACAAACTCCCCGGAGAGGCTCAATCTCTTTTCTGTTAGCCTTCAGAGAAAAATGCAGGCAAAGAATGATATTTTCTAAAATGATTTGCCTGCAGCTAAACCCATAACCACCTTTTCCATTCATTTCACACCAGGCGCTCTTTAATTTAAATCTTGATCAGTGCACACAGCCTGCAGTGGTGAAACTGGGAGATGAGTAAACCTGGCCTGGTGTCACCTTTGGGACATGAGAGCTTGAGGCTTTAAAGAGGTTCACAAGCAATGTCAGGATGGAAATGCTACAAGGGCAACAAAACAAAAAGCAAAAGAGGGAAAAGGAGACTATGCTTCAAATTCTTTAAGTCTTTGAATGAAAAGGAGACCTTAACAGTTCTCACATTTAAAATTTAGAGACATTACTCAGCAATAGCATAATCTTAGCAAATAAACCTGATAAAAAGACAGTGTGGATGCTCCCAGCCCTCCAGGGATCCCCCCTTAAACACTTATTACAATGTTTCTCATGCACATTTAGAGTTTTGATCCTTGGCTATGAAGATATTGTTCACAATGATGATGAGCAGCAAAGCTCAAAAGGCCATTATCTAAAAACTCAATGGAACAATGGAGGCATCAGAAATTTCAAGTTTATAGCAGCTCAAATTTGACTTTCTGGCACATTTTTATTCCCACGAACCACAAACCACACCGTTATTGACTACTGTGCGAATAAAAGGCAGCCAAAAACGTAAGGCGTGTGGCTCTTAACGGAAGAGTTGCACTGGATGGATTTAAAGTGAGCGCCCCAAAGTTACTGCTTTGTAACGAGTGTCTTAAAAGAGCGTTCTTCAGTCCTCACATGAGATGGCCTCTTGGTAAGTGGCCAAACCTCTTCAACAAGTCCAGTCCTCCTTGACTGGTAACTGTTCGACGTTGCTGATAACTGAAGCCATTGAGAGGGAGCGCCGCGGTTCATCCGGCTTTCAGTGCTGACGTACACAGGTGTCAGTGCTGTCTCTCCATGTCTGCTGCAGCTGTTGGAGGTGCTGAAAGGCTCTCTGGGTGATGTTAAGACCGGGGTGGACCTTCCTCAGATTGGGCTCTCCAATCAGGGACAGACCACAAAGCCCTAAGTATGCATGAAGAGGATCTGACAGAGAGGAAGAGAAATTGAAAGAGTGGAAAGAAGAAACTAGGTCAGAGATGATAACATGCATCACAGCACAAACACCTGTATGTGACAGGTCTGTAGCCTTTGCAGTACTCGTACACTGACTGATGACACCAGAGAAAAAAAAAGGAAGCCATTTTTGCTCAGTCTCTTTCTTATTGTTGAAACATGAACTCTGACCTTAACTGAGGAAAGTGAGGCCTGCAGTTCTTTAAATGATGTTCCAGGTTATTCTAGGTTACAGAGCTCTTGGAACAAATTTGCCAGGTTGGCCACACCCAGGAAGGTTCACCACTGTTTAAAGTCTTCTCCATTTGTGGATAATGGCTCTCACTGTGGTTCACTGGAGTCCAAAAGACTTAGGAATAGCTTTATTACCCTTTGCAGACTGATAGATGCCAGAGATTTTGTTTCTCAGCTGCTCTTGAGTTTCTTTAGATTGTGCCATGTTGTGCACGTTACTCGAGATCTTTTAGCCTGCTTCACTTTGTCAGACAGCTTATATTTAAAGGGTTAAGTGATTTCTTGATTCACCAGGAATCTGGCCGTAATCAGGCCTGGGAGTGGCTAATGAAACTAAACCCAGCTTTCCAAAAAAAAGATTTTGGTTAAGCACATTTAATTTATGATTTAACAAAAGAGGGCAGGCAGGGCAGGTTAGATAACTCAAGTACAACAAAGCCATCTTTGTCTAATACTAAAACATGTTTGATGATCTGAAACATTTAAGTGTGACAAATATGTCAAAGAATAAGAAAAGAGGAAGGAGACACATAACTAAACAGATTCAGAGTCTATACAGCACCATGAGAGCTGTTGGCGTTTTTTGCACAATCATAATATTCTATCTGCAGTATCAAGGTGAGCTGGTACTGTTACTAGCTTGAAATCATATTACTGGGAGCTTTCCAATTTCATGCTCAAGTCTAATAATTCTAAGAATTCAAGAAGACTACAACTATGAAACTTAACCGGCCTCTTAAGTAGAGGAACAAGAAGGCAAGTAAGGTCTAGTAATGAAAAATCTCTGTATGGTCTTGAGTCCTGACGTTCGTTATAAACCCCAGTTTAACCACTGGATAAGATGAACGTGCTGGATTTCCCTTTACCCATCCATATGCAGTCAATAAAACAAAAACCTAATTTCACATAAGAACCTTCCTCCATATGGTTTTCTTGCACTGAACCTTTAAGTAGATATAAATAATGCATGAAGGTCGCCTCTGTGGTCGTTTCACCTCCCCTGGGACGAGAGTAAAAGCTGCACGAGCCAGTAAATGAGCAGTAATTGAATTATAATGAAATGACAGATGATTGGACACAGACATTAGAGTCAATCAAAGCACCATTAGTGGCATCAATCAGGAGTCAACAAGGACTCAAACTAAAGGTTGAACAGAAGAGACGTCTCCATCAGTCCAAGGTTTGAGGCGGTTTGACTGATAAGGAAATTATCAATGTCCATTTAGCAAACTGTCTACTTACCCAGAGATGCAGATGAACATTAAAGCAGAGTCACCTCTGTTAGCTCCGTTTTAGTTACAAATAATGATACCTCTATCGGGCTCTTTAGCAGCTAAGTGCTAAATGTGTGGGTCCGAGCAGGTAGCACAGAGAATTGTGTGACAGACAACTTAGGAAAGAATCAATTTTAAATTGTATCCTTAGGCACTTTGTTACTAGCAGCCTGTCACAAACGCATTGTTTCTTTCCGTTTCTTTTCCGTTTCGTTACAACTTGGCATATCTTAGCATGCTGTGCAGCGTGCTCTTAAAAAGTTTGAAGAAACTGGACAAATCTGAAAGTCATGTCCTTAAGAAACAGGAAAAAAAATGGCAAAAACCTGACACGGGACCAGAGATGCATCTGAACCTTCAGCTGATCCATCTACTGTTAACATCAGCCGTTCTTAAGGAAGGCAAACAGGGAGAGAAGGCTGAGGTGTGCTAAATTACACAGCCATCTGTAAAACATGGTTGATCTCTGTCATGGTTTGGCACTGCATTTTAGCCAGTGGTGTTGGGATCTTGTAAAAATTGATGGAAATATAAATACAGAAAACTCTTTTTAGATTTAGATCCACATGAAAATGACCCCAAACACACTCCCAGAGTAGTAAAAGCATACCTGGATAGAAAAACCATACAATGGGGCAATATCATAGATTGGTCTCCCCAGAGCCCGAACCTCAATAATATTGAAGCAGTGTGGGATCATCCTGACAGAGAACAGAACAAAATGCAATAGACATCCAAAGAAGAGCTTTGAATGTCCTTGAAGAACTATTTCCAAAGACTACTTAAAGAAATGACAACAAAGCTTGCCTAACAGAGTCCAGGCTACATTGAAGAATAAATATTGTCATACCAAATATTGACTTTCATGCTCCTCAGAATTGTGCAACCTCTGTTTTCCCCTTATATCTTGCATTCCACTTTATTTTTGAATATGTTTCAATAAATCGCTGCACCCATTTCCCGTTTTCCGAGCAAAGTATAAAGAAACGAAGGGTGACTCAAGACTTTTGCACAGCAGCGTATTGATCAATGCCACTTCAAAGCACTTTCTCCAACATGAATCAGTATAAGGCTGCTTTGATCATTAAGCTACGCCTTTGGGCCACAAACTGTCTCTTGTAAGTGTTATAAAAGCAAAAGGCAGGAACTTTCTTTGTGACAACCATTTGGTTTGTTCAAATTCTGTCACGTCATTTACAGCAAAAAAAGTTAGCTGAAAAGACCTGTGGATTTGATTTGATTTGATTTTTTTAATAAACAGCAGATATTTTGTTGGTTCAATTTAATCACTTTAAACTGGAATTTCAGCCACTCTTACCCTGTGTAATCCCACATATTCCTGTTAATCAGATTGTTAAACAGTACCTGTGGACAAACGTGGGCTGTGCCAAATGTTCAAAGTATATTTGGCTTTATTTGGTGCAGATCTGCTAAACAAATACACAACACCTTCTTTTGTTCCGGGCTATTGTTGCTGTCCCATCTTCCCAAGCCAGCTCCTTCCTGTGCATGACTGCGCAGCTCAAACACACACACACACACACACGCACACAGAAGTCCAGCGGTATCTGTTCCCATACTGCTGCAGTCTCTTTTATTTCCTAAAACTCTCCTTTGTACATGTATATTCACACGGCTTTGTCATCACACTGTCTACCTGCCCTGTTCACCTCATTGTTCCTTCCACCCTGTCTTCCCTGCCTTGTTCCTGTAACGTGAGGAGCCCGATCTGCTGTTTCCTTGGCTACCAACAACAATCACCTCATCAATTACACATTACAAGGACGAGGAAGAAAGCACAAATACGGACCAGACGAGCAACTAGACCACTGAAGTTTAGGGTTACAAGAGCTCATCCGCTGATCTCAAATAAAACTGGCAACCACAGCTCCACCCTGACCTCCCTGTACCTGTGGAGGGCATGGAAACTGTTCAGTAAGAGAGAGAGGAAAATAAAGGTATCCTAACTGCTTACATCCACCACCTCTTATCCTTGAGATATTTAGAGCTACAGCAAAGCATAGTTACATTAATCAAGCTTCTACAAAAATAACCTCTATGCAAACAAACAGCAAAACTGATTTTTGTAAAAACTATGGGTGGAATCCACATTAGGCTTTTGAGTAGTCGGGTACTTTTTGCACTTTAGCTAATGACTACATGTACTATGAGATGCTTACCTGGATGGCTGTCTGGCCATTTGGCAAAGCCGCCCACCAACCGATCCTGCGTGGACAGGATGAAGCTCCGGTTCTTTTCAAAGTTTGTATACTGGAACACATCTAACAGCTGGAAAATAAGGGTAATAAGAAAAAATTTGCAAGAGACTCTAACAAAACAAATGCACTGATATAAATTTAGAGCGCTGTTTATTATAAGATTAAACTGGCTCAGTACACACTCATTTCCAAAGAAGCAGAGCAGACTGTTTAGAGAAGTCACACACATATGACAACATTTATTTCCACAAAGGTGAACCCCAGTGATTACACACACTTGATATTCTCCCTCTATATACAGACATCAGGGGAGAAAAACATCAAACCTCAGTGTGAGCCATCTGCAAATATTTTGTTTGACTGTGAAATTTTAATCCTTCTGGCGCTTGACAACCCACAAATCCACTGTTTTCCTGCACTGGGTTTGCTTTTGCACGAGTGTGTGTGTGTATTTAGGTCAGGCTTTTAGCGTATATGGAAGTGAAGACCAACCTATGTATTAATTACCACATGTTCCGGTGTTTTATATGCTGTGCAGGCTGAAGGAAAGAAATAAAATGCTGGGACTTTTTCTGTCCCCAGCCTACTTTGTGGTCAGTTTTTCCCTCAGGGGCAAAAATATTTGTCCCTCCGTTTTGTCTTCATTGTACATTCCTTCACATCCACCCTGATAATTTCAGCAACTTGCGATTGAAAAATTCAAAAACGGTGGCAAAAAAGTAGCCGGAAATGCCACGGGGACTCAACGGCACCGAGCTGTTGTAATGTAACTAGACGATTACATTTCCGTGTCCATATCAGGTGACGCTGTAGGGTTTCAGAGGGGTTTGCGGTTTACAAGCAATTAAATCCCCCAGTAAACCAGGAGTTTAGACGATGTGAGATTTTCAAAAATGATTCACATTTAGTGAATGCCAATATATTCTAAAGTGTAACATCTTCTGTGCTGTAATAAAGAGAAATTTCATAAACTTAACTTCTTAAAAGGTTCTATAAATGAGACTATCGACAGACCCACATTTTTCCCAGTGTGAACATGTAGGGTAATAGCCTCTGTAGGAGGAAAAAGAGCAGCACTTCCTCACTGTGTGCTGCAATCTGAGCTTCCCTATTTAGTGTTTTGGTAGCCGGTTTGGCTGTGCGTCCATGTTGGTGCACAGGAATCACTTCCTCTTAAACTGCTGCTATTTTAATTGCCATTTAGTGCAGCACCCAACTTCACTTTTAATGCATGCAAAACGGTGTCTCTATATGCGTGCACGTGTCTGTCCCACTGGTCTTTACCTCCAATGTAGCTCCCACCCAAAAGGAGTAGCATGTATCTACGGGTTTGTTTGGGCGGCCGTGGAAACCGCTCTGCTGCCTCATGATGCACCAGCGCCGGATCCGGTCCAGTTCCCGCTGACTCAGCGCCTCCTCCAGTCGACCCATCAGACACAGAGAGGCTATAGCGCAGTACGTCCAGCCGCCTAGAAACACAACACAGGCTTATTAAATTTGACTAATCTGACAATGTATTCAAACTGAAAAGCAGCGCCAGTGGTTCATATGTTTTGGTGACAAACAAGATGATTGCAGGGCACGGCAATCAAAAAACAGATTTTATATCTGTGTGTGGGCTCAAATAACTCACAGGCTAAACGTAAGACTTGCAGGAAAAGCCAGAACAATAATGATCTACATTATGTTTCACAGTATTTCAGAAAAACCTTTAGAGATGCTTTGTTGAGGGCTTAAAAACAGAGCATCATACAGCTGGACTAATACCAGCGTGAGAGTTTTGATTGATTGATGATAAGCTGTTATCAGAGCAGCCATAAGCAATCTTCTACAATCCAGCTGTCAACTGCTTTCATTATCTCAGCTGCTCTAGCTGACCTCCACACATTATGAACATCACTGCCAGCTTATCTGTGTTTGTGTGAACGTGGTAACGTGTGAAGCGGAGACACAAAGAAAAGGCGTGGTGAAGTGTTTGGGTCATGAGTGTAAATCTGCCAACATGCTACACTTGCCTATAATCAGCCATGTCTAGCTCCCTTTCTGCTTGAGGCAAAGGAAGAGGAGATAAATATAAATGTCAAACAGAACTGAGGGGAATCCTAACCCTTGACTCTAACCGCAGGGTTGGGAACAATCAGCTTTATAATAAAAATAGACCCTAAAAGCAGCTTTCTGTTTGGAAAGTATAACAAATATTCACACCTGAATGTAACCTTATTTCCTCCTGTGCCAACATATACAGTGAAGTCCCAAAGCTTGAGCCAACTTTCATTGATTTATTTTAAATAATCTGGGGAGTATGACCTTCTTGTCATTTTACTTACTAGTGGTCTTGAGCACTAGTTCTCCAGGCTTTCCCAAAGTGTTTCTAAGATCATTTCTGGACATCGGCTGCTTTTTTCACTCATTTTCAGTTGAGTCCTTCGACCGAAACATTTTCAAAAGATGTAAAAAAAAAGAAAAAAGAGGTGGCATGAAAATGAACCAAACTCACGGGATGAACTAGTGTTACAACAGACAACTTGGCAAGGAACTAATTTTAAATTGTAAATAAAAGCACATAATTTATTCTCATTTTAGTTTAATCTCCCAAAAATGCCAAATATAACATAAATTGACATGGATAAAATTGTATTTTTGGACCAACAAGGTGATTCCCAAAGTGCTACGAACCCAAAATTGGCACATTGCGGCATAGTGTGCGGTTCGACCTTAAAGAAAAAAATTAGGAAAAGTGGAAGATAAAAGAAGAAGTGGCTTGCCTAAAAAAAGCAAAAAACAAAAAGAACTAACTATCTACAGGAGATGAACTTAATCTGAAATTCATGTCCTTATGAAACAGAAAAAAAAATAGCCCAGATTTGACATCTTTGTTTCAAATCATCATCGAAATGTGTGGAAGTCAGGAGAGAGGTGCAACAGTGTGTCTACAGCCACCTGTAAAGCAGGGTGGAGGCTCTGTGATTTGGAGCTGCATTTCAGTCGCTGCTGTTGGGAATCTTGTCAACATTGGTGAAATTACAAATGTGAAAAAGCACAATCAGCTTTTGATCCACCGTGCAATACCATTTGGAAAGCACCTGACTGGCAGCAAATTCATGTGTCAGCATGACAATGAGCTCAAACACACTGATAATGCAGTTTAAACACGAGGGGTGACATCTATGGAATTTCTCTGAGGTATATTTATGAGAAAAATGTTGTTTTCTTACCATCTTAAGAAAACAACCATGCATGGCAAGAAAAAGGAGAAAAGTATACCCTGCACATAGTTTTTAATAATACCCCATTTTATGCATTTAACACAATTATCAGCAAAACAGTGCAAAGCAAACAGCGTGGGAGGCCTTGCTGCTGAACAAACACACTTTAGGGATGTATGGGCATCTACTCTGCATCTCTACTGATGTGTAATCAGCCTTCAGACAGAGAGTTGGCATGTTTGCAGAAGAGAGCAGAGTCTCAATGAAGGCTGTAATCACAGAGGTCGAATTTATCTCAAGGAAGGAAATCACTGAGACACACTAGAATCTGTGCCTTTGAGCGGTTTCAGATGTAATTTATGCGTTCACAGCGCCTCACAAAGCTACCACAAAATGATTTCTTCACTGTGCCAAGAAGGTGACAGTAGATGTGTTACTGAGAAGTGCGTGTATGTGTGTAAGAGCATGTAGGATGAAGGCTTTTGTGCCAGAATAACACGGTTTAATTTGAGCGGGGGAGAGCTTAATGAGAGCAAGGTACTGTATCTATAGAGAGTTATTTAAATGGCTAATCCTTTAAAGCACTTAGCACCATTGGGGATGTTCATACCCTTTACTGCGACACAGGCACACACACCCACAAATCCTTTGATCTGATATGAACTCACAAATCGAATCATTATTCAGAGACATTTGTGCTGCGAAGTGCGATGATTTTCTTCCTCTAATGTTCACTTATCTGATAACATAAACAATTAAAATAATATCAGACTCACCATGTGACTCTCGTCCAGCTCCCTGGCCAAACCCGCTGTCATAGGACTAGAAAGAGAGAGACAAAGGTTCAAATGTGAGCAAAGATAAAAAAAAGCACCACATCAGTCTTCTGAATATATATTTATTCACACTGACACCCAATTTAGTAAAAAGATTAAATACATTTGTGTTGCAATCTGTTTCAGTTTTTAGAAAATATAAAATCTCAGTAAAATACATAAACATATACTGAGACAGCTCGCAGAGCTCCGACTCCTTCTTTTTCTTTCTTTCTTTCTTTAAAAAAAAAAATGTTTTAACTACACATCCATCTTTTAATTCAAAAAAATGCAGTAATGAACAAACGGGCTCTGTGGCCTCATTTTGAGATTACAAATGAGAACCAGGGTACATTTCACAAGCCCAGATAAGGTTACCCTGTTGTTTTAAAAGAAGCCGAAACTGTCATGAAACACGACAGTTTTCTACACATATTTATGAAAAATCGCCACCTGCTACAATAGGCAGCTCATACAAAACTCACACTAAACGACAGGAGGTGCGCGGGAAAGTCCAACCATGTTTTGTCCCTGTGTATGATCTGATCACGCCTCAACAATAAGGTTTGTAAATGGATACGTGGCTGCTCATAAACAGGCCCTCTGATACATAACCACCCACTGCTTCTGGCATACTTACATTCACAAATAATTAACCTGCTATGCAAAAAAAAATTGGTATCCATCCAAAAGTATGAAGCCTGTTATCAACACACCAGTGAAACAATGATAAACTATGTAATAAAAGCCTCTTGTGCTAACTGCCAAAATTATGAGCTTGTCCTGATACAGAATCAATTTAAAGGATTTAGAGGAACCCGCATTGCTTCAAGGACTTGAGCTCTTGATAAAAATATCAGTTTGGTGCAAAAAATGTGTTTTCCCTCCTGGTCGGGTGGGGGGAAAGAACACTCTGCTACAGCTTTAAGACCACACCGCACTGCTCAGCCCCCTCCGTTTATTATAAATGAAGTATTTCTCGGCAGAGTGCCACCTACTGAAGGTGGGTGGCCTGTTCTTCTCATTCAAATGTTGCCGCGCTGCTCTCAATGGTGCACAAATAGCGGTGTTGTTGTTTACTGCTGCACCCAGTTACCAGGAAGCTACATTTCATATTTTTTAATTTTTTAACATCTACTCACCAAACTTCCTCGGATGTATTCAATGGCCTTTTGGATGTCCATGCCTGACCAGTTGTCCAGCATGTAACAGATACTGGCTGCACAGTAGATAAAGCGTATATCATTCTCACTTCCTTCTGGCACTGCGTAAAAACTGGAAGTAAGAGGAAGCAGTAAAGGCGGATGAGCTACATAAACAACTGGAAATAAGCCTGCTGTCCATACTGAAGACGAATTTGATTTTTATAAAACTTCTCAGATAAAACTGCTAAGGCATTGTTTGTGCCGCATTAGAGAGCTGGCAGTCGCAGAGTAAACACTTATTTGTCATGTGTTTGTTCAGAGGTTGCTGATTAATGTTGCAAACTGTCGTTTTTGACCTGTTTTTTTAATCATTAGTGAGGCGGCTGTTCCTTTTCTTAACACCAAGTGAACTTGTCAAAGATACTGGCAGTTGTTGGCTACCTTTGTCGCCCTTATGAATGGTGGGCGTGCCAAAAGTTACATGCACATTGACAATAAAAGGCTATTCTATTCTATGCTACAGAGAGCACAGATATTTTGTGGAAAAAGTAAGATGTGAGATCTAAGCTCACGATCCATCTCAGGTCGCAGGTTATTGGCTCTAAAACGACACACGTGACCTTGGCCTTGACCGAAATTTGGTTGAACACCTAGTAGGTGGTCACTGTGTGCAAGTGTCACTAAAATCAGATCAATATTCTTGGAGGGCTAGTGAATCTTCTGAAAATGGAAAAAACACCCACAAGTTTGATTAAATTCTGGCCGACTTATAGGAAGAGTGGATGTTTGGCAGACGTCTGGCCACGGCACTGGCTCATCGGTCATTTGACCAGATGAGCCAAAATCCTCTCGATCGCTTTGTTGCCCGTTTCGTTTTCTTCTATTCTAATTCCCGTACCAATCCAGTGATTGTTTCTGCGTTGTGGCAGCATGCCTCAAGCACAGCTATAAATAGTTACAGGGATGTGGTGACGTCACAGTTCCCACGAGCAAAGACCAATGCCAACAATAATGCCGCTTTGGGAAGGTTTATCCTGCTGTGATGGTTAGAAGAGAGTCATTAAATTTATAGAACAGGGGCATCAAACATAAGGCCCCGAGTCCAGAATCGGCTCGGCAAAGACTCTAATTTGGCCCACTGGATGAAAGAAGGCATAAATTTTGGACTTTTAACTGTAGTTTTGCATCTTTTTTCCACTGATAAAGATCTCTCCTATAGCCATTCATACTTCATCAAGGTAACTAAATAACAGATAAACAACTGAATGACAGAACAGATTCTTTTCTCCACCATCTACTGTAGAATTGTCTGTTTCTTGTGTTTTTACAGTGGTTTTCACAGTAAACCAAAACTAAATGCATTTTCTGGAAATGAACAAAGGCTTTCTGTCTTATAATTACAGGACATTTTCTGTAGTTTTATATGTTCATTTCTAACAATGACATCCCAGGAAGTCATGCTGACTGATTCCCCTCAGCAGCATTTCTTTATCATGTAGAAACACTGAGATATAATGATCAAACTGCACTTCTTTTTTAATAATAACATAAGAACAGATATCTCAGGGAATAAATGTGCAGCTAAACCTCTTCACACAAACAGAAAGGGATGTTTCACTGGTCTACCCCACTAAAGATTTGCAAGAGTTGTATTGTTTTCTTGCTGTACAATCTGTTATCAGGGTGCCTGGAGACTTGCACACAGAACTGCTACTGCAGAATCAAATGCGAGTCAGTCTGTGTTAAGGCTGCTTGTTGTCTCCACCACCTCAGGTGTATTTAATTCGAGCTGCTGAAGGAAATCAGAGCGTGTATGTGTGTGCGCTCTGACCTGCCATCCTCCAGCTGCAGCGCCCTCAGACCAGCCAGACAGGCCTGCTTGTTAACCCGGCTAAGGTCATCTCCAAGTATCAGCAGTGAGCACAGCCCAGTATAGGTCATAGCTACATGGCCACTGTCATATGGATGGAGCACACCTGGGCCCTGGAGGAAACATCAGAATGAGATATTATTTTTACCACTGAAGCTATACGGGAAGAGATTGTAGACAGAATGGTAATAGTTCTGACTACTAATCCTTCAGCTGGAGGGAAGAATAACAAAATATTTGGAGCAGGATTACCATAAATATAGAAAACAACAGAAAAATAGGGATAATAGTAGTGAAGCCGCCTCTAAGACTAATGCAAAAGAAGGTGATGCTTTCGTTTTTACAAAACATAACCTCAAAAAACATGCTGGGGTGGGCGATGGCTGTACCTTAGTGCTGTAAGGGATTCCAATATGTGATGATCCCCGAAACCCACATCGACTTAGGTTGGATTCTGAAAAAAGACAAGAGCGGAAGGAAGAGCAGAAATTTAACAAAAGGTCGTCAGTCTACACAGGTGAAGAAAAACTGGGACAAAGAAAGCATTACTAGATTTTTTTTTAAATTCTTCCGAAAAATAATAATATAAAAAGAACACTGCTGCCATCTCCTGGTTAAGACAGAAACACCACTTAGAGGGGACAGCATGCTCCAGCAGTTTCAACATACGATAATTAAACAGTTGTTACATGTCGCACATTTATCATCATTACATCTGCAGATCATTATGCTCTGAGTAGCAGGTGCTATTCTCACTTATTGTTCAGTTTATACTTGCTGCACAACACCTTTATAATTTTTTGATGCATAAATATAAAGATTAAATCACTCGAAACATCTGCAGTTTCATGCCAGAGATCTATTTCCATACCAATGATACATTAGGAAATCTCAAGTGCCTCCTGAGTTGTGTTTTTCACACCTAATGACAAGAAATCAATGTGACGCCAAACATATGGCAGCAACAAAACCGAGACCAATCAGGCATGGCTACCCCTCTGTAATTTCTGTTGATGGCTTGAATAATTAACTGAATGGGCATCTAAACAGATGGCACAGACTGGCTTGTTAGAGACAAAAAAACCCAAGTCATTAAAGATTTAGAGTCCAACTTTCCCTGACGAATGAATGAATGTAACAGGGTAAGCGAGGAGAACACCTGGAAGTCGGTATTGGTTTCATAACCCAGACTTTCAAGTTCGACAGCTTTGAAGGCGACAAACATGAAGAGAAAAACCTGAAATGTATCCTGGGGTAAAAATCTTAAAAAGGCAGAAAGCTGAACTTCTCAAGAGCCCATCAATCCCACAGTAACTCAGTCTCTCTGTAATATCCTGATGATATCTTAGGGACTAACACGCACTAACCCTCACCCCCTACCAGCATCCCGTTTGCTAACAGCACCAGAGACTGATGATGAATTCCATAATTTTCAAATCTTTTTGATTTATTTTCTAGTGCAGTTCAATTTAGGTACTAAACTAGTTAAACTTAACTGTGGAATATTACACCAAAGAAACAAGGCACAAATGTAGGCTAAGATGCAATGCCTGATTAATGCATTCAGGAACTCTGACAGCTGTATTGCTCTACCACTTAATGTTAGCCTTTGTAAAAAATAATATTCCTACTGACAATGATTTTTTTGTTTTTTGCACTGCCAACTGCTAAATAGTTATAAAAGTAGGAAAATGTGTGACTTACGATCCTCAGTAGGCAGAACCTGTAGTGAGTAGATGTACTCAATCATGACGTTCCGATCAATCACATCTAGGGCATCCAGCACATCGAGACCAGACAGGGCGAAAAACACGATGGTCAACCTAAAAACAAGGTGAGATTTACATTAATTTTTACTTATTACAAATATATTTGTGAGAATGCAAAAAATCAGAGGCAATGTAACATGTGGTTTATTGTAGTGGTGTGCGGCTCGATACTAAAATATCCATTTCTCCGATACCAGTTATTTATGCTCTAGAATCGATTCTCATATTAAAATATTGATATTTTAGTAATTTGGGGTAAATTTGTAGTTTAGCATTAACAGGAACACAGTGGAAAGAAACAATATCATTATGATCATCTAAATTGGAAGGAACTACTTTCTCTTCCGCCTTTCATAGTCATATGCGAAATACGGCTGTATAAATGTGTGGCAGCCCCTTGGCGTGCGCACTCACAACAATGGCTGAGCATAAACGGAGACGCGGTTTGCGATACATGTGGCAAGACAGTGAGGTGTTGTGGCAACACCACTAACCTTGTCAAACACCTCAGAGTAAATCATATACAGTGGGGCAAAAAAGTATTTAGTCAGCCACCGATTGTGCAAGTTCCCCCACTTAAAATGATGACAGAGGTCAGTAATTTGCACCAGAGGTACACTTCAACTGTGAGAGACAGAATGTGAAAAAAGAATCCATGAATTCACATGGTAGGATTTGTAAAGAATTTATTCGTAAATCAGGGTGGAAAATAAGTATTTGGTCAATAACAAAAATACAACTCAGTACTTTGTAACATAACCTTTGTTGGCAATAACAGAGGTCAAACGTTTACTATAGGTCTTTACCAGGTTTGCACACACAGTAGCTGGTATTTTGGCCCATTCCTCCATGCAGATCTTCTCAAGAGCAGTGATGTTTTGGGGCTGTCGCCGAGCAACACGGACTTTCAACTCCCGCCACAGATTTTCTATGGGGTTGAGGTCTGGAGACTGGCTAGGCCACTCCAGGACTTTCAAATGCTTCTTACGGAGCCACTCCTTTGTTGCCCGGGCGGTGTGTTTTGGATCATTGTCATGTTGGAAGACCCAGCCTCGTTTCATCTTCAAAGTTCTCACTGATGGAAGGAGGTTTTGGCTCAAAATCTCACGATACTTGGCCCCATTCATTCTGTCCTTAACACGGATCAGTCGTCCTGTCCCCTTGGCAGAAAAACAGCCCCATAGCATGATGTTTCCACCCCCATGCTTCACAGTAGGTATGGTGTTCTTGGGATGCAACTCAGTATTCTTCTTCCTCCAAACACGACGAGTTGAGTTTATACCAAAAAGTTCTACTTTGGTTTCATCTGACCACAAGACATTCTCCCAATCCTCTGCTGTATCATCCATGTGCTCTCTGGCAAACTTCAGACGGGCCTGGACATGCACTGGCTTCAGCAGCGGAACACGTCTGGCACTGCGGGATTTGATTCCCTGCCGTTGTAGTGTGTTACTGATGGTGACCTTTGTTACTTTGGTCCCAGCTCTCTGCAGGTCATTCACCAGGTCCCCCCGTGTGGTTCTGGGATCTTTGCTCACCGTTCTCATGATCATTTTGACCCCACGGGATGAGATCTTGCGTGGAGCCCCAGATCGAGGGAGATTATCAGTGGTCTTGTATGTCTTCCATTTTCTGATGATTGCTCCCACAGTTGATTTTTTCACACCAAGCTGCTTGCCTATTGTAGATTCACTCTTCCCAGTCTGGTGCATGTCTACAATTCTTTTCCTGGTGTCCTTCGAAAGCTCTTTGGTCTTGGCCATGGCGGAGTTTGGAGTCTGACTGGTTGAGGCTGTGGACAGGTGTCTTTTATACAGATGATGAGGTCAAACAGGTGCCATTCATACAGGTAACAAGTGGGGGACAGAAAAGCTTCTTACAGAAGACGTTACAGGTCTGTGAGAGCCAGGGATTTTCCTTGTTTGAGGTGACCAAATACTTATTTTCCACCCTGATTTACGAATAAAT